>NC_136545.1:5104779-5704779 GCF_910591455.1 Pholis gunnellus | reverse complement strand
ATTTTGTTAGTAATGACTTGGATGATTGTTATAATAAGGCTTTTCCAGTAGTCTTTTTTTAATTGACTTACTCTGGACTGTCTGGATTTCTCACAATGATCACAGTAGTGTGTAGCTGTCTTGTCTTATTTAGAGTTTATATTTGAGCACAGTAAGTCCTCTGCAAAGGGCCCTGGTTTCCTGCCATTAGTAGAAAAATACTGCAGGCTCAAACAGTTTGTTCCCTCCATGTATGCACTTGTTATTCTTTCAAGGCTACTGCAGCTGCTACCCAAAATGCCGTGAATGTGGTTGTTTGTGGTTTTTTGACTTGTTTTATGTGAAAAGGGATGTTCACTCGTTGGTACAATATTTTCACAAACCAAACTTCAAAAGCAGATGTGGATATCTATAAAGATGCCTGTGTTAACTTATTACCAGCCATTTTGAGTCTGTGTATGTGTCCTCATGGCAAAATGTGGTCCTGGAGACAACCTACTGTAGCAGAAACTGCCACAGAAGAGTTTTGAGTACTTTACCAGCTGTTAATATTGTTGTTTGTCTGTGGAGAGATTTGTTGCTGTGATAGCGTAACAACTGTGTAAGATGCAGTCACACAACTTTACAGGTGTGTAGTTGATATCAAAATGAAGGCAGAAGTGAATATGGCTGTGGTCCGAGCAATGGGTGCCAGAAGTAGGGTTGTTGGAAGTGGGGAAAGGGTAATTTATGCCCCTATCCCCAGTGGGCGCTGCGTCTCGTGTGATCCTATCACAGGATTGGTTATTATTATTTGTAGCCATGTTAGCCTCATCATGAGTTGGATGAATTGCAATGCAATTCTGTACGGACGTTCGTGTCCCCATTAGGATGATTTGCATTCACTTTGGCAATCCCATAACTTTTCATGTGGCACCATCATCATTTTAAAATTTAAATGTGTCCAATACTTCGGTTCATGACTGAATACCTGCAAAACTAATGACACTCCCATCAGCCTCAGCTACTTCGCGTGTGCCCACTCACAAGGTGAAAACAACACCAGACATCTGCTGTCGCGGCGAGAAGGTTCTACCTTCCCGTCACGAGTTTCAGACAGTGGCCTCTAACATTGGTGAAAAAATACAATTTTGCTGGGTGGAAACTTCACCGTTATTTTGCATATAAAGCAATAAAGGGGAATACCATCACTGTACAGTGGAAGTTATCACAAAGCATGATGGTTTACGCACTCCCAGTTAATAAAGATTATCATTTTTGCTGCATGAAAAGACACTTTGTTTAATAGAGGACAAACGGGGAAATCTGCATATAGGTTAATTTATTTTAATTAATGGTTATTGCTGCTGCTCCAAGTTAATATTAGTCCTTTGATGATGACAGAATGTTCACAGCTGGAAGGCAGGATTTGCACAGTGATGTGAGGTTGTTCATTTTTTCTGCTTTACTTACAAAATAATGGCAACATTTGAGCATTTTCCTTTTCTCTTGTCTTTGGAGGTTATCCTAAAGTAACGTAAAGTAATGAAGTGACGTTGCTTTAATATTGTGGTACTTGAATTAGGTTACTTTAGTTAAATGCCCTTTCATAGTCTGCAAAGGCTGTAAAGATTAGTTTTTGGCAGCGCAGCAATCATTCGTCATATTGTTCCTCGGTTGATATGATTTGATTGGAACACACTGCATTTATTCTAATCTGATTGATACATGTTTGTATTCAAATTAATATGTCTGTAGGCTACAATTCGAGATTGTTGTTCTATGGAGATTTGTTGCAGACACCAGATAATATGGTAAAAAAATCACAAACATAACAAACTACCTCTATGCTGGTGCACAGAGCATTCACTTATCAGGACACAAAGTAGCTCGCTGCAAGATGATGGCGGTTCCATACAGAACACAGGCTGCGTATATCTGTTTTCTATCCCAGAGCTTCAAAATACAAAAGAGTTTGTGTGGGTTTAACGAGAGAGTCATCCTTTCATTTGCACAAATTAAGTTGTCACAGTACAAAGAATCCAAATCTGGTGTAAATAGAAAATGCATGTTTTCTCTCACAGCTCTTTGCAGCTTTATAACAAAAACATTAGGAATATCATCAGTTTTTAAAAATCCACTAATAATGTGACTGACTGTCACAACAGGCAATCCACTTACAGAGCTCAAAGGGAAGGATCTTTTTTCTGATAGTGCAGTGCCATTTACTTTCCACTTAACCAAACAGCTGCAGAGACAATCAGCAAATAGACCGGAATGTGATTACAAAGTTTAAAGTAAAATAAAAATAAATAGGTATGAAGCTTCAAATAAAAAAAGAAAAGAGTGCGATAGAAATCTAACAAAAAGAAAAACAGCATTGACAAACACAAGGATACGTGTCTGGAATTTTGAGTGGAGGGTAAAGATGCATATCCTTCAGTTACATTCGTTTGAGCTTACATAAATCTAATTAAAAAACACACAGCCAGCAAGGACACCATGTACTGTATGTAGCACCTAATAGTTCAAGCGTGGGTTCTTTTAAAAAGAAATCAAACACAATTTTGCATTGCCAAAATGTTTGAATCTTTCAATATTATGTAATTCACTGAAGGACATGTGAAGAAGACCAGTGAAAGACCTCGGAGAGGAGAGTGGCCAAGGTAAGGACAGAGAAGACAGCACACAGAAGTCCGACGCAAAGACAAATCCCACAATAAGAATGTCTCTTTATTTTATTGATGTGACAGTGTTGGAACAGGTAGGCTTTTTTTTCTGTTATTATTGTAGTTTTTAAATAAAGTATTTGATAACCAACTACATAAAGAACATAAAGTATATTAATCAACTATTGTACTGAAGTGCAGTATTGAGGTGCTTTAAGTCATATCATTTACTTTACACTTTTCTAAATAATAATACAATATAATGCTATTTTATATAAACCTGGCACAACATTAAATTGCTTTCATTTTCATTAACAATAATATTCCAATGATAATATTTAACCAATCAATCAGTAGCAATATTATGGTGAATCGGGCTATTTGGCTGCAAAACCTTTGTTTTTGATACGTCCACCTCTGCACTTTTAATGAAGTGGATTTCTTGATGTGTGTAGGATTGGATCATCAGCCCACTTTGATCGGCCACAATATGGATGGAAAACTTCGACACGAAGCCTGTGAACTTCACCAGGACAAGGATCAGGAGAAGATTTCTGTGCGCATGCGCAATGCTCAAAAACAAGGAAGTTGACGCAGATTTCCATCAATGAAAACAAAGTCGATGTGGCGCCGTGGAGGAGCAGTCCGCCACAGATAACGACACCGACGGTGTCAATTAAACCTCGAGTGAAGGTAAGAGGTGACCGAGCAGAAGAAACGAGCTTTTCATCAAAGCCGTTTGCGTTTTTTATCGTGTTACGTTAGCTCGAGTTTGATGGCGTAACTTCTAAGAAGCTAATGCTCCAGCTAATTAGGTATGAGTAGACGTAAACAAAGCAGGTTAGCTATAGTTCCCCCAGCAGTGAACTGCTTCATCTGGACTTGCGTGCGGGACAAAAAGAAACTCTGCTCCATAACGTTTTAAATGCACAGGAGCTGCTTGTTTATTAGCCTGTAATTAGCCATATGTGACGTTACATGGTTTAACCTAGATAACACGAGGAGGATTGTGAATTTAAACTTAACGTGACGTTACACTTGTGGGCATGATGCAAAACTATTCTCGTTTACTTTTCCCTTTGGATGTTTTAGCAGTAGTAGTATGCATCTTTACGTGACGACACAGTGAGACATGATACAGCTGCAGGATACAGGAGGAAATGATACCGGAACATCATGCTCATACATTAACGTTAATGTATACGTTACATAGGTCGTTCACAGGCGATACAGTGATGAACTAAAACAAGTACCATAGAGGTGTGAGTGCCATATACACAACCTGTCACGCATTAAAAGATTAAACGAGCTTAACGTAATTTAGGGAAGCCAGGGTTTTACTGCGTCACAGCACCACAACCCCGTCCCCATATATGACTTCAGTGGTGTAACAATGCTGATTCAAGGGTGTGGTAATGGAGTAGGAATACAAAACCCTTGCATTGTGTATCAATAATAATACAATACAAAAAATACATATAAATACAATAGCCAAAAAAAACATCAGCATCAGTCTTTAAAACATACCATAAAATGTGTGTGTGTGCAATTGTAGGATGTATGAATAACATTATATATATAATACATGCATGTTCATAAATAAAGAATGCTTCCGTACCGGCTCGCTGAATAGTTTGAGTATGAAAATTCGGTCAACACATTTGTAAACGGTAAGCAAAAAATAAATAAAAAAAGTACAATGGTTGTTGGAATAAATATGGAATGAATAATGTAACTGGTTGATTTATTCACATGAGGTGGGCGGACATGACAGCAGGCTACACACAGTGTGCTTATATTTGACAGTGATGATAATTGCATGTTTAAAAACAGCGTGTATTTAAATGACAAAACATAGGCTGTAACTGACCGGTACAGCGGCATGTTGGTGTCACAGCGTTATTGTTAGTGTTCCTTTGTGACAGGTGTTAAGTGTTCATCAGGCCCGTGGAGACAAACTGTTCTTGTGTCTGGATGCGTTGGCGTATGGCGTTCTGTAGCTGCTACCAGATGGGAGGAGTTGGAACAGCTTGTGACCAGGTTGTGAAGGGTCTGCAGGGATGGAGGTGTGTACGTCCTGGCGCCAGTGATTTCTTTTCTGCACTCCTCCTGACTGTTCGCTGTAGCCTGTTCCCTGCCCCGTTTGGTGGCTGATCGGAAAGCACACGGTGATGGATGTGCAGAGAACAGAGTGAATCGTTGCAGTGTAAAATTGGATCGGCAGCTCCTGAGGCAGGTTGAACTTGCTGAGTTGGCGCAAGGACTAATCCTCTGCTGGGCCTTGTTCTCTGAAGGCTTCCGCAGCAGATGCACTGTGTGTTTCAATACCAACACTACCAAACTATTTAGTATGCCGGAAAATATCCAGTATGTCAAATGCATTATGTCAAAAACACCAGGATGTTCTACTACGGTATACAATGAGGATGATGATGGGGGGGGGGGGGGGGGGGGGGTTGATGGTCCGGATGCTGGGTGGGATTTTCCTCAGCCTCACCTGCTGCCTCCCCTCTGTCAGGAAGTTTGTGATAAACCGACGGATGGGTGAGTTTGGAGCAGAGGATGTCTGGGATGTTGGTGTTGAACGCCGAGCTGAGCTGAGGTCCCAGATCCGTGCTTCCTGTATGTCCCTGCATGGTGCTGCAGGATGTAGGGCAGTCCCACGTTGAGAGCATCATCCGCTGACCTGTTTGCCCGGTAGGCAAACTGCAGGGGGTTCCAGCAGGGGTCCTGTGATGCTCTTCAAGTGGACCTGCACCAGTCTCTCGAAGGATTGCATGACCCCACACGTCTGAGCGACAGACCTGAAGTCATTAAAATCTGTGATGGAGGGTTTCTCAGGGGCCGGGATGATAGTGGAGCTTTTGAAGCGGGGGGGACTTCACACGACTCCAGTGATCTATTAAAGATCTGTGTGAAGATGGGGGGGCCAGCTGGTCAGCATAGACTCTCAGAAAGGAGGGCTGCACGCCGTCTGGGCCGGCGCCTTCCTGAACTTCTGTGTCGACACACACACATCGTGATGTGAATGTGCGTTCGTCAAGCTTGCGGTGAAGCACATTCAGGTCGTCGTCAAGTTGATGGTTGTCCACAGTTTGTTGGGGGGGGGGGGGGGGTCTCTTATAATTAGGGATGTCCTGCAGGCCTCTTCACAATGTCAGTGAGTTTATACAGGTCTGTAGCAAGAGCATCGAAAACAATTGAACACCTGAGACGGCGCTCTCCGCCGCCATCATCAACAACAACTGATCAGGGAACACCCTTTGTAAAAATGCTGCTCTTCAGCTGAAGCAATCTTGTGGAGAAGTATTTGCACGAAAGGTTCCGTCTCCCTTAAACCAACCCAGATGAATACTGACGAACACTCCCACGTCTTTGTAGCTTCCAAGCTTCGCGTATGTTTTTCTCAGATAATACAGGGACATCCAGAAAAGCTCTCGTAAACACTTTTCCCCCATTTTTCGCTAAATCCACAGCATTCCCTTTCTGCAGCGAGCGCTTCGACTTCACAGGAGCCATAACCTGGAGCTCTCCTGCATTCGAAGGGCTCTGTGGCGAGTTAATGTGACGGCTGCCGGCAACACAACAGAATGTTTCTGAAAAGCTCATCTGTGCTCTGTTCAAGCTGGAAACAACAGTTTTTATTCCTGGGTTTAGTCTGCTGTGGGTGCAACTTATTCACAGAGCCAAATATCTCCAACATAAACAAAACTTCAGGCCTCGAGGATGATCAGATCGCAATGTGTCATCACACTTCTCTGAGTCCCTTCGGGGCAGATCAGTGTTGTGGTAATTTTCTTCTTTCGTTCTTGCTGTGTGTACACGTGGAATAAATAGTCCCTGTTCTGGGCAGGTTTTGTAGAAAAGCAGAAAGATCAGAAGCTACACCGAACCCACTCAGACAGCGTGCTGCAAACCTCTCATTTTTCTAATAAAGGCTTTCAACAGTAACAGCCAGTTACTGTCCGGCGCTGAATGGAAAAGGCCAGTTCAGTGCTGACATTTTCCCGCAGAAGCGACACTGGAGATGACAAGAGGGCATGAGCACCTTCTGCTGAAAAACTGTTCTCAGCACAGGTTACAGCAGTCACAGAATACCGCGGAGACAGTCTGAATGATTATACCTCTCTCTGTCTGTCCGTCCAAACAGCTCTTAATGAAGGCGACCAGAGGGAATATGTTGGGTGTTGGAATATCTAACAACAAGGTCAAGTATTCACGGCTGGCTGCTGATGACGACGGTTACATAGACTTACAGGTGAGAGACATGGTTTGGCCAGGAGCCTGGTAATTATTAACCCTAATGCAGCTATTAGGGCTCCTGGCATTACATTTGAGATAAATCCATATTAATGTCTTCCTGGTGATGTGCCAAAAGCCTTCTGTGATTATCCCAGAGAGATAACACCAGCTATTAGTTTCTGCCCGCAAAATAACAAGTCTGATAAAACGTTTCCTGTTTTGTGTCTGTGTACAGTGTTTGCTGGTGGTTAACGCCGGCTAATTTTGTTTTTGATGCAAACCGAAATGATTGTAGAATTAATTATGAAAGTGCAGTACTTACAAATGTTGAGGCAAGCTACAGTTTCTGCAATGATTAAACATAATGGTGAAAAAAACCCCACTTAAATGTCATGTGTTTTTGTCCCAACAATTGAACGCTTCACAGTTCAAGAAAAGCCCACCAAAGGTCCCGTACAAGGCGATCGCTCTGGCGATATTCCTGTTTCTGATTGGCTCCCTGCTGATAGTCTTCGGGGCCCTTCTTCTGTCAGGAATCATAAAGGTCGAGGTGAGTTTGGTCCGTTAACGCAATAAAGTCTGTTCAAAGTGGCGAATTACATCGATGGGTCTCGCATCCAGATATGTTGTCAGTACACTTGGACGGCAGTTGAAATGTGTCTTTAGTATCAATTGAAAGAGAATTTCTTGTTCTGTTGCCAAAGAGCTTATTGTGAGGCCTGTCACATTCCCCCATAATGTTTGGGTTCCTTAAAACTGACAGTAAATACCCCGTCAGCCTTGTTCTCCTGAAAATCCATTTGTGACTAAAATGTTTCTGTCTGAGCTGCCCGCCTCCTGTCTGCTCCGAGTGTATTTCCCGCTTGGAAGGTACATATATTTTTATGTTGCTCCTATGTGTGAACTAAAGACGCTCTTTTATTTATCTTTTTAATTACAAAATGTGTCGCCAAGCACAGGCAGGTAACAAAATCCACCCACCAACGCCTCCAAGGCTCACCAATAATACATTATAATATATGTTAAACCTTTCAAAAACTGAATTTGTGTGCGCCAGCTTGGCCCGGTGCAGTGACGAGGTGTATTTTGTTACCTTGGGACAGAGCCAGGCTACCTGTGTCTTTGTGCTAAGCTAAGCTGCCGGTCATATTCACCATAAAGGCATGAGAGTGGTATCACTCTTCTCCAGTGGTGTAAGGTAGCTACGAAGGGCCCTAGTACACGCTAGTTACCAGTTATTCAGCGCACACACACACATGAAGGGCCTTGTTCCCCTCTCTATGGGCACTTGACAGTTTGGTGCTACAGTTTGAAAACATTTCAGTCAGTACCAGGAAAGTATCTCGGTGTGATACCCAGCCCTAGTTTTGACACATCTAGAGAGCCAACACGGCCTCCAGAATGTCAACTCATGCAGTAATTAAAACACTCACGTCGAGTTAATCTCGTTTTTAAAATTCTGTAGCTGAACTGTTGTCCCGGCATTTTATTGCCCTGCTGCCAGTTTTCTGCCACGCTCTCATTTTTCCTGGCCCTCGACGGTCTTGTGTGTGTGTGTGTGTGTGGGTGTGTGTGTGTGTGTGTGTTTGAATATAACTAACGATTTTGATATGTCCTAGCTCGGAGTGCCAACTCCAGTAGATCCCCTGCTGCGGTTTCTGCTTCCTAACATCATGACTCTACGCCGGCACATATTGTATTTGTAATAATCAGTGGGAGGTTAATGGGAATGTGTGTATTTTATTTATTTTTTTCACCCAGTCTGCAGATTGTATTTGCAGAAAATTGGATCTGCCACGAAGGCAGCATCCGAGTATTTCAGCAGTCTTCGTGCCAATTAGCCCACGCGAGTTGAAATAGCATATCTAACACCACACATTACACAAGGTTCAAGCTGGGGATAGAGGCAGGTTCCAATGCAAGGCCTTGTAGGAGTTTTGGGTTGAAAGAAAGTTGTTTCATTGTTTTTTGATTTTGGCTGTAGAGGGTGAGCTTGAGTGTGTGTGTGTGTGTGTGTGTGTGTGTGTTTTTGTGTCTAACTATTGCAGTGGCAAATGAAACCCATGTTGCAAGACATATCCTTTCGCTTTACTTAAATTACTTATTTATGAAGTCAAGGATCAGTTCCCTAAAATGACAAAAAAAAGACGATGAGTTTATTGGATAAACTCAACACAAGGTCCACTTACTAGCTACAGTGTGAGCCATCTCCATAACAACTGAGCATACCATGAGATGCGGTTGAAGGTCCAGAACAAATAAAATGAATAAAAAAAGTGCCTTTAGTCAAACTCCAAAAACAATTCTCCTCAATAAGAAGAATCCTCCTCATCTCAGAGAGGGCCACAGCAACTCTGTGCACAAGGCTGCCATCTGGTGGTGAAATGAAACACCTGTGCCCGTGCCTCCCAGTGGTAAGTGCCCCCCCCCCCCCCCCCCCCCCCCCCCCTCCTATGTGAGATGACTAATGAATAGCAGGGAACCAGATCTCAGAAAGATGAAGTCATCACTTCCGCGCGCCTCCTGCGCACCCCTTTTTCCTCATTCAGAGCAGGTTTGAGTCGTGCTGGCAGGCGGCGTGGAGATAAGAATGTTAAAGCCCGATGCGACGCTTCTGTCCTGCCGTACGTCACCAAGTACGGGTATTCCTGTCTTTGATGTTTGCGAGTAAACAGGGAGTCTGAGTCACACTTAAAGTAGATCAATTCCTCCCAAGCTTTGAAACACAAAGACATGTCTTCTTGTAACCCCTCATCACAGACTCTCACTCCCACCTCCTGCTCTTCTTTGTGTTCTCAGCACCCGGACCGCACCATTCCCGTCATCATCATAGGACTGCTCGTTTTCCTTCCTGGGTTTTACCATTTGAGAATCGCCTACTATGCCGCAAAGGGTTACCGAGGTTACTCCTACGATGACATCCCAGATTTTGGCGACTGATTGGTGGAGAGTCCCCCTTCATTTTGCCACACTCTGTGTACCTTGAGACCGTTGCCTGCTGTTTTACTTTGAGTTTCTGGATGAATGTAGCAAATGTGGCAACACTTCACATCCCCGTTCTGCCGTGGAGACTTTAAAAGTTTTTGCTGATTTTTTTATTGTTATTCTTCGTTGTTTATTCGACGCTCCGTGTTGTATTATCCTCCACACGAGACAGCTGGGTGAACCTTAGAGGCTTTATACACTGAACTTTATTAACAGTGAACCAAACGCTTAATGAGCAGAGAACCTGTCGCTCGCCTGCAACAGTGCGGCCGTTCACGCCTCATTCACGAAAAAAACGCGAATGAAACCTCGGCTGAGTGGGGAGACTTTTTTTGGAGACCACACAGAGGCCTTTGACTTACTACTGCTAGAGAATCCACGGCCTGGACCACCGAGCCGCTTTGTGTTCTTTGCACAGTTGCGCAGCTCATTCACGGTGTATCTTAAACAAATATTTATTTGTGGCCGTAGTCCATATGATTTTATGCAAAGCTGGCCGGGGGGCTGTATTTCTCCCGAAGGATTATACTTGCAGTACTATCCAAAGATCGTATACTTTTGTCTGTTTTTTGAATGGAATGTATTACTCTCCGTATGAAGTGTTGCTGTTTGTGCATATTCATTGAAATATCACAGGAAGATGTATTTTTTACATGCATTTGCTTGATTAAGAAAAAAATGAATAAAAGTAGAAATCTGAAGGTGTTGTTACTGTGATTCTTGATTGCACTGAGGAATGTGATTCTGATGGCAGAGTGTGGAGATCATTTGGAAATTAATCCATTAAGGTAACAAGGAAACAGTCAGGCGGAGGTTTTTACACAGCCATAACCCAGAGCATCCTGCCACTATCGACTGCTGTCTGGTACGGAAACACATCTGTGCACACAACGAAGAAATCAAGGATCATAAGCTGCAAACTGGCCTCCGTACACACAGAAAGCACCGTCTCACGGGAAACCTCCGAATCTTTTCCAGTGCCGCCGATAAAAACACAAAAGTCGGCTTAATTGTGAATATGTATGCAGTATGCTCTGCCCTTTACGTTTGCACAGATGCTGTATGTGGTGTACTGTCACAGTCATTCCATCTGTACTGAGATTAAGTCCACCAGCCTCACCGTGTGGTAATAAGACACTTGAACTTTAACTGTAACACACACACACACCAAAGGTTAAAAAGCAAAAAAAGAAACTAGAAAAATAGATCTCAAACTTCTTTCCTTCCTTCTAATCTTGTTGTCTTAATCAAAAAACATGAATATAGAATAGAAAGTAAGAAAAGCAAACAAATCACTCAAATCCACGTTTCTTTTTTTTTAATCTGTTGGAGAGGCGGTTTTATTGTAATAAATAAATAATCACTTCTGTATCATGGTTGACATTCACAAAAACAGAAACGGAACATTTTAATTATGAAAAACTCAGAAATCAACAGTCTCACAGAAACAAAACAGCAAAGCCTCGCCAGCTGCAGTTTACTCCATTGTCATTGTGGAAGGGTGACATCTATGAATCATATCAGAAGCCGCCGTTTTCACTTCATTCGTAATAAATACTCATGTTTATTCCGAGTCACAGGCCCACCAAGGAAACATTTAGCTTGGGTTTTGGGCACCAACATCAGGTAAAGGACACCCTCTTGTGGTTACCACTCAGCTGGTTGCCATCAGGGGGATTAAGGGCTAATAAAAAATAAAATCGCCTTTTCATCCTCTGCCTGCACAAACAAAACTCTTACATTTAAATCTGCACCGGTTTAAATGTTAAAGCGCTTAAATGGCCGGGGTGGTAACTCCAGTTTAATGTGGTGTGAGTCTTTTGAACACAACAAGGACACAACAGCAGCAGCAGCAGCCAGAGGAGGGACGGACGGGAGGGAGGGGGTGGACTCTCAGGAAGCTCAGCCAGGGAGCAGCGAAGTGGGTCGATGCTTCACTGTCACCTGTACGTGAAATGAACACCTGTTTGCCGGCGGGGGTTTAAAAAATAAAATAAAAAAACGGTCGAATTTCAGGTAATTTGCGCCGCCTCGCAGTGTCGAGGCCCGCTCAAAGCAACCCAGACAGGTGACCTGCAGGTTGGACTGAGAGGAACATACGGAGGATGCGTTTTTAAAAGAAAAGGAAATCTCTCAGCGGCCGCGCCAGTCACCGAGCTACAGGTAGGATCAGTAATACATACAAAAAGCCAGCAGAACCTAATGAGTCTGAAAGTGTTTCTGACTTCCTGCAGCTCTGAGAGGATGAGAAATAAGTGCGAAATTTCCTCTCAATCCTCTGAACAGTGGCATGCATTTAAGCGTGAGTAAAGAAGTTTTTATGGGGGGGCATTATAATGTGGATTGTGAAATTGGCTTAAAGTTTGTGGAGCTTGAACTCACTTCTCACGACCGTTTTTCAAGCCTCCAGAATACCAACTCGGGCTGTGTTATTGTGTGTGTTGTTTTAGTGTGTTGGTGGTTCGAAAAAGGAGCAGAGTCTAAGCTGATAAGATCCAATACAATATGTAGAGCCAGACACAGAATGTGGAATGTCATCTCTTTGTGCTGTTGACTTTGTATTGTGACAAGTCTTTCTTCATTTCACAGATTATGAGAGAACTATTCTCATAACTTCCCCCAGACAAGGTTCATTTAATCATTTCAAATTCCATCTCTGGTTTGATTGAGTCTGTTAAGGTGCCAGATGAGCGCAGTTTCCCCACAATGTTACATTTCCCACAAAGTTTACGTCAACAGGGTGGAAATGACTTTTTAGTGTGAAGGAGAAAGACTGACTCCACCTGAATTATATCGAGCCAGAGAAACACTTCACGTGTGATAATTAAAGCAGTCTGAAGTAGATGCAAATTACCACCTGCAAACTCTCTTGAGTCCATACCAGTATTTTTGCATGCTGTGTCCCAGAGCCGATTCAGTGTTCGTTCAGAATATAGTTTATGAACATTTAAATAAATTGGTTTATTGTGATGGATTATCTGTGTCCAGAGAGTCTCTGTAAAACTGTAATGTCATGAATTGGAAACCAACAACTGTCAGAACGCTGGGAGAAAACACGATTCAAATTGGCAGTCATGTAAAACCAACTGGGATTGGCTTTTTAAAGCCCCTGGATACTTTGCTCCAAATGATCAGGATGTTCTTTATAACACTTTATAACAAGCTTGCAAACATCAAGGTTGGAAAAAAACATCTTTAGGTGTACGTTATTTAAAGTTTTACGCTTGAAAGGTTGCTTTGTTAGGTACTGTGTGGCCGTGGTTTGATCAGGTTCTGATTCAAATGTTGCCAAATGCTGATTGGTTCCCAAGTATGTGTCATCACTCTTTTCCTAATGATCCCCACCCACTTCAAACCAGTGAGAATAGCAACGATAAAAAAGGAACACTTCTCTTGTCAAATAACCAAATAGTTTGGAACTTTGGCAGAACACGTGTTCATGTAGGACCCCATCACACTCATCACACTGATACAATGGGGATTACATGTATTTCTGCTTCATCAGAAGACTGCTGCAAGTTGCTGTACACAACATTACCAGAGACACACTATCTTAATATTGAGTCTCAGCTGTTTTTGCTCAGTCATGCTTGTCTCCTGTCTTGGAAATGGTAACTTTTAAGGTGTGGACTCAAGTCGACATCACTCGGATTTAGGATTTAGGAAAAAAAATGATGTTATAAAAGCTCTCTGTTTTCCTGACAACAGATACAGATATGCTCTGAATTAATGTGACGGCAGCCAATCACATCGCCCCATCTTTAGGGAGAGGTGCATGTGGCAGTGAAGAGCAGCAGACAGACAGCAGATGATACCCCAGATTATCAGACTGAGATGTAGAGACTCTGCTGCTGTCAACAAAAACCAGACGGCTAAAAGCAAAACATCCGGCTCAGGCATTACACATAACTGCACAGAGGTATTATTAATAATTGAATGAATATGATTAACATTTTTCTCATAAATAAGTACTTTTTCTGTGCTTGACTTGTAACTGCTCTGTGTTCACCTGGAACTGGTCTGTGTTGACCTGGAACTATTGTGTCTTTGAGAACTGGTCTGTGTTGACTTGGAAACCATTTGTCCTGACTTTGAACTGGTCTGTCTCGACTTGGAACTCGTCTTTGCTTTTAATCCCTGACGTCCTTTCTCCGCTGTGTACGACTAAAGTATATTTCACAGATTAGAGATTGTGGCTTTCGTCTTGATTTGCCAATACCTGCTGTCTGATTCACAACAAAGATACCTCGTGTCTGTACTCTTGAGTGCAGAGATGCAATACCCACACAGCGGGTTTATATTCCCCTTTTTTTTTCCTCTCCCATTTTCAGTCTGTCCTATTTTCTCTTAAGTGCACATCAAACTGAGCCACGCGGAGGGTTCCTATTGTGATGGGAAGCTTTTGTTAGAATTTGAAAATGGGCTTTTCTAAGCCGTGTGCAAGCTATGACAAAATAGAATGCACACTCACAGGGTGTAGACAAAATAATGTAGCATCTTGTGGGGGGAAAACTTCAGCGCTAAAGTAACTTAATCACAAAAGCATTTAGTGCTGCAGAGGTGGGTTACAGCAGGATGAATGCCAGCGAGCGGCGTTTTATATTCAGATGTGAAAGGCATCTGGCAATCAGCACCCTGACAAGAGATTTCAAAGCAAATTTAGATGATTGGAATATGTTAGACATAAAGGTAAGATTCCAGGTCAAGTCCCAGTCTTTTTAACCACATTTCACAGCTTTACGATCGCTGAATTCTATTTACAAGCTGTGTTGATTTTTTTTTTTTTGTTGAGACAAAGGCCTGATGATTAAGTACTCAGGCTGCCAGACGGTACAAGGCCTTTGAGTGTCAGCCATACTTCTCTTTTATTGCTTTTAACCATAGACTGTATATAGGAAGTGGACGCCGCTTCTCGCTTCTGACTTAATGTTTTATGACTTGAAGTCTCACATCGCATCTTTAGGGAGCCAAAAGTAAAATCCATAGTTCACATGTGATTGTGAAAAATAGCCTTTTGACTAACTCTGGCGCATTTACAGAAATGTTTTTATTAATGTGCACTGTCCCTTATCAAATAAACCAATAAATAAAGAAATAGTACAGGAGTGGTGGTCGGACAAAACCATCACTTTGAAGACATCATAGGGCTTTAGGGACATGTTTCACAGTTTTCTGATATTTTATTGATCAGAAACGATTAATTGCTGCAAATCAGTAATATAAATAATTGTTGTTGCAGCCCTATTGTGCAACATCAATTTTGATGCGTATCATTATGCGATGAATACCTGTTGAACAGTAGTGCTAGGGTGGAAAGTAATGTGCAAGAAGAGCCAAGTCAATGTCTCCCATCAATCACAAAGGGTGTTATTAAGCATACAGTGTCGCCTCGGCAAAGGTGTTCTGTGTCATTGCATGCCATCTTCTGATTGGTTGTATTGTGAGTCGAAGGGTCACTTTGTAAAAGCCTGAAAGAAGTCCAGGTCTCAAGCCTCGGCTCTGTAGGAAGTTAAAGAGAGGGGGAGCAGTTGTATACTATGTTTGTGCTTTTGTGCGGCCCGAAATCTGGAGTAAGAAAGGAGTTTACCAGACCATCTCTGCGCAAGGCCGGCGGCTTACACACCCGCATTTCTGACCGAATTGTCAGCAGTTGAGTTGCATTGTGGGTAATGTAGGCGTCAGAAGGAAGGAATGAAGGCAGAAGGATGTGGAGGAAAAGGATGGTATGTCTGGTTCTGCTGCATCAGTTAGGATCCTTTCTTTTTTTATTTAACTGTCGAAGCGTCAACGTAAATCCATGGAGTGTGCGCCGCCTTTTGGAGGAATGGTTTCCATTATGATTTTGTTTATTTTAAAGCGACAGAGAAACACCATTTTCTTGTGTTTTTTCTGTCGCCGTGGCCGATCCAAACAGCCTTTTTAAAAGCATCTTAACCCACTGAACAATTATCCGAGATTCAGATTCCCCACAGGATACAGAACCTGTAGCTGCCTACACCGGCACCTAGCACATTATAAAGGACAGCTTTTGAGCATAGACACAAACCAACGTCTCACCCCGAAGAAATGGAATTTGATAAGAAAACAAATGTGCAGGAGTCCCTTTTATCTTTTGCCTTCAAGTGTGTTGGGGAAAGAGGAGGCAGAACTGTTGACAAATCTGTTAGTGTGCCTCGGTCGCGATTAATCAACTGGTCCCCCGTTTCTCTCCCCACACAGATTAAAATGGCAACAACAGAGACATTCCACATCACGCCTGTCACTGACATTTCTATTTCTGTCGGCTGATGAATCTGCGTGAGACAGGATGCTTTCCATTGTGAGCTACTGGCTCATTTATTAGAGCTTTTAAACATTTCCCAGAGTGCTGTGCTGTCACTGTGTTTGTGTGCAATGTCAGAGGGAGGAAATACGTCCACCGGCGCAACATCTAGAGACCATCTGCGTTGCCATGGCTGAGCGTTTCGCCTGCGCGGGCCGCTTGGTTAGGCACTTCTGTGAGTTTTTGAAAATCCTGCAGCTTTTGTTTTTTTCCGCCTCTCCTCATCTCTCTTCTTGCTGTGTTTGCCACACTTTCCCTGCTCCCTTTCTCTCGACAATTTTATTTTTTTTGTCACTGTTCTACTTTTATTGCCTTGTTATTTCGCCAGACGCACAAATAAGTCTTACCTTGTCAGAGCAATAAAACCATAAACAATATTTCCTTTCATCTGTAGCTGTCTGTATTTGGAGGCCAAATGCAGAGCCCAAGTGTCTGGTTATATTTCTTTAATCAGTTACACGATGAACGCCATTATCACGACATCTAATCCCTCGCCACTCTTTTTGAGTTAACGAGAGGCAGTCGCTGAAGAGCGAGGAGAAGATGCTGGAGCGTGTCTTCATCATGTGCCTAACACGTGCGTGCCCCTCTCGCCCTCGCACACCGTGAGAAAACAACACAATCATAATGTCGAAACTTTCGCTTGCCTCGGTCTCTGTAAACACTCGCCTGCCTAATGCAATAAGTTCTGGATGAGCTTTTTGCCGCGCTGCTTTGCATGAAGGGCAGGGGAAGTCTGCGGAATAGATGGCATTCAGCAGACACGCCGCAGATTGGGGATTTTTTTATTATTTTTTTTTTTTTTTTTACTTTGACTTTGATTCTGTGGAAAATCTGTGTACGCCGCGCTGTTTGCTGAAGCATTGTGTTGGAACAAGGCACTGCAGCTGTTGACAGCCTGCGTAATTGTTTTCCACCGATTCAGACTTTGCTCCGGCCATGAAATGGAAAAAAAAGGCCCTGTAAAAGCCTCATGGTTGCGGAGGGCAGATATGGCCTGTGCGGCTGCTGGGACGAGGTTGTGTTTATTGTTCACACTCAAGGACATCATTATATGACCACACAAATCTATTAAATTCGACCTTTTTCCATTTTATAATGGACCTTTTGAACTCATACCTGCACATGTGACCATAGCAGCTATGCACAAGAAAGTCCACAAAGATACAAATATATTACCCTTATTTCATTTTCAGTAACAATACCATTTCATGTAGGAGTCCTAAATTTATATCCAAATTCAAACCGACAATATACAGCGCCGCAAAGATAAAGCACCGTTTTAGATTGCATTTCAGTTGTACTTTACTTGAGATGTGATGTCATTCATGCCTGGAATGAGGTGATGTTATTCTTGCTTTAAATGTTGCCTGTAGTGCATCATGTCTTAAAGTTGCAATCATCTATACTGCCGAAGTGTTGTTGGTGGACAGTCGAGCTGTATTGTACTGTACTCTGTATGCTAATGTTGACATTGCACTTTGTGGCATGAAAGAACTTAATTACTTTACCTTTCACAGCAGGAAATGATACAAGCCAGGGGCTGTCAGTCAAACTGCAGCTTCCAATTTAATGAGAACCAAATCTTAACTAATAGTGGGGTTGTGTGTGTGTGTGTGTGTGTCCCGATACACACAAATGTCTTGTTTTTTATGAGCCGTCAGTGGAGCTGGTGCCAAAAATTCACTTCTTCCTGCTTCTTCCCTGCTGTTGTGCCTTGCATTGAGGAACACAAGTTGTCCCTCAATACCACAATAACAAATTAAACCATTAGCAGAGGGGAGGTTACTGTGTTTCCTCGGTGAGTTACTTTCCACCACTACTACACTGGCAGTGGTGGCAAGTCACCACGTTCATTTGCTAAAGTACTGCTGTTAAGAACAATTATGTACTTTTACATTTTCATTTTATGCTACTTTACACTTCCAGTCCACCACATTTTAGAGGGAAATTATATACATTCATAACAAAAGTTGTTAGTATTCTGAGCATTTTAAAAGCAACCAATCACTCACTTGTGCGGAACGGATATATTCAATATGTAACGTTAAAATGTAGCGTACAATGAAACGGAGGCTACATAGTCAAAGTAGACCAGATCCACTCTTCCCATTTCACAATTAATGCCCTAAAAATATACACCGCCTAACTGTTGAACTCACATCCACTCGCAGCATTTTGTTAAAAAGAAACTCGGTAAAACAGCTTACAGTAGCTTAGGCTATACAACAGTTTAGCTGAGACAGACTGCCAGACACAGCTTTGGGTCAGTTAGAATGGTGGTTGGTCCGAGCAGAATCTATTCAGTGCTGCATCTGTCTGAATGCTGCTGGTATGAATAGTTCTGATCCGAAATAATTGCAACCGAGTATGTAGCATTTTAGTGCTCTTCGCCATGCCCCCCGGTGTGTAAAGGCCTTAACTTTCAGGGTTGACCCACAAAAGTTACGCCATCTCTGCAGCAATTGCTATCACTTCATTTGTGCTACTGCTTCAGCTCAGCTGAATGCATAACAGTAGTTTTGCATTCAGCATCAGCCAATACTCGCCACTTGTAGCTGCAGAGGTTGTTGTTCAGCAAAAGCTGCCTATAGTCTTGCTTTGACCGCTGTGCCGGAGGGAATGAACCACACACTCAAAGCACAGCTTGAGTGTTCTGCGCACGTGGAACAGAGAGCTAGTATCTGCATGGCACACTTCTCGAGGTTTGCCATTCACTGTATGAAACCTTTGCTCTTCAGATGGGTGCGCTCTGCTGTTAATAACTCCGTCTAATGAAATGTTGTTATGGATGTGAGTGGGCTGAAGCAGGCGAGGCCGCTGTGGTGTGTGTGTGTGTGGCTGTACAGCTGATATCAGACCCATTTCCTGTCAAATCTGACCTTAACCAGCAGCAGCAGCAGCTGTGGCCCGCTGTATATGGCCTGGACGATACGAGATCTCCCAACAGAATGTGTGGCATTTACTAATTTATTTATTGATTTCGTGCTGGTAGCGTCTAACATTGGTGATTGACGGTAAAAATGATTGATGCCCAGTGTGTGTGTGTGTGTGTGTGTGTCTTAAATCTGATCATGTAGATTTCCTCCACTCTGGTTTACACAATTGATAAAAATGGAAGCAGGTGTTGTTTTCATTGGGATGAATCGGTCGCAGCGTCTTGACATTAAGTTGCACTCCTCGGTGCCTTTGCAGCGGCCCGCGCTCTCCCATCAGCTCAACTTATCTCCGTCCTTGAGTGCTGAGTCCCCCGGCTGCTCTTGCCAAAATGTCTTCATTGATGTGCTCTAAATAAAACACTTAGATGTCGCTCCGCACGTGACTCTCAAAGGAGATTTATGTGGCATTTATGACATTTACATTCAGAAAAGGATATAGGGCCGGGGAGTTTTCTGGCAGCAAGACGGCAGCTCGGCCCATTTGTGTAATGATATGGGATGAATTCCAGTTATTTGAAAGCTGTATAAAAAATCTGAGCGTTCCTCTCCTCCTGTCTGTAAAATGATGACAGAAGTGGCAGCTCTGCTGTAGCCTTTTTAGCTTGGAAATCTGTCACAGATGGCTCCCCTATTGCAACGCAGCCAAGGAAGTAATGTGATCGTGACAATTGTGTCTCTTTTGCCAACAGATTGAACATGCTGCAGGTTGCATGAGTGACAGATATGGGGTCAGCGAGATCATATTTGCAGACTTTCACAGTGGTGGCACTTCTTTGCCTATTTCGTAAGTATCTCCATCATTTGATAAGATGGATATTTTGCATCTTTTCAGCTAATTTTCACACACCACTCTCCATGTTACTCATCCCGTCACATATGGTGATGAAGTAACTTAAAGTCATTTCTCACTTTGCTTCTGACAAACCCAACAGGGACCAGCGGCGGTGCGAGGCCGGAGGTGCGTGGAAAGGTTGGAGGTGTGGTTGAGTTGGAGTGTAGTTTTCCTCCAACAGAGCCAACCAGTGTGACCTCCGCCTCCCTGCATGTGGTTGAATGGGTCCGACGGGGACTTGATATCTCCGTCCTGATCAAATTCGGCTCCTACGCGCCTCGCCTCCACCCACAATATGAGGGTAAGCGTCCCTGTGAAGGGTTACAATGCTGACAATCGTAATGTTCTGTGCAGCCCTGCTGTTCACTGTGATTCCTTTTTAAATGTGTGTGATTATCTGAAGCAGACTGCACAACACATGCCTTCTATACGTGTAATGTATAATTGTGTTTTTTTTAAACAGGGCTTTCTTTTATATTATATTATCTTTTCGTCTGTATGGTAAACGTATTTGCTGAGCTTGCTGCTAAGTGTTCATGCCGTGTGGGTAGAAGAGTGGGTTTTTAACACTTTATGCAAACCTCTGTATGTCAACTGTTATTAGAAAATGTTATCATATACAGTATATGTGATATCAAGCATATAACTTGCCAGGAAACAAGAAAATGTATGAAAAATATTGCAATAGATATTGACCGGGCTCTACTTGCAAGTCTTGTTTAATTCATAAATCATTTATATTTATGAAACAAACGTAGACTACAGAACTTCAGCTCTACTTTATGTTAATGAGCAAATGTTAGCATGCTAACACACTAAATTAAGATGGTGAACATGGTAAACATTATACCTGCTCAACAAAAGCATGCAAACCTATTCATTGTTGGTTATGTTAAAATACTGATGTTAGCATTTAGCTAAATTAATTAGCTAATTTAGTAATGACACTTATTCTCACCAAATACAAATCGTATATTTTGACCGCGGGATCATTATTGGCCATATGCGGTTATTTGTGCGACACGGGCCGGAGAGGAGGATGGGCTTTCCTCCATGTACCAACAGACGCCTCGGAGCATCTTAGATACGAACGACGTTTCCTTCTGAAATTTCTTTTTGTCATCAGCCATGGTTGAAAAGAGCACTATTGCTGCTTTGTGCCTGCTGTGGAAGTCCCAGACATTCTAAGATACTTCTTCTCTGAATGGAGTTCTGATGGATTAGGGCTATGCCATGCTAACAATGTAGCTGCTCCATCAACACATTTGCCTTGCGTTTGGTCTGAACACAACATTAGTCTTGATAAAACAGAGAGAGAGTAAAACATTGCTTGATGTCCCACAACAATGACACTAGCAGACTTTAATGCCACCATGTATGCAACGTCAGGCCACGGATCATTGGAAATGTTGATGCAGGTCTTGTTGCACTGTCTGTGTGTGGAAAAAGTGTGCTTACATTTTAGTTTTTGCCTCTTAGCTTTGTAATTGCAAACCAAAACAGAGTGAACAACAGATAAAATCTGTACCGCAATCAATCGTTGTCATAACAATCATTTGGAAAGTTGAAAATCGAATGATGACAGTTATGACATGCTTCAGTCCCACTTTCTTCAAGTGAAAGAATGCAGCCGGTATCTGAGCCTCGGAGTACGTTCAATAGCACACCTTTATGGCCTTTCAACACCGGCCTCAGTGGGAGCCACATTAAAAGCAGCTAAGACTCTTGCCATGCATCGTCATCATCCATTGTGCGCTTTCTGCCCACAGCTCCAAGAACAAAGACAGTCCGTGGGGAAAAAGCTCCTCAATGGACCAGGAATACCTTTGTGTAGGTCCTGAAATCCTTTAAAGTCACAAACAATGGGACTAGTGTGGACAAAAGGAAAGCATGTCTGGGTGGCTCAGATCTTCCTTTTGTCAGAGTCGCTTCTATTTCCATAGAGCGGCCTGAAGAGAAATTCAACCTAATGACCTTTCCAAAGGCTATTTGAATTTCTGCTGGAGCGCCATGTACGGTTTTCTGACAAAATACAGTTTGAGAAATAAAGTGCCCCAGCAGGCATGATGATACCACTTCAAAGAGTCAAATAAATTCTTCGTGTTCAACATTCAGGTGGGAGCAGAAAGCAGACGGCTGACTACCACTTGTCATTTTTTCTTTTTCAGCGAGTTGAGTATAGCGGTCGATAGTAGACGTCAACAATCAACGTTTCATGTAACAATTGAACTATTAGAGACTTAACTCTATAAACCCTACTTACCCACCGTTGCATGAGTCATGACAAATTCATGCTGTGCAGTTAAACAATTTACATAACTTGATTTTACATTCTAGTAGAGATCCAAACGTTATTAAAGATATCAAGGATGTCAGGCTAATGTGTGGAGGGATTTGTATAAAAGGACATCTAGAATACCTCCATTTGATGGAGGCTGAAATATTTCACTCAAACTGATGCAGTATGTGTGGAATGAGTTTGAGTTCCTCAACTTTATAGCTACTTAAGGGACAAAAGAAATGGAAAAAAGCCCATTTGTCGGTCATCTTGCAGGTAAACTGAAGTAAACAGTGAAATTGTTTGGGACTACTTTCAGCTGCGGATTTATACACGTACATACACGTGTATGTACAGCACCAGGGTGACGTATACGTGTGGGGTTTTTGAGTAACAGTGCAGCTCCATGGCCCAGAGAAATAACATGAATCAGGCTTTGGCTGAATAGAAAATACATAGCAGGATCAATTCATTGTTGGTTTTGGGATCTGTTGACAATAATAAAAAAGTTAAAGACATTGCCAGCCTCATCTTTTAGGCCACTTTATTAGCCCAATCTAGAAAAGTCTTTGGTGTCACAGATTCATTGGTTGTAAACCGTCTGTAAAGGACAGTAATCATTCCATTAAGGAACGTGTTTGTCTGAGGATCAGAAGCTGCTTTCCGCTGAGCCAAGGCCTTTCTCATTTGAGGTGAACGCCACTCCCTCACCCATCCCGAGCGATGCAGACATTTACATAGCAATAAAGTCAGGGTGAACCTCGCCTGATGAATTATCGGGAGCAGGAGCGGGGCAGGCTGTAATTCCAGCCCGGTGCTCATAAAAGACAGTGGTCTTTTGTCATCGACTGTGAGGACGATCCCTCCACGTACACCGATGTCACACTTCATTACGCTGAATGTGAGTTTCAGAAGGAAGGGGCAGCGCACTGGTAGTCCAAAAAAAGAAAATGTGCCTAACCTCTGCCCCGTGAAAACACTTCACTCAGCCATAAAGCATCCTGCACAGAAAAGCACCTTCTCTTTAAACGGACAGGTACGCTAATCACAGGCCTCTCCGGTAACAAACAGAAAGTCTGTTCTTTACGGACACAAAAGGGTTTGAAAAAGATGCTTTGTCCGATCTGATGCTGAGCTCGGGCTTTCTCACAGGTACTGGCTGGTGTGGGAGCAACAGGTGCAGCATGGGAAACCAACGGTTTTAGAGGCGGATGGAGTGGTGTGGATTTCACCTCCTCGGGCCACGGGTATTCTCGGGTATCTCGCAACAGTTGGACTTCAGATTCCCACTGCTGGCTGTTGTGAGTCTCGCTGCTACCCAAGTTATCTGAGCGATTCACTCTGCTGAGGCTCTCCCTCTTCATCGCCTTCTTAAAAGGCATAAAATCGAACACCTCTGGTTGCAGGCCGACTCATCGGACAATATGGTTTGCGTTTGACCGCGTTTGCCGCCCCTGAAGTGTGAGATACATTAGATGGCTCCCCCGAGAGTGTTAAGAGCTAACAGGGTTTAAATGTATTTATTGTAATAGAGCAGTAGCGATCAAAAGATTAGCGTCTGCTCTGTGAACAGGACATAAAGTCCCTCAGCACCCACACAGCTGCTGACTCTATAAAGAGTAAATACAGCTGTATAAATGCCACATTCTCAAGCTCTTCCCGTGCACAATCAGCAGGGGCAGACCGTGTGCGTTTTTGAAACACATTACACACAGTTACCATGGCTAATATGCTTCCGTTACCACATGGACAAACACCAGAGTTTGCACGGGGGTCGCTCAAATTTGTTTCAGCGGCCAGTCGCTCAGCTCTCCATTCAAATGTGACCGCCCCCCCCCCCCCCCCCCCCCGGCTTAATAGAGCAACAAGCAGCAAGGAGTGTAACCTTATCTGCCTCTTTACCCGAACCCGAAACCTGAATGCCTCCGCGCGGCTTGCCAAGCGCTGACGACATCAGAGACGAGTTGGGCACCCTGCCTAGTGAATATCACATTCTCAGGAGCAGAAACGTCTGTGTCGCACGGAGTGCTATTCGATTTAGATAATTCTTCCTTCAGAGCGCTGTCCTGATGGAACAAGACTCATTCTTGATGATTCCCCAAAAGACTTCTTTTTTTTTCATTTAAAAACTCCATTTCCAAAATGTTACATATCCATTTTGGGAGAAAGGAAATCAATATCTGTGGTGCGTCCTTCTCTCTGAATAAAAACGAGAACAAAAACTGTTTCTTGTGTCATTTAGCGGCGGGCCTCTTAGTGAGCTTTGTGAAGCACCCCTCACATGTTCTTTCACTAGGACAGTTGATTGGGTCATTTCAAAAGATGTTTGGTGGTTCAGAGCACGACCCGCTCCACTTTCCTCAGTGCTTTTGCATGAGACAGACAATAGAAAACCCAAATGCAGGAATAAGTTTAACTAAACACAACACCGCTTAACCTTTCTGCTGACATTACTAAAAGGCCAAGCGATTTAAAAAAAAAGTACTTTTCAAAGATTTTGCGAAGGACCATCGCTTCAAAACGCTCCTTGGTTCATTTTTTAAAAGCCATTCTCTTAGGAAAGATGACGACAGCCGCGTTTAATGATCTGTTCTGAAACCGGCAGAGTCTGCAGACATTTCAGTTCATGAATGAAGCTTTTCATTTTTAAGGAGTTCTATTTCGTCATGGCGCTGAAGGGTTTCGTGTTTCTCTGTCACCTGAGAGTGTATTGAGGAGGAGGAGGAGGAGGAGGATTGTTGTTAGGGGTGGGGCCTCTACCTGTTGTCAGTATCCTTTTCACTCTTATTTGGTTACCTGCGTCGTGATCTGTGGAATGACTCTAGTGTCCGTTTCACCGTGGGGTTTTTGTGATTGTTTTAAAGCCCATTTCCAGCAGCACATCTGCAATGATGTTTAATGACTGCATGTTGAAAGTAATCAAGGATAGGGGAGTTTTTTCTCCCCAAACTCTCAACAGCAATAACTACTATTCTTGCAGGGTTCCCCAGAGCAGTTGTATCACAGTTTAAAAACACTATTGGGCTGAAAACACCTCGTTCCAAAAAGCATGGGCATTAATGTGCTGCTATAACCGCCTCTTCTCGTTTTTCTACAACTTCTTGGAACGTGGCTCCAGGGATTTGCTCCCATTCAGCCGCCATTGATGTTGGCTGGGTTCAAATTATATTTAAAAAAAAATGAATGGAAAAATTGGTCAATTAAATTAGATAAATAACTAAATACATGGAAAATAAAAAGACTAATTAGCAATATGTTTTGCTGTATCTTCTGCAATATACATTATTTTCATAAAATGATATTGAAATCATTCCAATAGACCATGTCACATCATGTCACATGAGTTTTCCTTGGTGGCTAGGAGTGAGTTTGGATACAAGGAAGAAAAGGGAAATGTTTTATTCACAATTCAAAGCTAAATTTACCGAACTCGACTACACTTCTGAATTTGTTTGCGCACAGAGAACTGATGAAATCTTGTGTTAAATGGATGCACACACTTGTTTTTACACTCTCAGCCGTGCACAAACGCAAACACGAGACGTACAGACAAAGAGTCTAAGTTTCCCTCTTTCTTTCTCTGCTCTCCCTCTCACACTCAATTTACCTCGCATTCAAATTTCTTGCAATCATGCATTTTTCATTTGGCAGCGGTTGCGGCGTTGTCGGGTTGTTCTCTCGCTCCACCTCCGCCCTTCGCTTCCCTTTTAATCTGACGACTCCCAGTCACGTTTCCTGCCTTAGCGCAACCTTTCCTCTCAGGCCTGTGCTGACCTACATCACACTGAGACAGTAAACATGAGAGAGGTGATAAAAAAAAAAAAAAAAAAACCCTGCTAGGGGTCAAAGGGTAGGATTTTGAAATGCTCAAATCCCCAGAGTGCTTGCTGATGTGTGTTTTGCTCCACTTTAACCCTCCCTCCACTCCCCTCCACTCCCTGTGGATTTAGTCCCCTTTGGCAGCTTTGAAAAGTAAATAAGGTGCGTTATCGCTGACAACATACCTAACTCCCAACTTCCTGGTTCCTTTTGACGGTCAGGACTGTCCCTCCCTGTTACAGTCACCAGATTACCAGAGCCTCCGTTAATAATTACCATCGCCACACAGTCATCCCAGTGGCACTATGGCCTCCACGCTGCAGTGTGTTTGCTGCTTCCACTTTGTTTAATTCCTGAGATGATGCAGAGAGAAAGACTGTGTGTCCCCAATAATGATTTTATTGACGGCTTCCCCTCAGCCGCGCTGTTCCACGCCGTTAGGTCACCGCACAATTGTCCACCAGATAAAGTGTGAAAACTAAAAGGACACCAGGAAAGATGTGGGCTGCCGACTGGTAAAGATAAAGAGTTGATGTTGCGAGCTGCGCTACGGGCTCGAGGGAGCCGTTACCTGGCAACCAGGAGATCCCAGTTCCTTTCGTTTGTGTGTGTGTGTGTGTGTGTGGGGTGAGTGTTGTTTGTGCACGGCAGTTTCCAGCAACGCTCGAGGACGGTGTTCTTCACCAGCACAACAAAGCATCACAGGGAGATGACAAGTGCAGTCAGCATCACGTGCATCTCGGCCTGTCTCGTGCCCTTCACGCCTGCCCTCTCACCTTTCTACCGGCACTGTGTTTCTGCAGGGCGGGTGTCTCTGGTACGAGTCACCGACCTGAGGCTGGAGGACCTGCAGCTGGATGACGGGGGCTCGTACGAGTGTCGAATCCTCTTACTGGATGAACCCACAGACGAGCTGCAGAACGGCACCTGGACTCTGCTCTCTGTAACCGGTGAGGTGTATCAAGCAGTGCGTGTTTTTTTTTTTAGTTTTGACAAAGCCAGTGATCCCGATGTAAACAAAAGATGATTAATACTAATTAATACAATTGATGAACAGCATTTGGTCTGGATGTATAAGACAAGAACCCAGAATAGATAACTTTTACTTTTCAATTCAATTTATTTTGTAGAGCCCAAAATCACAAATTTGCCTCAGAGGGCTTTACAATCTGTACACATGCGACATCCTCTCTCCCGGGACCCTCGCATCACAGAATGAACAACATAACAGAGTTACAACACATTAAATGCCTATGACATAAATTATTAATATGAGAGTAGTAAGCAGAATAATTATGGAGAAATTACGACTGCTAGCATTCACAGCAGAAGTGGATATAGTAGATACAACAATAACAAAAGCAGTAATGGTATCGGCAATACCAACCAATACGACTACTACTAATAATGAGAGTAGCAGTGGGTGTCAGGAGGACCACAGCAGGAGGCAAGGCCATAGTCCAGATACAACCGTGATTCATGGAAACCTGCGTTTCCACAACAAACGGCAGATAAAAACCAGCCTCGAGTCGGCCTGTGTAGGGCTAAGTGTTCGTTTGTCTACCCAGCATCCGGGCAGCAAACAAGACCCGTGGTCAATGAACCGCGGCCTGTAAAGCTCTGCTGCGGACGACCAGGCAGCGACCTCCTGTTTTGAGGAGTGAAAGTGTCTTAAACTTGCATTCTTTCAAATGGCCATCAGGGGGTGACGGCAAAAAGAAGTCTGGTTGTATAGAAGTCTATGAGAAAATGAGTCTACTTCTCTCTTGATTTATTACCTCAGTAAACATTGTAAACATGAGTTTATGGTCTCAATCTCTTGTTTCAAGTCTTCTTCAACACAGCATGATGTTCATTTAGTATATTATGGTCCATTTAGAGTGAAAAAGACCATTAAGCAGGGTATGCTTTAGGGCGGGGCTACCTTGTGATTGACCGGTCTCTACCACTACTAGAGTCTTACACGGCAGCTCCACGTCACTCTTCTGCAGTCCAAATATGGTCACTGGTTGCACTTGTTGCAAAAAGTCAAGATGGCGACAGAAGGCTTCAAAACGGCAGTTCACAAAGCAATGGGTGACATCACAATGACTACGTGCGCTTCTTATATACAGTCTATGCGGACGACACGCTCAAGTCCACGGAACACTGAAGATCCGTCCCCCCTGCTGCACACAGCGCTGTTCGCTTGTTTATTCAAAGGGTGACTCCCTGTAATACACCCGGCAAGTTTGAAGTAGATTGGATGAGCTGTTCCTGAAATATGTGAAGAACACACAGACAGACTGACTATCCCTTGCTTTACAGTTGGATAATAATTGATGAAACTCGATCACTTGTCCTTTTTATGGTCCGGTTTTATCCCTTTCACAGCAACTACATGTCATTTTCGGACTTGTAATGTCCGTAATTGTACTCACCATCCCAATTAAGTTCAACTGCTCTACTTCCCCAAATGTCGTCTTGATTATCTTTTCCTTTGTGTGTCAAAGAGCACACTACTTTGCGAGATCATTATCCAGATTGTTGTGTGAACAGAGTTATGACATTGACGTCTGAGAAAATCTATTGATCGCTTTAGTGAAAGTTGTTATTTTATTGGTTGGCTTGTTTTTATTTCGGCAGGAAATCTGTTTTTCAGCCTCATGAAGCAGTTTAGTCTGACTGAAGGTGTATTTTTAACAACAACTTCTTCACATCTAGTCTTTTATTTAATTTATTCTGTAAAGCACTGCTTATTTCCTGACAGGTGCTATATGTACACCACTTAAATCTAAACTTTTTTTGAAAAACTTCTCGTCAAAAGACTTTAGGAGAACTTTTGACTCTCCTCACGCACATTTTCCGAACCGACCATAGTTCTCACCCGTCGTCATGTATTGCTAGGTTTGAATAATACATCTAAATATGAAATATGCATCATTATTTTTCTCTGCTTTGAAGTTTATCCGTATTTTGGGAAAAACCTTTGCCATGACTCTGTGCACAGAAACATACAGAACAAAGTAGCGGCACGCGCTGCAGATCAAAGCGAGGTGAGACAGATTTACAGAGTTGGTCTGTGTGCGTCAGATCGTCGATTATGTCTGTGTATTTCAGGCCTGCGATGTAACATCACTGACATGCCCCGCAGGTACGCTCCTCACATCCTATTGTTTGCACTCTGCCTCAACATTTGAGAGTGCTGGTGGCCTCCAGGCTGGAAATGCAGAAGTAAATCTTCTTTACATGCAAAAGCTTATATCTTACAGGGACCCGGAGTAAGTATCCAGCAGGTGGTTTTCTAATTACAGACCAGAGTTTCCCCGAGTCTCTCCCGTGTACAGACAATAAAACAAACATCTCAAGCTGTAATCCAGATAAGAAAAGAAAAATGACTCTGATTATTGCAAAAACAAAAACACTGAAGCCGTTTTTTCAACGTTTCCTCTGGTTATTTATTGTGCCAAGGTACAATAAGGGTACGAGTCAGAGTAATTGTAATGCAATGTTGAAGTTGCAATGGGTTTGTTTTTGTTTAGAGTTGGATGTTAAAAGAAAAAGGCTCTCCGTATGTTCTCTGATGAGATCTGAGACTTAAAGTGGCAGCAAAACGTTCGCGTTCGCAGATCTGAAAGCGGCGTAACTGACATTTTCACTTCGGTATATGAAATAATAATGTACCCTAATGTCAGTATAGTGAGCACAGGCTGCCGCTGTTGAATAAACTATAGCGATATAAAAATGAGGAATGAGGGAGACAAAAGACTTTTTGCCTGCTAGTCCGGCTTTTGTCTTTGCAGTGTTTTTCTTATCTTGGGAGACAGCTTTAGATTTCTCTCCGTATATAACATCAGAGTTTCTTTCACCCAAATTCACCTTTTATTTGAAGAACCACATTTCCAAATGTAGGTGCATTGCCATTAAGCATTATTGTGAATATCGTCACGAGTGACATGAAAAAGCGGTCCAGCTTTCCACAATAGTGGAGAAGTGAAACAATACAGGAAATATCATATAAAAATGCATTATTTATCCTTTTATTTATGCAGAAAAACCTTTATGATTACCTTATTTAAGGTTTGATTGTTTGTTTGTGCTATCTGTGATGCAATAAAATGACTCCGGTATGATTCCACAAAATTACTTTTGGATAACCCAGACATGACATTTTCATATACTTCCATGCCTGTAGTTTAGTTAAATGTTCACCTTGATGTTTTGTTCCATAGCTCCACCCACCTTCACTGAAGCCCCGCCTCCTGTGATGGAGGCTCTGGTTGGAAGTCGCCTCTCGCTTGCCTGTGTTGCTGTTGGCAACCCTACCCCAACCATCTCTTGGCTAAAAGATGGCAGTGTGATTCCAAGAATAAATTATCAGGTTTGTTTATACAATTGTGAAGGCATTAATGCATGAATATATGGATTTATTTTCCTGTGTCTCTGGCTCTATCCACTATACATCTGCTGTATCTTCTGTTTGTACTGTTTCCAGTTGCATATATTAGCAAAATGACCAAAATGCACGTCAACCTGCTCCCTCTCCATCCCATTATGAGCAGAGTGAGTGCAGGGGCAGAATATCAGAATATGTTAGTCCAGCATTCCTGATTCTCTGATCCTGATGCATCAATGGAGATGTCCGTGGTGCTGAAGTGGCAGATGGATTTGTATTTGCAACTTCTTCTCGGAGTCCCGCCCTTCTGTCATTTTCGCCGATAACGTGGTGGAGGTGGTGGTGGTGGTGGTGGTGGTGCTGGTGGTGGTGGTGGGTTGTTCAGGCAGCAAAGGAGTCGTTCATGGAGCGATTCGCTAGTCGCGCATAATAAAAAAATGTTTCCTCCAATTTCTCAGTTTCATTTAAAGCTGCAGACAAAGAATCGGCACGTCTGGAACAGAGCTGAAACTGAGGGGTGTATAGACATGCTAGAATGCATAATCCGTTGTTTTCTTTTTCTGTGCAAAACACTTTAAAGACACCTCATGGAGACATCGGAGACCCATAATAACTTGTTAAGAAAGAGGATAATCTGTGACCTGTAAAATACTGCGGAGTAGGATCTACTTGGTGCTATCCATCTAGCTACCATATGTATCTAGCTACCTAGTAATGTATCTATCTGAATAGTTTTTACTGTCTTGTACATGTACTTTGCCAGCTATAGTAAAAAATACCTGTACAACACAGTGAATACACAATTATTAGATTGTTAATACGGATGTATCTGTGCATAAGCATAATGTAGCTGTTGCAGCAGGTCGAGGTCGATTTAGTCCAGGGATTCCCAACCGATGGGCCGGGCCCCCTGTATAGGGTCACTGAGGGGTCTTGAGATGTGTTAATGTGGTACAAGGAAGAAACAAAGTTCTGTTTGACAAATATGTATGCTTACAGAAATATTGAATAACTTGAACAGTTATTTAAATGAAGCCATCTGGAAAGTGTAGAGTGGAAATCACCGGTCCTGCTACGTTAACTGCTCGTAGAAATCTGAAATGTGCCAAGAAGCCCCAACTACAAGCTGCTTTTTGAAGTGGTCACAATCCCAAAACTTCAGATAACATTGTTTTAATGTTCAACATTCAGCATTTAAAAAATCTCAACCTGCAAAGGGACTAGTAACTGTAGTTTTAAAGTACTTCAAAATAGTTCTTAAATGCAGTACTTGAGTAAATGTAGTTACATTCGTACATATTGTATGTATGCAGGTGTCTGTGTATCACAGGTGCGGTATGTGTGTACCTGTCTGGCCGTCTATACATAGACCCATGTATTGATTCATCCACCTGCATCATATTAACAGGACGGAGTCTTATCTCTGCAAGCAGTGAGCATGCAGTCAGCAGGACAGTACACCTGCCACGCCTCCAACTCTGAGGGAAACGTGACTCGCATGACCACAGTGAAGATCAAAGGTCAGTTGCTGCCTGCCTGTCTGTCTGTCTGTCCTGTCTGTCTTCCTGCCCTGTCTGTCTGCGAGCGCTGCCTGCAAGTTCGTTCAGTATCTGTGATGTCTGTGCGCCTGACTGGCAGCGAGCCACCGCCATTTACATCTCTGTGTTTCTCCGTCTTGCATCATATGACCGAGCGGTAACAGAAACTTGAACTGAGTTCTTTAACTCTCGTTCTGTCCCTGTGTAGATAATACTGATCTCATGATATGAGACGGGTTCTCCTCCGGGGATGTTGGGGCTCGCTTTATTGTGATAAAGCTTTGTGTTTAGCTCAATTTCTAGGCTGCGTTTCAGAGGAGCTTGTCGAGGCCGCTGCAGCTGAGAGGAATGAAGTATATCCGTTCAGTCAACAAATCCACGTCCATGATGATTTAGTTTTTTTTTTAAAACACAATCCTGGTTGAATGGGAAATGCGCATTTCTCTTGAGGTATATGCTCAAAAATATATCATGAGATTTAATGTTTTTTTTTTTCATTTTGACAGATTCACTTACAGATTTACAAAAACATAACACATGTGAGGACAAATGCGCGTAGAATATGCCACTGTGTGTCATAGGATTACACCGACTCAGCAGCAGTGCATAATACATTGTGGAATTTATTTCTGACTCCTTCCTGCACTCCTACTCCTACACCTACTGATGATTTTCTCCGGAGAACCAGGACTCGTCTGGAGCGTGGTGCGTGGTTGAAAATATTTAGTTTTGGCATCGCGTTCCCCTGAGGTTTCACTTCGTTTTGGAATCTCTTTAGCCGCAGTGGTCCCATTTTGAATAATAATCGCCATGATCTCACGCTGCCTTAATACCGCTCGGTCGAAGTAACATTAACTGAGCTTTTGGCTGCGTTTGTGCACAGCGGTTGCCACATGGATGGATTATAGGAGACTAACAGCTATGTGGATGAAGTCAGACTAAAAGCTTTAAGTAACCTCTAAACTGTCGCCCATGCATATAGCCGTCAAGCATCTGAGGTCATGAATCTAACCGGTAATGACTGCTGTGGAGATCACGCGGTTATTTATACATGAATCATGTGGCACGTCAAGCCTCCTTTATTAGCTCTTTTGAAAAAAGGACACGTGTTGGTGTTCGACACGCTAGAGGGAAGAGATCAATGTGACATTTTAGCGCCACGCTGTACTAGCTGTAAGTGATTAGTTGCCAAGGAGACATTGGTGTATTTGACAGCTTGGAGTCGAAGAGATGTTGTGATATAACTTTTTAATTTCGGGAGAGAGGAAGGGGGGGGGTTCATTGGCAGTTTTTCTATCGGTCGCTTGCCATAACAATTTAAAATTATGATTCTAAAATCCCTATCTCGATCTCTCACAACAACAATATTCTTGTTGCTTCAATGGTAATTTGGGATTTTTCAACCTGGACCCTATTTTCCCATGTTTTTGTGACTAATGGGCAAAACAGAAGTTACCCTTGGACCGAGTGACTTTTCCTTGCTTGGCGTTACTCCATCAATGTATAAATCCTCACATGCGAAGCATTGCACCCAACCGATCTCACCTTTTGAAAACACGCGTGTCTCATATTTTCATTTATTTCATCTAGCGTTATCTTAATGCCACTAGAACTGATAAGAGGTGAATCTTTAGATAACATGGTCATCCTCAAGCTTTAGTGATGACTGATGATTCTGAGGTACAGCATGATAAAGGTTGGTCGGTAAGTCAGACTTGCGTCACTTTACACCTGGTTCCAGTTTAATGTCTCTGTGTAATATGTTGCGTCTATCACCGTGAGTCATCATCATCATCATGAGTTGATGCAATATAAAAGTGGAGTAATGGGTAGAATGTAAGATATTAAGATGGATTCATTTATGTCTTGTGTTTGTGAAACTGGATTGTGTGTCTTTTACCCTCTTTTACTGGTGTTTGTGCAACATGAGCTCAATCAGTTGGGTGTAGAAGATACTTGATTTATTATTACGGGTGTTGAAGTCTCAATGAGAAACGACATGATGCAGACATTTGACTGATGAAGGGACATGTCATTTTTGAAGGCAGTGATGTGCTCAAATGCAGTGATTTACTTGTGTCGAGTGAATCGTTTTGAGTGAGTGATCGCTCTGCACATAAAATGTTGATTGGTCCTGACGTTGAGATAGGGCTGCACGATTATGGCCAAAATCATAATCGCGATTATTTTTGATCAATATTGAGATCCCGATTATTTATCACGATTATTCATTAATTATTTTCAGTGTTTTCCCTAGGCTTACAGCTTTTTGGGGGGGGGGGGGGGGGGGTTACTCGCAGGTGAGCGACTGTTGCATCGTGCGGGCGGATCGGGGCGGAACACCGCCGTGCGCGATACAGAGAGCAGGGGAATTGTAAACGCGCGACCATGTAGTGACAGACGTGACATGCCGGCGTGTAAAGAAATTAAGCAAAAGTACTCGTCCGTCAAGCTCCTGGCCAAATCCCAATGTCCCCCCTTACGGACTCACGGACTTTGAGGCTCGCTCCCGCGAAGTGCGTGAGGGTTTAGGGCTGTCCCGCTGTCAAATCATCGAGTGTTTGAGGCTCTCTGGCAGACATTTTGAGCCCTTAATGAACTCTTTCCGCAAGTCAGCATGGCATGCTGACTTAGCCTAAGGGAATTACCCACAAATCATTGCAATGTGACGTTAAACACGGGGTAACCAGTGGACGCATGGAGACGTAAAAAAAAAAAAAGATAAACAAAGAGGACGGCTCACGTGTGTTCAGCCTGGAGTATTACATTTACACAGAAACATTAATAAAGATGGAACAAAAAATAAATATGAAATCAGAGAATATTTATTTATTTATTCATCAAATATTAGATTTTGTCATTGAAGCGGTTTTGACAAAAACGAGTAAATAGATTATATGAAATCACTTCTCATCTTGTGAGTAAAGAGCCTGGAAGACGTTCAGGGAGTACAAAGTATAAAATAAATACACACAATTATACATCATATTTTTTTGTGGTTTTCATGGTAACGTGACATGTTGCAGCAAAGTGCTGCCCCATTCCTATTTATACCATTTCAAGCCCTCACAGCCTCTCACACTCAACCACTTACCAGGTGACGTCAGTGAGTCCTTGAGGGTTCAGGGTTTGAGGGTTTAGGGGGGACGTTGGGATTTGGCCCCTGTCTCTCTACTCTTCTACATCTTCTACTTCTTCTACTTCTACTTGAGGCTGCCGCTGCAGGGTGCGCGAATGACACCTCCCACCTCGTTCTCCCCCTGGTGGTTGGCTGACTGTTAGTTGAGGAAGCGCTTGATTTGATATGTAGCAGAGCACGCATTTTAAATGTCAATATCGCAGACGATCATGCTCATTTAATTGAGGCAGCCAAAATCGTGATCGCGATTTAAAATTCGATTAACTGTGCAGCTCTACGTTGAGATATTTTTGAGCTATTTTGTGACACTTTAGAGACGGAATGGTTCAAAAGAATAATTAATAAATTAACCAATAAGGAAAATAGTGGTGAATTGCTGGCCTTTTTGTGAATATACTTAATGTGATGTCTTTTGTAACCTGCCTCCCACTAGGTCCACCTGTTATTGTCATCCCTCCCACCAGCACCTCTCTCAACAAGTCCCAGAATGCACTTCTCCGGTGCCAGGCGGTGGCCGACCCCCCCAACATGACCTACGTGTGGCAGAGAGGAGGCGAGAACGTCCATCACATAGAGTGAGTGCAGCCGTTGCCCTTTGTTCCCGAGCCGTCCAATTACACGCACTTGATGTTTTATTGCGGTGCGTTTCAGCAGCTAGGGTGAAATTGTTGCCTTTTGAGTGGTTTCCCTTTTTTTTTGTTCAAATCTAACCATGCACATTTCACGGTAGAGTGCAAAACAAAATGTTTTCACAGAGAGGAGATGAGAAATAAGATCAACAAAAAGAGATGCAACACAACAGTGGAAAGGTGAAATAAACAAAGGATATTCAGGAAGATCAGTCGGATTAACTTTGTAATTACAAAGATAACGATTAAAAGAACAAAACATTTTGTTGGAAAATAAAAGACACTCTCCCATAAAGTCTTCTTGCTGTTCCAGAGGTGAGAGACTAAACTGTACTCCTTTATATCCACACAAGCTAAATTCTTCCAGTAAAATTAACCTCCTCACAGGTCTAAGTTGTAGTCCATGGAGCTACAGTACATGAGAGCTACAGTACATGAGAGCCAGCCCCAGTAGACCAGATGGATCTAGAAAAGACATTTCTTACAAGCCTGTCTGACGTGTACTCCTGCGCCGGTCCACTGAAGGATTTGATAACATAAAAATTCTTCTGAAACTGACATGGAGAAAGGGGAGAGATGTTAAAAACTTCCCTTTTTAGGTATGAAAAATTCAACTGAAGTCAATTTATTTATGAAACTCTTGACTCTGCTGGTGCATACTTTGCATGTAGGAAGTCCCTCCAAACGGGATTGCTTTTTCTGCCGTGAGTTTGCTGACTTTGACTTTGGCTTGGGTTAAAATAGCAACACTTAGCTGGCAACTGTAAGATACACACCCCTCCGTTGGGTTTTGGTGATGCGAAAAAAGACATAGCGGAGTGTCTGTCCCCTGGGTGTGTCTATGGTGAAGAGAAAAAAATTATAATTCATGAAATCGTTTTAATTTTCAATTGGAGTTCAGTGTCTTCCACAGGTTGACTGCCTGCGGAGTTTTAACACTGCATACATTAGCCTGACGGCTAGCAGACTCTTTGCTCATGCGTAGCTCCCCGACTCTTATTTGGTTTAAGTGCATCTCCCCGACAGAGCTCCTCGGCTGAGTTTCTCCGCCTGACATTGCTGAAACAGAGCAACTAATATTGGTAGCGAGAGCAACAAGTTAAGCGGACTGCCGAGTGTTTGAATTCGGCCTCTCCGCTCCGCAGCGGAACACGGAGATCAGGGGAGAGGGGAGAAACTAGCCCGGCAGTAAAACGTAGTAAAGACTGCTGAAATTAAAACTATTGTACCTAAGTTAGGTAAATGAATCAGGTGGTTCCTCCAAGGGAATGGTAGGGGAAACACTGGAGGCTGCACAAAATGTTCTCACAGCCAATACACATCTAAAGGCCTCGTTAGACAACTCCAAATGGAGAGGTTTCTTTGGTATACCAGAAAAACACACCTTTGTGGTAATCAAGGATGCTTTATGCCTCCAGGAGAGAGAGAGAGAGAGGGGGGGGGGGGGCTGTACATCGGCAATATCCCCATGAGGATAAAAGGTGTATTTTTTTGCTACTTCTGATGTAAAGTTCAAATCGGCATTACAAAAAGCACACCTAGGTTACTGGCTGTGGGCTTGACATTTTGTTACCGGGGGATTTTTAAAAAGTCAGGGCGCAGCTTCTCTTTTTTTTGGGGATTTTTGCACCTCCAGTTGAAGGTATTTCAACATCATATCAACTAGAAGTCAACAGTTGTGTATATCGTCTGTTGTTGGAAATGCATGGCTATGGAAGCGCGTGTTGTCCCAGCGGCACTGCGTGAGGAATGAAGGTTGCCGATGCCCATATCGATACGCAATGATTGCTATTGGCTGGAAAATCTGATGAAAGTAGTAATTCTAATTCAGCAAATCAATGTCAACGTGCATCGATGCAAAAACATAAACAAAGACGTTGCAATTCCGAAAGTCCCTGCTCGACGTCCTCGCTTTCACCCTCATGTCTTGGACAAATTCCACTTATTCATTAGTATCCAATGATTACGATGTGTCTCTCATCTCGGTCTGACCGATCAGGCTGTTCCTGCTCCTCCACGTGTTTCCTTATTTTTCCTTTGTTCTGTTAGTATTTTTCTCACAAAAACCTTTGGATCAAACCATTTCTTTTTCTTTTTTTTACTAGAGCCACAGTCCGTGTCTCAGGGGACACAACATTCACCGCCTTGCAGCCCCAAGCCTTTATCATCAGCACTCCTGTGGAAACGTGTGCCTTGTTTTGCCTTCCCCCCCCTCGAACACCCCTCGTTTCTTTTAGGGGCTTTGCTTCTCTCATTTAGTTCCTTTACAGAGAGAAATCGTGGCGTGGCAGTATGCTGATGATGGGAATAGCGGGCACAAGCCAACAATTCAATTTAGAATGATTCTGATTCACCAAAATAAGCCGGTGCGCACATTTCAAGTCCTGCAATGTTCACATTCATGATTTCTAGCAGTGTCTACTTTTGTACTACATTCTTTTGCATGTTATTGTCACCAACTTTCAATCCGGGCGATAACGTGAAACCAGCTGCATGGTGGTTTATGACCCCCCCCCCCCCCCCCCCCCCGCATGCGTGTGCGTCCCTCTGTGCATGCATGATGCAAACAAAAACGTGGAAACATTGCTCCATACCTTCTGGTAGTGAAAAACTCCACAGGGTACTTTTAACCTGCTTTTCAAGATTGGTGATTAAAGGCGTCGATTTCCACAACATAATCTCTCAATCGTCACTTAGGGCCCTCTTGTGTGGCGGTGTCTGTATCTGCAGAAACCCTGCCCTCATGTCTTTGTTTTCTCTTTTCTTCTGACTTTGCCGTGTTCGGGACACTGCTCGCTCGACCGCCGCTACTCTCTCCATCTCTCGGGCTAGGTGAGCCGTGGAGGAGTGACCAACTTCGAATGCTGTGTGTTTATGAACAGCAGCCGACCAAAGTAGCATATCGCACCTCTTTAAAGCTTGACAAATCCACATTTCCTTGAACAGTTGATAAATGACTATTTGTCATGTTAGAGCAGTGACACAAGCCCACAGGGAAGCCACCTCTGTTATAGCTCATTGCTTTTCTTTTTCGCCACATTTACTGCGTGCTATAGTGTCATCCAGAGATGAAATAAGAGTGAATGTTGTTTTTGGCTTCTTATTGACCCAGAAACAACCCAGGCTTAGTAATGACAATATGTGATCATATCTGCCAAAAGGACACATCGAATACAAACATGAGTAAAATACAGGAAAGAAAAAAAGCTTGCTACTAAAAAAAAAACGAGATTGGCATAAAACTGTGGAAGCACTGACTGAGCTGCTCTGTAGGAGAGGTTTCACAATATAGTGTTCAGTCCCAGGATGAAGATCAGGGCGAGCGGAGGATGGTTGATGATTGCCATGAATGACTGAGCACTCTGAGGAAACAGTGGCTGGGTTAGGGTCAGTTGAGCAGGTGGAGGGCTTAATTAGCATTACTTCCCCTCCTGAGCGTTTCTCCATCACACATATCGGTATTCATCACAGCTCCACTCCGGTTAATACTCAACCTGATTTTGGGACGAAGACAAATGTTTCTGAGAGGCTTTTTGGAGCTACTCTGCTGTTAACAGCTGAGGAGAGCAGACCAGGATTATTCTTATTACCTGCTGTGAATTTTCAGAAACAAGCTCTTTTATAATTGCTTTGTTAAAAATAGTGTAGTGCTCTTTGGCAATGTCAAAACCGACTTTTCAGTTTGGTTTTTCTCCATTTATTCTCAGTATCCTGCAGTTTCTTTAGGTTCAAAATATCCTCAATTCCATGCCGGTTTTGGGTTTTCGTTTGAAGTTGTTTTCCTTGCACATGTAGAGTTTATTATAAAGCAGCATATAATATCATAGGAATAGGGAACTATTGGAGGGTATACATTATTATTATGCTTAAAGCTAGAAAGGGAGGAAGAAATCCTGCTGAGCAGCCCTGACATTTATACAGCTACAATTGCATCTTGTGGCAAACGTGTGTAACAAAATTGATGAACAGCTGATATGCTGTAAAAAAAGAAACGACTTGGAAAAAGTGAGGAGGACAAAGGTTAGACAAGGCTAAGACTGCATTCACGTACAATCAGCCATAGCGGTGGAAAAAGAGACTGCTGCTGGAAACATGGAGACAGTAGATGTGTCCTTAAACTAAATCAGTGCGCTAAAATAGTCTTAAAAGCTCTGCAGAGCTGCAGAGTTGGTGATAATTCTTATAATAAACCCCCTTTAATAACATCAGTCATTTGATTCATCGGTAATATGAACATATTGGTAAGTGGAGTTTGAATACAAGCAGCATTCAGTAACACATTAGTGTGGAGAAATATCCAGGTCGGTGACAGTACGTGAATCATCTGACCTGTATGGTAATTAGCTTGAATGTGTGACTGTGAGTCGTCCCACAAACACCTACTGTCAGTGTGCTTGTGTAACCTGTTAGTGAGGTGCTGCAGCCTGCAAGACTCCTCTGGGGTTTTTTTGTGGTTTGTCTTTTAAATGTAAGAATGTATAAAATGAGTGGGCACTCCTCCTCCCACTCCAACTGAAGCAAAATGAAATTTCCTTAACCTCCATCTGTACACAGTGGTGAATAACTCACAGGGAAAAAAAACCCTAAAAAAACCCTCCTACACTATTGATGCACCGAGAGACTCGACTATAATGGAAGAGCTGAATTACCTCTCGCTGTTATTCTGAAGCAGCTGGTGTGTTCTTTGCATATTGAAGAATTCCCACGTGTGATTGTGATTGTGTGTGTTTTTTTCTCTCTCTCGAGGTCTCTGAAGTCGCGAGTGAAGATCATGGTAGATGGAACTCTACTCATCTCCCGTCTCATCCCCGAGGATTCTGGGAACTACACCTGCATGCCGACCAACGGCCTGCCGAACCCGCCGACGGCCTCTGCCAACCTCACAGTGATGCGTATGTTTCCGTCTGTAGTTTCAGTCTGCTTTTTTTCTCCATTTTTCCACAGTTTCAACACATCGTGGTTCAACTATTAACTCTACAATCGTTTTTTATGTTTTGGCTTGTTGGCACTAAAACATTGGTATTGTATCATCTAATCACAAATGAGAATATTAACAAATGATTATTGAAATACTGTTTATTGTCATATTATTACATAATATGACAAATGTAGGACATATGTAATTAAATTGTTCTAGGTCCGAAATACTCATTAATACTAATAATAAAGGGTAACTTGATACCCGGCTGAAAAGCAGTATTTCTCTACCCGTTCTGGTTAGAAAGCTTGTCTGTGTTTCACTTTTCACCGCTTTGATGGGCGTGTTTGGTCGAGTGTGGTCAGAGAAGGGCTCTGTTTCACCTTTAACCACGCCCATCGGTGATGTCACGGTGTGCTGACACGCCCTAAAGTACACTTCTGCATCACTGCAGCAAAGTGACAAGTAAACCGCTGGAATTCAGCAAAGACAAGACTGTGTTTAGTTGCTTTTTAACTCGAGTTAATCTTCTTGCCGTTGCTATAAAGATACTATGAATAAATGCAGAGAGGACTGTTAGCAAAGAACCACAGGCACCTTAAAGTTCCTCTTTCCTAAGAGAGGCTGTGTGAGAATAATCGCGAGTGGCCAGTCATTTTAAATGCAGTCTCTAACCATCATCTCTAATGCAGATTCTCAACTGGTGGGTTGCGACCCCAAAGTGGGTCGCGGGCCTTTGCCTATTAAAAATAAATAAAAAATCCTGTGCTTTTATTTTGAAGGGGATTTTTTATGCAGCGGAGTGCCGTCTTTTCACCCTCCTTAACAATATTTGGCGTTAATGCCTTGTAATGCTAATATCAGCAGCGGATAAACTGAAAACTATACCTCTGTCAAATGACACTATAAGTAGACGAATTGAAGACATGTCGGATGACATCAAACAACAAACCACAGCTCGAATTAAGGCAAGTGGTCATTTTGCGTGACAAATGGACGAATCTACAGACATCACAAACAAAGCAGTTTTACTCGTTAACGTGAAACGTGTGTGGGACGGGGACTGACAGGAACAATTTCTCTGCACGAGAGAGCTCCCTATACTACGACTGCAGAGGACATGTTCAGCTCAGGTTCAAACTGCTCCATCTTTTCATTAAATGCATTTGAGAAGTTGAACATTTTCCTCGATTTGGGTCGCAGCTTCTCATTAAGGGGTGACGGTGGGTCCCGCAGCCAGACCAGTTGGGAACCACTGCTCTAATGCATTGGTTTCAGCTGGAGTCACAGCAACCAATTAGAGTGTCTGAGAGAAAGTTATCACACGGTTCAAATTTCACACGTCAGAAATGGAAAATATCGAATGTGTGAAATTGAATCTTGAAACTTTTTTCCTATTTCTTCAAGAAACGTTGTTGATGAGCCCACTTAAACATTTCCGTAAAAATTGCCGTTTAAATTAGCGGAGATTACAGTGCCAAAACTATATGTGTATGAATTATATTCATATTTGTGATTGACATATAGAAAAACAAACATATTGTGGTTGTCAGCTAATCAGAATTGAAAATAGAAGCCTGTTCGTTCACAAATGCAAACAAGCCTATAACAGCCTCAGATAACGGCGATTTAACTCCTGTTTAATGCTAATCAGTGTATTAAACGGCATGTTAATCCGCTTGGAAGTGCCAGCAGCAAGTCCCACTCATGCCTTTATCTTGTGGTCGGCCTATTGTCACAGATTGTTTCGGTGGTTACTTTTAGTTCCTTGGAAATCCTTCAGACGCAGTCAGTCAGCTGTAAATACAAGCAGCAGCAGCACCTGTGACAAAAAAAGTAGACTCACAGAAAATTGGTTTCAACAAAACAATCTGTTCTCAAAATGAATCTGAAGTTATGGATCGTCGTACAGTTTATTTGCACCGGTACTTCCCCTGGCTTTGTGGCAGTTCTTACAAAGTAAACTATTTTCATCTCTTTCCTCTGCTCAGACCCAGCCCAGGCGCTCCCAATGCCGCCGCAGACGTACCTCCCCGCAGGTATGGAGGGCGTGGTCACCTGCCCAGCGGCGGCTCAGCCTCCGCTGCTCCGGGTGGATTGGACAAAAGATGGAGAACCACTTGACCTGTCCTTGGTAATAAAAATTCAAATCTTCCACGGAGGCGCTGTCACCACATTAGTGCCAGACCTTTACTGTGTGCCCAAATTCAAATGTCTGCCCCCGGCTAGCACCGCCACTCTTTATTTATTGATTCCTGATACTGCAAACATCACGGGGCACAATTTCCTTTTTTAGCAGTGAAATGTCAGAACCCTGCTGCTGACTACAGGCATCTGTGAGCGGCTGTCATCATTCTAACAATCAGCCCACCCACGCTGTTACAGTGTGAGGACCGAGGTGGACGTGATGATGACATCTATTTTTTTTTAGGCGTTTTTAATGGGACGTTTTCGTCTGTCCGGTGATGGAAATATCCTTTCAGCTTTACAATTGGGTCATTGAACCACATACATCTTAAAGGACAGGGATGGCCAGTGCAATCTTAAAAGCTTTTGAACTAATCCCGAGGAACTCCTTACTGCCCATGGCTCTCTCCTTTTTTTTTTTTCACTTCCACCTCAATCTACTGGTCACTGCGTCTGAGGGATGGGTATAGGATCACTATAGATGAGGGACAGGGGGTGGGACTTCTCAGCAGTGGACACAAGATTTTTTTTTTTAACCCTTCTTGTCCTCTCGGATCGCAAAACCATATTTGAACAAATCATTTCAAAACAAGAGCTCAGGGTGGCAGTTTTAAAACCATTGTCTTTTGATCCACCCACTTCCTCCTCCTCCCTCATCACATGCTGGGTTGATAGCGCCCCCCCCCCCCTTTACACTTAGTTGTGAGCGATGGACATGTCGTCGGATGTGACGCGCCACAGGAAATGTGATACATTCCTGCAGTGCAGGGACACTGGCGTCGGAGTCCGGCTGTTATTCTGCCAATTATTCCAATTCCACACTGGATGTCTCAAGCTCTCATACACCCATTAATACTTTCTCGCAGCCTCATTCTGGGGAGGATAATAGCAGTTATTGACTTCATTAAAGGGAGCGGGAACCTTTTGCACAGTCAAAGCACAACACGAGCCCACTGCTGCGGCTGATTGACACGGACATGTAACGGCTTTTAATGCAAAAAGCTTCAAAAAGTGATGTTTGGTTGGAAGCACTTCAGAGCATTTCGGTTATGTGTGCAGCGATTCACTTAAGAATGATAAATGGAAAACCCCAAACGTTGAAAAAAAAAAAAAAAAATGAGAACAGAAGACCACTTTATCTTTTTTCGTGTACTTTAGATATCATCTTGCAAAAGCTGCGACAACATAGAGAAGTTTGGAAATAATCCTCCAGTGGGGACTCAAGTACTGAGTCTCTTCATGACTATGACGGGCAGATATCAAAAAATGATGTCTGTTAAAATTCTTCACAGGCAGCTGAGGAGCTCACACGTATGGGCTTATTTCCTGCCTTTTTAGCTCTTCAAGCTCTCAACACCTGCCATTAACGCTTTGAATATCATTCAAAACAGCATGTGCAAGCCTGTTCTATGCAGCAGCCAGAGTGGTTTGAGCATTGTGCATTTCTTTCAGTATCCAGGATGGACCTTGACACCCGAGGGCTCTTTGTTCATGACCACAGTCAATGACGACACAGCGGGCGTGTACACGTGTACCCCATACAACAGCTACGGCAGCACGGGTTCATCTGAGCCAACGGACGTTATTCTACAGGTCAGTGTGCACTCTGGGGCCTCCTGGGTCACTCTCAGCGGAGACGAGCTGTGCGTGTCATTTAAAAAGACTCACCGTAAGGCCGAATGCATTCAAAGCTCACAAACCTGCCACTGAGTCTGTCCTTGTAGTTCTGCTAAACTGTCTATCTCGACCACCGGGTGCACATTTTTAATTAGTCACTACTGCAGCCGTCACGGCAAATTAAAAACTTATCAGAAACGACATTTTATTGACCTTTTCACTCCCGACGTCTGAGCCCCCTGGCATTAATGGAAGTCAACTCAGACTCACTACAGTGGCTCCACTATTGGAGAGCTAATTGTGCGGCTAATCCTTTTGTTATTAAGATAATCAAAGCGGCAGTAATCCGGTCATTAAAAGACATTGTTGCCATTGCTGCCATCTCCTTGATTCCGCTATATTGCTTTGGAAATCCTCAGGACCCCCCATCGTTCAGCGTCGCTCCAGAGAAGCAGTACAGACAGGAAGCTGGTAGAACCCTGCTCATCCCCTGTCAAGGAAACAAGGACCCCACAATTAAAGTGACCTGGAGCAAGGTAAATTGTCCAGCACAGGTTATTCAATAACCAGTCCTGTTTTGTTCATGGCGCTGCAAAATGCGTTGGTTGTTTTGTCTTGTTGTATGGTCACCCCTTTTGTACTATTCAAAACTTAGAGGAATATCTGTTTGAAATGGGTTTTAATTCCTACAGTGTTCATCCAGTCTGGTTGTCTACACCTTCTAAACATAATAAGCCAGCAGTGTGTCTCCTTTCTCCTTCTCTTTCCTCGCATAGATAAATGTATTGTATGACATGTGGTTTGGGACGAGAAGCTAACCCGATCGTGTAAAACTGCACTTGACCGCTAGCAAGTGGGTCGTAGTTTCTAACAGAGCCATATCATGTGGGAGGCGGTTGTCAGCTGGCAAAAACCTGGTTTACATTACCAATGGAGCGTGTTTGAGGTAGGTGGTTTTTGAGGGAGGGGTGGATGGACGCCAACAGTCCTCTACAGCTCTAGGGTTTTATTAAATGAAATCCATCTTGTAATTGTACCCTGCCCACATATTCCTTTTCACTTAGAAATACAGCACGTTACGTAAGTTGTAGTCGCTCCAACTGTTCTCTTCAGTGCAACTGTAAGCCAGGCTGAACATTCTGCTCGTCCACCTAATGGTTGCAACATGCTCTGTGCACACAACCTCTGCAGTTCACCATGCGATGATGAAATGTGGTCAGAAGTGCAACCTCTTAACCCATTGAGATCAGTGCATCAATGCTTTTCCCATGTTTTAGTAAGCAGTTGCTCTGGAAGTCAGCACAGTTAACACCTAATGTTAGCATGCCTAAAGGGTTTCAAATCCAGACACACAGACGACGGGACCAGAATCCATACACGGTATAACAGAGTGATTGTGCAACCGCCGGGTCATTGTGAAAGTGCCTTAAACTTCCATTCTTTCTAATGAAAGAGGACGACTCCTCTGGTTGCAAAAAGAAGTCTGATCGTATAGAAGTCTATGAGAAAATGACCCTACTTATCGCTTTATTTATTGCTTCAGTGAATATTGTAAACAAGTTTATGGTCTCAATCGCTAGTGTCAAGTCTTCTTTAATAGAGCATGATGTTGATTTTGTAAGTTGTGGTTCCATTAAGAGTCAAATAGACCATAAAATAGGGCATGCCGGCATTGTCCGGTCTCGGAGCTTTCTGCGTTTTTTTGTCTTACAACTTTAACTCTTTTTCAGAGTGTTTTCAGCTCATGAAAGTAAAGTGTCACCATTTTGTTGCCTAAAGATTTTATTCAGCGTTCGATTGTACTTAGCCAAAATGGCAAAACTCAAGGCGTTAAAACGGCAGTCCACAAACTAATGGGTGATGTAATGGTGTCTACGTCCACTTCTTTTATACAATCGATGGTAAAAAATCTTGATGATTTCCATTTTGTTATCGATGTACCCCACCTATGGCAAATAGTGGTAATTCCAGATGTGTTTTTTAAGGTACTTCTGTATTATTTCAAATCATCTTTCAGCATACACATATTGTATCTCCTTAATTTCAGCTAGAGAAGACGTCCATTCCGTTAGTAGCTTGATATATTTTACTTATCTATCCACCGCAGTGGTGCCGGATGAATCTGAGAGTTTTGTGTGAATGACATTTGTGTTCTCGGTAGGTCGACGTGGCTCGTCGCACTTCCTACTCCGTAGAACCCAACGGTTCTCTTCTCCTGCAGCCTCTCACGAAGGACCACCAGGGGGCGTGGGAGTGCAGCGCTGCTAACCGCGTCGCCTCGGTGAAAACCAGCACACAAGTCTTTGTCCTGGGTGAGTGCAAACAGAAGAAGAATACCAAAACTGTAGTCCAAATACGTGAGCTTCATTCAAAATGTGTTCCATATGCCTGTGTAAAACCTCTATAACACATGCCTGTGACTCCACTCCGCCACCATCGGATGAATGCGGTACATCCAGAGACGGCCTCTGAACTTCAGCGGCATCAGGTAGTTGAAGTTCTGGCAGTTATCCATCAGCTCCTCTCCGTTTCCTTCCATTACAGGAACCAGTCCCCATGCGGCTACCTCTCTGTCTGTCTCTCCAGGGGTGAGGCAGGCCAACGTTTCCTGGGAGGCAGGCTTTGATGGAGGATCAGCGCAGACATTTTCAGTTTGGTGGGTGTAAAGCCTCTCACTTTCTTCCTCTGTAACCATGGCAGCCATCGGTTGCACTAGTATTACTCTATTGATCTCTAGGATGAGGAATTCCTTCATCTGTTATCACCTCTTGGCAGCTACAATAACAGACCATGGCTTTATAATGCAGTGGTTATGCTTGCTACAACACGAGGTTACTGAGAAAATAAGAGCAGAATCTGCACCTTTTGTAGTGGCTTAGAAATCACAGATGAATGTCTGGCGTTTACTTGAAGTGTTGTCCATACGCCAGTGTTGCATAGTGAGTGAGAGATGGACGGGGTATGAAAATGAACCAGACAGGAATGGGTTCTACTTTCGAAGACAACAGCGGACTAACTATTGTGTTACTGCTGTGTTGTATTACAGTTGTAATGTGTGAGAGTGATGATCTCAAGAGGCAGGTTATTTTAGTGAAATTAGGTTTATCAGAAATGGGATTCACTGAACTGTATTTAGAGTTTCCTTTCTCCTTTTTTTTATGTCAGAGAGGATGTACAGAAAACTTCTCCAGCTGCTCATCTTAATCACATTGTAACCTCGGAGCGCTACATCAGATGAAGATGAGATGAGCTATCTTCCTCCCTGAGAAGGGAAACTGGGTCATCGCTTCAGCATAGAAATAAATATAAATGACATTTAAAAACCACATAAAAATAGATGAGCCAAATCAGTGTAAACAAAAACCCTCTAAAGTCTCAGCTAGTCCGCAGTCTGACAGCCTGGCATGTTATGACCATATAATATTATGAAGCGGAACACGCGGTTATGAGAATAACAACAGCTCAACATCAATGTTTTACCATTGACATTTTGTCTGCAATGTTTCTGTTTTTTTTCTCATAAAAGGGTGAAAACTGCAGCAGCACTGTGTGACTTCCAGCACATGAAATGTTAACGATCATGCAGTTGTTTGGCAGTTGTGAAGCCTCCGTGTGTGGATATTCACACCATGTGCTTTGTAAAAATTCAATACTACAGAACAGGATAAAGGCAGCTAAACAAATCTCACCTATTGCTCTAAGAAGGCGCGTTTGCTCTTTCGTTTTGCATTAACGGTACGGCTTGCTTTATGCACAGCAATAATACATGCGGAATTCAATTTACGCTCAAGTGTCTGGAAGAGAACAACCTCACAATCACCCACACCATGTCAATGTGAGCTACACTGAGCTTTTCTGTTTTCTCATAAAAAAACATCACTTCAGTCAAGTCAAAGCTCTTCAACCCCCCCCCCCCCCTCCCCAAAAGAAAAAGACTGACATTAATCATTTTCAAAAGTTCCTTGAGTTTTGAATAGGTGAATAGATTTTTTTCAGCCTCTGGGTCAAGTCATTTGCTCTTTATAAAATAGACATGTAGAACATCAGCTCCGATAGGAACTCGGGAAATCACCATAATTTGAGGTGCAAGCCCTTTGTGCAATAGCAGGGATACATCAGTGCTGTCTCCGCCACAAAATCTGGAGCTGATGATGAGTATGAATGATTAATGAAACCTACTTTTCTGTCATGTTTCATAAAACCGCACTGCCAGAATTCCCCGCCGCTCTTTTGTTCTCACTTCTCTCTCCTCTCTCTCTCTCTCTCCCCGTCTGCAGGATGAAGAAGACTTCAGTTGGCGATAATGATGGGCGGCGGGACTGGTTCACCGTGCCCGTGACCCCCTCCTCTGGCTGCAGCCTGCAGGTGACAGGCCTGTCTCCCGCCACGGACTACCAGTTCAGCGTCCTGTCTCACAATAAAATGGGCACCGGGCCCTTCAGCGAGATCACCGACGCACGCACCTTGGGTCAGTACCGCGCCCCAGTTTCCCCCTAAATCCGTCGCATATCAGCCTTTTCCATCTGGGATCCAGTCGCAGGTTTGCAAAATACTCACTGAGCAAACAAGTCTCAGTTCAAGTGTTGTATTTCTCCACTCGTTACTTCACCGTTTTTTATTGTTATATATGAACAAAGCACAAAACATTTGGCGAGCAGGCTTTTCATTTCAAGCCGGTACTGACCATCACTTTCACCGGTTGAAACGGCAAATCAACTGATATCAACTGTAGCTGATTTAAGTTTGTTTCCTGAGTAAGTTGCTCAAAGGCCAAACTGTTGTGTGGTTGATACTCTACTGTACGCTTAATGCGCTTCATTTCTGTGTCCACTGCAACAAAGGATCCTAATCGCCACCACGAAATGCGCTGTTAAGAGGTCGTAGTCATTTTACGTATTTCTGTGAGACCAGGTTGATTTGGTAACATAGCATTCTCAACACAAACCTAAACATCATTTTTTTAACATGTTGGTCTGTTGGTTCACCACTTTGATCCAAATTGAACGCTCTCAACAACTATTGGATGGATTGACATAACTTTGATGATCCTCTGAATAAATGTCTGGGACCACCATCATGTCAAAGTGGCAATTAGTCCAATACTTTGGTTTATGACCAAATACCTGCAAAACTAATGACATGCTGGACAAATGCTAGCATGCTGCTAACGCACTAAACTAAGACGGTGAAGGCGGGTAAACATTATGCCTGCTAAATATTAGCATGTTGGCGCTGTCAGACCCTGTTAGCATTAACCTGGAAGCACCGCTGAGACTAAACACAGCCTCACAAAGCCACTGGTGTATCTGTTTCATCTGTTAAACCAGCAGCGGGTTGTATCCTCAAAGGTACGTTCATGATCCTGCAGATGTCTACAGTCTTCCTGGGTTGATCAAATGATCGCCTGGGGGAGAAATCAACATTTATATCCAGTGCTTCCACATTCCACATTCACTCTTTTACAGTACTTTTAGCTATATGTATGCCTGCCGATGGCAGCCCAGGGCAGTGGCATAGTTTTGTGGAAATGTTGTGAGTTAAATGCTGATTTTTGTTACTGAAAAGATTTTATCCTTCCTGGCAGAAAGTAGACACCTAAAAGATCATAAAATCACAAACCTTTTAAAGACGCAACCCGGTGCTGCCATTACGGCTTCTGGTTTGATTAGAACATAACAAAACTGGGCGACACACTGTATGTTTCAACATATGCAGACTCTGCAAAATAACTAACATCCACTCGGAACCCAGCTCCCCTCACACTCTCAAGGTTGAACATCTGTGGCAGAAGCAATTTCCTCCACCGTAATTTAATTTTTCCAGCAGAGCGTGTCTGGCTGATAGGCTGAAGGTCTTTTTATTCCTGTGCATCAGATCCTCCGCCGAGGAGAAGCAAGCTCAAGCCCCCTGCGTCGCTGTCGGCTAATCAGGGCTCAGCAGGTGTCGTTCTGCGGTGGTCCCTTCCTGAGGCCCAGCACCCTCCCATCACAGGCTTTGTTCTCCAATCCCGCGCCGAGCGGGGGGAGTGGTTCCATTTGGACGAGGACATCAGTGCCAAGAGTAGCGAGATGGTCGTTCCGGGTCTGCACAAGGTAACAAGCCAGTCGTGCTGCTCCCACTGAGACTAATCAGTCCACGCTGCTTGTCTTTTTTTTTTTTTATCTAGGCTATACATCTGTGGTTTCACTTTTTGTAGAGTCTCAATTATGCACACTTCATGGCAGCCATCACTTTTCTGTCGCCTTTCAATCTGTGTGCGCTGCCGTTTTCTTCTCCCTGCCCCGTCTCATCCTTCTTTTTCCTCTCCTGTGTAGGCCTACACAAATTCAAATGAACTTCATTAGCATTGCAGGCACAGTCCCGTGTTGACAAAGTGTGGTTTCATCCTCTGTCCTCCCCACTGTGCGTGTGCGTGCGTGTGTGTGTGTGTGTGCGGATGCTGGTCTCAGGACTGTGTGTACGAGCTGCGGCTGCTATCTCGTCGCGGGGAGTTGCTGAGCGAGCCCAGTCCATCAGTCAATGTCTCCACCATGGGTAGGTGTTCGAGAGCAACCTTGCCCCCTTTTGCATTCTCACCCCGCCCTCCATTTCCACCCGCCCTCCTCCTCCTCTCTCAGTCTAACTCTCTCTTTCTTTATTTCTTCCCCCCCCGTCCCTCTTTACACAGTGTTGGACCAAAATTAGAGCAGGCCCCGGGCGGGAACGCTGTCCATTAGAGGCCTCAATGATAGAAATAGCTCCGCTAATAACTTCTCAAAAGTGTTAGTGAGAGAATTTGCATTGGTCTTTTCTGATTCTTGTGGGAATGTGACATGAATGTTTCATTGGATATGGTACAGAGATATCGAGCGGAGGGATGCACAACTCCCACTGTTACCACCCGTGGACTGCCACAGCAATCAGAGCTTGTGTATTGTTTAACATAACTCTGCTGATATTCTCAGTTTAATGTCTGACTGAGCAAATGCAAAACAATCAAATTTATGATTTGCTGATGATCAACAGGGAGATTAGATTCACTTAAAATTGGTTGATACCAAACCTCATAGCAATCTTGTATCATTTTTACAGTTTTCTTTGTTTGTGATGTAAAGGACTTGTAGTTATTGTAGTTGTGGCTGACACAAGTGCCGTGAAATACGCATGTGTTAAAGGTCAGCCAGTATGATCCGATGGTTATATAGCTTGATGAACACAACATTTTTTCTCCTTCATATATATTATTTTTGTTATATAATTATATAATAATCTGACTATATATGTATAAGCACACATATCTCAATTTATAATAATAATAATGCATTTGAATCAATTTAAAGTTCAAGTTTAGAAAGTATAATTAAATATTAAAACATAAATGTTTAATGTTTTTGTAATAGATACACATGAATACTTTTTTATGAAGTAGGAAATTGCACAATAAATGTTTTTCAAAACATGTATTTTTAAAAAACATTTAAATTTAGATTACATTTAATTATATTTAATTAATTAAATGTATCTTTATTGTCTCAGTGTGTGTTGCTTCTACGGCAAGCAGGTGTTTTTTTCTGGTCCTTTTCATTTATTCATCATTTTGTCGGTTTATATGGTCATTGCTGACACTATAGTCTCACTTAGCTTGCTTTTAATTAGTAACATTTCTATATGTGTATCACTGCTGAAATGCCATCACAGGGATGGAGATCTACCCTGCCACATCCCGACTCCTGGAGCTCGTCCCCGAGCCATTACTGGCCGGCGTGCTGGGCGGGGTCGGCTTCATGTGCTTGGCACTGGTGTTGCTGCTGGGGTCCGCCTGTCTCATCAGCCGCAAGAGGGACCAGCGTCGCAGAAAGAAGAAGCACGGTAAAAACGCCCCTCACTCCGGAGACTCAGCAGACACTCACTTTGATGAACTGCGTCATGAATATCATCATTTATTCAATAAAATATTGAAGGCACTTTCAATCCATTATATAAATCATACCCCACTGCATGGATTTGGCGCTCCTCTTGTCCCCCTGCTCATCCATTCAGTTGTAAAAGTTATTGATGTCATATACATTACTTGCTAATTAGGATAATTTCTCATTAGTGGTTGATAAATGTAAGTGTAATTAGCATTTTGGACAAGCTTGGGTGCCTTGGGCCCTTTAATGGGCCCTTATTAGGGTTGATCATGTTTTTACTTCTTGGTCAGTGTGGTTGTATCCTAATGAGTCAGATACCATCTTGCCCCCTCTCCCTCCCTTTCAGAGTCCCTCTCTGTCATCTATAAATGCTCCCCATCAATGTAAGTACCCCTTTATCATTCCATTATAAGGCCTCCCATTGACCTTTCCCTCTGCTTCCTTTAAAAACGAAATGTCGAGAATGCCAGCACATATTTTTTTTTTCCCATTTCAGATCTTCTTTTTCTTCCTCATCTATTGCCGCTGCTGCTGTTTTAGCCTTTCTCTGTCTACATCTCTGCCGCCCCCTCTTTCTCTCTCACTCAATCTTATTTTCTCTGCCTCTATTTCTCTCCCTCTTACACCTCCGTTTTATTTTTTTTCTTACAATTTTCTTCCTTCACCCCTCCCTCCCCCTCTTTCTCTCGTTCACAGAAAGACTTCCGGCACTGGCAGTCCAGACAGTGTGTTGAAGACGAGCCTACTTCCAGCCAGCATCCTCTATCCCACCACTTCCTCTACCACCTCCTCATCCTCACAGACAGACTATTCCTCCTTTAGCGCCGACAGTCATCATCGGCAAAAGCAACTCCCGTCCTCCCACGGCAGAGGCCGCCTGACGAGGACAACTTCTTCTCCGATTCCTTCCACAGTCGAGTTGATCTCCAGAGGCCCGGATGGGCGCTTCGCACTCCTACCGTACGACCATGACGCGCAGAGTGCTCCCATCAAGGAGAGTGGAAGGTGTGACCAAGCTCGAGTCCGAAGGTCTGTGTCAGTGCACTCGGATAGGGAAGACAGGAAGCAGCCAGCGTTTGTGCTCTCTGTTGATGTTCCGCCTTGCAAACCAGCAGAGGCTGATTCCACGAAGCAAAGTCTTGGCATGGCCCAAGGCTTGTCCCATCACAGCCCTTGCATCTTGGATCAGAAGGCGAGCTATGATGTCTTTCCCGACTTCAACAGCCTGGCCTCAAACAGTAGTTTGGCCACCATTCCTTATCAAGACAGAAGAATAACTCCCACATTTCCGGTGCTCCCACACATCCGGTCCGGCCTTGGTCAGTCGTCCACGACCGCCAGCGCTCTGGTGCTCCAGATGGAGCACGAGAGGGAGAGAGGAAACCTGAGTCGCTGCCTGAAGCTGGCTCGGGAGAGGGAGGAGCTGGAGAGGGAGCTCCAGAGGTACACTCTGGAGAGGGGCTCCATGAGAGAAGTGAAGAGGGAGCATTCCGATCCGGAGAGCGGTGAGGTTGGTGGTAATGAACTTGTGTGGGAATATAAAAGCAGCACGTTGCCCCACAGACACCCCCAGGGCAGCAAGGACAGCTTTGGGCTGTCACAGAGCCCTTTCTCTTCCTCTTCTGTGCATTGGGATGTCCGCCAACCTCTGACTATGATCCCGGCCCGGACCCGCTTCAGTGCGTGTTCAACCGCGAGTTCCTCTTGTTTTAAGTCCGGCGACCTTCATCCTGCTCCATCCTTTGCTGAACAGACCCCCCTCCTATCTCAGGAGGTAGGCAGCTTTTCCAAAGGCAGATTAACTCTCCCACATCTCTCCTCAAAGCACCAGAGACATGAAAGGGTAGAGGCAGCACCAGAGGGCTATGATAATTCACCACAATCCACAGTCTTAGCAATGCAAACGAGTGATTCATGCTCTGGGGCACGGAGACAGAACAATCTTAGTCATGGCAGCATTTCAACGTCGTCTTTCCATAGCAGTAAATACACTGAGGGGTCTAATTGGGCTGCCGATGGAGTGCCAGACTCCGCAAATGCGGAGGTAGTGTTCCCTCAGCTCACTGATGAAGACGTGTGTGTCGAGATGAGTGTGGATGAGCCAGAGTTGGAGGCGCGTGCGACGCGGCGTGCGAAGCCAATGCTGCACGACAGAATCGCCTCCCATGTGCAACATGGGCGCTCGCTGACTCTCAGAGGTCGCCGTGGGGACGCGAGCAGGAGCGCAAGCTTTCACTGCAGCAGTCCTGCTTCTGTGGACGATATTGTCAGGGTCCCAGCTGCTCCAGAACCCCGGAGAGCTGGGACACATTGCTCTAAACTCTGGGACTCTAAGCAGCGAAGTCAGAGCCTTGACTCACGGAGACGGAGAGAGAGCCGTTTCCTGCCTCCTGATGCGTGGATAGACTCTCTCAGCCAAGAGAACTGCTCTGTTGCGTCTTCACGTCCCCCAGACACTCTGTTCTGGGATCCCCAGAGCTCTCTGACCAGGAAGATCTCCAAATCTCCAGCAAATACTCCTTCTGCTACCCAAGCTGCCTCCCGGTCACCTCCTGCTGTGGATGCTTTATCTCTAAGAAGCAGACCAGAGAGGCCCATACCAAAAGCCGACGTGCCTTGCCACTGCGAGCCAAGAGGAGAGGCGTTCATCGTTCCCAATGCCGCCAAATGGCCAGTAGACTACCGGGAGGCCATGAAAAAGGCAGAAGATTCCTTGGAGGCCATGAAGGAAGCTTCCAGATGCTTGACCCCCGACGACTATTACCAAGAGGCACTAGAGGTGGAGGCGGGGGGCTACGAGGTGCCAGAGTCCGGGAGCAGCTACAGCAGTTATGCCAGCAGCGGGCGAGGCAGCATGGAGCCCGCCAACGGACGCCTGTCCCTGTGTCACCTTTCCCCAACCCTCACCAGCTCACCTGAGACCGTAGAGGAGGGCCAGGGTAGCACAGAGGACAAGCACAGTCACCAAATGGAACCAAGCCAAAGGTATTAGGGGGACATAATGAACGAGGGGAATTCTGCTTTATTGAAGAAAATATGAAGGTTGACATTTGTAGTGCTGGAGGATCCCTTGTGGTCATTCTAAGGCTTTCAAATTGAGCCTAATATACACTATATTCCTATATAATTTATAGATTGAAATACAGAAAGGTTAGTGTGTTACCCAGTTAATTTCACCGGATTTCCAAGCCAGTTTCATAACAGACTTATTCTTTTCTTTATTTTACGACTCATAATTAAGTGAGGGTCAAGTTATGTTTGAAGTAACAATATAAAAGCAATAAATGTATCTGAACGGCAAAACAAGCCTGGATGAATCGCATAAAGCCTCACATGGTTCAATGCTCTAGCGGGCGACTGTGGATAGCAGGGCCGTCCTTCAATCAGAGGATCGGCGGTTCGATCCCCGGCTCCGCTAGTCGCATGTCGATGTGTCCTTGAGCAAGACACTTAACCCCTAAAATTGCTCCCGTAGCTGTGCCTACGGTGTAGAAATGTGATAGAATCTGAATTGTAAGTCGCTTTGGATAAAAGCTAAATGACTGTAATGTAATGTAATACTCTGAGACCTGTATTTGTGCTGTAGCTAAACATTTCATCGCTTTTGTAATAATGAACACACCTTTTAATAAAGCAGAGATTAAGATTAAGATGAAAAGTCATCACTTATTTTAAAGTAGGTCCTTTATGTATAATTTATTGCAAGTTCTTTGTCATCGGTAAACATTAATGAGTGCATCAATGCCTGCGTTGAACTGTGTTTACATACTAAGTGATGTTTTATGACCTTTCCAGGAGAAAGGCCTCAGTTGATGAGAATTATGAGTGGGATGCTGCTGATTTCTGCTCACAGCCCGGAGACCATGACGGTGAGTGTTTTTCTTTCCCTGTTGAGCGAAAAGCAGTTCATGTTTCAACTAGATACATTTGTTTGTTTTGGAAATCACAAATCAATACAGTGTTGAGGTGAAACGAAAAAAACAAGCGCTGGGCGATTGTTTTTGATCTTGATTCTTCCAAACAGCATCTTCCTCATTTAATCTGCGGGGATGCCATGCTCCAGAGTGGATTAGAACATGAGCACGGATAACATCTTTCTAAAGATGGAGAAATTGTCACTGGACAGGGTTGGCCCGTGGTTTTTGGTATATAACTTCGGTCACGCCCGTTTTTGGGCTCACCGTGCCTTCCCTCCAAGAAGACGCAGAGAACAAGAGAAGTGAAGCCAAATCAGACCAGAGGCGTAAATAGACCCCTTCATCGCCTCCTACTCCTGCTTCTTACACCGCCCCTTGCTCAGACCACACCCACCAAACCCCCCCCCCCCCCCCCCCATCTATTCAAAGGCAGAAAAAAAAGAATAAGTAAAGTACTCAAAACTGCCTCAGTGATGGTTCCTGCTACAGTAGGTGACTCCAGGGCAACATTTTGCCGTGATGACTCACACACACTGACTCACAAGGTGCTAGGCTTGAGGATTTTCCCATTGTGAACACGGCAATCAGCGTTTAGACTAGAGGGTTCGCGGTTTGAGCCCACAGGTCGTCTTGGACCCTTCCGTGTGGAGTTTGCGTCCTCACAGGTTTGCTCGCGGTCCTCCAGCTTTCCTCCCGCAGTCTACAGACATGCAGCTTTGGTGGATTGGCGCTAAAAATGGTCGGTGTGAGTGTGAACGGTGGTCGTCTCTATGTGTCGGCCCTGTGATTGACTGGCGACCCGTTTGTACCCCACCTTGTTTTAAATGATTTTAGTGGTGTTTCCACATTATATAATAACAAATACCATTTGCAGTGAATGTTTTTGATCAGTGATATAGATGACAATATACGGTATACATATTCTGTATTTACTATTACATTTGGTATGATTCATACGTAGTATAGCGTTCCCTACTGGCTCAAATGTATATTCAAACCAATGGGCAGACTTAATGCGGCGTGCAGTAGCGGCGTGGTATGCATAGTAAGGAGCAACATTTAACAGGCCTTATAAGCGACGCTTAGCAATTTCCGATCTGACCTATGTGACATTTGTTACTGTGTTTCAAGAACAAATTAAGGTCGGACATGTTTTCACTCTATGGCACATTTGCACTCAGAAGCCAGTATTAAATATTTAACCCATAAGCTATGATTGTTTCATATCCGTGGGAGTTCAGGTTCCAGGGCACGAAACCCACCGGCTGTGGACATTTATAATAACATCTGTGCTAAAACATTACCAGATAATGTCAGTTTCTTTTTACCCACAGACCCGCTGAATCCGCTGAAGCCCGCTCCGTGCCGCAGCCTCCCCAGAATGCAGCGCTCCACTAAGGCACAGAGAAATTGTGCTCAGCTCTCTCTGCTCCTGGGGCATCAAAGCAGCTGCTCTGCTGAGTCAGAACCAGACACCGTGCTGTTCTGACAGTGCCAGCCCTCGGCTCATCTCACCTGGTGTGTCCTCTCACTTATTGACTGGCACCACGAGGCGACAAAAAAGTGCATGTGGCAGAAAGTGAGCTTTTTGTCTGAATCGATCAAATTCCCCTTTTTCAAACCAAGAAAAAGGACAAAGCTTGCTTTTCAGGGGAGTCTTCTGCTCGGTCTCTTTGATAAACTTCACTCTGAAAATAATGGTTTTCAACAATACTGCTCTGGGTAAAAGTGATGGAAACACAAAATCACCTTTACCCTTATGCAGAGCTTTTAAAGGTTGCTTTGCTGTGTGACCCATCGCCATCACACGCTCTGCATTTGCTTTTGAGAAGAGTCTGCCGATATCAAAGCTTTTCACTGTGCTGATGACTTCACCACGTTCTCTTGTGTGTGTGTGTGTGTGTGTGGGGCTGGATATGCATTCATCATCCAGGGACGACTCAGTGGCCACACAAGGGAGAAAAACAGTCTCAGTCATCATCAAGTGACTGGTTATGGGCTGGGGATGATTAAGTTTTTAAAGATATCATCAATCACCTGTTGAGTTCAACAAGAGCTGCTGATGAAATGCCAATAAATAAGGAAGATAAATAGAATATAAAAACGCTACTTTGCTGCATAGTTCATATTTTCTAAAAGGACAATTCCCCAACAGAGATCATTATCTGCTTTTTTTGCCTTTGAAATACTTTGAATTTTCGGTATCTAACGATCTACTTCGTGTGACTAAAAGCCTTAGTTTCCTTCAAGAACTCTAATTATGTTTGGTAATTAAAGATCGGGCCGACTTGTAGGGTTTGCCCGTTTTTATTTTTTTATGGACACAAAGGGAAATTAGCTTTTTAGTTTTCAGTTTACTTACCAAGGATCAATTCACTCGATGACTCCCTGCAGCACCTGCTGTATACTCGCACAGTTGTAAGCTGTGACACTCGGGAGCCAACCGGGGTGCTGCTAAGTGGCACCAGTTAAGTGGTTAAATGCCTTGTTTGAGGGCAGGTCAACAGCAGGTACTGCGTAGTAATACTGTCATATTACAAAATGCCGATGTGGTAATTCAAAAATAAATTGTAATCAAAAATGAACAAGATGTGATTTGAGTGCACATCAGCATTTATAACAGCCAAGTTTTAGACACAAATTAACTCATTTTGGTGGAAACCATATGTTCAGTGGATTCACTCCAATATATCGGACTTGCTGGTTAAAAATCTGGAAAAAACAATACCCGAAAACAATGCTGCCAACTCTTTCTGATGGAAAGAAGCCTGATTTCTTAAAACTGGCCAGATGTTGACGGGTGGCTTCATGTGCCAATGTGCATATTGTTGACTTCATTACCATTAGATTTAAAAAAAGAAAGAAATGAAAGGCAAACAAAGAAGGCAAGCTCAACTTAACAGACTCTAACTAGCATTATCGTTTGCTGCTGTTATTCTTTAAATTGCTATCAACTCGTCAATATGAACCTTAATCTGCCTCTAATCTCTAAAACATTCACTAATGTAATTCACTAAAACTAATAATGTTGACTCTCTTAAAGGGTGGGAAGCCCTGCCACTTTCTGGTGTCACTGGGCCCTCACGTGTGCAAAGAGTTTATTCTGTTGTGATATAGTATATTGGTTTTGGAAATTGGACGCACTAAATCCATTGATCTCGCCAAGGCCGACTTCCCAATGTAGATTAAGATTGTTTCCGTTAGTTCTGCGGGATGAAACCAGCGACTCTCGCGGCCCAAACCTGCCACCAGCGACTGCAAACCCGCTGAGAGGAACATGCCCATGCTTCATGCTCTTTTTCTTCATGAACAATGGAAGAGAAAGGAAAATTGGGTTCGGCTTCGCTGCTCTCGCTCAAGGCCTTCACATTAGTCAACCAAATAATTAACTCCGAGCTCCACAGCGTACCAGAGCATTGTGGGGTATCATTCCTATAATTGAAATTCACTCATAGAGGCTACATTTACTGCAAATCAATGTTTCACTTCTGCAGGACATTTTCATTTTCTCGTGTACACATATTGTACCTCAGGTCCGTGAATGATCAGACCCCATGTGCTGCTCCCGGGACTTGCAGTCAGCAAGTTTTTTTACTTTTTTTTTTTTTTTAAATGTACTCGATATAATACTTTTTAGGAAATAATTCTGCCAGTTTTTAACTTTCAGGGCTACAAGCTGAATAGTGGAAACATGGGGGGCAACTGCTCTATGCTGTAAGTTGAATGATCTGTGTGTATGCACACACACTACTGGCTCATGCACACACACTAATGGCTCATGCACACACACACTACTGGCTCATGCACACACACACACTACTGGCTCATGCACACACACACTACTGGCTCATGCACACACACTACTGGCTCATGCACACACTACTGGCTCATGCACACACACTACTGGCTCATGCACACACACACTACTGGCTCATGCACACACACTACTGGCTCATGCACACACACACTACTGGCTCATGCACACACACTACTGGCTCATGCACACACACTACTGGCTCATGCACACACACTACTGGCTCATGCACACACACTACTGGCTCATGCACACACACTACTGGCTCATGCACACACACTACTGGCCGTATAGAAATGTGGATACATAGTACACCAGAGCAGCAACAGAATAAAACATCACAACAGAATCCTGTTCAAACACCGGCGAGGACGCATAAACCTGATTGTTATACTGCTTCCTTTTTTCAGTTATTGTGTGTACTTAAGGGGATTAGCTTTAAAGCCAGCACTCCTTTATTGTGGCCATTAAGCAGCGGGTGAAATATTTGCTAATGCCAGGAAGTGAGACTCTCGAAGCTTGAAACCTATCAAGGAAAATAAATGTTGGATACAAATTTGAAGAGTGAAACCATATGGCACTCATGTTAGCTTAGTACATTCTGAACTCGCCATAATTAGTGAGTAAACTGAGTTTTTAAGTGAATGAATGTCAGTGTACTGGAAAAACCTTCCCGGTCTGGGTTCTCTGGTTTTAAACGAAAATTTTCATTTTTCAAAAATACTCTTTTTGTTTGTAGAAAAGTGACAGTCACAGCCGCGCACACTCCACCGTATTTACAGCAGACGTAATGCTGATTGGTTTTAACAGTAGCAGACCAGCTTTTTTCATTCAGGTTCTAATCTCTTCCAAAACATCCAAAAGTTGTCTTATCTGCAGCAAGAAGAGGATGTTGGCCGAAGTGAAATGCATATAAGCTGCTGATAATGAGTCCTCCTAAGAGATGAAAAAAGAAGCAAAAACTGTTCAAGACCAGAAAGTTTGAGCTGCAAATGTTATTGTACTAGTCCAAATCTCACCTACATTTTTACATTATTTAAAATAAAATCTCATCTGACATTTAACACTGATTAACTGCCAGATTTTTTTTTAAACCCCCGAAAACTTTAAATCTGAAATGTTTCACGATAACTTTCGATATTCATGACTTTAAAGAAAAGAATCATTGACTTAACAACCCACTAAGTGTCATCACGTTCTGATTCAAATGAACCCCGACAGTGTTGAGTATGAGCCCTGCCCAATTCAAACGAACTGTAAGAGCACAGAAAATAAAAAATAAATCAACAGACACACATTCAAAATGAAATAACTCAAACTTTTGTAACTTTGGCAGAAAATAATGTGTTTACGTAAGAGCCGTTTGTCGAGAAACGACTTTTAGACCCAATCGCTCCCAGTAAGAAGCCATTAAAGTGACTATTTTATTCAATTTAGCACATCTAAGATAACTGCTGCAAACGTTCGGTGCTCTTAGAGCTTCTGAAATAGTTTGAAGTTTTTGTTTTTATAGCAGCGACAGCCACTCTCTCTTCACTCTGCTTCTTTTACACATTGTAAACCAAAGAGAAAATATGTGATGGTGCACAGATATACAGCTGGATTCTGCCCTTTTGACACTTGAGCGGGCAGCTGACTTCATTGACAGATAAAACACTCGTCTTACATCTCAACCGGCCTCCAATTAAACTAATGGTATGAGTACAGCAGACAGCCCTGCTCCAGAGAAAATGATCGGAGGTAATGTCACAGTCATCTATTTTAATCCTCTGCGCTACCATTTATTTTGACTTTTTTATATCCCTTCGACATCAGAGATTAAGGGGCGGGACAAACACATATTTCATGTCTGAGGCGGCGGAGGAGAGTTTTGCTGAGAGCAAACAAAGACAGCCGTAATGAGCGTGTGCGAGTGCGGCGCGCCTCCTTCATCAACAGCTCATATCAAAGGCAACACACTCGTGGCATTGCAACGAGAACAACAGCAATCCTCACTGACGGGTAACATTTCTTAGTTCTCCGTGTGTACATGGAGAGTGACTCTATCAGCTGACATTCAGGCTTTGTGCTCAGCTCAATCTGTCGCTGTCAAACCACCGGTGACTGTTTTTTGTTTTTCAAGCGATATTTTTCAGTGAAGATGTTTATTTCATCCTGTGATTTTATTTTTCACGCTCTTCATACAAGAAGTGACACGATGACAGCTTGCTATATCAGCCTTGTGTGGAGGAGGTGCACGGCGGCCCGATGTGTGTGATTATGGTTTGTGATCTTTGTTGTGTTCGCTGACCCTTGACACAAATGTTTCAAGTGCTGATGGTTTGAGGTTACTCTCAGTTAGTGTTCGCTTCCAATTACCTCCCCAATTATGCCAACGATGACAGTTAAAGTCGCGATCTAGAAGATTTCAATCCTGGGTGATTTGGTGACACCCGTGGTGTCTGATGTGTTCGTTCGTAGACGGTGCAGCCAAACAAACTTGTCATTTTATCAAAGAAATCTGCAGATCTGCTGTTGAAAAAGGGTGTTGCTTTGTTTAATGGATGTTTTTTGAAGGACAGAACAAAACGTTGTTACCTGTGACTGCTTCATACTGTAACTATAACTGCACAAGCACGTGATTTGAGAGGCGAGAGAAGAGTGACGCCATAGCGGAAGTCTCTTAAAACTTGATTTCTCTCAACTGACCAGCAGGAGGCGACTCCTCCGGTTGCAAAAATAATTCAGATTGTATAGAAGTCTATGAGAAAATGACTCTACTACTCTCTTGATTTATTCCCTCAGTAAACATTGTGAACATGAGTTTATGGTCTCAATCTCTAGTTTCAAGTCTTCTTCAATACAACATGAGCTTCATTTAGTAAATTATGATCCATTTAGACCATAAAGCGCATCATTTAGGGCGGGCTTACTGTGATTGACAGGCCGCTGCCGCTACCAGAGCAGCATACGCCGTCTCTACATCGCTCCTCCGCATTCCAAATATGGTAAATTACGTTCGTTGACTGCAAAAGAAAATTGCCGAACTCGAGGCTTCAAAGCGGCAGTCCACAAATGAATGGGTGACGGCACGATGACTACGTCCACTTCTTCTATACAGTCTATGCGGTTACCGTCAATACTGGTATATCGCGACACTCCTGATACTGACCACAAACGGCATCAAAAAAGCCATTTCACTTTATGAAAATCTGAAGGACCATCACTTTATGAAAAGTCTTTAGTCATCTTTAAGTCAAAGTCTCCTAGAATGTAACTTTGTTCCATTATCTTAAAGCTGCAGCTGGTAACTTTCATGAAAATAACTTTGTCATATTTGCTCAAACTGTCACTATACCCTGACAGTTATACATGAGAAATACCATTTGTAAAAAGAAATCTGGTTTGTTTGCCTCCTTTTTTAGTGCTCCTAAATGTATTTGAAAGATTCCACTGCGCCCAAAGAAAGCAGAGGATTCTCTAACGCAGCCGTCAATCACTGCTGGCGAAGCTTGTGAACTTCATCAAACTGTCAAAACTAGGCGGCGTTTATTTCATATTCCTCGCCTCAAATGTTTTTTCAGGAAACACATTTTAGCAAACCGTTTAGCTGTTACATGACAACACCTGTGACCCGGCGGCCATGTTGAAAACAGCTGAGCCAAAACCAAACACCGGCCACCAGCAGTACTCCTCTGTTTGTAAGCAAGCGAAACAAGAAAAATGACCTCATTGTGTGACACGGGGGACCAAACTTGAGGTATCACTTCAACAAAGCAATTGTAAATGAAAGGCACACCTGATAAGAGGACATTTTCCTCCTGTGTTTTCCGCTGTGACGTTTATGTTTCATTTAACCTTGCGCATGTGATTATTTTTGTGTTTATCCGTCTTCAAGTGGACTACAGCAGGTATTCTGTTTTGCGTGGCAGAAAGAACGAGGATGGCAATTAGCCGAGGATAAGCCGCAGCTATTATCTCCTGCCAAGCGTAAAATGAGTGTGATTATCATCAATATTACCGTAGTAATATGGGCGGACGTGAATAATTTTAAAGATTGAAACCTAAATGGAAGTTTTTCAATCAGTCTATCTGCACATGCAGCATTCAGTCGGAGAGGCGAGAATTCACAACATGTCAGCGAAGTTAATTACTTCACCGAATGCCTCCCAGCAGAGTGTGGAATAATAGCGTCAGGGGAGAGAGTGACTTTTCTTCTGTTGTATTGACTTTATAGTACCGCAGAATCTCTCTTAACCCCTATTTCACTTTAATTAGACATTTGCCCGAGAGACTTACTTTTTGAAAAACATCTGTGTACTTGTTATCCCAAGGGCAATAACCTACCAGTAAGTGGTTCTTATTCTCTCATTGATTGCAAAGCATGTTCATCCAGAATTGATAACCTTATTATAATGGCTGGTTTTACTGTGTCCTTGATAACGCACTTCCACAGAAATCCCTAATTGAGCCCCATGTCTCGCGGCGCATGTCGACATTATGAAGCTCTTTTTGGGGTGTTTGGTTTCTGACATATGTTGTGTCAGATGGCTCTCCTGTCATCAACTGACATAACTGTAGGTAAAAGCTTTGAGCTGTGGACTTACTGTATGTGTGTATATATATTATTAAAACCTGGGGGAAATATACAGATTTATATTGTAATAATGAAGCATATACATGTGCGTACTATGATTACGGATGCAGTAATGTTTACAACAGGGACAGCGGAAGGGAATAAAAATATTATATATAAGTTTTCTTATTGGGAACTATTTTGTTTATATTTGGATGAGGAATTATGTTTTTTTGTTTTTTTTATATTGGCTTACTTTTTAAGTTATGTTTTCGATGTCACATTTAGATTTATTTGTACATTTTTGATTGCATCAGCAGATTTTGAATGTAGTTGATTACTTTTTTTTTAACGTTTTGTGTATTTGTGTGTCATGTAGAAACTATAACTTGGAGACAGCTGTGGGATTAATGCAACTTGTGGCTATCCCTGAGTCAGGGTTAACATGGTTTCAAATAATAATGCAATATTGTAACACATTTTTTGGAATTCATGTACGGTGAAATGAGCTTTGTTTGTAAATCTCTTTGGTGTCTCACTGCCTCGTCAAACCATTCATCTACCTTTCCCAAGTAAATCACAGATTAACATGGCAGCAATGTAGGCAATGCATTTCTGTATTAATAAAGAACCACAAAGCATCATGTTTCCATTCCACTAACTTCCAGGATCTTTACATGACATTGTTTATCAGACACATGGACCCAGAAGCAGCCATCGATCGGACTCTCCTACACTAGAAGAAGTAACGCGGATTCTTTAAACTGATTGGTATTCCCCTTTGCTCATTTTGAGCGTTTCGCATACACAAATACGTTCAAAATCAATGGGACTTAGTTGATCCGGACCCTTTGAAAAATGGGGCTCTTTCGGGAGAATGTGGGCGCTCACTGGCATAGAAATAAAATACCAAAGGTTATTTTCAAACTGTGGATGTACACAGTGAGAAGGTGTAGCCTTCCATTTGTCGGTCCCCTCCTGTTTGCTTAATATTTCCAAGAGAAGCCTCGTAAGAAAACTGATAGTTTTAAAGATTATGCTTTTCATTTCTGTCAACCTCAGATGACACCGCTTCTTTTTTCGTCCGCCTCTCTCCGTCTCATTCGGATTGGGATCACGACTGGGTGTGATTATCATGGATCACCACTGGAGACCGACTTCACTCACAGCAGTTTAACTATGTCAGCAGGTAAGCCCTTTAATAACTGGCCAATTAAAAATAGACGCTTCGTTCTCATTGGGTGAGACACGCAGAGCCTGTTAAAGCCAATGAACACTTGTATCTACTTTTCATCCAAACGGCAATAACGTTCTAAGTGCCAAGCTCCATTTGTATAAACTTGGGGATGTCTTAACAAAGTGATTAGGCTTTGTGGAGACAAAGATGATATAACCATCATTGCTTCTTTTACCGTGTTGACTGACTTTTTCTTTCTCACATTGATGCACAATGAGCCTCTCCAGTCACTGGGCTGTCTGTGGTGACTTTGTTGTTCAATCACTGTCTATCGTGTAACTCAAGAATAAAAAAAAAAAAGCGTGTTATGCCTATAATTTTCACATCATCAATTTTAAATGATAAGTTTCCAGCCCCCCCCCTCCAACAGAGAAAAACACAAACGCCACAAATCAAATAAAGAAAAGCAAATTGAATTACTTATGAATACCTATAGTGTCAGTGGGGTTTAGTGGGCACTTTCACACTTCCTCAGTAATTACAGCAGTAAACCTGGAAAATGTGTCTGTTTAATTATAGCACTGTCAGACAATAACACAAGGGGAGTGGCTGCTGTTTCTCCTGTACAAAAAGAACACTTCGCCCACAAAATAACCATTTGTGCATTAATTACTCAAACCCTGTTACCTTGTATTGTTGGAAGAAAACTTTTTGCGTATGCCTCCACGTCGTGTGCTCACTACTTCCCAAACGCATGCATCTTCACAAAAGACCTCACTATTTAAGATGAGACACCTCAGGCGAAAACATTGTTTTTCATCCACTGATCAATTTTGAGATTTTGGGCTTATTTAGCTTCCACAACATGTCATCTTTCTTTCAGACTACAGGAAAATAAAGCATCCAAAATACACATGTAGGTGTTTATTTTACTACTTTGTCTAGCTGCCGGTCTATGAAGGGGTGTGAATGTTTAGTCCCGATTGGCAAGTGGCACCTTGGCGTGGTATCCCCTGCCGTCAGCGTATTAATTGGTTTGAGTGGATGAATGACGTGTAGTGTTAAAGCGCTTTGAGAGGTCGGACTAGACTAGAAAGGTACGATACAAATACAAGTGCATTTACCATTTCGCTGCTGCTGCATGTGCAACAGTAAAAAGAAAAAGTAGGCTATGCGATTGGGGTTCGCCAAAAACAAGATAGCAACAGCCAAACATGCTTCAAACGGGCAAACCGGCTACAAAATGCCAGTTCACAAAACAATGTATGATAGACTACGCCCACTACTTATATGCAGCCTATGATTGTCACACTGTTATTATATATATACGTTTTCTTTTTTATACATTTTAGTTTTTACCTGTGGGTACCTTTGCTTTTTTGGAGCTCCTGAAAATCAGAAAAAGGGAGTGATACAGTTCTCGGTTAAAGCCATGTCCACACTAAGGTGAACATTACTTTATTCTCCAGGATCTCGAGTCAAAAAGAAACAAAAGGTAAACTTTGATGAGTGACAATTTCTGTGCAGATACACTTGAGTGCTTGATCAATGTGTGTTTTCTCTCTGATTCTCAAGACTAAATAGAAATCTGTATAGCATAGTGTAATTACATTGTAATATGGGGCTGTTCAATATTCACAGGTTTCAATAAGGATTATTGAATCCTAGGATTACAGAGCCTTAGATCTGGCAAGTGTGTCTTGGGCTTGTGATTTGTCACTCTCATGACAGTTTGCCCTCAATGAGATGAGATGGATGCTGCATGCAGCTGTCCGTTCCATCCAAATATGCTGCAACATCTCGTGTCCGCAACCAATCTCCATATCGCACCTGTTGATTCGCCTCGTCTTCCAAACATGCCAGAGAGCGGACGAGAACCGCGAGTGGAGAGATTGTCCTTGACATGCATTTTGACTTTGCCTGTGATATACCGTGCCGTGTTGTGAGATGGAATGAGTTGCTGGCGGCCTCGAACGACAGCCACACATTCTTTCCAGTCAGAACACTTCAAAGATGTGAATGCCAGATGTAAAACTAAACGAGTGCAGCGCTGTCAGTGCTAGCCTGTCATTGAGACATTACCGAACGAGCAAAATGTCCTGCAGGACTTCACAAAGGCACAACTTGTTTTCGGCTTCATACATTATAATTGCTATTCTAGGGATGAAAATGCATCATAACCTAACATTTTTCTATGATTTCAATGAGACTCTCTTTTTTTCCTGTGCTTTGCCTGAAGCCTAAAGTATAGATTACAATATAAATGGTCTGTATTCGCCTCCAAATGCAGCCGTCAATAGGCTGTTTTACACAATGAATGTGCGCTGCTTCAGGCAAATAGATTACTCCATTAGTCAAATTGATTACAAATGAGTTAGCGGGGTCGACCGTGTTGGCCGAACAGCAAATTAGATAAAACGTGAATGCAATCAGTCTGGCGTGCTGAAGTCTGTAACAAGAGTTTGATATGTGCCAGCACAGCGTTGTCGTGTGCTCCGCTCTTATTTTGTACCAAATATTACTGTTCATTTTCTGCCTGCGTTTACAACATTTCCTTGCTTGGCTGCCGTGCGAGTCGTCGGCGCTGTGTCACCTTTCACAGGCGTTCACATCTGTCTGGTGTGCTGTTTGTTGAGGACTGACAACTGCCGCCGTTTTGCAGCCACTGGTGCCGTTTCCAGCTGTCAGTCCCCGCAGGCGTCTGAGTTTGTCCATGCTGTACTTTGAGGTCGTCCATCATCCCTCTTGTTTGTCCATCACTTCCATCGCCTTTCAGATCGCACATCACTCGGAGCGTTTGCACTTGTCCATAACTTCTGTCAAACAGGAAAGACAACAGCTGCCAGTGCACATTTCATTAGCTGAGGACGTCAGACAGATACACATGCCATCTTCGAATACGTTCTGCAAAATGTTAACTCGGATTACATCATCTGTCTTTTGGAACAAATGTAACATCAAAAGAGGACATTTTGAACGGAGATAAAACTGCGACTTTGTTGAAAGCCCCTGCTACAACAAAGTTTTCCCGACGTTGTCCTCGTCTGCACTTTGGCTGGCACTGCTCTGCTGGCTGAAACGGGGACAAAAGCCATTTGGCACCGCTGGCGGATAATTCATATGGTTTAGTGCTACAGGATTAAACCAGGAACCACTAATTAAATTGAGCATAAGACGTCTTCAAGGCTACTTTGAGGAATGTCCTTGAGCAATCACAAGAACAATTATGACGTGACGGAGAGGAAGACGAGACTGTGGGTGCACAATAGAAAAGTAATGCCATAAGAGCTTCCCACATCCGTGACACTTACACAACAGATTGATAATGTTGATAGTAAACAACGGATATGCAAAGAAAATAATCCTGCAATAATGCTATGGGCTAAAAGGGTGGGCCCAGTGTTGAAACTTGCTGTCTTGCTAAGAAAGTCAATGCTCATCCTTCAACAATTACATCATCACAGAGACTCAATCAGCCACAGGCCAGTGTGACTTTGGAATCAAAAGAGATGCGTAATCCCTCGAGCTCTGTGAGCCGCCTCGCATTCAGAATCATTAGATATGACTGCGCAGCAAATGATAACGGGAAGCCAGGGAATCGGCACTGGACTGGACAATATCCTCATCCATCTTCATGCACTGCTGCAGTTGAATGAAAGTCCATACAAAATTCAGTATGGAAATGGGAGGAGCTAAATAACCAACACCACTTCCTGCGCCACGTTTTTGTCACGTCAGTCTAATGTTGAGTTTAGGCGACAAAATCACTTAGTTAGGTTCAGGGAAACTGTCACGGATGCGTCACTTTTTCAGCAACACTTTGGGACACGCGGACTCGACCACCGATGGTGGAAAGTCCTGCATTTGTCGGACCCATCCACCTCCTCACCCGCTCCGCCACCCACCATAAGTGGTCTCAATATTTCATACTACTTCACTACCTCTCATCGTCGTGGATGCGTTTCATTCATGTATTCACCATGAAAAAGGATCCTAATTGACTTTCCATTGGCATTTGAAGAAACTTACTTCCACTAGATTTAAATTTCAAGACTATTTCACCAAATGCCATGAGACTGGGCTGAAATAACACCAGTGACAGTGACTTTCGGATCAAAAGGAAAATAAAATAAATAGAATTAGTGAGAGGGGCTACACTTGGATTTATTCTACACAGACTTGGGAGTAAAATTCAAAAATATAAATCAATTCCATTCATTCATTCCAGGATCTTTACAGGCGACCTGTAAAGAAGTTGAATCAGCACACCTTTAGTTTAATAAGCCACTGTCACATGATTTCAACATTTCATCTGTGAAAAGGCAGCACAGAGAGGTTCAGACAGATTCATAAATCCACATTAATTGGCACATTGCGCCACCAGGATGTCATTTGCACTCACCGCCACATTCTGTTGCGTTCTTCATCTTCTGTACCAAAGTATGTCAGGCAGCGCAGAAGCAGCATGCGTCTCAGCATGAGGTATGTATGTATGTATGTATTTGTGGTAATATGTGATGAAGATGGAGGTTTTCAGTTCGGTTTGTTTTTGTGACGCATGAGACAATGAAGAACACATAACATCTTGGAGCGGATCAGCATCACAATGCAGACACACTCTATGTTTTTCACTTATGGAAACAGCCTTATCGGAGGTCTGTGCTCTCCGAGTGCCCTCCTGATTAGATATTGTTGTCGCCAGGAAGTACTTTGAATACTTACATAACATAAAAGACCATAAGAGTTCCAGTGGCTTTGCCGATATTAAAGTACAAAAATACTACAGCTCTTTAAATCACTGGATAAAGCTATCTCTCAGCTAATAGTGGACATAAGGTTGTCGATTTAAATCTAAAAATAGAGGCGGTGAAGCAGGATTTAACTTATTAAAGTGGCTTAAAAGTGAGGCCTCACCATTATGATCCATATGGAGGACTTCAGCGTGTAGTGCATTGCTCAAAACGATCATACTTCCCTTGTTATAATGGGAATTGTCTTGTTAAACCAAAGATGGCTTGTCATGAAAGGAAAAAATATGTCAAAACATGTCATCATAAAAGATGATGAAAACATACACTATACTTTCACATTATAAAGATCAGATTGTGTCCTTTATTGTGGCAGCTTTAAGTGTAGCAGAGGTGTACATTAAGGTTGTTCCTGTGTGACAGTAATATATCTCACCAGGCGTAAATATTGTAATTAAGTTTGATACACCATCATCTAATACTAACATGCCCTATGTATGTAGGCCTACATGGAAAGAGCTGTTGTTAATATCGCAGTGAAGCGATGCTCTCCAGCTCTTTCAGCCCGGAAATGAAGGTTACATATAACTTTGAGTCTTTCTTTATTGTTGCCAAATAGAATTATTATGAGTATTCTTTTCAAAGTCCAACTGAAATGAAAATGTAAATCAAGTAATATTTTCTTGGTGTTGGATAGAAACCAGAGGATCTGCAACCCGTGTAAAGACGATGGCTTGGGAGCGGAGTCACATTTTGTTTGAATGTAAGAAGCATAATTAATTAGAGGGAAAGTATTATTTAAACCGTTACCGCCCATTGATGTTACAATCAGATAAGACAAAAGTTATTTGTAGACTAGGTGCCTTTTTTAAAGCATGTCATTCCTTTTGTTTCAGTAACAATTGTTCTACTTTAGTCATGTGGTGTGCCATTGTTTCTTGATCATTGTGTGTTTTGTTTGCGCTTCATACCATGTGATCGTGGGTCTGCTGCAAAGGTAGAGAGTCTGAGAAAAAAAAAATGAACCTCTCCACAAGTCCTTTTATTAGCTTTTCTGAGAATGATGCTGGAAAATGTGAGGCAGAGCATCAGCACCGATCGTTCCACTCGTGCTAAAGTGGTCATTCAGTAGTGAGGTCATGGACACACCGTCGAGACCGAGGGAGGGAGCGAGGTAGGGATTTCTCTGACCTTCTCTGTGACAAGCTGTGGCTGGCCAAACAAATTGACTTCACACAGATCTTGAACAAATCAACACACATTTTTGGCTTGAGGATAACACTCACCGCACGTCTTGAGGTTACGACAGGCGCTGACTTCACTCATGAGGTATTTTTTTTCCCCTATCTGCCCACCACAAGAATCACCCACCCCGTAGTGAGACACAGGCCAGACATAACCAAGCATCTTGTTAGAGTGCAGGAGAAATTTGAATGCTACTTTATAGACTTTATCGTCCTGATGTCCCTGTTCTTATACAGATGGGCGTTTTAGTGCTACTTCAAGCCTGTGAGACAAGACAACAGCCTTTACACGGTTCTATGCTGCATTGCTGCAGAAGCCTTTTTTCTCTTGTTATGCTTGCCTGTAAAAGTAATACATTGCACAACCAGGGACCAGTTGAAAAGGAAAGCCTGTACAATGTGATTATATTCAGTAATACTCTTGACAGAAAGAGAGCCTATGATGTTGATGTTGTGTTGTGGCCGTGTAAATGTTGATTAATCTTTCTAATTATCCTGGAGGCCATGCTTTTGGAGGGTGGCATTGTGTCGGCCTGTGAATGAAGTTGTATAACGTCTTCTGTGTATTCGGAGGGAGTATGATAAAAACTAACCTTGATGACGTTCTCAAAGTTTTGTTGGATAAGACTTAGATTTTTCAGAAACAAGATTGTTAACAATCTTGGGGGCATGGAGTTTGAGAGATATAGGTATTTAAAAGATGTAGGTCGAATAACTATATTGTGTTGCTTCATGGGAATTGTAGGATTCAGTGTTTTAGAGCATGAAGCATACATTCAAATGATTAAGAGTAAGTTATCTCGGCCACTGCTGCTGCGGTTGTAACTGTTCCTTGTTTTTGAGTCCCTTAACTTAACGGAAGTGCAATGCTACACTGCCGGTTTAATATTTTAATATTGTGTTCCACCATACAGATTACATTTTAAACCTTAAAGTTCAATTTTGGTAAGCTGCTAAGGCTGAACAAGTTGTAGTGCCCCCGCTACAGGGGGGGCCTGAGCCTTTTTAAAAACCTTTAACTAATGGTTTAGCTCCACTGGAATGGAGCAGTTACATGATGTTGATATTTATAAAGTTGATTTGGTTTCTTTGGGATGTAAAAAAAAAAAAAAAAAAAGACAGTATCCCAGTTTCATAATTTCACTGATAATTACATTTTGAGTGCCTGCTGTTTACCTAAAGTTGTTTCCCTTTATTGTGCACTCAGAATTAAATGCACAATTCTCCATATGCACCCGCATATGGTGTCTAACCAAGAATGTTTTTTTACATCAATTTATTTCAAACCATCACCTGTGTAAATTAATAAGTCAATCGCTGAATTCATTCAGTGTTTCATTTTAATTAGAAAGAGACTTTTGATTCCCAAACAGACACAATAAATAACTGCTGTACAGTTATTTAGTCCAGCAAAACAAAGAAAGGCTCTCGAGAAATGTCTTTGATGCAAACTAATAAGATCTGTGCTTTACTCGTGATTAGTTTAGCAAACACTTGTAACCCTTTCACTTCATCACTTTGATTGAATTGTCGTGTAATTAAATACAAAGAGATGTTTCTGTTCAGTCTGGCCATTCAATCCAAATTCAAAACATGAGTGAGGATGATGCATTCAGCCCAGAAGAATATGGAAGAAAAGGTATTGTGTGCACTTACTTGTACCCAAAGGCACATGTTGAATCATAGCTACAAAAGCAGCAAACACAAAATGAATGATGCTTATACCCATATAGCGTATATAGCACTTCTCAGCACTTTTCCTCCAGCGCCATCATCGCATCAACATTTAAGTTTGATACTTTGGTTTATGGCTAAAAGTCTACACGTCTAACTGACATTCCCATCAGCCTCAGCTATGCTTTGTGTTTATTGCAAATGTTGGCAGGCTAACACCCTAAACTAAGATAGTAAACATGGTAAAAAACAAACAGAAGCACAACTTCATTGTGTGCACATGCTGACAATAGCCTTTAACTTAAAGTGTTGCTCAAAGCTTCTTTTTCCTCTGTGGAAAAATATAAAATAAATACACACAAGGTACTCTGTATATTTTTTCAATAACTTTTTTCTGTTTGTGATTACGTCTCATTATGTATAATTATAAATCACGTACACCCAAAATAGAAATAATTTCAACCAAGCAAACAATATTACATGTAATTAGAGAATACATTTTCTTTTCTTCTTTTCTTTAATTGTTTCTACTGAGTATCTGCCTCCACTTCCCTTTTTCCCCATCTCTCTGGGGTACACACACACACACACACACACACACACACACACACACGTCTGACACATGCTCGCACTCCCTCTCTCGCTCATTCTCCTGCCACCCCAGAGAGTTCACTGCTCTTGCTGTTTTAACCTCCAACCCGGGTTGTCCATGCTGTGTACGCTGCGTGTCACTCAGTGAACTGTTTGTTTGCCACTCATCGCTCACTGCCCCCCTGCTCCTGTCCTCACGCAGCTCCCTGCAGGCCGCAAACCACTGGAGTGATTTCACATCACACCCCTCCACGCGGGCTACTCTCCCTCCAAGCAGCTGCCAATTTACTCGAGACAAGGCATCTCTGCTCCTATCTCTGAGATAACGCTTTAGTCTTCCTCTCTCTCTCTCTCCCCCCCCCCCTCCCCCACTTCCCTTCTTCCGTCTCTCCTCTTCCCTTCTCAGCAGCCTCGCATGCTCTGCGTGCACTATGAATCACCGCACGAGGTGTTGTCGGCGGTAATACTGCAGTAAGGAGAGCCTCACATCGCTCCTCCAGTACGTGATCTATTTACACTTAACAAGCAGCTTGTAATTAAAAGTCAACATCAGGCATGGTGTCTTTGCTCGTTTTCGACTCATCAACTTCACACAGTCTGCCGGCTCCCCCGCCGCTCAGAAATCTGTACAGTTGCACTGTCTCTAAAGCAATAATGGCAGGGCGCAGACTAAGCCACGATGACTGAAATCCCTGTTTGGGTTGGTGCCAATGCAACAGTTGCAGGGAGCAGAATTAAGAAAGCTAAGAGTTGGCAGCAACAGGGCAAACACTGACTGCGAACAAGTGCTGCCACACTGACGCGCTTTGACAAAATAACCTCTGTTTTCACTCTGCTGCACTCACAGTTTTCCTCCCGTTCTCTCTCTCTCCGCGTCTCCACCTCAGCCCTGCTCCTCCATGGTTTCCTTGCGTCAAATTGCTTTTGAGCCCTCGCCGCAAAAATCACCTTGTTCATCAAATCCTTCCTCGCTATAACGGGCTCCTTAAGAGCCTTTTCTTTAAAGAAGAGGGAAAAAATGCACCAGTGCAGTAAGAATATAAATCAACGTGTTCTAGAGAGAATAAGGCAGGTTGCTGCATTAGGATCAGGAAAGACTTGGTTTAGTGAATACTTGAAACAAGCTGATGTGCATTGATAAAAGGTTGAAATATTCTTACTTAGGACTGGAACGTTTCAATACTAGCGCAGCTACCATCAATCAATGCCTTAATCAATGCTTTTCAAAAACGTACTTACACAAGAAAAACATATACATATCGTATATATGTATGTATGTGTGTGTATATATTTCAAACAGGTGTGACTCTTGTCTTGTTCTTGTGCAGCTCTTAATAATACTTATTCAATTTTGTATTGGTGTAGAGATGAATTCTTTATTGTCTATAGAAGACATTTGCTTTCACAGTCTGTACACAGTCCAACACTCAGAGTAGGCAACACCCACAAACGGGTACAAACAAACAAGAAGAACAAGTTTGTTTCAGGCTGTTTTAAGGGCACTTGTGGCTGAGAACTCCTCTGAAATAGTAATGTCTCTATCTGAGTGTTCTGAGTGAAGCTTTGCTCCTGCAGTCGTCTAATATGAGCTGGAGGATTTTTTTTATATAGACTGGCATTACTAATATCCAGTATGAGAGAGGTTATGTGCTTTTTACTGGTGCATTTGCCAAACAGCAGGAATTATAGTCAGTGCTAACCCTTTTTCTAACGCAAATGCTACTTGACTGAAGGGCTTCTGCGCTTGTAACCAACACTGCTGGTTGATGTTTTGGGACATTTCTCACCACCTGTAGAGCTTAGTGTAGTCTCGGTTAGCATTCAAATTTCTGCCGTTTTCTCATTGGAATTACAGGCATTGTGTTAGCATGGCCACAGCTGGGAGGCTAAGACAGGAAATTGAAAGACTGTAGTGCCACATTCAAATTTAACTTAAAACATTATCTTGACTGGTTTATAGCAAGTTGGTTAATTTCTAGATACGGACAAATGGTCATAATAATAATCATTCACTGCATCCTGGATTGTTTGTGAAAAACGAAAATAACAGCTGATGCTAATGGGAATGTCATCATTTTTGTGATTAGAATGCAAACTAATTAATTCTGTGCTAAATTTGATAATTGAATGTCTACATACTGTGGCATTTAAATGCCATGAAAATCTCCTCGATAGTTGGATTTCTGTCCGTGCAATACTCGCGCATTATCAAGAAACCACCGTACACTCACGAAGGCATCTAAGTGTACAAAAGTAACTTTAAACTTTAAGAAATGCAAGACCCTCTTGTTTGTTGAACAAATAAGGTAACTCAAGGATTCATTACTCGTCTCCTGAGCCACCGAACGTGACGTCAGCTGTACTTTGTCAGCCATATATATATATATATATATATATAAATATAAATAATCGTCTTTTGTTATCAGTCTGTGCGTGTATTGAGAAAAGAATTATAAGGAAGGCAATTAAATGGATTCCTCAGGCTGTCATGGGATAGCAGTGAGGTCTTTGTTATTCAAGGAGGAGCAACCCGATCTATACTAATGGCTGTGCATGCTAAACCGTATGTAGGTTTCCGCTAGTTCCACTGCATATTGGATTATTAAGCTCTCACTCTGTGTTGTTTCAATGCAAATACTCACTCTAATCCACTCACTGCTTCCATGAACATGCAGTACATCAGCACAAACTGCAGACGAGCTATCGGAATCTTAACTAAAACGGGACCATACAAGACCAGTTTTAGTTTTCCTTCATTGGCTCCCTCCCCATGTAAGGGTGCCTCTAATGACTTACTAAATTGTAAGTACCTGTCTGATGTCCTTATACTCCAATCAGGACTCCCCACTCTCAGAATACAGGGCTCTGTCTGTCCCCAGCAGGCCACTGGGGCTTCTCCTGTCATCTGCTACTGTTGAGGCCTTCAAATCCATGCTCAAAACCAAATCACTTTTAACCGTATTCCTTCATTATCTGACTGGCAGGGCCGGTCTCAGTCTCAATGTAAAGACTGAGACTATGTATAGTCCTTTCTATATTAACTTTCTGAAAGCCACGATTCTCAATAACCCTCTGTTGTTCTCCCACTTTTACCGCTTCTCTCTCTCTCTCTCTCTCTCTCTCTCTCTCTCTCTCTCTCTCTCTCTCTCTCTCTCTCTCTCTCTCTCTCTCTCTCTCTCTCTCTCTCTCTCTCTCTCTCTCGAAGTTATATTTTAACATCATTAAATCAAATTCAATAAACTAACTATTGTATAGTTTATTCTTAACAAGCAGAGAAATAAGAGCAGTCACATTTGAAGAGTTGCTGATTTACAAATCAGTGAATTTAGTTAGATTCCATTATCTTGCATTTCATTCACAATTAACACGAGGTTAACTTTAATGAAAGTGTTTCTTGTGGAAAGCTCCACAGACTAACTCATATTTTGATTAATTTATTCAGATGCCGCATTTGCCACACTTCACACTTGCATATAAGGGCATTCCATCGGTATGTGCCTGTTGCTGCCGTCTTTGCATCTATTTCTGGGACACAATTAACAAGCAGAGGCTTTTCAACATTTCCATTCATCTCCACAAGAAAATGTGAGATGATAAACTCAAAGCAGATTGCATACATTGTACGTGGTTTCTATTGGAATACCAAAGAATGCATGATGATATATATATATATATATACAGTGGCTTGCAAAAGTATTCATACCCCTTGAACCTTTCCACATTTTGTCACATTACACGCCACAAATTTTAGATTTTGGAATTTTATGTGAAAGACCAACACAAAGTGTCACACAATTGTGAAGTACAAAGAAAATGATACTTGTTTTTAAATTCTTTTCACAAATAAAAAACTGAAAAGTGCAGTGTGCAAAATTATTCAGCCTCTTTTCTCTGAGTGCAACCAATTGCCTTCAGAAGTTGCCTGATGACTGCTGAATGATTGAATGTTGACCTTATGACTAAATATAGTCCACCTGTGTGTAATCTAATCTCAGTACAAATACAGCTGTTCTGTGACGGCCTCAGAGGTTTGTTAAGAGAATATTGGGGAGCAAACAGGACCATGAAGTCCAAGGAACACACCAGACAGGTCAGAGATAAAGTTGTGGAGAAGTTTAAAGCAGGGTTAGGCTATAAAAAGATTTCCCAAGCTTTGAACATGTCACGGAGCACTGTTCAATCCATTATCCGGAAATGGAAAGAGTATGGCACAACTGCAAACCTACCAAGACACGGCCGTCCACCTAAACTTACAGGCCGAACAAGCAGAGCACTGACAAGAGATGCAGCCAAGAGGCCCATGGTGACTCTGGACGAACTGCAGAGATCCACAGCTCAGGTGGGGGAATCTGTCCACAGAACAACTATTGGGCGTGCACTCCACAAATCTGGCCTTTATGGAAGAGTGGCAAGAAGAAAGCCATTGTTAAAAGAAAACCATAAGAAGTCCCGTTTGCAGTTTGCCAGAAACCATGTGGGGGACACAGCAAACATGTGGAAGAAGGTGCTCTGGTCAGATGAGACCAAAATTGAACTTTTTGGCCTAAATGCAAAACGTTATGTGTGGCGGAAACCTAACACTGCACATCACCCTGAACACACCATCCCCACTGTCAAACATGGTGGTGGTAGCATGATGCTCTGGGGGTGCTTCTCTTCAGCAGGGACAGGGAAGTTGGTCAGAGTTAATGGGAAGATGGATGGAGCCAAATACAGGGCAATCTTGGAAGAAAACCTGTTGGAGTCTGCAAAAGACTTGAGACTGGGGCGGAGGTTCACCTTCCAGCAGGACAATGACCCTAAACATAAAGCCAGGGCTACAATGGAATGGTTTAAAACAAAACATATTCATGTGTTAGAATGGCCCAGTCAAAGTCCAGACCTAAATCCCATCGAGAATCTGTGGCAAGATCTGAAAACCGCCGTTCACAAACGCTCTCCATCTAATCTGACTGAGCTTGAGCTGTTTTGCAAAGAAGAATGGGCAAAAATCTCAGTCTCTAGATGTGCAACGCTGGTAGAGACATACCCCAAAAGACTTGCAGCTGTAATTGCAGCAAAAGGCGGTTCCACAAAGTTTTGACTCAGGGGGGCTGAATAATTTTGCACACTGCACTTTTCAGTTTTTTATTTGTGAAAAAAATTTAAAAACATGTATAATGTTCTTTGTACTTCACAATTGTGTGACACTTTGTGTTGGTCTTTCACATAAAATTCCAATAAAATATATTTATGTTTGTGGCGTGTAATGTGACAAAATGTGGAAAAGTTCAAGGGGTATGAATACTTTTGCAAGCCACTGTATATATATATATATATATATTGTATATATATGTCAGTGGCGGGCCATGCATTTTATACCTGGGCCTTCACTGCTGTCCTCATTATGATGCCACAGCTACGGTTATTATTTGTTTTGTGTAAAAATGAAGCTCAACACCTATAAATACACTAACTGCAGAGTGCAGATACATGAATACGCCGTGTGTGTCTTCTCTGACTGCAGCTGGGACTGCTGCGCGAGGCTGCTGTGAGAGTAGCCTCCTGTGAGTGCTTTGGGACGGCGGAGGGGCTCACGGCAGCAACCGCTGCCCGTTCATGGCAGTAACTGTAGAACGGTACGTGCTTTCACGTCAGAGTCAAAACACCAGAAAAGTCTCCAACGACAAGTCGCTAGATTTGTCGCTAGTAGCTTTTGACAAGAAGAGGGTTCGGAAAGTCGCCAGATATAACGAGAAAGTCGCCAAGTTGGCAACACTGGCACCGACTAATTATGTCCCCAGAGTAACATTGGACGTAACAATAGTTTCTATCACATATAAAACCAAACAAAAATCCATCTTCATAAAAACAAGTTGTACAAATAATATATACACAAGCATATTAAAGCTACTGCAGATGTAAAAACAAGAGCAGTTAACTTACCAGAGCTGTTGTTCACTTCAAGACAAAGTCCATCCTCCTTTCTTTGATTACAAAGAGTTTAATCACACGGTTGTTCAGTACATCCGTGTGTTTTAGTTCCAGTAAGAAGTCCATCTCGATTCATGGACGCCAGTGAAGACAGTCGAGCCTCCCACTGACCAATCACGTATGGCTAGGCCGGCTAGAAGGCTCTGACATGTCAACGAATACGCCCAACATGTCAAACTAAAGATCTGATTGGTTGATCACTATGACAATCAACAATATCGTCCCCATTCACTTAAACTGCAGATGGAGGCACTGGTGAGTCTGAAAGCCTCGGGCCTCTCTTCTTACCTAGAGACACAGAGGTGAAATCTGATTGGATAAAAGCTCTACTTAAAACAAGCTGCACTGGAAGCAGAGCAACTGAGGAAGACAGTAGCTGTGCAATGAGAAAATAAGATAATTATTAAAAATTATTAAAAGATAAAATAGCTATAATTTTGTGATTCTGTCTAAGCCAGCAGAGAAGGCCTTGCTGACCCTGACGGCCCACCACTGATATACGTATATGCTTACATATACATACATAGATATGTATATATATATATATACGTATATATGTAAATATATAAATATATATGTATACGGACATATTTATATATATATCTGTATAAAAAAGACTCAATCCATCCATTTAACTATCCTTTTATTGACAGTGTTCAGCTATAGTCTGTCTTTCTACCTTCACAGTATGGAATATCATTTAAGAGTGAAATAGAGTGAACACAAACTCCTCATCCCGCCCACGACAAGCAGACCAAAAATACACTGCAGTTGGGTCCCTGTTCAATTTCTAACTTGCAGTTTCAGGGATGTGTGGTCAGGGCACGTAGTGCCTCTCCAAAGCTTAAGAAGGAATTACATGACAGTTGTGTTTATCGATCATTTCTTCATATGTCTAATTTTAATAACTTCATATGTCATATAATTTTAATTTGACATTTTCATTATTTATAATTTGTCTCAGGATTACAGCCAGCCTACTCCAGTAAAAATAGTATAGTATGCTCCCATAGAAATACCGATCCTGAATGCAAGAAGTTCAATTCCGCCCTATGAAGTAGCGGTAGCAGTATCCCCTAGCAGCTTGTGGGGATAGCTTAACACTTTTCTTTTGGAAAGCTGTGGTCGCTAATGGTACACCAGCAACCGACCCGTGGGAACTTACCCAGCAGAAGGGCTGAAATGCTGCTCGACCTGAGGGCCAAAACACAACAACATTACGGAAAAAACACATTAACATTAATTCAACCTTAACAACCGCGATGGTTTCTCAATCTGGCTTTGAGCTCCCCCACATAAAAAGGGGCGATGTTTGCAGCATGAGTCCAATCGCAAACATGGACGAGTCAGCAGAGCGGCGTATTTTACAACAATAAAATCGCCTTCTTCCACTCCTGCTGTCTTTCCTGCAGAGCCTCCTTGGGGCTTTTCGGTGGCCTGAAGGAGGGCCGACTTGTCCTCCTGCCGCTCTTTGCCACAACTCTCCAACAGCTGCTCAGCCTCCTTTAGAGCAGCCATGGGCTTACTTTAATTGGCTTTCTGTTGGTCCGGTTGAGCCAGACGAGAGGCTCTGAATTTCACTCCTGGATGGTGGTTTAATCCCGCTGAAAGCAGAGAGGCTCAGTCTTCAGCAGATGTTCTGCCTCTTTGAGGGCTGCTGCGATCTTGTTGTTCCTGCGCTCTCTGTTCCTTGGCCCTTAGCTGGGCTTGATGGTAGGCCGGGGATCTTTCTTCTCTCCCTGATTTCGTAGAACTTCCTCCATCTTGCTCAAATCGTTCTGTAGCATCTGAGCCCTCTCACTTTCCAGCTAGCTCTCCCAACTCCAACACCGCAATGGATTTAGCCACTGCAAACAACTGTCTCTTAGTCCGCTCCAGTCTGACATGCTTGGTTCTTGGTAAAGGCGATCTGCTGCGCTAGATCATCTTGAGCTTTCTGCAGCTTCATGCAGATCTTTTCCTGCAGGGATTTCAGATGTTCTGCATCCCTGGATGGAGAGTGGTCATGTTTGGCCTGAGTTTCATCTTTTCAGGCCAAATATCTGCATCGGTTTCTTTTCTCTCATGGTTCCACTTGTTGTCCCGCTATTGGATACCAGTTTCATTATATTTGAATATATTAATGTCATGATTTCTGATGATTCCTAAAATATGGCAAAGAAAGTACTCTCTAAGAAATGAAACTTGTGATGTCTTTGCACACGAGGACGCGTCCGTTGAGACGCAGTCTTTTCTAACGGCAGTAACCATGTGCACTCTGCAACCATCTATTATTCAAGACGGTGCATTTAACACAGCAGACAATATCTTTTTTTGACTTTTTTTTACAATGCGTCCCAGACTTTGATGATAGATTTGAGAAGCTGTTTGGGGTTTACTTAACTAGCTAGAAATATTTAATGACTTTCCCCTGCTCATGTTAATCTTGTACATGTTAGAATCTGTCATATCGGTAGCATAATATGAAGCTTAATCTTCAGAATCTTCAGGGGATTTTCTTTTATATTATCTCTGTTCAGCCTTTTTGTCGGAGATTTCAACAGCAGAGCAGTACACATTTTGCCTATTTCCTCATGGATCAACAACAGGACTCATTTGCCTAAAAGCAGGTTACATATTGTCCTGAAAAGGCAACGCTGTGACTCAGACACGTTGCCAAAGCAGCAGCCAGATATTTGCTCTTTTTTTACGATGTTGCACTCGTCTCAGGAGGTCAAGCTTCAGACGGCTGAGCTGCTGCCTCGTGCTCTGCCTGCAACTTTTGAAGTGGCCCTCGCGGCTAACATTTGTCAGTGATTGACTTGCATTGAAATACCACAGAAACGATGGATCTGGAGATGATGCAGAACAGATTGCATATTCTGATGCAGTCTCCGGCCCTGATGAGAGTATTTGCTATCAACCCGATCCTATTTAAAATATTATGAATGCACATATTTAAGGAAATGTAGCGTACCTTATAGGATTACTTTTGACATATACAATAGATTGATTGATTTCTGATTGATATGTTCCTTGACAAGTAGGGTTTTCAAAATCAAAGTTTCTTAAAACGTGTGTCTTGGTGGTTATTCATTTATTTGGTAGGTGTTTGATTGACGAGGGTCTCAGTCCATCACAGTTTGCTTCTCATCCCTCAACTCTCACCAGAACGCTCTTACAGTCGACATCACTGATCCAAAGAGACGAAATTGAGACAACGGTGCCCCTATATTTGTTCACATTTTGGCAAATTGGCCTTAAAGGTATTATAAATCAGCTATTAGCAATTCCTGTAAACAATGTATTAGGCTTGGTTAAGCGTGCCGCGATCAGAAGAGCCGATCAGATGACGCATCGGTTCTGAGTTGAAACGTTTTCAATACTCAATTACAGGCGTTCTTGCCAGCTATTTAACGAGCCGTGAGCGAGTCTGGCAAGAAAAACATATTTATAATCTCATAAAAACAATTTACGCCAAAAGAATATGTTGCATATGATAGAAATTGTCTGATTCTAAATGATGATAAAATATGCATCCCTCGCTTCTTCCCCTGAGAGACACAAGCAGGCACACACACAGACACACACACACACACACACACACACACAAGGTCATAATGTCTGGTGAAAATAATTCCTTCTAAGCACAATTTAATTTGTATTTAACTGTGCTAAAATTAATTGTCCACATATCCTGAAATTCATTTTCATTTTGAATGTGTAGTTGATCGATGACTCATCAGTGTGTGCCTTACTTTGTGTACCGCAAGCGGGAGAGCAAACAGCTGTTTGAATACAGTGAAAATGTTGTTTTTGAAAGGCTACAATCCAATAAATAAAAGAAACAATATTTCTTCAGATATATATTTTTAGATTAGATTTTGACTTTTGGCTCTGGAGCTATAGGAAATGTTACCTAATCACACCAAACCACCACTGGAATCTAATTCTACAAGTAGTATAACAGCAATAATACTAATAATATTAGTGTTCTCTAATCTTTGTCAAATTTGAATGTCAATGTTATGAATTAAGCTTCAAACTATTAAGTACAGCCTTACAAAAGTCTCCTTACAAGTCCATTTCACACGGCCGAGGTTGCAATTGAAAGATAAAATGTTGTCATACAACAGCGCAACACATAAATATAATCAAATTCACTCATTTAAATATAGTCAGATCTAGTCATGCTCTAGATGGGGCAGTGATATTATAAGCCTGTTCATTTTGCCGTTTTTTTGCTTGCGGTCCCGTCTGCATTTGGCCGTTTAAAATGTGTTGCTTTTAGTCTGGATTTCGACTCCTGTAATTATCCCAGGAACACATCCTGCTCCGGACCAGGGCCCTGTTCCAGGAGGTTTATCAGACTCTGAGCATAAACCCTACTAACCCTGAAATGGGAAACTGTGAGGTTTTGGTTCCAGAACAGCTGATCGGAGTTTGTTCAGGCATCTCTGAGTTCGTCCACTCCGAGTGAAGCTTGTGCGTGGTGAATGAAAAAAAAGCCATCAACGGAGCTCCCTTTCCAAGATTCACCATGGCAACAGGTAAGGCAGAGCCAGTGAAGTAGAAAAATGAATGCATGTATGCAACTGAAGATGAAACAAAAAATACATATATATATATATATATATATATATATATATATATATATATATATATAGATGAAAGACATAAGAGACATGATGATTGTAAGTTCCCAATCTGATCCACTAATGATGTGTTTGGTTGAAATACAGTGGATTTGAAATTGTAGACATCGTGGCTCAGCAGCATGCAGTGGCTTTATTTCAGCTACTTCAACAAATGTGGTACATTAAAACACGTTCGGAATTGAAGCAGCCTGCTTAAAAAGCTCACTCTAAAACTACTTTCTGCAGCTGCACCATGTTCCTGCAGTATTACAGGAATTATGTTCAATCAGTGACACCTGACATCAGCTGACATTCACAGTGTGCACAGAGTCCTGGCGTTACATGTCCAAATGAAAAAAGAACTTCCACTTGCAAATAAAAGGACGTGCAGAGGTTTCATTCTGAGCTGAAGGTGACTTGACGCTGTGTAATATTTAAATGGGGCAAAAAAAAAAAATGACTGACAGTAAATACAAGCAGTAATTTTTCTGAGCAAACAAACTAATATCCAGGATTGAGATTGGGACTTACAGTAAAACGGATACGCGTTTTGATGAATCAACGAGGATGTAAAGCAACGTGTATGGCTCCCTCTCTTTCTGGAGTTTCCCTCAACTCACGGTTAGTTTTTTGCTAATCCTGCTTTCTGGAACAGGGCCCAGGTTAGATGTGCAGCATGAGTTACCACGGTGATAAACCTAGGTAAAAGGTGAACCACAATTTTAGGAATGAGAAAACCCAGGGTGAAACCTGAGGGCACCTTGCCAACCACAAATCCTGCTTCTTAATAATCAATCCGTCCTTGTGTTTTGTAAAATGTGTTAGTCATTTTTTTTGCCAAATGTTGTGTTTTCTAAAATATGTGTTTTCTGATCAATTTGAGTGTTTTGTGAAATATTAACGTGTTTTCTGAACTGTTGTGTTTTTGTGAAATGTGTTTTGTATTATGGTTTGTTTTGACCCTCAGGGCCACCGTAGCAAAAGATCAAACGGATGACTAGCACACTTTTTTTTGGGTTTGTTTTGCATGCCTACTCTTCTCCTCTGGCAGCGACAGCGAGTGGATTAAAGGGGGGGAAACTGACCTGGACAATTTACCAAGAGCTCCGCTGAAGCGTGGATAATCAGCGGCCCACGTCCACTCTCAGGTGGCCTTGAAAACCTTCGGCAAGAGTCGCATTGACGTGGCCTTGGATGAGCAGCGCTGGCTCCAATCAAGCGCGCACAATGCTAAGGTAAAGGAAAACGGATCAATATTTAAAAAAAAAAAAGAAGCCTAATCGATGTGAACTGTTAAATTACCCTGACAAGCAAGACATAACTACACACGACACATTTAAGCTCCTCACTGTGTTGACCAGAGCTTTGAATCAGATTCAGAACCATTGAGGAGTCATAAAAAAGTGACATACGAGCAGCATTATTGTTGCAGTGGAAGCGGACGAGACAACAGATATTACAAACAAGCCTCGATATCGAGATACGTCAACAGCCTGAGTGAGATAAAAGAGAAATCTGACAACAATTCTTTGATCTGACTCAATTAAACTCTGATTAAACTGTTAACAAACAGTCCAATGCACGTCACCGGTACTTTGTTTTTTGACACACTTTTGTCTGTGGAGAGGACAGAATGGAACAAAACTGTCGTCTGAAACTGAGGAATACATCTAACAAGGAGGACCTTAACAAGAACATCCTTGTAAAAGTCTTTGTCTAGAGGGATAGTCAACAAATACAGTAAGTGCCTCCTTTTAAAGATATATAAATAAATAATATGGCTGTACAGAATAGTTTAAAGCTTCATTCATAACGTTGACATTCAAATTCGTTATAATTAATAACTTAGAGACATTGCAGTAGGCCTAAAACTACCTTCTCTCGCCCCCCCCCACCCCCACACACAGCAAGTCCTTCTTGCTGTAATTATCTCAGTCCAAAAAGTCAAAACGAATAGAAAGAATATTTTTGCAATCATTTCCAATGTTCCTGCTTGTTTTAATCTTAACAATCTATTCCTCTGTTATCCATATTTGTTGGCATTTAGCCTTTCAAAAACAACTTCTTCACTGCGGTCAAAAAGCTCTACTGCTTGCCGCCCACATAGGCGGTTTAGTGGCGCTCTCACAGCACCACAAATTACATTCATACTGTATGACCACAGTAATGCAAAATCCTCTTTTCCCCATTAGTTTAGAGTGATTACATCATAAAATATGGCGAGAGAAAGCCTCCATTTGAAAAGCTAAATAGTAGCTTCAAATATAGAAAAAGGGCATTTGTAACCGCCCTAATGAATATATCGTAACGGACTGAGTTATGTTATAAGTGTTATTGTGTTATCAATAAGTTGGTGATTGCATTTACGGAGGTCAGTGAAGGCCTCATGAGGATGTTGTTGTGTTAGTGCTGCGAGCCTGGGGGGGGGGGGGGGGGGGGGGCAGCAGGAGCAGATGGTTGAGTCGTCGAGAACGTTGAACGGATGGACTGTTGTTTGGCGTAGGCTACGGCCCACAGTAGCCTGTGTGCTGTCCCATAATAAAACACTACAAATAAGAGCACGTCTCGTAGCTTTCCTGACCAAGGGTCGCTACAATATTTATCTTTAGCCCTCTTTTGGCTTTGTGTTTGTGTTGTCTGATGTTTTCTACATCCTGGAAACCAGATGCTCATTTGGTGTGGGCCGGACTTTGCACATTCTAGTACATAAGCTGTTCTCTACTGGTGCGCTGACACCAGGATTCATCTCTCTATTTTCTTTATCCATGGTGCACCGTCGCCAGACGCTTACTGCGTGTGGGTGCGCTTTTGTAAAAGTGAATAAGCTGTTTCCAACTCGTGTGATAACACCAAGATTTCTCCCTCTTTTTCTTTATCTTGGTGAGCCGTCACCAAATGCTCATTGTGAATGTGACTAAGCTGTTTTCTGCTGCTGCGCTGATACCAAGATCCTGTCTTGTCTTTCTCTGTTTCTCTCTCTGTTTCTCTAACCTGTGTACCACATTTTAGTATTTGTGCATACGTATAATATATGTATATTTATCTACCCATGCGTAATGCAGACATATGCCACATTGAGAGGTCACTGCCTACACAGAAATTTTTCCGCACGTTACTGCCTACAGATGAGCAGAGTGAGCAATCGTAACATGCAATCATGCGTTCATGTTTTCTCTTTCCTTTCTACAAATGGCATGTCGAGAGAGGCTCAACTCTAATACTCTCAATGAAACCTTCGGAAACCTTGTTGTTTCATCAAGAGCTACATGGTGCATTTTCAAAAATCTACTTTTTCTTTGCTTTGGATTGGTCCAGGGTTACATACAAATGGGAGCTCTTTGGACCTTCACAAGGTTCTTCAAAACATCAGTCATCAGTTCAGCCTGGTCTCCCAAAAATGACGTTCCCAATACGACGAAACTGCATTTGTCAAATATGTTTGGAGGGAAATGTCTGTGTCCCCTGTGAAACCAAAAGTCGACTTATTTTAATTTACATCCACAATTTATATAATGTAACAAACCTACTTATTTTAAGACTGTGAACCCAAGGAGACAACAGCTGCCATTCTCCACAAAAAGGGCAAAATACAAGCCACGAGACGACGTCTACTCTTCACGAGGCCTTTAAGGGCCACCGAAAGCATCCCATTAAGCAAACTGTGACACCGATGTATAAAATGTGTAGGCGATTGTATAAGTGTGTGAGGTGAGCAGCGTGACAGCTCGGACAGGCGACGGGTCACCAGCTTGACCGTGAAATCCGTCTCCTTGGACAAGATAAGAGGGTGGATGAGAGCCGGAGACGGGAGCGCCACTTGGTCCGGCTTATCCTCCGGCTCTGTGATGTCTGCTGTTAAAATGACCAGTTTGCCAGGATTTCTGTCCTCGCCCACATCAGCCTTTAGCCTGACAGGGTGACGGCTCTGCATCAAAGGGGTTTCATCATCACAGTCATCGCAGGCAGGGAGCTGGAGATTTGCCCCTGTGTTACCGTAGCAGCGCCGATGAGCAATAAACCTGTCAGCAGGCACCGTCTTTTGATAGCTGATGTTTGGTTGGATGCGTATGCACAACGCCGCTCGTCATTGCTAACCGCCTATAATTCGCCTCGTTCTTGGATGGACGGTGACAGACTTTTCTTTCGTTTCATGAATTTAATTTTTGTTAGATTACACCCTTTAGAGAGAGAGAAACGTCTGAGGTTTTTTTCTTTTCTTCCTTCTCCCAAGGGGGGCTTGAATTTACAGAGTAATTAGTTGAGTAGAATACACCCTCTAATTTACCCCCAGCCCATCCTGCTCTCCTCTGCAGCGAAGTTTACATTTGGTAATGAATTAAGAGCCTTGCACTATTAAAAGGAGGGTTTTGCTGACATCTCTATAAGCTTAAGATAAGCTGGGCCTAAATCAAGAAAAATGCAGACCCAGCACATTGCAGTCCAAGGGAATCTTAGCGAGAAGAGCTTTCAGCGGGAGATAACACTAGGTACGTATTTTTGCCTTTGCATTACCCATAAAACATCCTGGTTTATCTTAATTTGAAAATGCTTTTAGAGGGACTCCAATAAAATTAAAAGAATAGAGTCCTTTCATGTTGCTGCTTCATATAATAAAAGGTGATTTTGAATATTGTTTCATTGTAGGATTATGCTTCTTAATTATTGAATGCTAACCCAGTTCAAACTGATTATTTGAATGAGTAATTAGTAAGAGATACTATAAGAAAAGTTGAACTCACAAGTGATCTACAGCCACAATGCACTCATGTGTTATATGACTGAAGTCTGTTTCCTCCAGCTTTCTTTTTCCTGCCTAATACTGTATATACCCTGGAGATGGAAACTCTTTCACTTTCTTCCACTCAGTCTACATGTACTGTGTATACAGTATATTGACTTAACAGTGCTAGTGCTCCGTCTGCATCACATCTCCGAGGTGGGAGGAATGCAGCATTGTGCACATTACCCACACACCGGCAGACTGGTTTAGAAACAAATGAGTGCAAGATGAACGCGTATTAGCTCCACCGTAGGGGTCAACATGTTAATTATGTCGGGAACCAGCAGTTTGAGAGGCGTGTTATCTTAAGACTTCATCATCCTTGAGGCACAAACAACTGGTTGCGAGGAGTTGTTTCCTGGCAAGTCACACAACAATCAGTCGGCCTATAGATCCTTGTTTAAGTGTCCTTGAGCAAGACACACTAACCCCATTGGTTAATAAAAGCTATTTAACCACTGGTTTCAGAGAGAGATGTATTTGTTCCCTCATTGTTGTATTATAGGTTGATGAAGTAAATTCTACGCATACACTGCTCTACTACAGCAGCTATTGTACATGGCCTACTAATAGTGTAGTATTGACAACATACTTAGTTTCATTGTGTACGTTTATGCTTTAGAGTTAAAAGAAATCCGTGTACTTCTGTTTTGTACCAACACGGTGCAAAACGTGTGCCAATCACGACAATCAAACTGCGACCTTGGAATTTCACTGCCAATTAAATTTAAGAAGGAGAAAGCTAAATGATTTTACAAAGATTAAACCACAGTTGTTTTTTATCAGATCATGCTGAAGCGGTTTCGCTACCTTCAGCAATTTGTTTTTACATTTCTTTTGCAGGTGTTCGTGCCTCTTAAACGTCCTGAGAGCTTATTGATGAACAAGAATCTCTATCAACAGCACACTCAGAGATCATGCAGATCTAGTTTTTATACTGACGTTGTTGAGTACATACAGTATAATGCATAGTCAATACCTCAGTATGTAGTAAGCGATTAAGAGCTTGTAGATAGATGGTGGTCTTTCCAGTCAATCCTCCAAAACAACCCATGTGACTAATCCAAAGATGATGTATTTTTAAAAGGTATACTTAAGTCACTTAAGTAAAAGAAATAACTTCCTGGTGGTGTCTTTCAGTTCTTTATCTTAGCTCCCCATCCTGCAACTTTACTGTTTTTGTTTAAATCAGAATTAATCCAGCAGTTACGGAGCAACATGAGCAATCATTCTGAGTATAACAAAAACAGTAAAGTTGCAGGATGGGGAACTAAAATAAAGTAATGTTGGTCCATAACTGCTGGATGTGTAAGTAGCTGTTGTTAACAACTTTGACACTTATGGGCAAAAATGAACGCACACATCTTTTTGAACCACTCTTTCTAAGTTTCCTCTATATGTACCTGGTCACCCTGTGGAGCGTACAGAGTGCTCATCAATTTCTACCCACTGCTATTGTAGGGTACCGCTCAGGCTGCCTGCTGGTTTTAACTCTCAAAACATAGGAAGCGAGACAATTAACAGATTGAACGGGGACGCCGATGAGTAACTTGAATTGATACAGCCTGGCAGCTACACCCACTGCGCTAGACCGTCTGCTGCTTGCCCAGGAAGAACAGCAAATCACTGCAGTCAAAACCACATTCCTGTAACTTACTGAACTGGCTTAGCTTGCCCTACATACAAGAGGGGATGCTGAATAGTATTAATATTTTATATTTGTTCATGTATACTTATAGATGGTGACTGGTAATGCATTAAAGAGATGCTTTGTGGGACGGGCAGCGCTAGCTGTCTAATGTGCTATAGGTACTATTGAAGTGCCCTATTTTGCAAAAATGTATCAAAACTCGGGAGAGCGACTGCTCTGATTGCAAAAAGAAGTCCGATTTTACAGTCAATGAGAAATAGACTCACTTGACTTTTTACCTCAGTAAACATTGTAAATATAGATTTATGGTCTCAATCGCTACTTTCAAGCCTTCTTTAATACAGCATGATGTTCATTTAATACATGATGGTCCCATTTAGAGTCAAATGGACCATAAAGCAGGGTGTGGCTACCTTGTGATTGACAGGTCGCTACCACAGCGGTGTCCGGTCTGGGAGTTGTCTGTGAGTTCGTCTTAGAGCTTTGACCCTTTCCAGTGTGCTTTCAAGTTCATGACGGTTAATTGGAACATTTTTGGTTGCATGAACATGTCTTATTCAGCGTTTGGTAGTGCTCGACTCCGACCTATCCTGGTTGCAAAAAGATGGCGAAGGTCAAAAACCAAGATGGCGTAGGCCAAACTGTTGAACTCAAGGCTTCAAAACGGCAGTCCACAAACCAATGTGGCGTTATGCGGACTAGGTCCACTTTTTACCATCTATGATCCGCCCGTCACTGCAAATTAACAGAAAAGGTAGAAGGTCAAATTTGTTTTCACAACTGTAATTTCTCTGGTCAGGACAGTCTTTCACTGTTTCATGTACCGATTGCCCATAAACTGCATAATACTGGTAAGCCAGTGCTCTTTGTAATGCAAATTGATGAAAAGGATGCACCTACTGAATGTCAGCAACTAAGACCTGAAGCACATTAACTGAATCCTTCCTGGTTCCGGCAGCACTGACCCATCTGTGGAGGGGCGAGTGATAAAAGGATTTCAAGAGCCCGACAGAGGATCACATCATCCTAAGACAGCGCTGATAAGGTTTCAGTGCAGCACTTTCATTGCATTGATGCAACACAGTGGGGATCACAGTTTGCTCAGCAGGTGAAACTGAAAATACTTTTCTGGTCATTCTAAAGGCTCTGGCAGTTTCAATACAAAACCACATCCAATACCAGATACACTTATTTTCAAAATAATTACTTTAACAATATTAAAAACCTAGTTTTTCAGTTCACTGTACACAATTGTAAATGTACTGTTGCTCAATCATTTGACTTTTTCAATGCAGATATGTTACTTAAATGTTATGTTTTTTTCTGTGTGGCATTATTCCATTTTTTTTAAAGTAAATTCACAATTCGATTTTAACGTAGACAACTCCTCCACAACTTGTCAGCATCCTGATACAGTGGATTCACAATGATGTGGTTCATTTCAGTAGTGAGGATGTCTAGATAGATATCAAGGAAGAAAACAGGCTGAATTTGTTTAAAAGTCATCAAGGTTAGGTAGAACTATCGTTCAACAACAGCGATGACCGTACTTGAATTGTAGTCTAAATCTAACTGAAATATAGTCCATGATAATAGTCCATGATATGTATCCTAGATGTATAAAATACTCTTTAATCACATTCGGCTCAGTTTTAACCTCGTTTTCTTTAGATTGTTCCAGCTACAAATCACCAAATCCGTGCTCGCTCCAGTAATACTGAATAATATGCACTTAATATATATAATGGTTAAATTGCTTCTTCTTTTTCAGCTGTGTAACTGTGTAAACGGTTGGTAATTTCTCTCCCCCATAAAATCTCCCTCCCATACGCTGCACATATCGATGTAAATAGGTAATGATGACATCAGAAATATCTAAATATGATAATGAAGACAATATCATGCATCATTGCTATTTCACTTTAAACTGACTTTGAAAATGAGACGCAAAACCATAGAAGTGAAACAGCTTAAACGGCTTCATTAAACAGCCTGATTCATACATGTAAGGAATAAGGAAGTCACGACTACAGTATGTATAATCAGGAAAATGTACTTAAATTAAATGTACTCAATGTAGAACAATGGCCTCAGAGACCCTGATTCTATTTAATTATCATTACTCATGCAAAATGTAAAAGCTGAATTTGACTGCAGTAGTTGGTTAATGGGAAGCTATTTTTTATCTATATTTTATGTAGGACCGGGGCTAATTATTTTCCTTCTAGATTAGGGGTATTCAATTAAAGTTCAACGAGGTCCAGTTAGAGAGAATTTCCTCATGCAAAGGTCCAGAACATCACAGTAATGTCTAACTTGCGCTATAGTTTAGTTCCATATATATTGAATTAGCCAACAGTTGTATTAACTTCTGTATATAGTCAACTACCTACTGTCAAATAAAATAAAGAAAGTTGAATAATATCTCAACAATATTTATTGTCAGATTTCAAATTGTACCGGATGAATAATAGATATTATATACTCTAATAATAAATAAATATTCTTCTCTTGCTTCAAGTAAAATAAGGGCTGGATTAAAGAATACATTATTTAACAGAAAGCTTCTAAAACATGTTTATTAATTCAAATATAATTAAAAACGTTATTTCAAATTCAGTTCATTCATGTGTGAAGTGATGTCAACCAAAAAAAACATATTATATTTTTCTCATCTTCTAAAAAAATAAATGTGTGTGCAGGGACTTTATCTGTGGTTATTCAAACCACTTGTTTCAGCTCTATTCCTCTCTGTTAACATCATTGTTGGTCAGTGTTAGGATTCTGATCGTATTGGGCTCTGAGGTTTATTATCTGTGCCTTCACTTGGGATGTGAGTGGGTACGTTTTCTAAAAAAGAGTTGTGCTTTGTCTCGTAGTGATGCTTCACATTACCGCTTTTAATAATTGTCACGGTCTCTGAACATATGAGACATCCTGGTTTTAAACTGCCCGTGAGAAGAATTAACATGTAAGAGTCTGTCCATTCTCGGTTAAAGACTCAGGTCTCTCTGGTCTCGCTGACCTCTTTTCTCTCTTTGGAGAACACTACGAGAAAGAACTTCTCTGACTCACGTAATTCTCCTACTCCTCGTTCTCTTTCCTCGTCTCCCACGTGTGTGTAAATCTCACTTGAGTCAGGAAACTTGTCCGAAATACACATATTTGATTGGCTGAGCAGCATCACTTGATATAATTGAATATCAAGCATCACTTGATATAATTGAATATACATGTAAGCGGTCGGTGTGTTTCCTGCACCACTGAACGAGTGCCGGAAAGGCTGGAAAAGTTGCGCCGGTTAAAATAGAATCGGTTTTAGGTCCTGGGTCCGGATCCGGACTGCGGTCCACCTATTAGTGACCGCTGTTCTAGATCAATCTTGCTTGGAATTCGCAACATAAGGAGGGACACAACACCAAGTTAGATCCAAAAACCAAAAGGTGACAGTTTATTACAGGACACAAAACAAACGTAATGCGCAACTCCAACTGAAGACCAGGGTCTGGTGCCAGGAAGGTGAGAGAGAGCGAAGGCGGCGCAAGGAGGCGCTTATATAGGTCAAACCCACACCTTCATCCAGGTGCCCTCAATCAGTCATCAGGGAGCTGCACCTAGAACTCAAAGACATAGAAGACACACATATGCACCACACCCAAACACAAGTAACAGATGTTATTAAAGTCCTAATTAAAAGTAAAAAAATCCCCACATTTGTGAAATGTTTTTTGTATTTTTACATTTTTATATTTGTACATATATTTGGGACGTGAAAATCTTAATCTGTAAAGTAACTAAAAGGTGTCAAATATTTTCTGTGGAATAAAAAGCACAATAATTCCTTCTCAATTGTAGTAGAGTAGAGGTATACAGTGACATAAAAAGAAAAGAGGGCACAGTACATGTCCTTAAAAAATGTAGAGCACTACTTGAGTAAATGTGCTTATTTACATCCCACCACTGGCTGACATACAGTGTGCATCTTATCTTTACCAGCCAAACGATTACACACAAGATGAAAATCACATTATTCACACACGCCTGAAGATTTGTCCACAAATAAACTTTCGATGGAAAGTAAACCTATTTAAGTTCAGAGATCATGAGCATACAGAGAGGGCATTCAGCACAATGCCATGCCATCTTGAAATAAGAGTGTTTAGCAGCTGAATATCTTGTATGTGCTGCAAACTTCTCTGTGGAATCAGCTCATGAAAAAGCTCAAAGACAACTCGGTTATCATCCTCCTCAAGATCCATAACCTCAGGGTTTTCCCTCCTGCTGCTTTTGCGCGAACAGCTCATTCATGTTTCAGCCACGCTGCTGATTGATCGACCAAATCTGGCAACTCTCATAACCAACATGTTATGTGAGCCAGCAGCAGTTATGTGAGCTGGAGATCTACGAGCAAGGGAAGGAAAAGTAGCTGATGCCAACTGAAAATGTCATCAGATTTGTTTCTTGGCTCTTGTGAGGCGTTTAGTCACTAAATGGAGTCTGAAAAGTTACCAGATCTGGTGAAACAGTTGCTGGCTTGGCAACAATGGTGCTGGCAGGGCAAGAAGTAGATTTAGGAAAGCTGAGAAGTGACGGATACAGTAGATACAGTCATGTTTGTTTATGGCCCGTACTCCTGCCTGCACGAATACTGCCTGGCACAGCAGAGTGTATGACTGTGTGTGTGTGTGTGTGTGTACTGTACATTTACTGTTGAGGTGCACAACAGTCAAATGAGTTATTCTTTTTTTTCTACATCAATCAAATCTCCAAATGCATTTTCTGAAATGTAATTGTCATTCAATCTCAATCCATGCAACCGTTTCTCCTAAACAAAAGGCTGGATGAGGTTATTTTGAGTGTTGATGTTAGCATAGCATAGCCTAGCACCGATCCGATGTCGTCTTACGGATCAATTCTAACTTTGTATTAATCAGCATCATGACGTGCAGATTTCGGCATCCCTTTGCAATAAGTCACAACGACATCATGTGGGTTCCTACAGCTGTAGTAAACCAGCCGACATGTGGCTTGCTAGATTCAGTGGAGAAAGCTCAAATACTTGAATACTACTTCAAGATAACGTGATATTGTATGGTTGACCATTAGTGCCTTTACAAAATATTTGCTCTTCAATACGATTTTTGATAATTAATCATCAGTATTAATGTGGAATACTGATGATTAATTATCAAAGATGGTGTTGTGATATTTGATTTTCTCCATATCGCCCAGCGCTGGTGTGTACACAGCATTAGATATCCACTCGTGGCAATGAAAGCATAATTAAGGTATCCATGGTAATAATTAGGTAATTAAAGTACAGGAGTTTAAAGTTGGGGAAAAACATGAAAACTTGCTAAATAATGAAAGCTGAGAGAAATGAAGGAAATATCAACAAACCTTCAACTCATTTGATATTGAATGTTTTGGCTAATGGCCATGTCCTTGAAGGATTTCATTTAAATGTCTTTTTTTAAATTAAATGTCTTTTTAGACAATGGCATTGTATCACATGTTATCTGAGGCTGTGGGTGCATTTACGTCTCTTCAGAGGATTTGTTGAAAACAGAAATAAGGTAAAATAATGTACAGTACCTCGTCCTCTATGCCTCTATTCCTGAAATTTCACAAATGTATTTGAATAACACATGAGTTCTCTCTTGGCACCTAAATTAAAACATTTGAATGTGCAGATTAGTTGTTTTTTTCGTTTTCACCTTCCCATTATTATGGAGACTTTAATGACGTTTCCCCTGGTGCCAGCTTCAGTCCACCTTTATACTAATGGTCTTACATAACCCCTGACTGTCATCTATCCAACCAAACTTCTGCTTGTGAGTGAAAATTGCCGGCTAACTGGAGCGATTTGTATGACTTTCTTTCACTCTACTGAGTGCATTCTCGTTTGAGTCTTAGAATCCCTGCAGGGCTGGCAGGTTTATCATTAAAATGATTTATTTTCCTTTGCTAAAAGGCACGTATTTTTTGTATTTATAACGGTCAATACAGTGCAGGACTTGACAAATTACAGCAGCTACTGCAGACCGGATCAAATAGAACAGAAAAGCGAGGATTCCTAATTACCGCCTTTCGAGTATACGGGCAAAATATTTTGTTTTTGTTTTGTTTCTTTTCTCCTTCCCACCCCAGGTTATGCATGTTGTTCCATAATATTCCTTCATTGTATTCCTGTTTTGCACAACTGACATTTACAGAAATACATTTCCATACACGTGTAATCAGAAACTCTGTGATTGTCCACACTTTATTTGTCCGTCCTTTGTTTGCATCATTATGTCCCATTAATGCACAGACGGATGCATTAAAAATATATTAGTGTGCCCTCAGATAGGCACAAGCTAAAACAACAGCTCCCGTATTCTCCTGCAGCTTCTTATTGCAAGCTGTCAGGCGCTGTGTTGTGGGGCCATACTGTAAAATTGTTTTTCTAAAGGGAAGCGCTTTCGAATTCAGAAACATTTATGTAATCCTTGTTGAATTTGCATCTGACTATGTATAGTTTGGGAGAGTGGGAGGGAAATCACTCTACGGGATGATTGCGCGCTGCCCTCGGGGGGGATTCAGAGCTGGACTCCCACCCTGCCCCGGCCCCTTTAACTTTAAAGCGGTGGAAATAGATTGATGTCTTTGAAATGCCCTCCAGAGTCCCTTTCTTTACCCCAGAAAGATTTGATAACAGTGTTGCCACATGTGACTTGAGATGCAGGCTTTTACAGAAAGCCAGAACACCCATCAAAACCATTCATTTAGGTAAAAAAAAAAATGCTCTTCAATATTTTCCGGGGAAAGCGCAAGCGGAGATGGATCTTGCAGCATATCATTAGTCCATGAATGAGTGTACATGTTTTTGCTAATGACGGTGAAAGCAAAGCCTCGGGCTTATCTCGCTGTCACCCACTTCAGGATCTGCTTACTCAGCTTTTTTTGGTGCGTGTGTGCACGTGTTTTTTCATTGTTTTTATTCTTCAGGTGTAGAGAGGGCTGGAGAGACGTTTGCTGTTCTCGATCCTGGCCGAAAAATGAACACTAAGCAGTTTAAGGGAAAATGTGTGATTGTTCACCTTGTGCTGTCAACGCGTACAGTGTTTAACTCTAAGAGGGGGTGAGACATTTTTCATTACAATGGCATGTGTATTTTTTTACCGCCAGTCCTTTTACAGTCATGTTCGAAGCCCTTAGATACCTCAACAATAAGCCATGACAGACTAATTTGACTTAAAACAAATGGAAAGAAATACCAGAGGAGTGGCGCATAATTCATAACACACTATATACAGTATATATTTTTTTTACATATTTTTTTTTTTTACGAGTTTTGTGTTTGAGTGAATTATGTGAAACAATGCATATATGTGGAAAATGAGAAAAAGGGTTATTCCTTAGCCCATATGGATGAAGTTCAGGACTGAGGAAGAGGAGTTTCAGAAATTGTCGAAACCTAAAATAAATGTTTGGTTTCAATGGAATAAAAGCACATGTTCTTTATGCTGAACCAGTAGAGGGAATTTATCTCTTGTGTCACAGTGGTTAGATTTCTGCAGCACAGACAGAGCGGTGAACAGCATCATCAATCATCTGGAGAAAACTCTACGTACAACAAAGTCCTCCAAAACACAACTTGTCTCTGAACCAGAAAGGAAGTCAAACGCTTCAGAGCCACTTCTGAACAAACGATATCCAAGAGTTTACATTTTTTGGTAATTGTCCACATAGATTTTTCCATGTGTGGGGCCTCTGGTGTTGTCCAATATGTCCAAGTTTACACAGAGATGCAACATCAAGACTTTGTTTACACCTTTTGCCTCATTCTCATTCAGCCTGGTCTCTAAAAGTTAAGTTCCCATACAATGGAACTGCATTAGAAACATATTTTCTCCCTGTTAAAGCTTGTTTTTGACGTATAAAAATTAGGTTTCTAATCATGTTCCGCGGAAATCTGCGCAGGGAGGTCGAGGTTGATGGGAGGGTAAGAAAAGACACAGGACTTTGACCCAGGAGACCTGTGTTAAACCAAGCTTCAGCATTGACTTATATCAAACCACAGCGCTTTACTAAACCTAACCAGGTAGTTTTGCCTAAACCAACCCTAACTTGTGAAATACTTGGTCAGTGGCCCTCACATCAAGATACTGTTGCACAGTTGACTCTATGAGATGCCCTGAGCTTTCAAGTACCTCCAATGTAAACCCATCTGTGCCATTATTAGACGCTAAGAGCAACTGACATAGTATAAAAAAAGCAAAAGAGTGTGTGTAGGGCAGGTGGAACATTGACTGATTTTACCTCACTTTTGTAACGTAACTTCTGTGAATATGGTTTATCTTGAAAAGACGCTATGCATGTAATGAGTGGTTAGAGGGGTAACTGGAGCGTCAGAGTTTGAAGCGTAGAGCCACCGATCCATCGATCAAGCATCCATATTTAACGAGTTGGGAGTGAGAACTTGTTGCCTAAACATAACCAAGTAATTTAGGTTGAAGTTTCAATTTAATTACTCAAAGCAATTTTGTTGTATGGGAACATCATTTTGTAGGAGAGAGGGTTGTCATTGCCCGAAATAGCAGAATATAATTGCAGAATATCAGGACAAATGGACAGATGGCTCAGATACTGAAATAGCCACCCAGTTCCACGGTCAAACCATTTCAGTCTTTTGGACTGTTTTTGAATGGTTGAAAGCTATTTGCAGGACTAACAGTCTCCAGAATCTGAAAAGTATACGGGGTCGCGAAATGGAAGTAGTTGATAGATCTCCTGTCGGTGGACAGGAGACGGAGAGTGCCCCCGAGCAACAAAATGCTTCTGAAAACATGAAGGATCAAAGGTCCATCGCCATTTTCACCAACTACCTTCAATCCACTCAAGTGTAAAGGTGACCAAGTCAAGTCGAAGTAAAGCCTCAACTCCCATCTGTCTTTGGGTTTTCATACAGCATCCTCCATCATCATGCTTGTCATGTTGGTCACGTGTCCAAAAAAAAAAAAAAAAACACCACACCACCAGCTCAACATTGTAGCATCTGCCTTTTTTCAGACAGCAGTGCACTGAGTTGAACCAACCACATGGCAGTTTTCCCTCCACAACTATCTATATATATGTGTACACAGGATGTTAAACAAAATGCTACCGTGGCTTTATATACCACAGAGATGGAGGAAGGCAGATTCCAAACTGTTTACATGTGGGATTTTCTTTTCCACATCTTATGGGGAAAAAAAAGTAATTAATATCCATGAACTGATTTAAAGCACAATCTGTTGAATTTCGAAATTATATTTGTTAAGAATTTAGGCCGAACTCACAGGTTTTGTTTATATTTTTACTGGCAAATATAAGTTTGCATGAGCAGATTGGGGCAAGAGAAAAAAAAAAATGTTCATCAAGTGTAAGATGCTGACATTTTTTGGCCAAGGCAGGGAAACCTTGAAATTGATTTGCCGCTATACTGGGATCACAGTTGAGGTCAACGGCTTGGGGGGGGGGAGGGGGAGGGGGAGGGGGGGGGGGGGGGGGGGGAGCCAAGGCTTTCCAAAAGAAGCTACACAACAGCTTGCAATATTGTCATTCAACACGTGATATAACTTAAATAAAACACAAGGAAAAGTAAGTAACCTTGACATTTCTCTACTCTCACTGTTGAATCAAGATACATCTGTAATCAGAGGCAGATGGTGTTTTAGATAGTTTTATAGTTAATATGCACCATAATGTAAGAAAAACAATGTTTGGTGAAACCATTTCATCCTTTGTGATGGCATCAATCTGACTTGATCCATAATTTGTCTGTATCTCTCTTCACAAATGGTCACATCTTTTTGTAACTGATGTGAGACAAACAGCGGGGGTTCCGTTTTGAATTTCAAGAAGAAAACATGAAACGCCACTTTAGCTACAGAACAAGAATAAGATTTAATAAACTAAGTTGGATGACGGGGCACAGAATTGACGAGTCCTGGTAATGAGCGTTTCCCACATGGACAGGAAGTATACAGTTCACGGTATAACTGACCAGTCTGACGTGTGTAGAAGTGTAATGTGTGGTTCATTAGTAGCATCCGGGTATCATGTGTACATGATGTAAAGAAGGTAAACCCAGTGGACAGCAGTGGGTAATGGCACTGTGCTCTGGCCTGGCACTCAAATCGCAGGCTGCAGATTTTGTAACACGTATCCTGCTGCCTTCAGATGGCTGCAGGGATTTAATGAACTGTGTGAGAAGCTGTATAAATCAGCTGTGGACAAGGATACTATAAGAATCACCCATATTAACCTGGTGATACGTATAGACTGCTCTACCGACGTCCTAATCTAAATGCATCTACTGGTTAGACTTAATGGTTTATTTAGACTTGAAACATTGTTCCATTGGTGCGGCTCGTTTGCTCCAAATATTTAGTTGTCTCATGTTGATGTCACGAAATTTCAAGCAGAGTGACATTGTCCTAAAAACGACGTCTATTCTCAGCGCAACGTCTAAGACCCAAGTACTGAACAAGTCGGTGCATTTCCTGATACTGAAGGCTACTTAGAAATGTAAAGGACCTGCCAAAAAAAGCCGGTGGCCAATCCCAGCATGCAAAATTTAGAAGACAGAAAAACCTTTCTGGACAGTTCACCATTTCACAGACGGGCTTTATTCATTAAATAAAGAAATAAAGGAATGATGAAAATATGTATTTTCTCTCCCTTTCTCTCGCTGCCGGGTATTTCATAAGAGCTGCTTTGCAGGGATTTTCAATGCCTTTGAACTTTTCTAGAATCAAAGAAAACAGTCTCTCTCTTTACTTATTGCTTTAATCTATACTGGCAGGTAACTACCCAATTACTATTTTTAATAATTAATTCTCAAACAAAACTGTTAACACATTTAGTTTGCCAACAGTAGCATCAGCCTTTTCCCCAACTTCCTTCACGCATATGAAAATCAACAAAGGGCGGTATATCAAAAGAAAAAAGAAAAAACTATAAATCGTAATACTATCTGAAGCAGAGGTTAAATTCCCAAACCAGGAAAGGACATCTAACTTTAGTTTTAAACCCCCCAAAACACATTTAGTTTGTATGTGCATGCTGGTCATTTGTATGCATTTGACAGAACTCTCCTCGTGTAGTTTTATGTGGAATAATTTTATCTTTTTGACTACTTGGGGCAGCGCTACTACGACCTGTAAGCACAACATCAACAAAAATAAATCGTTTGTACGTTTTCATAGTTTGTTTATTGGATTCAATCAGAAGTTGCAGGAAACGAGAAAACTCGCACCCCCGCCTCGTCCTCCCCGCCGCCAGGAGACAACTTCACCGATTGTAGATTGTGCAGCAGCTAAAGGTGACGGGCTTCCAGTAGCAGATAGCAGTTAACTCCAATTCAGCCAGCGTGCAAACCGTGCTTTCAGAGTTTCAGTAGTTTGGTCGAATTTTGCGTATTCTTACCCTGCTGTTAATTAGTAGTTGGATTTTTTTACTTTTTGTAAATTTAAATATTTTGGACACAGTAAAGGGGAAATTCTATGTCGGGATTAGTTTAATCACTGAACGACATTAGTGACCTGATAATCAGTTGCAAACATTCAAAGAAGCTTTGCAGGGAAAAGTAGAAATGACTTCCATTAAAAGGCAATTGTACGTCGACTCCCAAATGTATGAGGTGTTGATGAGTCAGTTAACAGATCAAATTATGCTGCAGCTTGCGTTCACGCCAACGCTGACAAGTTCATGACGTGAGTCACCGAGTTAGCTTTTTTTGCACACAAGCGGATTACAAAAATAAAGGGGGGAGATCAAATCAGGAGATGCTTCCTGTGGTGTCCCGTGGCTTGAAATACATCGCTAGTTTGGCAGGAGGCAGTCTTCCTCGGCCAAGAAATCCGCCGTGTTAAGCTTTGCCCACCAATCCCTCCAGGCTTCAGGGAGTTCCTCTGTCCCCCTGTTAGTTTCACACAAACAGAACAACAAGCGCACAGTGAGCGCTAACTGTGTGCATGTGCTTTGTTTGGATGCAAGTATTTCCTTAAGCCTTGTCTCAAATGTGTGTGTGTTTGTGTATGCATCTCTGTTCTCCTGTTTGTGCGTGATTCAGTTCTGTGGTTTTCATATAGATACTATCCCTGCATGCCAAGAAGCTCTTGCTTTTTTGTTTTGCTTCTAAAAAGCTGGTGGCATCCTCTGAAGTGCAGGTTAGCAAGCCTAATGTTTATACAGAGCAAACATCCGAGAGAACAAAGGACCCCTGGGGGGGCTGCTGCCTGCTATCTTGGCCAGAAAAGGCAGCAGAGGTGACAGCCAGCAACCAATTCATGATGCGCATTATTGCGCTTGCACGTAAGTGTTACGTTTTACTGAGACAATAATGCTTGTGCAGGTTTGTGTGTGTGTGTGTATGCACATGCAGATGAAAAATTATTTATAAAAGATATGAGATTATAACATTAGGTTAAGGTTCAGCAAACGGGGGTGGGTATAGACATCTTAAATGTCACTGATGTGAACTGGAAAACTGCATGTGTTGAGAGAAGGTACCTGAGAGAACAGTGAGGATAACACTTAAACCTTGAGGTGACCATAACCAACAGAGGAAAAGAAACCATGGAATTATTAATGTGAAAGAAAAGGAAGAAGAAAGAAAGAACTACTTATTAATTTTTAAAACACAGCAATTCCAACAGTAATATGCTGCCATTAATATCCATATAGAAGTACTAGCAGATGATTTCTGCGTTCAAATTGCTTTGTTTTGAAATGTATTATTATTATTTATTATTATTTATCTCTATTCGCTGTATTATTTTCAATGAATTACGGAGAGTGCAATTAGTTTAATTTCTCCTTGTGTGTTTCCTCTACACACACACACACACACATCTTGAGTTTTAGAGCTATTTAGTGCGCTAATTTGAGACATCAATCTCAGGCGGCGTGTCCCAGTCCATGCTCAGCACATTGAATCGCTGCATTCTGAAGGCCTATCCATCGCTCTGGAAATTATAATCAAGATTGAGAAGCATGTTAATGAAGGTGCAATCACAGGGTGAGTGCGTTTTGTTGTCAAGGTTCTCGCCATAGTATTGACTATTCGCTGACATGTACAATACAAGACACCCGACTTCTAACGACACAGTGACTTCTTCATTTACTATTCAGCACTTCATTATAGTAATGGCTTTGATTTAGAAGGCAGGAAGTGTGTCTTTGGAAATGGAAGAGAGGGAGGAGTATGAGTGGTAATTCTGTCGGGGAATTAGATGCATACATAAAAGTAAAGTAGTTAAAATGGTGAGCTTAAAAGTTGTACATTCTGTCAACATGTGAATGTTGTCGTTGATGCTGCTTGAGCGAAACAAACAAGGGACCAGATTTCTTCCAAATGAATGATTGAGGGCGTCGATTTACCAGAGGCACAACAAGACAATGCACTCAAGCTTCATTACTTTTTGAGCAGCTGTGAGAGTCCTGTACTCAGTCAGTGCAAAAGTGTCGCAGATGCAATCGTTTCTTCGCCAAAGTTCCGTTCCGACTTGGAGCATTGTTTCAAAATCACATTGCACTCCGATTAGTTTTTTCTAAGTACTAAGTGGTACTAAACGGCGTTGTTTTGCCTTAAATGCAATTATTGTTAAATTTCAAAATGTTATGAACAACAAGCCAGTCGACACCGTCGCGGCAATTCGTAATTGGTTGCAAATGTGCACGTCAGAGTTCATCCATCCATCCATCCATTTTCCTCCGCTTACCCAGACTTCCCTCTCGCCCGCAACATTTTCCAGCTCGTACTGGGGGATCCCTAGGTGTTCCCAGGCCAGCTGGGAGATATAATCCCTCCAGAGTGTTCTGGGTCTTCCCCGGGGTCTCCTCCCAGTTGGACGTGCCCGGAAAACCTCCAGTAGGAGGCGTCCAGGAGGCATCCTAATCAGATGCCCGAACCACCTCAGCTGACTCCTTTCGATGCGAAGGAGTAGCGGCTCGACTCCAAGTTCCCTCCTGATGTCCGAGCTCCTTACCCTATCTCTAAGGCTGAGCCCGGCCACCCTACGGAGGAAACTCATTCGTGACCATAGGTGAGGGTAGGAACGTAGACCGACCAGTAAATTGAGAGCTTCGCCTTCCGGCTCAGCTCTCTCTTCACCAAGACGGTCCGGTGCAGCGCCTGCTTTACTGCTGCAGCCGCACCGATCCGCCTGTCGATCTCCTGCTCCATCTTCACTCGTGAACAAGACCCCGAGATACTTAAACTCCTTCGCTTGAGGTAGGCACTCCGTCCCCACCTGGAGGGAGCAATCCACCGGTTTCCAGCAGAGCACCATGGCCTCAGATTTGGAGGTGCTAACTCTCATCCCCGCCGCTTCACACTTGGCTGCAAACCGAAAGTTCACTTAAGCTGAATACTGTGGAAGTACAGTGCACTTTAACATCTGCACACCAATGTTCTAATTGCATTGTTCCTTTATGGACTGAAATGTTGTCTTTATAAATGGTGTCTATTGGTGTGATCAAACCCTTCCCATACTTACGCTGAAATGACTAATCATTGGACTTGAGCAATTTGGGTAAGCTTAGGCATCTCATCTTACATGGAAATGTGGCTGTGATCGATCATTTTAAGGCGAAATAAAAGAAGACGCAGTCTTAGTTCAGTTCAATCTTTATCGTCCCGTGTGGGTAATTAGACTTGCAGCGTGGCAAAAGCAGACAGGCTAAAATGGAATCCTCTCTCAATTAAAACACATTACAAAATAATTTCAGAGATTAATGCTAGGCTACTACAAGGAAGTTTCATTTAGTGTTATTTTTGGCGTTCCTTGTGGACGAAAGTTGCAGTGCTTCCGAGCACCAGTGTCCAATAAAGAAAACCTTCACTGCAGCCGGGTTTGAGAGATCAGCCAGATCAGCTTTGGCTCTCCTGTGATTCCCTTCCCTCCAACGGGCCCAGAAATACCCCCGACTGAACGTTTTGTAATACAAGGACATACATTTTCTATCAATAATAAAAACATTTAACTTCAGAGAATACAGTTGCTATTTTCTTTTTTTGCAGTTTGCTTTTGTATTTGCATTAAAACCGCTGTAACAAAAAAGGTCTACAAGAGTCTGCAATGCTTAATTTGTTATATGAAAATAGAACTACTTTGTGCAGTGGTAGCCATGGTTATTCTATCCAGGTTTAACACTCTTGGCTCTTACAGTAACATAATGGAGTGTCATAAATGTCATGTCACATATTAGCCACATTTTTGGATTTAGCTAATATGTGATGATAATGGTAAACTATGGTTTCACATCGCTTTGTCATTTGACAAATGTAAGTTGGCGTTTTGCAACATGAAAACTTAAAAGGAGCAATAAACAACATTCAGAGCATCAATGTAGCAGCAAACAACTATTATCTATGTAAAGATATAGTGAAGTAATGTCTACCTGATCAGAGAATGAAGTCACACTCCCTCTGTGTGTGTTGATATCCACGCTTCTCCTTGTGTTGTTAACATAGCCGGGCTGCTTTTACTCCATGTTCATGCACGTGAGCGTGCCCCGCTGGTTAGCTCATGGCCGCCACTCTGCACTGTCTTTGTATGGTTACAGCTGATAACGGCGTCCAAACAGACAGCATCAGCATCCACCCTCGGTTTCCCCCTCAGGTAAATACTGTCGGCAAGATTACCGTAGTTTGTACTGTTAACACTGTTAGCGCCCTGAGCTACAAGCCGTTAGCTCAGGCTTCACCGCGTTGAGGGCCATTGAGAGGCAATCAAAATGCTCCCACTCGTGTACAAGGCGCCTTCAAAGCTGCGTTCATTTATTTTGGAGCCACAAAAGCATCACAACAAGCTGGTTGATACATAGCTACCATCATAATACTTGCTAACATGCTTTCTCTCTCTTTACCTCGATTTTGATCTCCACCGACTCTGTTTTTCTCCTGTTTTTCCCGTTTTATCACTGAACTTTGCTTACAGTGGGAGGTTTTCACAGCTTGTTTTCTGAGAACATATGCCTGCTCTTGTAAACAGGGTTTATCAGAGCAATTAGATTGGACTGAACAGTAAATAACATGTAAAACAATTAGCTTCAGAGTCATTTGATTCTGTCTTAACATGTAAAATATTGTTTCATGCCTGCTTCCGTGGTGGTACTTGCATTTACCGTCAACTTGGGGTTAGAGCAGATCCTCTGCTGACATAAACAGACATAAACTTAAGTCTACTACTTAACTTTGTTAGTATGACGATCACGCTTTATAAAATGCTGCTCATGCTGCAAAGTAAATCCATTTCTCTAGCCATATTATGCCATAGATTAGATGGCATCCATAACTACAGCCAGAAAGCTTGCATCGACTAGACGATGTGCGAAATCCAGCATCAAATGGCAGAGGCGATGCTTATCCACACGTCTGCCTGTGCCAGTTTATTCCTTCTTTGACAGTATCTAACGCTGACATCTGAGATTAAAATGTTTTCTCATATACTGAGCCATCCTTGGAAACATGCAGTGTTTATGTTTCCATCCTTTCATCCACTACTCCTACCCTGCGCTGGGAATTTTACGAAGCACAAAAGCATCTTGCGAGAGCCACATTTGAAGTCTCATCATCTTCTTACCCTCGCAGGACTCTATTCAACATTAAATGCTATTAAATATTTCATTGTCACTTGCACTGTCATTGACACTGAGGTATGGCTTTGTCTCCGACAATACATTTATACAGTGCTTTATGCCTGCCTGCTTGTTCAATATCCCCGCACATATTGCACTTTTTTCGTGTATGTCCCGTGAGCATAATAGGGTCCTGCCAGCGATGAATCTAATTTAAAGGCACAGTAAAACAAAGCTCGAGTGGAAGCTCGAGTCCAATTTCTATTTCCATGTTCAGTTAAAAATGTTGTGAGAACAGATGACTTGGTGAAAAATCACAATAGCAATATTCATGTGTGTGATTGTAGACAGAAGGTAACTAAAACTGAGGCTGTGTTGAAAACATACTATTCATACTAAGTATGTCAATTTGATATGTTGTGCATTGACAATAGTGTGTGGACTTTGTGTGTGTGAGAAATGGCCAGCTGTTTACTAAATGAGCAAGAATTTCTTAGTATGAGACGTGAGCTTACTGCTTATGCTCAACTGCCCCACATTGCACTGCGTGTTGGTGACCCCGATCAAGTGCGATTTCTATTCAGGCTGAAATCTGTTGATAAGGCACTTATGTTTTCAAATGTTTTCATGAGAGAAGGTCATTTAGTGTTCAGTTTATCAAATGAACGCCTGTTGGGAAATTTGCAGCAACGTTTTTGGAGATATAGCCTTGAGAAGGGCCCAGCTATGCTGGTGTTAATCAGGTCGAATATTATTCATTTATTTTGGTGGGGAAGTTATTCAGCGGAAAAGAAGAAGGACCAACCTTAAAAACATTTGGAAACTACCTCAATCAGACACTTCTTGTATTGCATTTCATTCCTGTGCACGCTGCTCAGAATAATCCCGGTGACCCGCTTGCCTGCCGACAGCACGGGGTCTCTCAGTAGCACGGCCCTGCTTATATCAGAGCTAACAGCTATTGGTAACGGAGGTCAAGCACTGTTCAGCTGCCAAGAAACTTGAATAAATACAATTGTTTGAATGGGATCTTTTCACAGAAATATCAAATGGATATTACAGCGGGTATTATGACCTGTTTAACTCCCTTAAACTAACTTTAAGCAGCTTCTAATATATAGTTAGAACTATTTACACCAATATTTAAAAAAAAACTCTTGAGATGACAATGAAGTAAAAGGATAACATATTGAATTTGTGTATGTTTACACTGACTTCAGGATGGTTTAAACATTTTTGTGGGGCATTCTGGGATTTTGGTAAATAGTTAGTCTGGACCCTTGCTGTCAATTACATTGTTTACAAAGCAAATCCGAATTGGCAGAAATCCGAATAAGCAGGTCATTCTGAAAAATCGGAAATTGGAATAAGACAATTGCAATCCGTGCATCTCCAGTCAAAGTGTTGGACAAATTATAATGTTAAATCAAACCTGTCAGTGATGCTAAGTGAAAAGTCAGGACATTTTAAAAGTTGTTCAAATTCATCCCAATGAAGACATCAATGTTACCAAATTTCTTAGAAATCCATCCAACAGTTGTTTTTTCACTGATAAACAACCTAGTTATAGTTGGTTCAGGCCACCACGTTGGTCCAGAGCCTGAAACCCAGAAAGACAGACCGACATTGCCGTCCCTTCAGCCATGCTGCTAACAATGCTTTAAAAAAAGCTGCCACCGTATGAAGCTGAAAGAGTAGTTGCAGCCTTTGTTCCAAGAAGTCCGGAAGTTTCTTTTAAGAGTTTTCCAGCTTTTAAATGACTCCATGGATTGGTTTGTGCAAAAAGTCAACCGTCAGTCAGATTTGGTTTATCTTCCCCCGACAGAGAGCTCTAGTTTGGGTTGGACAACTTAATATCTTTAGTTGTCTCACCCAGACAAGTAAAATAAATGGGTTTGAAAATGTCCATTTACTTACAGAGCAGAAAGGCCTCAGCAGCAGATGTCGGGCAGCTGTTGCTGTTCCGCTGGGTTTGTCATATCAAACGCTAAAATAAATACTGTCTCAACCCATAAGTCTCTGATGTTGGCAATATGTCTTCACCAAATACAAAAATTAGGGATGCACCAATGCCAATACTGGCAGGACTGTCACCAACTGTCTCGATGAGTAGGCTGTGACATCATACATCTGCTTCTGTGAGGACAGCTGTGTACCATCACGCACCAGGGTGAGGCTTATCATTACATTACATTACATTACAGTCATTTAGCTGACGCTTTTATCCAAAGCGACTTACATTTTAGATGCTATCATACTGTAGGCACAGCTACGGGAGCAATTTTTGGGGTTAAGTGTCTTTGCTCAAGGACACATCGACTTGCAACTAGTGGTGCCGGAGCCAGAGCCAGGGTAGCCACAGTTGCCCCTTATCCCGGGTTCACAGCAAGAAACAGACAGCTAAGGTTCCAAAAGGAAGGGACATTTAGGAGTGGGGACAGGGACAAGAGTCAAAAGGTTTAGTAAGGTAGTGAGAGATGCTAAACATACTCTGGGAAACTGCAGCGCCAGCTCTCAGCTTCTTCTCAGCTTGACTCTGCTTCTGTCTGAAGAGGTCTCAGACCAACTTCAAGCATACAGCTTACTTGCGCATAGCACCGTAGCGTGAGCCTCCGCAGATGGCGTGCAAGGTAGGAGCGCGGGGAAGCGTTTATGCTCAAAGCACTTTTGGTTGCATTCTTCTCCTAAACGCCAAAGGGCGTACAAACGATATGTACTGTGAAGAAGCAAGAAGACAAAGAGAGTAACCGGCAAAATGCCATAAACCAACCTCCTTAATCGAGGAGGAATCGTAATTTACTGTAAACTCGTATCTCATATTCACTACTTTATATACTTTAAAGTCAAATATTAGTCGCATTATTATGAAACAAAGGTTAAATATCCTGTCTGATTATCCAATTTGATTTGTCTGGCAAAATATATATTTAATTGTAGATTTAAAAAAAAATCTTGAAATGACTCAAAATTGAATTGACTGTCTTTGTAAAAATCCTCAGTGAACTATTTGCGACAGTCTTGCTGATGATATGATAAGGCGGTGCTTATATGGCTGATGTTACTCACATCTGGCTATAAAGGAAGCAGTATATTATACATACTTTTATTTTGGACTGTAACTAATGGTTATTTTAATTATCACAACACCATCTCACGTAATTGAAAATATTAAGGAGGTTCCCGAAGCTACAAAAATATGAACTTGTTAAAAGTTAAGCTTAAGATTTCCTTTAATCAACTGATGCTTTCAGTGAATTATTTACTGCTGTATCCTTACTTTGGAGAGAAAATGGAAGAAAATGAATCCCTAACTGTGATTTAAAGCATAAATTACACTCGCCATGTAGAAACTGGTTGAGTTTGGAGCTACTGTATTTTTTTAATGAATGACTGAATTTTATTGTGGTAGAGATGAGTGCAGTGTGACTACATTGTGTATCTATTTATTATCTATTTATTAAAGTATGTAAGTATCTTCCAATATCAATAGGGGAAACTGTAACATTTAAGCTTTGAACCATTACAGCTGCAGCATTGGCAGAATCGGACCACATGTTTAATTCACTTTCCTATGGTAGTAACTGGGTTTGATAAAGTGCCACTGACAGCAGTATTGGATTATTCCAGAAAATCCTGTCATTTTAAAGCATCTTCCTGTTAAAGGACTGCAACATTCAGCACTGCTGTGACTACAACAGCCATCCACTTATCCATCTTGTCATATTACTCAGACTAACCGAATCTGCTCCCAAATTGAGAGTCAATGGAGATTGTTGAGCTGGCGCAGTGAGAAGATTGAAGATTATTCACTTTGCTTAGCTCTGTCAACAAGTGCTCTTTCTCAGAGGCACGATCAAACCATGAGAGTACAACCATATGTCATAATTTCTCTCGTGGCTGTACAATATCTTCACGCTTTTTTTGTTCAGCATGTACTTACATGAGGAATTGTAGCTTTTTGTAAACAATTGATTTACCATCAGGCGGTTTGAAGTGTGGTCCTAATCTTTGCTTTTTAGCAGCTTTTACCAAAATGACATCGATACATGAAAGACACAAATGGTTTGAGTTAACAAAACATTTGAGAAATAGAATTTGATCTCTTCTCATCTCTCTCTTTTTCTCTTGCTTTCTCTATTTGCTTAACAGCATTGTTGTAGCGTATCATAAAAACAAGTAACAGCATGCCAGCATACGTCTGATATTGTGTTATTGTGGAAAAATAATGTAATTTATGGTGCTGTTAGATTGCTGCCAGACCACCCGTTAAATACAGGTTTAGAAAAGTTTTTGGACTACACTGAAAACTTTTTTTTTGAAAGCCGGTGGACTTTTGTTTCTGTAAGTTATCATCAATAATAATTCAAATGTCAATGTTATAAATAAAGATTCAAAATGTTCGGTACAGCACTATGCAGCCCTAAGGAAAAGGAGAGCCAGACAACGTAAACAAAGTGATATATTATTTCATAACAAGCCGGGACCAATGATGCAAACACCACAAGTCTCTGCTCCCATCTTAAAACTCACCATCAGGAAGAATGCGCAAGTTTGCCACCGACTCATCCACAAAGAGCAGCTGGACCAAAACTCAGCATGAGCAGTCAACCTTCAACCATATGGCCTTTTGCAAAAGCGACAAAAAAATGATTGTTACAGTCATGGATGGCAAGACTGTTCAAGGGACGTCACTACCAGTTGATTGATCAGGATCTCAGCATGCTCCTGTTTTGGGTATTGCAACATATCCTCCTCCAGTCCATAGATATTTAACAGTGGTTGCAAATCTTTTTTGTCTCACACATTCTTTAGTTGAGTGAAGACACCTTATATAAAAATCAGTGTCATACCAACTTGCAATTCTGTTTGGATGATTGTTTTTCTCCTACAGTGTATATGTCGATATATTTCGATTCAAGAAAGTATATTTTCTGTTTTTTTTGTTTATTTCAAATGAACTTCACAGTCTTTCCGCGTACCCCCTGGGGTACAGTATTGCCTTCAATTTTTTTTTTTTTACAAGGTTATCTGATTGAATGTTTAGGTCACTACAGTTATCCTCTGGGCACCGTCCTTCACTTGACACTTCATTGAATTACACCCACAACACTGCAAGAAGGATTAACGGGGAATTTTGGCTTTCCTGCATCTTACAACCACAGGGCACAACCTACCTTTACAGCCCCTTTCTACTGCCTCTGAGCTGTAACCTCAGACAACATAAGCTTCCTCGACCGAATCCTCCTGTGGCACCATGAGCACTACAACAAACACAGAGTGCTGCGACTTTGACCACTGCACCAATGTTTGAGATCACTATCTTCTAAAGGATTACAATCATCTTCCTGAAATCCCTGACCGTTAGGAGACCTCCTTCTGCCTGTGTGGCCCCCTTGCTGCTACTTTAGACAGACTCTTCAGGCACAACATTTTGTGATCTGCTTCCTCTTTGGTTAGGGTCTTGGTTAAGGATAGGGAGAGATGGTGAGCATTGTTTAGACTGATGAAACACTGACATATGGGAGACAGGACATGATGCTCGGGTCTACGGCATTGAAGTCAACAGACAAGCCATTAGCAAAGGCAGAAGTAGTAGTCATGCTATGCTTTTATAGCACAGCGGTACACTGGAAAATGCATCTAGGGAAGCTCATTTCCAGCAGTTAAATACAAAACAAACAACAAACAGAACAGAAGTGTGTCTGATTTATATAAGAAATGCTGTTGGTAAGGCAAATCTTCAAAATGTTTAACCTTTTCTTGATTATGACTTATCTCATAAGGGTTATGGTCAGAATTATAAGATAATTGATGAAATGAGTTTCTTGTTTCAGTAAATATTTTTGATTTCATCTCATAGTTTTGAATAATAAAAAAATCACATTTTTGATTTATCCCAAAAAATCTGAGATAAAAAGCAAAAAATGTGACTTGCTAAATAGAGATGGTGGGACCAGAACTCAAAACTGTAAATTTTTATTCAGTGAGTGACATTTTGACTTTATTTAATAATTTTGACTCCGGTCAAAATTTGTATCTCATTATTTCAATTTTATTTCATCACTTTGACTTACCATGCCAGACGTTTGACGTTATGACTTTTCATCCATTTTCTTTCCTTTTACTGATGGAAATGGGCTTTCATACAATAAGGATTCATTGATGTTTCATTGATCTCTAGTACCAACAAATACTTCCACTATCACCCATTATCGCCACACTATTGCCACACTACAAAAGTTGTGCAACTTGGTTTCATCAACGTAGTGGACGAGGCGTCACCCAACCTTGTTTTGAAGGGATATAACTTTAGTCTTATTTCCACGCTTCAACCTGTGTACCAGAAATATATACACCCAAGCAGTTTTACAAAACGGCAGTAACAACTGATAAACAGACTGGAGACTTACTTGAACAATGGACATTCTACCTAAGTTCTCCAGTCTGTCGTAAGCTATACGCTTGGCAGCACCTGATCGCAGTGGTGTTGGCAGCCGGCCCGGGGCCGAAGAATCTACTGACGAGCTGCTTTGGTGGGAGAGAGAGAGGAAGAAACGAAAGGCGATTTAAAACCTACCCCTCCATCTTTTCGGATCGGGGAAAGTGAGATCACTGGCAAAAAAAAAGATTGATGAGCTTCCTGCCTCGGTCACGACCCAGCGGGAATATTGTGAATGCAGAGTTATGTGCTTCACGGAGCCTTTGCTACGAGGGAATACACCCGACCCTCCGATCACACTCAAGGGTTGAGGCAAGCAGACACATGGGTTCAGAGCAGTAAAAATGAAGGAGGAGCTCTTGCTGTTTAAGTGTATAGAATCAATAAAACACAGAAGAAGTAGTTGAAAAATGATGCAAATGTGAAAGCTTTCATGAGCTTTGAATTGCTTAACAAAAACACACTTGCTTACGAAACACACCTCTTTCGCCGAGATGATTTATTAATTTTTCTGGAAAAGAACTACGTGAAAAATGACACAAATGTAAAAGCTTTCACATGCTGTGCATTGCTTAAATCATTATCCTACAGGATCAATCAGTACGGCCGAGTTGTTTACTGTACTCCATCTCATCTACAGTCATCCAATATAAGAAAGGCTGGAGCATGGTGAAATGTTGGGGGTGCATGTAGATTCATTAGTGAACGTTCGTTAGTCATTGACATCAGCAGGTGCTCCCGCTGATTGGCTGCCAGAAAAGCCCGCACACTCTTCGCCCTCTACGGATATTGATTGGATATCACAGCTGTACGTGACTAAACGCACATATGGTGCAAGCATGAGGAGGCTGTAAAAGGTATTGGGCATATGTTGTTTTAGAAGGGTAAAGTTCAAACAATGACGGAGGCATGTTTGCTGCTTTGGCTTTAATGTAAAACCATCATCTAGAGGAGGTACAAGTGTTCGGGAAACAACAGCGTATGCCATTCCTCCACACAAACTAACATTGAGTCATCATTTCACTGTTTATGATCATTTGGTCTTCTCCTGAGCTGTGTAGAACTTTGTAAAACGTGTTTATTGTGAGCGCTTTAATTGAATCATTTTATGAAATATCTGACAATTAATAATGAAGAATGAGATATCACTGCATTGATTGTTTGCAGGTACATTGGTGGTGAATTGTGGCATGAGCGCTATGATCAGCCGTGCCTGATGACAGCTGTTCGACTAAGAATTTAAATAGTCTGATGGGTCAAGTCTTGCCAATAGTTGACTGATTGTGGAATCATCAAGTCTTTTTTTCTTGCTCATTGATCCCCCTCTATTTAAGCTCTATGTATCTCTAGAAAAAATAGTGAAAACAACATTATTGGCTGAGACAGATGTAACTATCGCTTAGCTGCTGTTTTACAATAATGTTTGCTGTGTGTTGGTCTGTATGTGCGCCGCTGTCCGTGGCACTGAAACTGAGCGATGATCGACAGACAGAGAGACACGGTTTCTCATTCCACTTGCTTTCCGTGGTTGTAAATAGAACGTTCAGTCCTAATTCCATCTCCCCCCAAAATATATCTTGCACTCTGATAGTGCTACGTCCGTATGTGAGGCCTCTAAATATAGGCCTTTGAAATAGTCTAATGCTGTTATTTACAAGTGAGGAATTATCCTTTTGTTTCATTACCACAATTTCCCAACAATGTGTCGACGATTATGGGCCACTCCTACCCTAACTTTAAACTCTCTTTATGATATTTAATTTCAATAAAAACTGTTTCCCAATAAACACAATCTCTGGATCATAAAGGACACAGAAAACAAATGGAGCTTTTAGGACTACGTATAGCGACAAGCCCACGCCTGCCCAAAGATAGCCGAGGAAGGGACTAAAGAACAGACGGAACACCTGGTGAGAGAATGACAGCACACGGCAGCAGCCTACAGTCAGCCGGATAATCAAGTCCATCACACGAGAGAGGTTCACACCAATTGCACCTTGATTCGTGTGACTCTTGTGTTACCGTTATGTGATCCAATGAGTCAGTTCAATGTGTTGGATGTATTATAAGAGATGGGGGGGAAATAAAAAATGGGGAAGAATACCTTATAATCACAATGTCCCCGGTTTAATTCTTTTGTTCTAATTGATCTGTTGCATGGCACGCCCCTCTTTCTCCCCCCATGCTTCCTTTTTGTATCTCCTCTGTAAACTATCTAATGATGACAGAATGCCTGATGAGAGAAATCACACAAAGAGCTATCAATACAGTGAGTCAGTCTCTCTGCCAATTTGTTCCAATAGCCAACTGTGAACAAAAACTCCACCACGACACACAAAGCATGTTCCCTTTAGAGAACCAAAATAAAAAACCTCGCATGGGCGGCTTGAGAGAAATATTCATGGGGTGGCAGGAGAGTGGAATGGAGAATCGCACTGGCAAAGACATGTATATGCTGATTTTACTGTAAACGATCACATATATCAGTAATTGTTTGGGAAAACTCATAATTGAAGATATTTTACCTGAAAATGTTTAATTATCGTAAAAAAGTAAAACCTCCCATCTCGTGCTTCAAGTCAACATTAGCTTATTCCATATTTTCAATTTTTTTCATGATCAGTTTGTACAATTTTTTGTACTAAAATGTAATGCGTTGGTCACAGTATGTATTTGCTGTTGCTAATTAGTAGCTTACACATTTATTAGTGGTAGCCGTTATACATTTCTGGTGGACAGGGTTGCGTGCGCCTCACAACGTGTTAAAGCCAACCTTTTGAGTGTGTACACTGGGTGAGTAACTTTCATTGAAAAAAATGAGCAGCCAATCGAATCATCCATTTCTCATATAACAGTAATGCCAAGAAAGCTTAAAATGCCAGGGTGGAGAAACATGTTGAAAATAAGCCCACACATGCGACGGCGACATCCGTTAACACTCCAGATAAGCAGCAATTTCATGCAGTGTATGACTCTATGCATGTATTTAGTTTTTGCTCTTTAGTCCACGAGAACACATGTCAAATGATGTCATTTCTGAGTAGCTTAAGCTGTCCTTAAAGTCGCAATATACTGCACGCCTGGCAGAAACATACATTGACTATGCAATTAGCCTCGAAATAAAGGGGATGAAATACAGCCTCGGGTTCAAATGGTTAATGGGACTCATTCGAGGATTTCTTAAAGTGCTATTACACCAGTGTTGAAACGGCGTGAAAGCAAAGTGTTAAAGTACCATTGGGTCGTTTGGTGGTGTGTCTCTTTTCTCGTCCTGCAGTGCGTCTCACAGACTGCTGTGGAATGTGGACGCAATGATCACTGTCCAGGGCGTAACAACTGGACTGGTGTCTTTTTGCAAGAGCGGGTGGACCATCCTTCATTCGGGAGGTGATTTTAGGTCTTTTAAAGATATGCAAGAGTCAATGTTCCACGTTCTGCTGATCAGTTGCAGCTTTGGTGCACTGCTTGCTGCTGTGCAGGAGGAGGCTACAAAAAGACATGGGAAGGAAGGTAGGATAAAACGGCATGGAGAAAAAGCCTGACGAAAAAGCCGACTGTGTGGCCAACATCCTAGCAACCCACGGAGATTGTTTGATCCATGATAACAACAAGGAGGCCCACAGAATAGAGGTGTGGGAGCCGTACCTGTGCTGGGAAGAAAATAGCCTGCCATGTCTATCTATGGCAGCTGTGATATTATTACTTTCCCCACGAACGAGTAGTGTTTTCCAAAACAGTAATTATGTTAGAGGTATTAATCCAAGCCTAAGTAATATATAATGAGTAACGTTTTGATACCAACTAATAAGTCATTTTTAAAGGAGTAAGTAAAAACTAGCTTATTACACTTCCTGAGCAAAACACAGATCTATTCAGCAGACTAGACTTTTTTTTTATATTTCAGATTTCCTATTCCTGTGGTTGGCATGGCAACAACAAAATCAAAACATTTGAAATTTGAATTCTATGCTTCAATCAGAGTATCATTTGACACCTCATCTGTAAAACAGCAAAAGCAGCTCAGACATAGTCCTGCTTCCTACAAAGACAGGCAGGTGCGTGGCTAGCTCCTCATCGCCTTCAGAGGTGCTCTCAATGCAGGAGGACGGCGCATACTTATTATTTTAAAATTCCTCATCCAAGAAATAATCTATTTACTACATTGTTACCATCTGAGGGTTGTCGAGTCCCACACCACCTGCTTCAGGAAGAGCTTTTATCCACAGGCGGTTGGACTCATCAACAGTCAGCCCACAGTGTTGCGGATGAGAGGACGATACCCTTTACTCATTATTCATTGATGGAATTAGATCATGTTGGTTCTCAGCTATGTTACAATTTAAAGCTCCACATCTCGGGATGATTTTAATGTGAACATGTTGATAAGGAACCACCATATTTTAGTTACAATTGGTTGCAGTCTGACTATGCACACGTGCACACTAACATTCCACTATTATTTCTAATATGACAATATTCTCGATTTGATACAGATCATGAAAACATCCTATTATGTCTGGCTATTCCAAATTGGGCCTCATGCTGAATGGAACATTTTAATTACATTACAGTCATTTAGCTTTTATCCAAAGCGACTTACAATTCAGATTATATCACATTTCTACACCATAGGCACAGCTACGGGAGCAATTTTTGGGGTTAAGTGTCTTGCTGAAGGACACATCGACACGCGACTAGCAGAGCCGGAGCTGGGGATTGAACCGCCGACCCTCTGATTGAAGGACGGCCCTGCTCTCTACTTATCCACAGTCTTCCTATGAAGCCATGCCCCCCCCCCCCCCCAGCATGCCCCCCCACAGTAGGAAGCAGGTTGGGATGGTGAATGAGTTAAGAGAAAAAACCAGGACCTTCACCGGGGAGACTGCTGTTTGTGTCCCGTGTGAACAAAGTTCATCGCAGGATGCACGGCTACATGTAAACAGGAGCATTAGTGGAATATTCACTCTCATTTGTCATGCAAAAAGCTTCGTAGGAATATTATCTTTTTCTGAGTAAGGGCAAACACCAGAATATTTTGAGCGTACAAACATAGTCAGTGTTTTTACTTATTAATATGCAACACAGTTGGTTGGGTTGTAAGCTGTCCAGAGGGTGTTGCCAGGGCAGAAGCTTTTAATTGCATTGGAAGGCATTGCTGTACTTTTTTTGTGTGTGACAATAAACTGAGCTGAAATGATTCTCGGTGCTGTGCGGAGCACTTTGGCCCAGCAGAAAAAAAGACAAAAAAAAGACCCCCTGCCAAGTTGTCCACCAGCAACTTACTTAGATATAAAATCAACACAAGTGATAAAAGATAAACATAAATGCAGATACTGCCACACAGTACATGAACAGCTTGCTGAGTATAAAAATGATGTGAATCATAGGCTTTGTATTTTGCTGCCATAAGACCTAAAACACAACTGAACACCTTTTTGAAGTTTTCGGAGCGATAGCTCTCTCCACCACCATCGTCAAAACACAAATTCAGAGAATTATGTTTGTAGGAATGCTGTTCATCCCTCCAGCAGAGTGCCACATACCTTTAGAATCTATGAGTCATTAAAGTCGCAAGATACAATATTTAGAGCATTTTGGTTTCCTCTCAACGGCTCTCAATGTGACGACATCTTATTCGACGGCTTGTAGCTAACCGTCAAACAGCGCTAATGGTAAAAAAATGCGCCGAACGTGCATTATTCAGTTTTCGACTGTTAGGTCGGACAAAACGTAATTGAGGACTTCAACTGTGTATGTTGATTTTAACATACATACACAGGCTGGTGCCCTACTTGAGGATATTTTAACCTCACTCAGGGAATACAGGAGCCAACACACTGGAGGAGTCGCAGCCTTGATCTGGTCCTGTTCAGTCTTCTCAGCCCCGGCAACTTTGAGACTAAAGAAAGCAGTTTTATTCAGTGTGGTTTTATCCCAACTACCTGTTATACACAGTTCCTCTGCAGGGTTTTGAACTCTGTCTGCGAGCACGTTTTCTGAGTTTTTCACCACTGCTTCTTTAACTGGCTTTGATCCACATTTTCACATAGAGTGAGCTGGTCTCTTCTTTTAATCACACATGTCAGACGGTCCTGGACTCTGTTGCCCTCTACAAAGACAAAAGGTCAAGTAGAAAATCCCCAGCCTAACGAATGAAGGCAGGAATTAAAGAGGCTGTATTCACGAGCTTTGGAAAGAAGCAAACGAAGATTTATCAAACGGCAGTCAAAGAAGCAAGAATATCCTCATTCTTAGACTTGATTTTAGAAAACCAATCCAACCCTAGATCTTTATGTGAGATAATCGACTCGGTTAACACCCCCCTCACAAGAGAAGTGTGAGCAGTTTTTTTTGCAAATAGAGTGAAGGATCGCCTTTAATTAGCGAGGCATCTATCCATCTGCTGCCGTTAACAATTAGCTGGTTTTCAGCTGATCTGCCATGACCGGGGATCAGTCTCGTATTTCCATTTTTCTCACATCGACACACGTGCCACATGATGGTTTAACACCACACACTCACGCAGTGTGGAAGTTCCTTAGCGTGAGGGAAGAAGACATGAAGCTCGCAATTTGTCACAACTGCACGTTCAAAACAAGCCGCGGAGGATCAACCTTAAAGCGAACTTAATCAGACACTTATTATATAGTAATTCATTCCCATCATTCTGCTCAGAGTAATCACAGTGACCGACTCATCTGCCAACAGTCTCTCCCTGCTTATAACGTAGCTAACCATTCAATGCGTTCTAGGTCTACTCAATATAAATGTATTTTTTGTAGAGAAACTTTAAAGGAGATCATTTTCACAGCAAAATGAAAATATTTATGCATATCAGAGAGGGAACTGTGACCTGTTTAACCTTCTTAGACTAGCTCTAAGCAGCTTTATAATACATAATCAAAACTACTAATACCAAGATGTTTTTTATATTCAAAGCAAGAATATAAAGAAAAATACAATAGTTACTCACCGTATCATTTTCATTGTGTGTTTTATGCAAATAAAAAAAGTAAACTGATAACATTTAGAATTTTTTATGGTTTTCACCGACTTTGGGGCGGTTGAAATACATTTTTGGGACGATGGTCAAAAAAAGCCTTCCTGTCAATAACAGTTCTTAGAAAGAAAAGTGGAATTGGCAAAAATTGGAATTGGCAGTTCAGACCGGAAAAAAAAATGGGAATCAGTCAAGAAAATTGCAATAGTTGCATCTCCACATAAAAGGCATTGCTGTGTTTTGTTTTTATCTGAAATCATATCTCACATTCTCAATCTTCATAATATTTACAAAACACAACCCCCCCCCCCCGCATATTTGGCGCAATGCATTGTGCTTTCACATTTAATTTATACAAACCAGCTAATCGTCCTGCATAATGCATTGAGGCAAGTGTGGAAACAAGCTCACAGGCTTTGGGTAATGCTAATTGAATTTGAAAATGAAGTATCTCGTAGACAAATTGTTTGTGACTTCATCCTGTGCTATTATTACTCATGTTAAATGAGGGTGAAACATGGAACAGTATTAAAAATGCATTCCTCCAACAAACAAATCACATTTTAATCTTGAGCCTGGATGCGTCTAAAGCTGTAATGAATACACAATAAACCTTATATTTTAAATGTATACTCATTTGGTGAACGAGTGCTTTTCATCTTCTGTGTTTGCCCAAATGAACCGTACGTTTGTATTTTTAGATGTTTAGTTTCATTCTAGTTGATTTTAGTGTGTAAACTTCACCAACAAATGAAATCATTTCAAATCAACGGGCTGCTGTGTTTAAAAAGCACACACAGGACCCTTAATATCCTACTAACTGAGGTCCCCGCACACCCAGGGGTATACTTTGTCATAGGCGCTTAATTCTATCCAGTTGTTCATGACTCTGTTAATCAGTTTGTTCCTAATTCATGAATGTCATTGTTATCTGGATCTGTTTTAATTAGTGCTTTTAAAATATTGGTGTCTTGGGGTGCCCCAGTCAAAAGCCCCACATTTGCAGTTTTAATTGATAGAACCATTTATTGAGTTTATGGTTTATGTTTGCCCTGGGTCTTAATTGAAAGTATCACATACCGTCAGCAGGAGGGCACTCTGTCGGCCATTTTGAAGGAGACGAACACAGAAGTTCTCTGTCTGTCTTCATTTTACACAATTTGCAAATTAACTGCAACTTTCCTAAACAAATTAATAATAATCATAATAATTAATAATAATTTTTTCCAGATGACATCAATTCAATAACTATAGATTTTTGCTATGCTGGTTAGGGTGTTTTCACATATAGTCCTTTTTAAACAAACCAAACTCATTCCTCTTCAAGTGGACCAATAGAAAATGGACTCATTTCTTTTCTGGTTATGCTTTCAGTTTATTTAAAATAGGGCTCAATTCTGTTTCAGGTCCACTTCAGCTCATTCCTCTTTCCGTTCACTATAGTTCCTACCTTTCTCACTCTGAAGGTCAATGCACAGGCGCTTCTGCACAGAATAGTGTCCAGTTCTGCGTAAAAGGGGCATGTGTTTTATGTCAGAGGATTCTCCAAATTTGAATGTAGATTTCTTGTCCCAATGTAGCATTATCAGGGATCAGCGACTAGAAAGCATTAATGCTAATCTCCCGACTGCATGTTTTTTTATCAGTCCATAATGATTGGTGGCCGATCAAAGCATCCCTAATGGCAAGCTTGGTAGGCTAAAATACAATGGCAAAGGATAAAGTGAACCTGGAGAGCGTTGTGTTCACACTGCACACTTAAATGAACCACAATGTGGACTTGAAGCCTGATAGGGCTGTCTATCAGAGAATGGTGCCATCAGGATTTTGAAAAGTGTTGAGAACAGAATTTGGTTGAATGGTAGGTTGTAGAATGAGTGTTTAATTGGGTTATTTTCAGACAATACCCAGTTCCACCTCCAGAGGAGGTCTGAGTTCTGTTCATTTCATTTGGGTCTGAGTTCTTCTGGAGTGTTGACAAAACAAATGCTGACTAATTGCTCTGAGTATGTTTGGTAGGCTGAAAAGTGTGAAAACAACCTCACAGTAGTTTATCCTTCAGGTCCTCAAGTGGGTAGTCCTTGAACATTGAATATGTTGGTAGGATGAGGGTTAATTAACTCATTCTTCATTGTGTGCTTTCCATAAAAGCACAGCTAATACTATCAGCCCATTCATGTAACAAGCAAGCATGAATAATACCACAGAAAATGAAGCAGGCTGTCAGGATTAATAAGGCTTCCCCACACCTCCCACCTCCCAGGCAGCTTGGAGCAAGAAAACATCCACGCAAACACACGCATCCAGGCCATTGCGTCGAAACATTAGTCAGGGTAACGCAGATTTTGGATGTGACTGGTCCAGTCATCAAAAAAAAGATTAACCCCGAGTAAGTTTCGACCCAATTAACATCCCCTCAACGCCTGTCTGTCAGATAAAAACCTCAATTTACCAAAGTGCTCTCGGCATCACAGCAGTCTCTTTTGTAAGACAACAAAAAGTGCCCAAATGCCAAAGTTGCTCTGGATGAGAGGATCAACTGAACACAAATTAAGAAAAACATCATCAAGAAAATGAGTTACTCGTATTAATACGAAGTGTAAACCCAGCCCTAAGACCTTGTGAAGCTCAAGCAGTGTTGACACTGATACGGCTTCTGGTGGAGTGGGCGGCGAGGCCCTTTCAGGGGTTTCCTCTGTTTTCACTGACATCTTTAGCCCGAGTTCCCTGTGTTACCAACCTTTTCGGGTATGTAACATCTGGCAGGCAACCAGTTCAGCTCATATTATGGAGATATGTATTTCCCCTGAATCTACGTATTGTTTGTATCGAGGGTGAGTCCTGCCAGTTCGCTGCTGCAATGGTAAATCAATCTAATAATTTCTCTGAACATTTAATATTGAAAATACTGCAACAAATTATTTGTTTATCACTACTTTATAGATTTGTTTTTTATTAAATCTGGTGCCCTGTTAAGTTTCCAAAGTTACCATTGTAACTCATGTTACAACCAAATCAAATTGTTCTCATCAAAAAACATTGCATGTATGATTAAGGTCTGACAAACATGTTGTGTTTCCTTGCTCATAAAGCATTTACAAAGCCAATTTATAGATTTGTATCTATATATATTTTGCATAGTTTCTGCATTGTTTATGTCAATTTGTGCTCGCTGGCTCTCTTCTTCTTCCCTCTCACCTTTTGCTGTTGATCAGTGGAGTGGTGTGAAACCATCGGCAGTAATATTGAGCACATCAAAATATTGCTCCATAGGGCTTCTTAGTGGTAAACTATGTGGTATAAATATGACATGACTAGAATACAGTTACTTTGATCTATCATAGAAAAAACTGGGAGTCTTTGCTTCGTACGAGTCTGGATTCCTGTGCTTTCAATTATCAGTCAAAAGGCTCAAGAGGTTAAAAATAATTCTCTGTAAGAGACATGAGCATTTTCTTTAAAGATGATTCCCTGAGGCAAAGTGCAGTGTAGCCATATGTCCGTGTCTATCATACTGCCGGCTGCTGTAGAGGATCAACCGGATTGCAGTAATTGGTCCAGTTCTTTTTTGATGTGAACTTCCAGAATGTCTGGTAATGTATCTAACTGGGCTCCTGACATCTCAAAGTAGATCTTCTGTAGATATTCTACTACTACAGTAGCTATCAGCTTGAGAAACTCTTCTTGCTTTTGTCTCTTATTTTCCTCCTCACAAATGAGGCGATCATCACTGCTTGAGGGCTGCATGTCATTTCATAGAATTACTTTGCAACCTTTAGTGGCGGTAGCAATTATGACCGGAGCAAAGGATGAAGTAAGGTGACGTAGTTTGAAGAGCAACAAAGAGGGAGCGTAGACGTATAAAGAGAACAGGCCGGGTTGGATGGATGGCGCAAACAAACACAGGACTTTCACCCAGGAGACTGCCTTTCATGTGAAACAAAAAGGTCAACACAGATGTATTTGAACTTACACACTTAACTTCGGTCACATGCATAATAATACTCACTCTGACAGCTGACAGCACTGGGCAGCTTCCTAAGTGACAGGCTGCTTCACCCGCTGTTTGTGAAGGAGCGATACCAAAGGTTCTACCTTTCTACCGCTGTCAGACTGCACAACCAACACTGCTCCCAACAGACCGCACATACCAAGAAACATTCATCATTTATTGATTCATGTGCATTATAAACCAAATGTATCCACTGGGCAATATAAATAATCTGTGCAATTCACTGGGCTTATTTTTACTTATTTATTATACCTTTACTGTGTGATTACTTATTTACTACGATTGTTTTGAACTTGTTTTTTTTAATTAACTTATGTCTCTTGTTCATTTGCTCTATCCAATCTGCTGCTGCAATCCTGCAAATGAACCCGCTGAACTTAGTGACTGTTTCCCAACATGTGTCTGTCGCTGGTACAGTCATTCAGTTTGTTTTGACAAGGCACCTTTTCTGTTGTTTTACAGAGAAAACAGAAAGTTTCACTTTCCAACCAGGATTTGACCCAGTTGTAACATATATAGATGTCTTTTGACGTTCAAGAAATATTCACTTTTTTTTATATAGCACTTTTCAAAATAAAGTGGTTTACAGACATAATAAAAGAAAAAAAAAAACTCATGGGAGCACATAAAATACATATTACATCATATGATTACACGAGAACACGTGATTAACATATATAAATTAATTCATCTTTAATGAGTAAATTAAAGGCCAATGCAAAACGTACAACGAGCTATAGAAACGAGTAATGAATAGGGATTTAAAATAGGACTTTCAGGCTGCTTGTCTAATTTGCAATGGAAGGCTACTCCACAGTTTTGGACCCATGACTGGTAGGGAGAGATTGAGCAGCAGCATTTTGTACAAGCTGAACACTGAATAAGGATTCGCAATATCCCATTTGCTGTATTCAAAGGTTTTTGTGTCCTAAAACAAAAAGAAGTGAAAGAAAACACATCAAATGATGTTTTTGTTTTGAATAAAAATGAATAGAGAAGCCTACTTCTACGAGTAGGGTCTGCTTTTTGTATTCCCTATGTGCTTGATGGGGCTGAAGAACATCCTTTCAGTTTAATCTGAATTTAACGGATGTCCTGTGACTTTATTTCAGACATCTAGGACTTTATATCAGGTTGTAAGTGATAAGTGGATTTATGGACAGATACATCTGTGCATCAGCAGCATACAGTAACAGTGATAACAAATGTTGCAGTTGTGTATAACTTGACCCGGTATTCACTGCACTTGTATGTTATCCTTTTATTTTATTATAGTCATCTACAGTGTTTATTTGCATTTAACACACAGTTAAATTATTAAAAAAATAAGATTCATTACGTAGCTATTATGAGGAAGTTTAAAATCATACTTCTATCTTAAACTTATGCTAGTTTCTCGCCAAAACCAACATTTTACAAGATTACATTTGATTACATCATGATAACGGTATAATTTACCTTTGCCTTGTACTCATTTTTACTGAATTGAGCATGAACGCATCTAATGTAACTGAAGGGAACCTGTTCGCTCCGGTGCTGGCAATGTTGCTCGCTTTCCTCCTGCCAATTTTAACTCGGATTTGTTCACAATGTAGCACTATCAGGAATCTGTGATTAGAAAGCATTAATGCCAATCATTTGATTGCTTAATATTGGCTGATAACGAACTCCAGTCAAACTTTTTTTTGAAACAATGATGGTAAAACTGTGCGTTTTGCATGCCGAACCATGACGGAGGATCCCCATGGACAACTGATCAACTACAGTCCATTACACCACTATATGATTAATTCAGTCCTTTAATCAATAAGAAAAAGAAAAACAAGAAACATTACAGCAGAGAGGCATCCAGGGTGGTACATGCTGCTTTGAACATTAAGGAATCTATTCTGAGCCCAGACACCCTGCATGGCAACCTCACATTACCCACTTGTATCTATGGCCTCATTCTGTTGGTCACTACCCAAAGCTTGTGACCATAATTGAGGGTTGGAGCACATGTGGACTGGTAAATTGAGAGCTTCAGCCTCAGCGTCTTGTTTGGCATGACAGTGCTGCATCTGCATGACTGGAGATGCAGCACCAAACTGCTCTTTGGTCTCAAAACTCTATGTTACTCTCACCAAGGTCGTTAACTTTGGGCATCACCTCACTCCCAAACCGCAGTGGGTTAATACTTCCATTCCCCCTTTTCCTGCACTCTCTGATCACCTTGCTCAACTGTGTTCTTTTGTATGATAACTTTCACCTCACAAGGTTGTGTTTTCCTACTTTCGTTTGACATTTTCTTGCCTGAAGTGCAACATTAATCCTTCCCTGAAAACGCGCAATTTAATTAGAGCCAAAAGCAGCGTGCAAAGAATGAGCTGGAACTTGCATCTTGTTTACCTCTTGGCTATTTGCTTGCCACAGTTTAAACTTGTACTTTCCATTAATTGGTTCTTGAAGTGCGGTAATCCCTCAGCGATAGCTTTATAGTGCTCTATATTCAATAGGCGGGTATTAGAGAGCCAGCGGCAGCACCTTGCCTCCTCCTCTGAGACGGGGAGAAACAGTGGGTGCTTTCTCCAGAGAACAGACCCCCGTATTCATTAGGGTATTCATGGGCGCGCAGAGGGACGGCTGAGAGCAGCTCAGCGGCATACAGTGTGCAAAGCAACAGTTGAACGAAAAAAAAAGGCTATATTGGTGCAATTATTCAAACAGCACATCGCACAAAAACAAGGACATACTTGTACAACAGACGTGCATGCACGTCAGTCGTGTCTATTTCTTTCCCGTCTCTATGCCCATATTGCCTGGTGCAGACTCCCATCCATTTATTCATCGATGCCAATTGCAGGGTTGAAGTTTTCACCTTATGCCCACATAGAGATCCTTAGCGAAGGCAGCCTGTTCCTACTGCCGTTACCAAGGCGTTCTGTCTAACCTCCACACCGCTCTACAAATTGAGTCAAGCTGCATGTGTATTTAGCTGCCAGAGAGGAAAAAATGTGCTTGTGACAAGAGTTTCCACGGATGCATTCTGCATCTTTTGGCTGATGCACAGCACCTGCCCAAAATACAGTGTTGCCAAAACAGAAAATGATGCTGCCGCCGACACGCTGCCTGTCAGTGGCTTTCACTTGCCAAACCTCTGTGTGTCGGATGTCTTTCTTTTTTTTCATTGCCCGGATAGAACTGGATTCAAGGATATGTCCTCAATCCTCACGAATACAAGCACGTTAATGCATGTAAGCGCACGCACACACGCACACACTCCTACACACACGCACACAAAATCGAACCCTCCTACGTGCCCTCCCCGAGCGGAAAGTAGCATTGTGTATTGAGCTGCAGTGTGAATTGAATTGATGTGATGAGTATGGTACACTGTTCACTAACAGTCATCATCAGCCTCCAGGGGGGAGAAAGGAAGAAAAAAAAAAAAAGCGATGACAGTGATGAGTGTGCACGTGTGCAGAGAGAAAGTGAGAGAAAGGGGGATTGCCATCACTCACTGTGGCAGTGGGAGAATTATAAAGCAGAAAAGTGGAGGAAGGAGATATCAAGTGTCAATAAAAGAAAGGAGGTGAAGCGAGCTGCTTGTTTCAAGACAGAAAGAAACACATACACATTCAGAAGCAGCTGTTAACAGTTTATATACAGGTGCTGGTCATATAATTAGAATATCATCAAAAAGTTGATTTATTTCACTAATTCCATTCAAAAAGTGAAACTTGTCTATTATATTCATTCATTACACACAGACTGATATATTTCAAATGTTTATTTCTTTTAATTTTGATGATTATAACTGACAACTAAGGAAAATCCCAAATTCAGTATCTCAGAAAATTAGAATATTGTGAAAAGGTTCAATATTGAAGATTCCTGGTGCCACACTCTGATCAGCTAATTAACTCAAAACACCTGCAAAGGCCTTTAAATGGTCTCTCAGTCTAGTTCTGTAGGCTACACAATCATGGGGAAGACTGCTGACTTGACAGTTGTCCAAAAGACGACCATTGACACCTTGCACAAGGAGGGCAAGACACAAAAGGTCATTGCAAAAGAGGCTGGCTGTTCACAGAGCTCTGTGTCCAAGCACATTAATAGAGAGGCGAAGGGAAGGAAAAGATGTGGTAGGAAAAAGTGTACAAGCAATAGGGATAACCGCACCCTGCTGCTGAGTGGTCCAAAGTTATGTTCTCTGATGAAAGTAAATTTTGCATTTCCTTTGGAAATCAGGGTCCCAGAGTCTGGAGAAAGAGAGGAGAGACACACAATCCACGTTGCTTGAGGTCCAGTGTAAAGTTTCCACAGTCAGTGATGGTTTGGGGATCCATGTCATCTGCTGGTGTTGGTCCACTGTGTTTTCTGAGGTCCAAGGTCAACGCAGCCGTATACCAGGAAGTTTTAGAGCACTTCATGCTTCCTGCTGCTGACCAACTTTATGGAGATGCAGATTTCATTTTCCAACAGGACTTGGCACCTGCACAGTGCCAAAGCAACCAGTACCTGGTTTAAGGACCATGGTGTCCCTGTTCTTAATTGGCCAGCAAACTCGCCTGACCTTAACCCCATAGAAAATCTATGGGGTATTGTGAAGAGGATGATGCGAAATGCCAGACCCAACAATGCAGAAGAGCTGAAGGCCACTATCAGAGCAACCTGGGCTCTCATAACACCTGAGCAGTGCCACAGACTGATCGACTCCATGCCACGCCGCATTGCTGCAGTAATTCAAGCAAAAGGAGCCCCAACTAAGTATTGAGTGCTGTACATGCTCATACTTTTCATGTTCATACTTTTCAGTTGGCCAAGATTTCTAAAAATCCTTTCTTTGTATTGGTCTTAAGTAATATTCTAATTTTCTGAGATACTGAATTTGGGATTTTCCTTAGTTGTCAGTTATCATCATCAAAATGAAAAGAAATAAACATTTGAAATATATCAGTCTGTGTGTAATGAATGAATATAATAGACAAGTTTCACTTTTTGAATGGAATTAGTGAAATAAATCAACTTTTTGACGATATTCTAATTATATGACCAGCACCTGTGTATATATATATGGAAGAGGAAGAGACACGGTAGAGTCAAAGAGTGGAGCATTTCAACCAAGGGAAAAACTTTTTTGTTTGCATCTAATGTTAACCAAAATTGTATTTATTTCATGAAGCTAGCGTAAATTCATGCAGGACACGGAAGTTATACGCCCCAGCTGTAACCAGCTGACAGCCAGCCGATTGAATCATAGCTTCCGATCGGCCACGCACCAATCACAGCCCACTCTCACTTCACGGAGGTTTATTTAAATATGGCTTCCTTCTCACTGATTCATTCTACATCTACGCTGCTACAGACCACACTGCTGGCGAAGCTTCGCCTCCTCCACCCCAGCCTCCACCTCTTTGTTAGTTCATCTTCTGGCAAATGTTTGAAATGTATTTCAAAAATGTACCTCTGTCCTGTAAACCCAGGGGGGTTATTGCTCATGCTCCCGGTCTTAGCTCAGTAGCTGCTGGCTAATCCGGGGAGCATTCAAAGAGCGGAGCCATTATCGCCAAGTTTAACTGTATTCCATTTGTTGCAATAAATGGTTAAAATCTATAACGAGAGTGTTCCTGACTGAACTGTTATTTATTTCCCAAAACATTTGCAAAGCTGAATTTTCAAAAAGCCTGTTTTACTGTACACCGTGCATTGTTTACATATGTGTGCTTGCTTTCATTCTTCTTTTTCATTACACACTCTTCTTTGCGCGTTACCACCACCAACTATCGGTCAACGGACTAGCGCCAAGTGGGACGAAGATAAATGTACGCCATCGCTCGCATGCTCAAGAGGACGCACGTTCATGCTCGTGAACGAAACAACAAATACAATGGTCACTATCGATAGAAAAAGTCAGGGGCTCTATAAGAATCATCCTCTGGGGACCATGAATGCCTGTCCTGAATTATAGGGCAATCAACACATCACTATGAACCAAATTTGTGCATCAATCAACAGACCGGCCATGCTATATCTTTACCACGAGCATGGCTAAATCTAAATTTTGCATTTTTCTTTCTACAAATACTCTTCACTTTCTATTACAGAAAGATGGGGAAAACAGCACAAGAATCAGTTTAAAGAAATCTGCTCATTAAAAAAATAAATAAAATGAAAAGCTGTCCCAACTGCAAGTCCAAAATAAGCCGTGGCGGAGCATAAAACATTTGGAAAAACTAACACATTCAGACACTTTTGATATTGTAATTCATTCCCATCATGCTGCGAGTAATCACAGGCTCGTCTGCCGACAGCTCGGGGTCTCTCCACGGCACAGTCCTGTTTAGAACAGAGCTACAGTTCATTTGGGCGGAGGTTGCGTTGGCTTACATTAAGATGCTTTCAAGCTCTATTGAGTGTAAATGAACATTGGGCAAAGGTAAAGTATAATTGTGATCTGTTCAAAAGTAATCTCGTTTTTGGCAATGAACTTGAATAAATACAGTTGTTTTAAGGAGATCTATTCACAGCAGTAAAAATAGAGGGAATTATGACCTGTTTAACTTCCTAACACAAGCTTTAAGCAGCTTACATAATACATGATTACATACACATAATTAGAACTACTAAGGCCAATATCTTTGATTAACATTGAATTGTGTGTATGTATGCATGACCACTATAGATGACTATAAAAAAGTAGAAGGATGACAGACGTACATAGAAGAACAGAACACCTGGCATTTTACATTCAAATCACTCTCTGATACATATTTACAGTGCAACCATTCTGCACAGCATCTACATGTTGGATAATTCTCAGCAAAACGTGACTTCATCACGGTGCAGGTGTTGTATTAAGAATGACAGGTTCATCTCGTGTCTCATTAGGTGGAATGAGAACAGCTTGCCATCAGAGAAGCATCTCTGTCACTCTCGCCTCTATACTTTCACCCTGCCCCACTGCACGGGCTATTATTAGACACCAGATGAAAGGTTGGACACCACTGACAAATCATTACGATACATTAATGAGTGGAAACACCTGAACTTATCACACTGACAAGGATGCTATGGTCTCACGCATGCCTGGGTGAGTTGGGGTAAGTTGGGTGTAGTCAACATGCAAGTTGATTTTACAAAATTACAAAAAATACAATAAAAATACTTTGAAAACTGGAGAACGTTCTTCCTGTGTAGCTTTCGCTGCTTTTGTATGATTTGAAGTAAGAAAGAGTGGAAGCCATGGGGGTGAAATTTGTCTCAAAATGGGCGCCAAAGTGTGTTAAATGATCTAAAAATGAAAAATAAGATTTTCAACTGCGTACAACAATTTAGTGTAATATTTGGTATCCACCAATGCACGTTCCAGGCTACACACAAATACCAAACAGTTACAGATGCACACATCTCAACACAACCTGAATAAATATACAAACATTTGACGTATACAAATATTTTAATTATGTATGTAATGTATGTATGTAATTATATATTATGTAAGCTGTTTAGAGCATGTGTCGATCCACAGATGCAATTTGTGTTTAAGTGCAGGCGGAAACCTGGGACTGCTGGGCTTTTGGTGAAATCCTGTGCACAGGCGAAGAGAGAAAAACATGTTTCCAAGCAGACCGAATAGCGTACTTTGAATACGCTTCTATTCGGTGGTGGACGTTGTTCTGCTGGAAAAACGGCCAGTCGAGTCAAAAACCAGACGCCGGCTGAATTTAACCCCAACCCCCGATGAGGGGCGCCATGCTGTGGTAAGTTCTGACGGGAGGGAAACGCATTTCGGCTATGGCAACTTGTTTTAACATTTTAAAGCTGGACTGGATATGTATTGTTGGTATCCATTGTAGATATCTAAAATGTAATTGTGGATATCTGAAATTGAAATCCCAGGTTTGCACCAGCTCTTAAACGCAGCACGCATTTGTAGTTCTGTGTAGAGTTGTATCGTGAAAATAGTCCCAAAACTCTCCGCTCAAATGCAACCTGCTCTGTGCGGATCTGCCGATCTGAAGAATGTCACAAATGATTTTACAACTATAAATACACAGGAAGGCAACATTATAATATTTGTGAGTTGAAATCTGTGCTTTAAATATGAGTATTTATTCAGGTTGTGATGTGTACATCTGTAAAAGAGTTGTACACGTGTTCAAATTGCTTGATATTTTGTGCGTAGATTTGTGAGTTTGTGAATACTCAAAATCACGTGTTTCACATTTGTAAATCTTACTTTCAATTCTTGAAGATCATTTAATACACATTTGTGACCCTTTTGAGACTAATTTCACACCCAGTGAGTAAATATTTAATTGATGCCTCAGAGGAACATTAAAAAAGTGTGAAACCAGGAAGCAGGAAAAGAACATAAGGACGGATGAAATCTAACACTCACACATGCATATTTTATTATGTTTCCTCCTGCTTCTTTTAATCTGTGCAACTGTGATTGGGGTCAATGATATTTTTATTTTCTGTGAACCCCAGATCTTTTTGACCACTGATAGCATCTCGACCCCTTTGGAGCCCTCCTCCCACCTGTTTTGAAACCAATGAGAGTATACGTTGCAGACAGAACAAAGAGCAAATTTCCAAGTTAGTTTTAAGCGTTTATAATTATAAAGTTGTCGAATTAATTATAAGGAGGAACTAAGGAATTTGGGGGCTGACAGCGAGTTAGTGTTCGAAAGATAAAGGAAGCTACCAAATTCATTCCGTTCACCAAGAAAAAAACATCAAAGAGAACTGAAAGAACTACGCTGTTTTAAATCAAACATCATATACAGTTGTAGGCTATCGGTCATTTTACTTTCATGCTTCTTGGGTTTACAGAGTGGCAGAACATTCCATTCAGCAGCAACACAAATGCACAAGATAGAAGCTGAACAAAGGGAGGAAAACGGACAAGAAGAAAACTCTCTATTACTCCATTCAGGATGAAGGAGAACATTCATTCTGCATAGACTAGTCCCATTAGTGAAATCAATCTTACTTAAGGAGAGTATTCCAGGGGATATGGGTCAGTTCTGTTATATGGTATAAAATAAAACGGTGATACAGATTTGTCTTGAAACAATGACCAATATTTCCTCTAGAAAACTGCAGCAGAGTACTAGAAATAACTTGTACTGCACCTAAAAAGCCAATGTTTTATTATCAGTCGTATTGTAGAACACTCAGAGTCTACACCCATGCAAATGTCTCTGTGAGGCTGTACTTAGGCACAGCCATGCTAACAGATATGATGTTTACCATTTCAGTTGAGCATTTTTTTTGGCATGCTAAAATGTTCTAATTAGCAGTAAAACAACACCGGTAATACAGCTGAGACTGATGGATATGTCATTCGTTTTCAGATGAGTATTGGACAAATTATAACTTCAACGTTCAGAAACAAAGCTTGTAGGATTCATCTCCTGGGGACCATGAATGTCCTTCCAAACGTTCATGGCGATCCATCCTTAGTTGTGTCAGTGATGCAAAGTGGTGGAGCGACAGCCCAATAAACACATCGTTTATTGGCGGGCGTAGTCGTTCTGTATTGGGTCACATCTTTGATATGATTGCCATTTGATTGAGACATTAGCTAGAGTCTAAAATGCTAATGTGTGCTGCAGTTCACAATCTGCTGCACAGTTTGTGCTCACAAACGATGATGCAGATGGTCACTGTTTGCAGCTGCTCTGTGCCAATAAAGTTGAAAATGAAATGCTCGATATGCGAAGAAGTTGTATGTCTGCAGTAGACGGACGGAGAAACAACAGCTTCGGTCACATGACAACAGACGGACATATGGTTAAATCGACAATGACCCCTAGTTGAAGACTGACAGTACTGGAAGCAGACAACACGAGCTGTCTGTGAACATCCGGCCAAAACCGCTCACAGCATCGACTGAGACAGCCATCGACCAGAAGTCAGCTGGTGGCTGAAAAATGTTCCAAGGAGGCCTTTCACATCTCACAAAGACGAAGGCCATCTCTGAACAGAAACAGAGGTCACAAACCGACAACATATACAACCACTTGAAATCACATGACCAAAGGTCACAGGAAGGTATAGGTTTTGGCAACGATACCACTTTAGACGTTAACTTGACTGCGTGGCTAGCGAGTGACAAACGAGACGCGTGTCTTATGACTCGTGTCGCCAACGACCAGCGTGGTTTCAAACGTTTACTTTTAGTTTCCCACGGGACAAGTCCTGTGTTTGTTTGGGCCAACACATAGTGCTGTAAACACATTCCTTCCCCACCATTCCAACTAAAATCAGACGCTGTGAGTTTTTGGTTGGTATGAAAAGTGTGTGCGAGTGTATGCTGAAAACACGACAATGTATTCCACAACTTCTACCACTGTCAACCTTCCTCACACCCTGCTTCTTCTTCTCGTTTCGTATTATCTTGAGACACAGCTGCAGAAGGATGTGAAGTGCATAAAGGATAAGGAGGCACGGAAAGGGAATAAACGCTGATCCGGAAAGCAAGGGAGATCCCGAGGGAGAAGCAGAGTAGACATACACAAACGCGACACACAGAAACACACGCTGCACATGCACAACCTCTGCACATACAAATTTTGTTTTCAGACATTGCTAACTGTTGCACTTTTAATACTATTTCAGTTTTGAGAGTTCAAACAAATTAAAAAAACATGCCTATAAAACCAATTGATTGGATTTCCTTGTGACATCAATAATAATGGAATTTGTTCGCTCGGTTTCCTTTAAAAAAGCCCTATCAAAGTCAAAAAGCACTGTAAATGTAATTGGAGGAGGCAATTTTGGCTTCTTCAGTGACAGAAGGGTTCATGATGAACATGGTGTAACATAATATTGGGTAAAGAAAAAGAAGTAGCTCTGTCAAAATGTGTTTTCTTCAAGCTGGCAAGGCACATAGAACGCTGGAGGCAGATGATGGAGTTGAAAGACAAAGAATACAATTTGGGCCCGAAAAGCAAAGACAGCGAAGCCAAAGTGTGGCCGCTGCCATCATAACCATTATTTAAAGTTTGCCGCACATTCAAGGTGAAGCATTTTGTTTACGCCAGCGCCGCATTACTAAAAGAACAACCTGCCACAGTGGTGATCACAGACTCGTTCCTTTCCCTCAACTGGTTTTTCAATGAAGTGTGAAAGCAATTTTTTAGATGGCTTCATTAGCAAACAAGTGCCTGTGCTTTGTTGCCACTAGTCATATTTAAAAGTTATGTTGACAGCATCACTGTGCAATGTATCGTCCCTCATAAGAAGGGAAAGAAACCACCTTCTGTCCACCAACAGGAGGAGCGCTGGCCCCCGTGTCTGTGCAGCTGTTCAAAAGACGGGTCTGTTTGTACTTTGAAAGTGAATTTTTGATCAGTCCCAATGCCCGTGGGACCTGTCTCACAGTTGAACACCAGGGCATCCTTTATAGCTGCCTTCACAAAACCATTCACATGACCAACTTCATATCAGACTAAACCCCACCATTGTCCTCCCCATCTGTTGCCGAGGCAATATGTGGGGTCAACCACACGCGGATCTGTCCTATTAGTCAGCGCTGCGACTTGACAAGTTCACCAAAGTTGAAATTCACGCGATGTGAAGATGCGGATTGGTTTTGCCACCTGAAGCAAGTGTTTTATTATTAACCCCTTCGCTTGCATAGAACGGAAGTAAACGGGAGGCGAATATATTTGCCTTTGTTGATTCCGCGCATGTGACGCTGTCCTAATGCAACAAGGGCAGATTCAGAGCAGAGTAATTCAGATGATTGAAATAAGTTGATTAGCTGCGTCACAGGAAATGTATCAACAACAACATTGGTTATTAATCAGTAACGTAGTTTATCAAGAAAAAAATGCCAACCATTCCACCCACGTATCCTCCTTTTCAAATAAGAGGATTTTATGCTTTAAAAAAATAAATTGTAAATTGAATATCTTTGGATTTTAGATGATTGGTTTTACCCCGTTTGGGTTCTTAGAAATTGAGATGATTATTTTTGAATTTTAAATACTTAAAGTTACTGTGAGCAACTTTTACCTGGTTATTAAACTGTCTCAATGTAATTATGATATAATAATGAACTCTATATGAACGACATAAGTAAACGAGACCATCACCAAGAAGATTGGCTATTAATTAAGTTATTCCTGGTGCTTGTCATCAGTGCCACGGGGTCAGACTGTCAGGCTGCATTAAATTGAGAACTTTTCTAAAGCTTTAATAGACATGATGAATTCATTCTTCGGAAAAAATATGAATAATGGAAATAATGATTCAATCATTATTAAACTGTGGCAAAAGTAATGTGACTGAGCTGGGGAAATGACAAATAATATAAGTATAAAACTAAAATATGCAAAATGTGGAAGTAATACAATAATCAGAACCATATACTGAATAATTGTGGCATTATGTTAACATATGCTGCTGACAATGAAAAAAAAAAAGAAAAGACGTGTTCTCTCAAGAAGAACAAACTATGTATGACTCAGCAGAAGAGCGTCACAAAAGACACAAAAATAACTGTTCCTGCAGCCGGGGCTGTGGAGGATTGCAGGAGTAGAAGTGCATTTGGTATAAATACGTAAACAGGCTTATCACTGCCTGTCATTAAGGCCCAGTGGGAAAGCTGTCCATTGATACAACTCAGTGTCACAGCGAGTCCGGGAGAAGATTCTGCTATTCATCTCGTATTCTGCAGGGCTGTGGGGGGGGTGGGGGGGGGGGGGGGGGATGGGGCCACTCTGCTGCTTCAAACACCGTGGGGAACCCAGTAATGAAACTTTGCCACATTAATATGCAACAGTAAACGCCATCCATGATTGATAAGATTATTCGGGCGACCTGAGAATCCGTAAACATTTCTGATATCGCATCTGATATTACTAATTGTGAAGTAAAACAAATGAGCTATGAGTTCCACTGTCCTGCTAATAGATCTCTTTACCATGTGAATATACAGGTTTTTAATTAAGTTGGGTTTTATAGCCTTGATTTTATTTTTTTCCCAAACATTTTTTTTTGCTAAAACGGAATTCGTTCCAGTTTATTTGAAGACAACCCATGCACTCTATCCTAAAATATGTTTCGTATGATATTTCCAGTTTATGTAACTGTGTGGCAAGATAATAAAAGCATCATAGAGGGAGAAACTCTGTGGTGAGATAAATGACATGAAGAGATGGGAATGACAAACTAATTAAACGTATTAAGCTGGAATACTGTTGTTAGCTTGCTAGCTATGCTAATGGCCACAATTTATGCTTACAGCTCTGCAGACTCGTATTCCTATCCCATCTAATTTTTGCCTCAATACATTTGGCAAAGTCCGGTCTGACTGTCTTCCGTTCATTCTAAAGGGGGATTTCCAATCCGTCGGTGTTCAAGCACATTTATTTCATTTTGCGCATACAAAAAAAAGCGGAAATGCTGAAAATGTGTCTATGCAAGTTCAACATAGTGCTAGTATCCCACAGACCAACACTGGCCATGGCTGGTAAAAGGTAAATGGCACTTTGGATGAACATTTTAGAGTTTTGTGTTGATAATAACTGGATATGGGATGTGATATTGCCAACCTAGGTAGAAAATCATTTTATCCAACTTTAAGAGAAACATTGGTACTCTTTCTGGTGGTTATTATCGTCGGCTTCTATAGACGGTGAACATAGTTTGGCTTTCCGAGATGCTTTCCGACATGCAGAGTCCGTCTGTTTAATTTAAAAAGACGATGCCAGAGTGGAAATACATGGTGTGGCAAGGAAGTTATTAATGGAACTGGTCACAGCTGAGTTCCCACACTTTCTTTCTGCAGACCCCTTCTGACACGCATGTCGCCTTGGTTCATGAACAAGGCTGCTAATAAAGCTGCCTTAATTGCACCTGTCGGAATTTGCATAACAGCAAAAGAAGCAAACTATTACATTCGTGGGCTGTCGTGCAGAAATGTCATCTGATGCCCATGAAAACACAATGTGTGGAACACTGTGTTCATTGTTTTCACACAGTAATAGAGCTGAAGAGTTGTCTATGAATAATGAGGACGGTAAAACGTTTTTACAATGTTGAGGAACAAAAAATGTACACCAACGATGTAAATATAACTCTTTTGTTTTTATTTGATTTTTTTATTTGTTAGAAATATTAGACTTGAAGCGCCACAATGCATGTATAATCAGAATTAGAAGCAGCACAAGCCAAAGGAATATCTCTGATGTGAAAAAAGTGATTTAAATATCGAATTTTGTAAAAACCGCTATAGGCTGTTATTCAGATTGTGTAATATGCTGAACGGAAGATGACAATCTCCAGACGATCCAAACTTTACAGTGCAAATCCTTTTGTGTGCTTATGTCAGACACACTTGGGTCCTGCAAGGAGACAGACAGCACATGTAAGCTGTTTCTCATAACCACGGAGCAACGCGGAACTTATTGCGAGATAAGATTTTAAAAAACTGGGTGTGATGATGTAATTCTCTGCTCAAAATGGTGTTTTTCCAAATCATTATAAGAGATTAGACCATTTGTATCATCACCAGAAAATAAGAAAGCACAGTGTCTTCCCTTTTATAATGTGAAACTCTTGTATTCCTGGGAGAATTGTGATACAACATAATACTCGGAGTGATGATGGCTATTCACTGACAGCATTCGATCAAGACATATAATTAGTGCAGGAGGTTAGAACGCACATGAGATCCTGTAGTATGAATTATTTCCATTATAACATGACAAGAAGACTGACAAAATCGATGTTAAACTGCATGGTGGGGCTCGGCAGCAGCTGAAATGCTGCCAGAGAGCGGCACGCTCAGTTAGACGCCGAGGCAGCAACACTGCTGAAAAAGCCAGGCTGCCGGGGGCACAAATATTCCTAAGTGGCCCGCTAAAAACGTCAGCCACATATACCGAGATAGAGCGGTGGAAGCCTCTCTACTAAAACATTTAATTAGATGGCAGGCCACTAGTCATCTGATGTGTTCAGGTCCGGGGGCAATCGTTTGAATACCATCAGCACTCGTGTCTCCGTCTCAACCTGCTCGGTGTGCGACGAATCAGAAATGATATGCCGTGTACTTATTGCAAGCAATCATATTCAGAGCATCATTGCTGCCGCTGATGACAGTCTAGCAATGAACACAAGAAACACTGACTGCATGAGTTCATTATCTTGTTGAGTATTTAAAATGCAGCAATTCAAGTAAGGAAAAACTCCCAAAGTGTTGTTTAGTAACAGTTTAACACTGAACCCTGATTGGTGCGTGGAAGTACATGATATCACCGTTTTTGCAACCGAGCCCTGCCCATTTCAAACCGTAAGTACCAGCATTGTGCTTTTTAAAACTTTAGCTAATTAGTAAGAGAAACGTAAAGACAAACTTCCAATGTGACTTTAACTGGCAAACAGCCCCAGCAAGACCCGTATTAAGTCAAATCCTCCAAGTCCCTGTTCAATTTGTGAAAGCCATTTCCTCATGAGCCAACTCCATTTGGGTTCACATCATCCAATGAAGCCTCAAGCTTCCCTTTTTCCCCCCTTTGCTTAAACACGCGGGAAACAATCACTAATCGGCGTGCTCTTAATTGACTCAATAGGCTGCTTCTAGAGCTCACTGCCTCAAGCACCTGAAGCTGATGCCAACATCCAACCAACATCCCTCTCATCAAAACCACCATCAAGCATCCATTCAGAATCACTGATAATGATTGAGTTGAGAGGTCACAGCGCTCTCTGGTTATTATTCCTTTCCCCGATTGTGTGTTGGGTCTGTATGGAGTCAATCTAACCTGTTTTTACAAAAACCTCAAAAGTTGAAGTGATTCAGCTTTACAGAGGTTTGATAAGATGAATAATGTCAGATCACAACTAATGACTTCTATGACTGAGTTTAATTTGATCACATTGATGGACAAATTTGAAAGAAATGTCATCCTCAATTTACAGACATCGTCACATCTATTCATTCTTTAATTTTCCAAGGCAAATGTCAAACTGGTTTCATAGTCTCATAGTCCCTGAGAACATCATGAAATGAAGTTAATGGGCTAATGTTGCCATTTATTCTCAAATACAGCTTTCATTTTTTTAATGAAAAAATGAATAATATTTCCAGTAACTTTTACGATACGCCCTGACTTACAATGGCAATCTTTTTTTCTTCATGAAGACCAATTAAACGTCTAAATCTCTGCAAGTTGCATCACAATCGCTGCCATAAGCTGCTGAAGAAAACCTCTGTGAAATCCTTCAGGGAATAAGTTATGGTCCATCAGCTTGGCCACAAAGCCGACGCCACGGGCCGCGTTTTAGTTGTGGTGAAAGTATTACAGTCTCTGTGAGACAAATCACCACATGTACCGTATGTGTATACGTGTCCATTTGCTGGCAAGCTTAAAAGTAAAACATAAACCAATATAGCAGGTCTATGAATACATTAATGTATCCCATGAAATTGCCATGTGTCTGATCTGCTTCACTGAGGGGGATTTCATCCTCTCAGAAATAGAAATAAATGAACTGAATGTTAAGTGTCTCTCGAAAGCATTTGCAGAAATGAGTTTATCCAGATTAACAACGGGGATCATCGCAGGTGTGTTCTCTGCACAGTGTTTGCATGTATGATTTAGGAAGAACAATACTGAATGAATCCTCAAATGTGTGATGCAGGTTGAGGCGTGCTTTGAGGAAAATGAGCACCAGCTGAATAATGTGAATGTATAGCCACGGCTCCGGTTTAGCTACAAGCTGAGACTCACCTCTCCGTTAGGCTGTTTGGTGCGCAGATGACTTTTGCCTTGGAGCGTTGGCAAACAAGCGTGAAGACACTTAATAGGGTCAGTGCTGCAGCCTGTAGTGTACGTGATATTAGTCATTTGCTGCTTGCACCCATCTGCTGGCTCATATTCTATTCAATCGCTGTGAAGCAAGGACCCAGCACAATTATATCGGGGAAGGGTTCCCCTTTCAGCCAATGTCAAGGGGGGGTGGGGGGGGGGGGGGAATCAATGGCTGCTTATCTTGTCGGCTGTCACACGACTGGGACAGCGGTTAGCGGAGTTCTTTTCCACACAGACAATGATACATGGGCGGGCTGGGAGTTTTAAGCTGCGGAGTGTCTGGCCAACTGATTCACTTACCCCTGCAGTATGTGAGGCCATTAATGGTTTATACCCGGGAGCCAGAGGCAACGCTGTCATTCCTGCTCATTCTCCCAGTCAGGAGGCCTCACTGTCAGGCAAACATGAATGAATCGCATTGAGCGCTGGCGAGAGGAAGGCAGTCCAGGTCGGGGTGACAGTTGAGGTCTTGTGGGCACGGTGTTAACTGGAATGTATGCCCGCAGGGGGGGGGTTCCCAACTTGACAAATATCTGCCGTCTCGCTGTCGCACCATCCACCAGCCACTCGTACAAAAAAAAAAGGGATATTTAGAGTAATGAGCGTCATTTATGCAAGCTGCCTTCCTCTGGTTATAATCAGAAACCCACCCGTGCTTCCTCCCACACAGAGTGTGACATTAGCGCGGTATCAACTCACACAGCTAGCATCAGTGGCGTCTGGAAAACATCTGTCCAAGCTGCATAATTGATATTTATGCATTTGTTTAGCACCTCATTTTTTTGGTGTGTTTGCTGTGTAGTCTTTTTTATTTTGCTATGCTGCTCCAAGATCTGAGGAGGAGACGTTTTCAAAGCAGACAAAGATGAAGAGTATTCTCCCAATGCATGTTCAAAGAATTGGCGTCTACAGTTGCAGCCAATTAAAGTTCGTAGAAAAGTGTGGGAACATTCACTGAATACAATCAAGATCTTCAGGAGGATGGTGCAGAAACCCTCAAGTTTCTTATTCATTCATATTTATTCTCTGAGCTTTTAAGACATGCCATTAAATATTGAAAAGATTACAAATACAACATCCCTTTTGGAACAAGGGCGTACAGTATATTGCTACATCAATACATGGATTCTCACATTTGTATTTATCTCAAACTTTTTAAAGAGATTAGGCATTTTTTCAGATTTTCTTTTAGGATTACCAATAATTCACTTGGTTAGAACATCTGGATGCAGATGAATTCAGTGCCAAAACTGCTGACTCACTCTCTGCGATATTACCCCCAAAATTGTAACATATGAGACAAACATTGTCTGCGTGGTGTCTGTCAAAGCAATGTTTTCTGTTCATTTATGCACCTCTTTTGAGCTGCAACTTGAGTCGTAGACATCCGAAAAAGGGATGGAAACCTGGTCAGTGGGCTGCTGGTGCAGAGTGTAGTGTGTTTGATAGGGTCTGCAGGGGCACTGCTCAGTACCGCCACAGACGGACTCCACTGAGTGCCAATCAAAAGGAGCCAGCAGGAGTCCTACTCCCCCACTGAGGTGAAACTCCACCATTGCTCAGGCAGGTAGTGCAGGCTTACGTGCATTGTGTGTGTTCGGTGGTGTAGATGGGGTCAACCAGGGATGGCCTGACACGACTGCTGAGTGACTCAACTGAACTGATCTATGAAAGAGAAAAGTTCATACGGGGAAGTGCCCCATGTAGTCTGCAGGGCTGATAGAGCAGAATCAGCCATTAACTACAGTGGAGGATGGAGATACAAATCTTCTATCGTGAATAGTGTAATTTTAACACAATATTGAAGATTTGACATGAATCAAAAAATAACATTTTAAGACAAATCAACCACACAAGAAAGTATGTTTCTGGCTAATACAGTCCTGCAAATCAAATATTATCATAAAGTAGGCCTGCGCACTGATTTGCAACATATTTCTAATACAAAAGGACATGGTGGCTACTCCAATAGAAACCAAACCCATCCCCAAATAACGTGTGTAAAACTCCAGAATATGTCAATGCCAACGTTTTAAAATAACGTTTTTCTACTATACCTGCACATGGCAACAGAGACATGGTTAAAGATATAGGTTCACCTTTTTTTTTCTTCACATATGTCTTAAAACAATCCTCACACGTCCATGTGTACATTGCAAGCACTGTTGCTTGCTTTATTGGTTCCCCTGTCCATATAGGCCATGAAAGGTTCACTTATTAAGGTAAATACATCGACCAACAACACTCATGTACATATGAGCACGTGAGAGTCAGAATGAGTCTCTGACAACATTTCACATGAGTCCAGACGAGACAGAGGGTCTGGCGAGCCAGCATGGAAGGACAGGTCACATATTTGTGCCTCTAAAGTGGATTTCCATGTTTGTCTTGAGACTCTTGAGTGCTTCTTCAAAAGTCGCCATTCACAGCTTAGTAATACAGTGTGTTAATGGTCACCAATATGGCCAGGGGGGAGCTGTCATTTGTTTGTAAGACACTATATGACAGGAGAGAGTCAAGATGTATTCAATCAGTCCACTTGCTTTCACATTCCTTTCCATTTCTAGTTGATATGCTAAGGATATATGTTTAGGCACAGCCATCCTTGGGGGAGTCTCCACAATATCTCCTCTTGCAACTCTAAAACTGAGCAGAGGTTGCCGGTGATAGAAACACAGCCAGAAACAGCACAGCATACAAATGTGTGCATATTCACTGCAGCTTTGCGGTGTCCTTGTTGTTCATCAGTACCCCATGCCTGTGGAGCACACATGCAGAGGACTAACTGTAACCTGGGGAAACTGGGAATTGAGTTGGCAAACAGCAATGGCTGTGATGAGAAGAAAATAAAAAAACAACAACAAAGGGAATGTTTGATCAGAGCAATTATTGCGTAAGAGTTGACCAATAACTGGTTAGAGACATGCCAACAAAGAACCAGAGCGGGAAAAGTCTTCCGACAAGTCGCCACAATCAATATTATCACTACAGATTATGTACATAGGCAAATAATCAGTGGTGTATAGTAACGAAGTAGAAATACTTCGTTACTGTACTTAAGTCGTTTTTTTGGATATCTGTACTTTACTTTACTATTTATATTTCTGTTGACTTTTACTTTTACTTCACTACATTTTGCAAACAAAACTGATACTTTGACTCCGATACATTTCCCCTGAAACCTTCGTTACTCGCTACAAAATAAAATCTATCTTTAGAAAAAAAATGAATCATGAGACCAACGTCGGGGACTGTGGTGGAACACAGACTGCAAGCAAGCAGGTTTGGTGAATCATCAATATCTTTGGGGGGGGACAGGTGTCTGATCTTCTAATTTAGCTATACATGGTGTATGTTAGGCTAACGTTCGCTAGCTATCGTAAATCAAATGAGACAATTAGTGTAGTAGACAGATCGCTAGCGAGTTAGTGAGCTGAGGAAGTGTTGACAGTTGTGAGATGTTGTTGATTTGAGTCATCTTATAATCACTGCAGCACTAGTTAGCTAACGAGAGCGCCGCATTACGTTTTGTAATATTTTAGTATTGATCATGTTTTGATATTTGAGTCATTTGGTGGATGATCAGATCGAGTTATGATGCAAGCAAAATGATGCAATGATGCAAAAATGATGCAAGCAAAATCTTTGCCTGTTGTGTTCAAATCAGGCCCATAGTTCATAGTAGATGCAAAAGTATACTTCTGTACAATATATGATGTTGAACATGGTTGCTCCTGGATGAATCACAGCCAACCCAATTATTTTCAACACAACACTTGTCCTTGGTCATGGTGGCCACAGCACTTAAAAGAATAAACTTCATAATTCTCAAAATTCTGACCCTTTGCTTTTTTATTAACAGCATGTACTTGTACTTTTACTTTCAATACTTAAGTACATTTAATATCAGAAAACTACTTTTGATACTTAAGTACAGTAAATATCAGATACTTTAAGACTTTTACTCAAGTAGTATTTTAATAGGTGACTTTCACTTTTACTGGAGTCGTTTTCCAGTAAGGTATCTTTACTTTTACTCAAGTATGGCTTTTGGGTACTTTATACACCACTGCAAATAATACAATCATCAGCTGGACTTACTAAGGATTTGTAAATATCCTTTTCTCTCGCCGTGGTCACACTTGTCTTTTCGATGCGACTTTTGTGATCGGATGTTCCACATCATAACTGTGTCAGCAGATGTGTGTCCACACTTATCACTTCAATATGACCCGCCTGACCTATGGTGATTGGATATTGCGGTCAAAGGAGCGCAGTAAACCGTTGGATATACAGATTATTTCATCTCCTATATACATTTTTTACAATAAATGTATGCTCTTCCTCCATCAGCAGTGACTTAACACGGCTCAGACAGCGGCTCCCAAATGTACTACGCCGGTGTTCTTCTTCCTCTCTTCCCTTTGCTTTCCTCAGGAGCAGTACTCCGGTACACCTCGGCATGTGGCCTGGCAGATCGGATCCCAGTGCGAGCGAGATCTGATCTTGAAGCGAACAGACTTGATAGTAAATGTGTTCTGGCATTGGACAGACGAGTGTAACCACGGCCACAGAAACTTTACTATGCCGTTATGAGAGCAAACCAGTCAAATTACATTTGCCGGCACTTTGGTTGGGTGCTGGTAAAATGGAAGACCGGTGAAAGTTGCGCGTTTGCCCCTCTTCTTCTGCAAAGGTTGTATTGGCACCTGACTGGGGAATCAGTGACACCAACTGTTTATCTTGATGCGACAAACTTCTAATATTTGCATAACAGTTGTGGATGGAAATGCACAGTTTTTTTTTTTGATTATCTGGAAATTCTGTTCAAATTTGCACTCAATTTAGATGACAACTTGAGAGAGAGCGTCAGAGCAAGACAAACACAAATTATAAGATACGTTGAAACGTCACTGGCGCTCTCAGCTCAGGACTAAAACAGAAGACAAAAGAGCAACATCAGAAAACAACTAAACAAAGACTTAATGGCTCCAGTCCAGTACCATATGAGTGATGCAGCCTGAATTTAGGAGGCTGTTATCTATCTTGATCTCTTTGCAGAAATAAAGTACAGCAAACAAAGGAGCATGGAAAAGCACCCACACTTATTGTTCATTAGTCACTCAATCACTGGTGTTTTTGTTGACCCGTCAACAGTGTCGCCGCGAGAACAAATATCCGAGGAGTGCACAACACTTATAGCATTAAAGTCTTTATTTATGTTTATTAAACCCAACATTCAGGAGCCGGGTGACAATGCAAAATAGAAATGTAATGGAATATGATGGGATAAGCCTCTCAGACATTCTGTATTGCTTTGAAAAAATCTTTTTTTTTCCTGTAGATCAACTGTTCATTTAATGAAATCCCTGCAGACTTTTGTGTCTTTTGTTTGAGCAAGTGAATATGTAATCCACTGTACTTTATTAGCTCATATGTTTCTCAGCCAGATGTTCTGCTCATGTTCAAAACCTTCTGCGCAGTCATGTGCTGTCTGAGTAGTGGCAGTATGTTGAGAGAGAAAAAAGAAGAAAGACAAAATAATTATAAGGAGAAAAAAAACTGCGGCGTATTACCGTCTGACTCTCTGGATGACACAAAGTTATGCGCTTCTTTTAATCAGAAGTGGGAGACCGAAACTAACACTCTGACTTAGGGCACTGCGTTGTTTCTGATTCATCCAAAAGGCACTCCATGCTGCTGGCACGTTTTGTATAGCCGGTCAGGCAGGGCCGCCAAATTTGATTTGGCCATGATTTTATCAAGTGTTTAAACCTGTGAGTTTTGCAAATTGATAGTTTTAATCACGTATCTATACATAGTTATCATATTTAACGATCATTATAATGATAATTAATTTTAAGAATGTTGTCGGGGCTTAAAAGCTCATTTGGCTCATCTATGGCTAGTTTAGGTTTCCTCAAATACAGCCGTCCTCTTGCAGGGTGAAGACAGGTGGGCTTGCAGTCAAGTCTTTTTCAGCAGCCAAAGAAACTTCTGTTTTTGCTCTTTGTTACTTTTCAGACGTGCACAGCACACACGCCATTCACATCTGTAGTTTTAGTAAAAACCCTGCCTAATTGAAGGTAACCAAACGTTTTCAGTTTTAGAGACAATTTGATCCGTACGCTGATTGCGGACTGCTCACCATTGCATCTCCTCCTCCTGTCACCCTACAGTTGGCGAAGGTAGCAAGTTCACATTCGGAGGTTGGCGCCTTGGCTGAAATGCACGGTGTGAAATGGCATGGCATCAAAACTAGCCAGTACCAAGAAAAGAAGGGGTTGACTGTGAGAACTGCAAGGGTGAGTGGACTGAGAGATGTGTGTTCACTCTCTAATAAAGATCCAGGGGGAAGCAGAAGAGCAGTGTGCTTAATTTGCAGTGGCCGTTATGAAGAGAAGAGAAAACTTGCCACCGTGAAATCACCATACTGAAGCCAGCAGTACCATTGTAACGCAACAGGAGAAGGTAATGGAGTCAGCGTTTTCAACGTAGAAATATTTCCACAAATGAGCTTTTATATCAGTGTCTCCACCTCCGACATCACATCTTTTCACTTCAAGGTCTTGGTTACACAACACCAACACCATGTTTTCTGTGTCCTGGAGCTTTAAGAGCTTAAGCATCATCATTTAATTCACTTTTGACGATATATTTATTTGTTTGCATTTGACACATTTGCACTGAATGTTTCCTTTAATGTTAAATACAATTATACAAATAAGCCACATCCAGCTTAATTCATAAGCTGCAGGTTTGCAATCACCTGGTGAGACATTAGTTTCCCCCTGAGAGCTTATGTACAGAAGATGATTTTTTTCCCAGACATGGACACTATTCTCCACATCCATATATGTACAGAGGCTTTAATCTAGTTTGTTTGTTTCCATGGTTAACTAAATACCTAAATAGAAGATCTTAGAAATAGAAATAGAAAAATGGAACATGCGAGGAGAGTGTTATTGTATGCCCACTTTGAGCCATGAAAAAAGTCAGACCTCTCCTGGTTTTCTGCTCAAGTCTGACAAAGCTGTTGGGTTGACATGCAGTAGGAGGCTGAGGTGTGGTGCTGGCATGGGGGAACAGTGTGGTTCCTGCTTGCAGACACCCTGTGGACCTGATTGTTGATTGCAGGCAGAAGTTATATACATAAAGCTTTGGCCGGTCTTAAGTTGTCAAATTGATTTAGTGCTGCTAAAACCACCCACGTAATGCGGCATGTAAGCAGTTTAAGTTGAATACATTTTCTTGTTTCTGTCAATGTATATCTACCTAACTGAATGTGAAAGAAAACAATATTTTTGGAAAACAATAAATGCTTGGTTTCATCCAGTAATCCTAATAAAGAATATAAAGCACACATGTAGACAACAAAGTGCAGAAAATTGGCCTCTATTCAGCTGCTGCTGTTTACTAAAGGTGGAGAGTGTTTGTGTGTGTGGACAGAGGAAAACAACACCGAGGCAAATGAATCCTTGCTGCTGCTGCTGGTGGGTTGCTGGTTCCCCTCTCGTGTCTGGCACTGCACACGTGCATGACTCTGCAACCTAGCAACCAAATCTGCAGCTTATGCCTGTACATCAGGAGTGGGACTCCCACTTAGAGACACACTGTGCAAAAATAGGAAGCCGGCCCCGAGTAACATTCCTGCCGCATGTGAATACTGACATGTATCCCGCCTATTTCATTTTGAATCGTTAAATGACACGCTCGCTTATCGTTTCGCAAACACACAGTGCAAGGTTTTCGATGCGTAGCAAAGTGAATAGCTTTCTAGCTGACCTTAATTCAAACAGCAAAAACAGCCGTTCCCTCCAAGTGCTTTGCAACCTAAGTACACTTAGACTCGTTTGCCGCGAGAGAGCCATACAAATGTACATTGATGACTGTCTGTTAGATTGATGAGAAATAGCTTCTTTTCTCTTTGTCTTTCCCTGCGTTTCTCTCTGTCTCGGCTCGTTCAAACACACACACACACACACACACACACACACACACACACACACACACACACACACACACACACACACTGAAGATTCTATTAAGATTGCCCTGTATGAAATGGTACAAATTGAAAAACTGAAACATCCTCTCCAGCTCCAAATAAAGTACACAAAGCGAGAGCTTCTGCTTTTATCAGTGCGCTGAACAGGAAGTCCTTCATTCCTTATCCTCAACAAATAAAAGAAATCACCTCAGCAATCTCTGAGTATCTGCCAACCAACTATGACAGTATATGTCACTGGTGGATTTATGGATTGAACAGCATCCTATAACCCTCACATTTACCATTTAGTAAGTATAGTCAGTTTCAAAACGTGTATAATTGGCCAAAATATATATATATATTCAGTATTCGTAATTTAGATAACAAAAGCTTTCGAATGTCCGAGGGCAGGAGCACAAATAGTCTGTCAAGCAGTCATACATGAGGATTCATAAGGTTCAATGTTGCAATGCATGATCAAAACTACACTCTGGATATACTGAAGAGGCTAAAATGATGTATAACATCTGAAAATGAATGTTGACAATGTCTAATCATAGTGTTCAAGTAAGAGGACACTCACAGTAGTGTTCTCTCTCTCCCTCTATTCTCCGCCTGTCCTTTTCTCTGACTCCTCACTTGTCTCTCCTGTCGACATGTGTTTTCTAAAATGACATTAATCGTTTCATCTTTGTGTTTTGCATCATTATGGATTTGAATGATATCAATTTGTCTCAAGCGGCACACAGACATCAGCAAAATGTGTTTTTTACAATTACAATATATAGTTATTACACTACAATTATGCTTGGTATTTGTGTTGAGCCTATAGGTTCCACTGTATAATCCAGAGAACACGTATATATTTCTGTGGTAACTACATTGTTTGAATTGGATCAGGTGAGTTTTTGTTTGTGTTGAACAGCGTAATGCTAATCCATATCCTGGGCACATTTGGCAGTACCTGCTCTTCCTCTATCATCTCCATCACCGTCTCTCTTTCTCTTTCTCTGGTTCTCCTCATCTCCTCGTCTCTCCACTTCCCAAAACGTGAGGAAAGTAAACGCATGTCGACTGTGTAGGGGAGGACGCGAAACTAACACGGACACAGGCAATGTGAAAAGAAGTCCGACATCTTGGCGTTGTGCAATATCGTTGCGAAACACTGAAGTCCAATCAATGGTCATTAGTTGTACGGCAAAGTCCTACACTGTAGTTTGAATCAACATCTACATTCTGCGTCATTTGCAGTTAAGCATATGGTAGAGTATAGGGTACAGAATAATATGGTTAATGTTTCTAAAACAAGTGAAAGAACAAGATGAGCATGAGCAACCTTTCATGTATCGCCGAATACAACTGTTGCCAGCACTGAAACTCAAAAGGGCAGAAAGCTCACACGAAACACTGCCAAGAGGCTTTGATCTGACACGGTTTTCCATCTCTGAGTGCGGAGTATTCGCTACTTTTTTTTCTCAACAGTGCCAACCGGCTTTTTGTGTGTCTCTCTCATGTTTTCTTTTTTTCAGTAACTCTGTCTAAGATATATACTTCACCTTTTTCAACAGTCCGTTCTGTTCCACACTTCAGACAATCAGTGACGGGGCTGTGAAGGGTCCGGAGGTCAAGTGTCAAAGTCGGCAAGCAGTATTTTTCACTGTGCTACAAATCACACTCCCTCCTGCACCGAGATGATTGTGAATGATTGTAAATTGGCAAAGATTTCTTGAGCGTCCTATAAATACCAACATCGGTTTGTTCCATACCTTTTGACTGAGCTGTAGCCAGGCCAAATGTTCAACCATGATCCACCGGCTGCCATGGGGGTCGTGGTACGTTAGCTGCCATCTATTCTTAAATGCACATCTATATCTTTTTGGAGCCTTGTACATACTCATCCTTATCTCAGTTTAAGCTGGTGGGGATTTTTTCGTTGTCTCCTACTCTCTCACCAGCTTTGAGAAAAAATATGATAAAGTGAAATACTTGCTAAATTCAGTAAATCACTGTAACTTATGATAAATGTGTTCAATTCAACATCTGTTAAATCTGATTTTTATATGTTAATGTGTATATCACATTTGTATATACAATACGTATACACACGTGTGATCTGAGGTTCGACAATCGGCTGAAGCCTCCTTTCAGGCACCCTAGAATAAACTTTCCTCCACTGTCTCCGACCTGCATGCGACACCGGAGAGACGTGTCGGCTGTGATCGATGTATCTGCCTGTCCAATTGATCGGGGAAGGACTTTCAGTCACTTTCGCCTCTTGAGAGCTGGCTGTCTGGTCTGGTGGGAGTCCACTGGCAAAGGCTGGAAGGGTCATTTCCCTGCAGCCACGGTAGCAATGGAATACACTGTAAATCAGCCGTGTGCTGATTCAACGACTCCGAAAGAAATGTAACCTGGGCGTTCAGGTCTTTTACCGATGGGCTTGTGGGAAAGTCGCCAGTGATCACCGCGATGTGTATGCATACGTTTTTGCTTTGAGAAATGACATCACACACTCATTTGTGATGAAGCACTGAAACCATTCGGGCTGTCAGTGTTGCGTATTGATAAAACTTCACTGGGTAGGATGAGTGGTGGTTATTATGATAATGTGACCTTATCTGCTTCACCGACCTCTGAGCATAATGTTGAATAATTGATATGCATGCTCACAATTTATGTCAAATCTAACATGCACTGTTTAGTCTAGTTAAGAGAGAGACTAGGCCTGAAGCCTCAGCTTGGATGTCTAAAGTGATTTACAAGAAAATGACATCACTCATACTTGGCTTTGCATTGGCTTAGATTACATGTCTCTAAGATTATACAACCACAATTTTTCACGTCTTTTCAACCTTTGATATAAACTCTGGCATTGTATAACATGTGTTAATCAGAGTCCGGCCTAATAAAGTATTTTATTGTCTTCTCTTCATCTTACGGTATTTATGGAAGCCTTGTGAGGCAAGTGAGAAAAAAACAATTCTGATGGTCCAATTTCTAAGTCTGACCTACGTTGCTGTCTTTCCTGTGTTTATGACTTAAGAACAGGTGGGAAAAGCTTTGGATCGGATAATATAGTAAGAGATCACCAGTGGCATTTGTTTTTTTTAACACTTAACGCTTAAACTTTTACCACAGATGAAAATCATGCAGACAAAAAAATACACCTGCCAATATTTGTTTCCCCCAACATGTTTCATTGGAAAAATTAATGAATGATTTTTTCACCTGTTTACAATTTAGAACAGACTTAGAAAATGGTTCAACAGAATTTATTTTCTCTCATGCCTCTCAGGGCTTTCATATACATGTGTTGCTCCCTTTACCTAAATCCTTGCTCTGCGTTTTTTTATTTTGTGTCTGACTTGGAGAAAGCGTCATTCTCAGCAGCATTTCACCATTTATATTCATGGATGAATGAGTGATTCAAACATTTCATTAGTAGGTATTCATCTGGATACACCATCAACAATCATCCATCCTGTTAATTATGCAGTATTATATTATTAACCTCCCGCTGTATGTTCTAACCATTATCTGAGTTTCATTTTCTTGATCCTATTTAGGGCATGCTGTTCCTACAAGGAGCTACAAGAACATTATTAAATGACGGAATGCTGAAATAGAACAAAACAATTGCATTCTGTATTTGTAAGCTTGTACAAAATGGCAAGAAATGACTTGTGTCACAAAAACCAGTAGATATGTCGCTTCGCAGACCACTTAGTCATCACTTTTTCTTTTGGGACAATATGAGTTAACGGAACTTTCTGTCTGTAAATCCATTAAACACAACATAGGGAATAAGACAATACCCAGCTATCACCTCTGTGCTGTAAAACGTCTCCTTGCAGAACTTCAATAAGCTTTGATATGAGCTACTATTGATTTTCGCTGCAGTTTGAGTCCTCTCATGAATCATGAGATGTCATGATTCATGTCATTTTCAGCAGTCAATTAGAAGTGCTTTTAGAAGGTGCAATATGGCAGTTTAAGGTCACACAGTGGAATTAGTGATTTTCCTTTTGTCCTTATATTAATAAGCATTATACTATTTAACAGTAAGTGCCAAAGTTAGTTGTAAAATCCTCAACGACTCAACGATTCAACGGACCATAATTGAAAACCATTTCTATGCAGACCTAATGTAGCGGCAGGCCACTCAGAGTTACAGCTGGCTTATATCATGATCTCAGAAACATGACAAAAATTAGGTATTACACAGAGCTGGTGGCCCTGAACCTAAAGGGTCCAGTATGTGTTGGTAGCATTTAGATGTGAGGCTTCAGAATGCATCCAACTGAATACACCCACGCTCACCCGTCACTTTTCCGAGACTGCGGTGACGTGAGCTGCTGAATGGAAAACCCTGGCAACGCCGTGGTATCTTACACAACTTTTGCCTCGCTCAGAGGCCATCGTTACCATAATAACACCACCTTAGGACCTCGAGATTCAGATGTTGGCTGGCGTTAACAGGGTTTTGCACTCGGCAGCTCGAGTTACCAGAATTCCACAAGCTCGTAGGAGAACTTACGGTGCCTTTTCGAGTAAAGTCAAAAAAGCAAAGAATCTTCAGAGTCAGGGTTTGGTTTGTCCGTTCTGGGCTACCTCAAAAACATGGCCGTGAAAAGGACCCTCTCCCTATGTAGAGATAAAGGACTCATTCTAAGCTAACAAAACACCATTCTTAGCTTGAGGTAATTATACACCAATAAAAACATAGTTATTAATATAACATAACATTCCTGCTAATGGGGCCGCCGAAATCCTACACGCTGGAACTTTAAGCACAGATCAACTATGGAGGCCAAAACACTTCTTATCAAGACTTTGGATATTGCATTCAGGGAAATAAAGTGACCAATTAAATTAGCTCTAAAGCTCAATGAATTGTTTCTGTAGAAGATTAGTTAACCACATTAGAAAATGTTCTTTCTTGTGGAGAGTCATTAGCTTGGTTTATTTAAAAAGACTTCAATGAGGAGAAAGAGCAATCTAAATTCAGTCAAAAGATGAGTAATACTACCAACACCTGCACATCTCACTAATGAACACATTTCATATCTTTTGTTGAATCTGTACACATCTGTGTGTTTATAAGGAGTGACCTGCCGTCACTATTTCTTGCCAGTCCGCCATCAGTCACACTGGTGTCTTGTTCACAGTGTTGCCAGGCAACCAGTTAAGACTCATGACAATGTCCCTATAAGTGCGGATCATCCACAGGCCACAGACCTCTCTGTCAACCATATTCCGATGAAAACTGCCCAAAAATAACAACATTGTTTCCTCGGAAGACAAGTCGTTGGGCGTTTCAAATGTCATGTTTATTAATTTGAGTAGTGCTGAGACTGATATATCTATCAACAGAAAATCAGCCAACAACAATTTTGAGCCATTAATGGTATTGTAAGTCATTAGAATGTCAGTCTTTGATACATTGTGATGGAGTGGAGCAGGCGGAGCCAAATGCAGAAACAACAAGGCAACAACAAGGCAAAACTAATCATTACAGAACAAAACCAAGGAACAAAGACTGAAATGAAAAACTTGTGAGACCACTGCTAATCCATTTACCTGACTTTGCACAACAATGAAAGCGCACATTTTAAATGGTAAGCCATCAACTAAATGGCAACATTAACTGTATTTGCCTGTATTCCATTGAAATAATACACACAATATAGTCAAATCAGTTCTGCATGTAAATTGATGTCCAAATATGTTGCAGTGTTGTCATATAGCTGGTTATGGCAAACAGTCTCTGAAAGTGATCTCTGCACAAGTTATTCTGCAAAAGGTAAAGAATGTAGAGGCTGCTTTGCTAGGAGTTCAATTGTGTGTACACATGCCAAAGAAACATCAGTTTGTCACGGTCAGCCGTGGTTTTGTTCACGTTTGGCGTCGTGGACCTGGAACGCTTGGAGGATGGAAGTTGGAAAATTTCAACTGGGAAAAATGACGACCTCTGAGTTGCCTGGAACACAGCATTATAATACAAAATACTCTAAAAAGGGGATGAAGGGCAGATATGGAGAGATGGGTGTAGAAGCTCATTAGGCAGGTGAACATGCAGGGAGCTGACTGGCAGGGGGAAAACATGTTAGGAACAGGAAAGGTGCTGATTGGCTGGGAAAAACTCAGCAGCGGAAGTACTAATGTCTCCAAACAGATTCTGGATTCACATGTAGACTCTGTAGGAAACGTGACATTCTGGTCTCCGTTTGTAGTCCGAGTAGTAGTGACCAATCATGTTGGAGCAGGCTTTGGTTGAATGCAGTTAAACAGTCCAACCAAACCCCCAGGAAGAGTGCCGCGCTTTGAAGCAAATTTTACATATCGTTGCCAAACGGTGGAATTACAATTTCCGGGCCCTGCAGGTGATGCATGTGGCCTAAAACTATTTGTCCCCATAGACTTACATTGATAAAGAGACGTCTGTAACTCAGCAGATTTTTATTTTCTTTTTTTCGGTAAAACATCTTCCCAGTACAAACACATGAATATCACTTGTAAATCCTTCGGTCCTAAAAGTTGTAAAATGAACCAATAGCCAAGTTATTTCCATTCATGTGAATGAGCCCAACAACAAGGCTGGACCTTTGAATGGGAAGAGGGGTTAAAAAAAAAAAAGCAAGAGCACATCGGCCCCATAATCAATCCGGGTATTGTGTTCTGAATTTTATCCTCAGAATTCAACTTTCATATGGAAGGAGTGATGCCATCCAGTTCTCTTTAAACATCCATGATATTAATACACGTAGCGAGTCAACTGGTTCATGAACACAGGGGGCATGTTGGGGCATGTCAGCGATCACGCCATGTCTGGTGGCTGCACGGCATTGTGAGCTCAATGTAGAAATGCTCTTATCTCTGCCTCTTGAAGAGTTTTCTCCCTGTTGAATGTTGGTGGGAATAATGGAGTCTAGAAACAAGCCTTTGCACTTTGATGATGTGAGACTGACAGCAACCGTTTCATGTTTCAGAGAGCTGAGAAATGTTCTTCAATCAAACTCGTTTTTGCTGAGTTTAAAAGATCTATATCATGTTTTCCCCTGATCAGTATTTTTCTGCGTTATATGGAAAATAATACACAACTATTTATGGCCTAGATATGTACTTTGCATTGCCGATACATTTCAGCACAAATTTAACAACATCAGTTCAAAGTCTGGGTTCTGCATTAAAAATCAAAATGCAGCTCATTCTTCTCCTCTTCAGACTCTCCCATGATAATTTTCAGACAGTAATGATTCACATCAGCAGGGGTGCAGTGATAAAGAAAGATGGCTGCCCAGTTTGAGACATTTAACATTTGTTCTTCATTTTGTTGTCCCAGATATGACAAAAAGTTTCTACCCCTGACATCAACTTGCAACCGATTCAACAGAATCAGGAACAGATCCTTAGCCTAATCACACCGAAACTACAGAGCACTGAAACATGTTCAGAAGTTTGATGTCAACTTTAATCCTCAAAGAAATAAATGTCATGAGAGAAAAGCTATTTTTCTTGCCATTCTTCTTGCAGCTTTTTGTACTTTAAAGTAAGAACATGGGGAACGGCATCATGCATAATAATAGAGCAGCAACTTGCACACAGTTTGCGAGATGGTTTCATCACGCACACCTATAGGGGGTGGACTTTGAAGGTAATCTCAACAAAAATGAAGCCATTAGCCAATTCCTTCATCACAATGCTGTCTTAAATCCACTCACATATTAGGCAATGTCAAGTCACAGACAATATTATCACATGTGGAAGCCAGTTATGTATGTAAATGTTATTTTATTCCCTCTATATAGGCAACATGCATTGCAATATTTATCCTGACAATGTAAATATATATGAGAGCACTATAAAAGAAAGTTGCCGTCTGAATAAAAACATCCTTGTCTGATTTGAAATCATTAACCCTTCCAACCTTCCACCAGTCTTGTTGTTCATCAGTAATAAACTTAAAAACTTCTGAAAAGCAATGAGTGCCAGCCAATCAGAGGCAGAGTAGGACGGGTCTCACTGGAAAACGGGTGGGGAGAGAAATCCTTCAAACTACCGTTAATAACAGGCCGCATTACTGCCAATGGCTGTGAAAGGTTGAATTGGCAGGTGGATGAGAGGGCACTGAAACAAGAAAAACTCACTTGCACGAATATTGCTAGTGTGCCGTTGGCTAAGCCACAGTGTACCAATGGTGGCACACAAGGGTTCCCACTCCAGTTTTAAGAAATTATTTACGCATGTGCTGACATAAGATGCTTCTCTCGGTTTAGTCTGGGTTACATTCTGCAGACATAATTGTGATATGAATAGAAGCAGATTTCTGTTTAAAGTCACGTCTAAAATAGCACAGACAAACTGAATGTTCTTTTTTTTTTTCAATTGTTGGACCTGATAATGGCCGTGACATATCCAGCCAAGGTCTGTTCACATAAATCACAAGAGTAAACATAGCCCAATACAATGGAGGTGAATGGAGCACAAAAAAAAACCTTTCTCAGAAACTGGTTTAAATGCTGTGAAGCCAGAAAAATACAATGGCATTCACCTCAAGGCAAGGCCGGTCAAGAAGGCAGCTCCATTCAGACACAGAGGAGTCCAAAGGGCTTTACAGGCAGGACTCGACGGTAAGTACATTTTGAGGATTTGGCAACACATTCTTGGCCTCTGGTTGCTATCAACCACTTTTTAACATATGAAACATTGGGACAGCAAAAAGCTAAACATGAACAATCTAAATCATTTTTTTTCAATATTTATTTTTGCATTAGTGATATTTAAATATTGCTGTTTTAGTCAGAATCAGAACCAGACAATGCTGCACATGACAGCACTGCATGTGCATGTTGCCTGGCATAGAAACATAAGACTTTAAGAAAACATTCAAACTGAATTTAAAACACAGTAAAGCAAATAACTAACTCCAGTGTAAAAAGAAGTTACTTCTTCTTTGGAAAGCAACAGTAAACTGAATGATCTGGTAGCGGATACAATTATTTTGATCAATAATAATTCGGTGCATTTATATCTATATTTATTCATTATATTTTTTTTGACAAAGTTAGGAAAGCAATGGTTAAGTCAAGCCCAATATATTACACATAAGAGAATGCTCGCTGTCACTTCAGTCCAGTACAAGTCAATTAGAGATGTACTTAAGGTGGGGAGGTGGGCGTTGATGGGTGCACAAGCTCTGTCTCAATTTCTGTCAGAAGTGATTCATTTGTTCTTTCATAGTCTGTTTATTTCTAGCACTAGAAAGAAAAGAATTGATGCACGTTAAGTGGAACCAAAATTCCACCAGTTCTGCTCCGAAATGTTTATCCATAAACCACTGGCAGCATGTGCTAAGATTAACACCAAAAAAACAACAATGGTCAACCTACTTATGTGAATAGAAATACATATAAACATGCTAACGTGCATTTGACAATATCACTCAGACAAAGGAAAAAAGAAACCCGACTCCTCATCCCGGCTACTTTCAAGCAGCTTTTAGATGCAAAAGCAGAACGGTATACAATAATTACAGAGGTAATTGCCACTTCTATTGGCATATAGCTGAACTAATTGAAGATCTCCTCCTAATGCCTATTTGTAATATTCTATTTATCTCAGATTTTCCACTTCATAACATTGAGAAATGCTTTTCAGTTTTATAGTCTATAGTTTTATCATTTTGACTTGTTGCCTTTTTGGAAATTGCTTGTTCAGCGTTCGTACGGTATAATAAAAGAATGTTGTGTGAATGAAATGTTCCTTATGTTTATAATGAAAATAGTGTGGGCAAAGTGCTCAGTCCCCATGAGGAGGATTGATTCTCTCTTTGTCTCTCTCTAATGACATACGAGTAAAGATTAACAGTGTACGGTCACATATGTGAATATGACAAGATATTTCACTTTTTCTTTGGACTGATGGAGATTCTGTTCGCCTTTTTAAAGTTGATAACAATATTAAGTCCAGCAATTTGTATTATTCTTATTCTAAAATAGTTGGGTAGTTTCGACCTTCTCGAAGGTAACATGTTTTGTTTGATACTCTTCATGCATAAAATGGGACCTTTGCCAGGGTTAAGTCATGCACCAAATTGCACCATTAATAGGTGGGATCACTGCTGACTTAAGGCCTGAGACCATTTAGTGCTTTATAGAAATGTAATAGGATTTTGGAGACTATCCTCTCACACACACAGGAAGCCAGTACAGTCAGTGATCAAAGGGAGTGCTCCTCTTCCTTGGTTTCGGTGAGGACTCTGGCAGCAGAGTTCTGGACGAGCTGCAGCTGCAAATAAATACATGAACACGTTTTTCTGCATCCTGTTCGGACAGAAATCCTTTTAATCTTGCTCTGTTTTTTAATGTTGTAGGAGGCTGATGTTATTGTCTTGATGTGGCTGTTGAAATGTAGCTCCGCGTCCATAACTACACCACAATTTCTGGCTTGATTTCTACATTTTAGTGTCAGGGACTCTAGGTGAACACTGACTATTAATCTCTCTTCTTTGCAGCCAAAAGCAATTATTTCAATTTTTTCTGTCAAAGAATTCAACCAAAACTGTCCTCACAGCAAGTTCTTCAAATGAAATAACAGAATAAATTCTTGGTAACTGCCCTGCAGATTTTGTATTAAGCGTATCTATTCAGCCTGTTCTCTGCAGAAAAACAAAGAGTGTGGCCCAATCCCAACGTCCCCCCTAAACCCTCAAACCCTGAACCCTCAAGGACTCACTGACTTCTCATGGTAAGTGGTTGAGTGTGAGAGGCTGTGAGGGCTCGAAATGGTGTAAATAGAAACGGGACAACACTTTGCTGCAACATATCACGTTACCATGAAAACGACAACAAATATGATGTATAATTGTGTGTATTTATTTTATACTTTGTACTCCCTGATTTGAACGTCTTCAGGCTCTTTACTCACAAGATGAGAAGTGATTTCATATAATCTATTTACTCGTTTTTGTCAAAACAGCTTCAATGACAAAATCTAATATTTGATGAATAAATAAATAAGTATTCTCTGATTTCATGTTTATTTTTTGTTCCATCTTTAGCCCTTAATGTTTCTGTGTAAATGTAATACTCCAGGCTGAACACACGTGAGCCGTCCTCTTTGTTTACCTTTTTTTTTTTTACGTCTCCATGCGTCCACTGGTTACCCCGTGTTTAACGTCACATTGCAATGATTTGTGGGTAATTCCCTTCGGCTAAGTCAGCATGCCATGCTGACTTGCGGAAAGAGTTCATTAAGGGCTCAAAATGTCTGCCAGAGAGCCTCAAACACTCGATGATTTGACAACGGGACAGCCCTAAACCCTCACGCACTTCGCGGGAGCGAGCCTCAAAGTCCGTGAGTCCGTAAGGGGGGACATTGAGATTTGGCCTGTCGGTCATTTCACCAAACGCTGACGTGTTCAAGTGACGAAGCCCCCTAGCGGCTGTGGGAAATATGTCTCTTGTCTATCGGGAGCAAAAGTGTGTATTTTTGTTATGGAGCCACAAATTCTGCAGAGGGAGAGTGCCCGCTTGTTTTCTGCTTCACGATGACAATCAATGTTCTTTTAAAAACCTTGACGCCGCACCTGTTCCCTTAACCTGAATAACATGGTAATTATTGTAACCACAGCAACAGAGGTTCCTCAAACATATTGCCCAAACCATGTAACTTTTGCTTCTAAACCCAAGCAAACTAAACCACAGCTCCATGACAACATGACAGGACTCCTTCCTTTGCTCCCAAAGGACAAGAGGCATAATTACTACGGCTGCTAGAGGGCTTTGCCACATGAACAAATGTCACTTTTGAGAATGTAATGAATTTGTTGGGAGGACAGTCTCACATGCCTGCATATCAATAAATTGTGAGAAGATCATTTTTTTCTTACACACCCAATGTGTAGCATCAAAGAAGCTATTCCCACAAAGACTCTCCACTAATCTGCCTTCCCGGCTCATCGGAATGGCATCACCTGTCCTTTCCACTGTGTTACCACTGTACCGCCCTCTCTGTCGTGGGGCCCTTCCTCCTCGTCCTCCTCGTATTTACCTGACATCTCTGTGCTGACACCGCACTTTGTCGCAGTTCGACCCTCCTCCTCCTCACCACCAGCATCAAGGCCCCGTCTCTGGTCAAGGAGGAGGAGGAGGAGGAGGAGGAGTAGGCAGAGAAGCGAATGGGAGGGGGAGGGATACCAATAGCGCTGCTGATTTACGGCCCTGCCTCCTTGTGACAGCGGCTCCAGGCATCGGGGCCACCGTCAGACTCCGTGTGCTTGTTACATTAATTTCTTGTCGCCCCTTGTCCAAAGCGTCTTCCCTGACTGAGCTGCACTGCACTAAATGTTATCGCTATCACTATTAATGCTTTCACTGTTAATGCTATCACTATTAATGCTATCACTATGTCATCGTTAAAATATGTGCGAAATTCGGGAAAATGCAGCCGGAGCTGCTTCACAATAACCGCACCCCATCGCAAAAGCAAAGAGCTGAGGGAATGAGTCCCGCACACACCTGGAGGAGTTTGTAGGAGAAATGCTCAGCTCGTTAGGAAACATCTATCCAAAAATAAAGACGCGTCGTTGTTTGTATGTGACTGGCCAGAAGAAACAGAACAGGTCTTCTGGCCAAAAGAGCTCTGAGCTCGATAAAAGATTATTGTGACAATGTCAGTTTGGCTACACACAGGCAAATACTGCAGCTGTTTTGCCCGCAGCAGGAACACACACACAAAAAAACTAGGTTGGAAGGGTGGGTTTTGTATCTCTGCGGCTCAGTTTGTACTGACGTCTTTTCAGGTCTTCTTGTTATATGGCTTCCTGTCACATGTGCACACCGATTTTGTAAATTTGCAGAGTAGAGATTGAAGTCTAAGGCACGAGAAAGGGGTTTTCCTTTGTCAAAGATCTTTAAGAAATGCTTTGAATTTTAATCAAGTCTGCCTTTCCGATAAGTGGCCTAAACTTTTCTGGCGTGTGGCAGAAAGTTTCATGAAATGAATGATCGTGGACAAGAGAGCGTGACACCGACACCGCGAGGGATTGCTGAAAATGTCATTCCAGATCCGCAGGCTTTAATGTGCTGCTATTACACCCTTCGCGTTTTATTCTCAGTGCGAAACTCAAAGCCTGACTAAAGATGGAGTTTATTGTCTGCACTTGCTCACTTCGAACCTCGTACTTTCAATGTCATGCCGCCATAAAACTTTCACTAAGTCACTAAATGGTGTGCCAAGGCTAACCCAAAAGTCAAGTCAGGCTGGAGCCATTTCTTATAATGGGCACAGTTTTATAATTGATGGTCTTTTTTTGTCATCTCTTGTGTCTGAATCATCTGAAGTGAAGTACCAATCGGAAGACTAAACACCATCCCTGGAATTAATCAAAATGGGACGTGATTGAACAAGGGGGGGACTAAATCAAATATTTGAAAGTGTTATGGACTTTGGCGCGTATAACTTCAACTGAGTATTTCAAATTTGAGAGAAAAGTCATTGCTGTAGGACTTTTGTTCGTGAGAAAAACAATGCCAGTAGATTGTCTGAGGAGTGCTACTTCACGAAAGCAGGTATATCAAAAAACAAACAGGTGTGCTTAGGATCCAAGGCTATGATGAGACCAAATACAGAGAAGGATTAGACTTGTACCAAGCTTTTTTATCAATAAGTCATAACCACAAAAATATCAAGGCACACTGCTTTGCAAAAATTAAAAAAAGTGACAGCTCGCGGATACACCAAGGCCGCCAGGCAATTGCAATGCAGGGTAGCAATGGATGACAGATGCAGTCAAGCAGGTAGGTGTGCAATTAGGAGCAAAGTATCAATATCTTTAAGGTTAGCAAGCCCAACATTGCGTTTTTCACAAACATTCACACACACTTTTATTATTGCTAAAAAAAAATGTAATCATACAAAAATCTAAAAACGTATTGGGACTTGAAACAACCTCAAAGACATGCTCCCTAATGAGGGAGACACTGAAATGCTTCACTACAGTATACATTTTTTTTTAATGTCTGAAAATGCATGTCCAGCAGTATCTCTGCTCTAACAGCACACTCTTGCATTTAGCCTTGCCATCCGCAATAATTATGCAACAAGATGTGGGATCGGGCCGGCTACCCACTCATGCTATAATGATGCCCACATAGAGCCATCAGCATATCCTCCACAACACCTGCATAATGGACTTCCATAGGAAAAGCATGGTAAAAGGGGGGAGACGGCTTCCTGCATTGGCTTGTTTGTGTTGGCGGTGATAGAGACGGCTAAAAAAATAAAAGGCAGATCTACACAAAACAAAACCCTAGAAAATTTCACATTTGACCAAAAAATGCCTGCAGCTGTTAAACACTGCATCGAATGCTTTCTCCCTCATGCCTTTTTTTTTTCCCTTTCTCCCACATGCGCGCGCCTGCACACGCTCGCACACGTTCCCCACGCAGCCAGGCGCGCGCACACGCAGACCTGCTCGCCAATGCACAGCGCAGCACAGCACAGGAGCCCCGGACAGTGCCAGTGCCTGCCCGTGAACGCAGCCTGGCGTCTCTACCGCTCCACTGGATGTTTGCGCAGAGGACACCGACCTCCGCCGGTGACTGCACCGATCCACGCAGCAAAATCCACCTCGTGTCCACCTTCTAACTTTTGCAAATTGCGACGTTTTGTTGTTTGTTTTTTTTGTATTTTTCTTATATAGTTTGTTTTGTAGCAGGCACCTGTTCCAAGACTCTGTTTGCATCGGGAGAAAAAAAAACCCTGTAGAGCCGTGCGTTTGACATCCAACTTGGCACTTGATGGATATTTGTGAGTGACGGGTTTGGAAAGTTGCCCTGCGTCAGGGAGCATGGGCGCAAAGTTTAAAAGCGGTTTCCTCTCTTTCTAATTAAAATCGAGAGATAGTTTTTTTTTTTTTATGAAGGCAGGTGAGTCACCCCTCGCGTGAGAGACGCGCAGAGCTCCGGAGCTCTCTAGGTACGAAAGGAAAGGAAAGGCGACGCGGTGGAAGTCGTGATCTGTGCGGCGGATTGCGCCACGGAGGACGGAGGGGAACGGGCCGATGAGACATCATGGGTAAGTAAGTGGAGGATTGTGTCGTTTTGACACGATTGCCGCCAGAGATTGACGAACACCGCGAGTTCATGACTATTATTAGTTGAGCGCAGTCCTTACAATGGTTATGGGTTGTGTTTTCTCCTCTGGCGCATCTGTGAGTGTGTTGGATTTTCAGAAAATCCCCCCAAAAATATTTTCGCGGCTTATTCTTGCGCTGCAAACTGACATCTCCAGTGTTTCAGAGTAGCACTGTTGCTCCGTTTTCCTTCAAATATTCCCTGAGAATTATTTTAATTTTATTTTTGTATTTGCATTCAAGAGCATCTTGAATCACCACTGAGAGGTTCTCCATCTCTACTCGCGAATAAAAAACAAAACAAATAGCCTGCTGCAGGAGGGAGTGCTGGTGCCTCTGAAAATCAAGGGGGAGGAGGGAGACAATAATGCTCTCACCTTTTATGATGTGGAAGAGATGTAGCCCATTATCCTAATCAGTCGACATGGGTCTGTCTAGTCTAGGTTCCAGTGAATGCACAATGAGTTGAAGCTGAACAATAGCTCCTTATCTGTCAGGTGACGTCCTTGTTGTTATTGAAGCAACTTTATACCCTAAAATCCCAAACCGACTTTAAAGGGCAGAGATGTGATGATTCTGTTTTCTGTGGCCTCCCCCTCATCTCCCCCTTCGAAGCTCTGACATGTTTTGACTCGATTGGATTCCCCTATTGACAGCTCTGGGCATCTACAATCTCATCCCACACTGCCTATCACCTCCACCATTTTACTGACTGTGGGTGCTCCAAAGCTAAATGCACCGCTCAACCTCACAAACCCACACTTCTCTTCAGTGTTTCTTTTTTTTCCAATTTTTTTTTTTGGGGTGGGGGGGGGGGGGGGTGCTCAAAGAGAACTGTGGGTGTTCACAATTGTCACTCACTATGCGATGAAACGGCGCTGACTTTCGAGCACTCTGCAGCTGTTCAAACACAAAGCCGCACAATTGCTTCGTGTCCTTTCTTTCAGTGGAACTTTTATTGTTGAATATCTCAGGGAAAGGCTGATATTGTTATACGCCCGCACACGCGCACACACTCGTGATGGGCGGCGAGGTGCAGAGAGAGAGAGAGACGTTTTGAAACTACACCATGCATTTTCATTCTGTCTGTCTCGACTTCTCGCGTCATTTGTGCTGCTGTTTTGTTTCTCCTTCTTTTTCAAATTGACTGAAAAGCTGAGACATTCTGGAGAGATGCCTGCTGCCCAAACATCTGTGCAGAAATGTGGCACTTACCCAAGTAATGAGCAGCTTAGTGCAACTAATGAGCACATGCTAATGAAGTTTTAATTATGTCATCACAATTACTATAAGCCCAAATAAGAGGCTGCATTTGTTAGGATATCAACACTTCTAACTGAAGCTCTCTCACAGTATCCACCCCATCTTCATCCATCTACATTGGTTTCCACCGATTAAATGGGAGTGAAAACTTCATACCGTCTTCAGTGGTGACGTTTTCTTCTCCCTGAATTCGACAATAAAACACGACATCAACACAATTTGGTTATTATAATCATCTGCACAGAAGGGCACAATCAGCTTTGGCTATGTTTGAGAGAATAGCAGCTAAGAGGTGCAGCAAATCCTTTTTTTTTTTTTCAATAATAATTACTTTTCTGACTAAATGAGAAAATTGCCCATCGCAATTTCCCCCAAATTGCTTGCTTTGCCCAATCAACAATTCACAACACCAGGATATTCCATATAAAGTGGTACAACACAGAGCAAAGCAGCGAATCCTCACACTTGAGAGGCTGGAACGAGAGCACGTTTGGCATTTTTGCTTGATAAAACACTGTATCTGTTGGTTGGCATTAAATTGACTGGTCATTACAAAACTTGTATGAAGTAATGTAGTGTTACTTTTCAAAATGTATAACAAGTAAGGAGGAGCATCATTTTGACTGACAAGTCCAGCTCTGATACTGTGTGTGCTGATCACATATTCGTGGCCCAAGCTGTGAAACGTACCTTCAGCCCTGCCTACCACAACAACGGAACTGTGCAAATGATGCAAAGAGGGTTACATTTCCAGCTGGCAGAAAGTAAGGGCAGGGAACAGCAATACAGGAGTCATTGTGAACAACACAGGAGGCTCAATAGTCTCCGGTCTGACTGTACACACTCGTCTGCTGCGGTCATACTGCTTGGGCAAGAGCAACAGGGCAATTACGCTCAAATAACCTTCAATTTATTCGATAATCCATCAGCTTCCTAGGGCAGACAGAGACAGTAATTGGCCCAATGACCACAAGCCAGGAAAGCCTAAGCTGAATTACTATGGAAAAAATACCTAACCTGTGGGCACTTTTTTTTTCTTCAAGCTTATAGTGCAGATAATTAGAAGATGTTATTCACTGGCACAAAATCATGTACGTTTCATGCCAATTTAAGACCATTATGCTGTGTTGGACAATATATGTGGATGTAGTTTCTCAGCTCTATAAGTTTATCATTAGTAAAACTGCCAAGTCGTAATTAAATCAACAAATTAGATTAACACTTTTTTGTTTAAGGACAAGGTCTCTCTAATCTACAGATTAAAGCAGCAGCTACAACGTGATTGGTTTTAGGGGCTTCCTCCAGAGCCATGCGATGGATGAAGACAAAGCCTGCGTATGCTTTAACTCAAGACTAGGTGGGAAGCTAGTTCATGGATGAACAGTGTTTGGTCAATGTGATAAATTGTGGTCAGATTGTTACAGGGATATGTGAATTCCTGGATATGAAATGCTCTTCTGAATTTGTATGTAGCGGTCAACAATAATAATTCTCCGACTACCACTGGAAGAGCATATCATATGGCATGGTTAGGCTACATTCGAGACAAATAACCAAGGACTGCTTCAATTTATTTGAATTCAACAATATTAGCATGCTATTTTGAACAAGTTGTTGTTCTGGATTACTCACATGTGGTGTGATTGTGTAATTAATGTTACTTTGTTTAACAAACTAGACCTAGGTTGCATCCCAAGACAATTTTGAGCTTACCCACAGCTTTAAATGTTGGTCCTCTAGTAAACAGAGCAAGATAACATTACTGCTTCGGCTTCCAGACCGTAGTTCGAGAGGCACAGGGGAGACTTTGTTTTGCCTCCGGGGCCAAAGCTGATGCTCACTTCGGTGAGCTGCAGCATTTATTCATGGACAAACACTGAACATTTACTGCTACTTGACAACTTTACTGTTAATCTCCTCTCTGCTCTGATCGCCAACAGCTGTCTGCTCCGAGCGCGTTCACCGTCACGCCCCCCCCCCCCCCCTCTCTCTCTGTGCCGCTCGACCACACAGCGACGCCTACACTATATGCTACTCTTATGACATATGCATAACCCTGTGTCATCCCCCTACAAATACAGGTTTGAAACACATATATAAGAAAACAAACGTGTGGGAGAGCAACAAATATTGCGTAGCTATTGAAGAAGTGGATTGAATGATTCATCACCGAGGCAAAGACGTCACTTGCGAGGAACACTTTCCATTTTGAAAGAGCAACGACCAATGGGGGAACTCCAAGTCGACCGACCGATGACGTAACTTCGTCGCTCGCTCGCTCGCTCACTCGCTCACTCAGTGACAGACTTTTGAGTTGACACTGCAGGGCTGGCCCCTGCTTCGCCGCGGTCCAGTGGAAACAGAGAGAAGAAAACCTAACTAACCTCGAACAGGCTTCAGCTTTAGCTCCTTTTCAGATAGCTAAAGCCATCAATAAGGATTATTCTGTCAGTGTGAGGCATGTTTCCTCTTTCCGAGCCTGACTGAAAGCCCCCATCAGGCACTTTCTTGCTGCAGTTTAGTAATATTCACTTCACCACTACCCACACACGCCATCAAACTATCATAACACAGCATATCACATCGAACTCTTTCCCTATATACCTCAAGGTCTTTCATTTCAAGTTTATTTGTCCCCGTCGTCGTGCAGAGAGCAAGCCTGTCTTGAATTGCAACATTTCCTCAAAGTTTCTTCTTTTCTTTTTTGTTTTATCCTTAAAATTCTGCGAGATACTTCCCCAAGTAATGTGTCCTGCACATTGAGCCCATGCGGTAAAATATGGGCAGAGAGACATAACTGAGAACAAAGCCTGGCAGTAAGCAGTGGGAGCTGAGCATGCACAAAAAAGAAGACGATGCAACAAGAAGCACACGATAAGGTATTGTGTTTATTTGTACGCCCCCGGAGGACACTACAGCCCACGTTTGCTTGTCATGGTCTTCCAGCCTCAAAGATAAAAAAGAGAATGTGTCAGTCCCTTCCAGAACAACGCATATGACCTTGTGGTTAGCCCCTAAAACAACAAGTACAAGGTTGGGGGGAAGATTGTGGCCATGGTTAGAAGAAACCAACACACTGTTGGTACAGTAGATGACGGCGTGTTGACAGTGGTTTGTAACAACGTGAAACTACTTCCGCTTTTTTTTTTCTCAGTCATTATTCCCTCAGTCAGAAGAGGCCGGTTGTCAAAAAAGCCCCTGAAAATGTACATTTTGTTGTATTTCTCCGTTATATGAATATCAATGACAAAATAACCAACGCTCAAAGTTAAGCTTCTGAAAACAATATCCTCAGTGTTGATGCAATGTGACAGAGCTGATTTGCTTGATCGGGACGCGGTGTGGTTTGATTAGATTTGATTGACAGTGGCATGGCACCACTGCCTTGCACGGCAGCGGGATTCTCAGAATGTCACGGGATTAGGCGAGAATCGCGGGATTACATATCACAGGAAAATCCATCTTGTCAGGCTTCAAGAAATGCAATTGTGTCCGGCAAGCCAGTGCGCAGACCAATCAGCATCCCGGGAGGAGCTGCTACCAGCTACAGCTGTGGCTTAGGTGTGTGCGCGGCGACAGGAGAGGCGATTGTTTGCTCAAAACAACAATGGCTATAGATTCTTCAAAAGTGTCAGTTATATCCCAACTGAAGAGTATTTCTCCATTGAAAGAAGATCGAAGAACGCCTGAAGGCTTTTCTTGATAGAAAAAATGATGTACCGGCTCACTTCGGTAAGAGTTTGATTGACAGGTGGGTCATCCAGAAACCCGCCACATATACCTTTACTCGTGGACTGCTCTGAGTTCAGTGCTATTCATCCCCTGACAGACATCATCTGACAATAGCTCCTGTGCAGTCGCACTACATTGAGCAGTGGTCACTTTCACCCATAATCAGCCTACATATAGTTACTTTATTCTTCACTGAGACTGACCAATCAAAGCTCAGTTTTGGGAAGGGAAGAGATACATGAACAAGATGAGGGAACCCAGAGAAAGAGAGAAGGTGATGGAGATGGGAGATGAGAGAGGAGGACCAGGTACTGCCCACTGAGCCCAGGACAGGTGCTATTCAACACAAACCAATTTGAACTGTTATTACCACATAAATATATGTGTATTTGGTTTATACTGTGGAACCTACAGGCTCACTAAAACACACATGTACCGTTTGAGACACATTTCTATAATTCAAATCCAAAATAACGCAAACTCAAGCACATATTTTGAATAAACTTTCACAGGAGGGGCAAGTGAGGAGTCAGAGAGAGAGAGACAGTAGGTGAAAGCACAAGGTGAGAGAGAGAGAGAGCAAAGAGTCAAGGACAAAGAGAGAAATGAACAGAAATAATGTAATGTTGAAGGCAGAAAGATGAGAGGATACAAGAGCGAGAGGGAGCACGTTATGGAAAGTAGAGAGACACAGAAACACTGTCAACATTCACTTTCTGATGTTTTGTGATCATTTTTTTGCTTCATCTGTATTTTCAGATTGTCGTGGGGATCATTCATTGCAACATTTAACCTTATGTTCATGTATTACTGCTGACAGGTCATTTTTGCTACTGCCCACGGAAATGCTTTCAAAGCTATTGTTGTACCACTTTTGTTGTCCAAACATCCCAAAAGATGCCATTTAGGTCAGGGAAATTAAAAACAAATATTTGGGGAAGGGGGCATGTCCCCAACCCCATTAAAGTTTCTCAGTTTCTCAGTTTCTGGACCCTGGTATATCTAAAGCCCTGCATATGGCCAAACTAATAACTGCCATCATATTTTGACTCAAATATTGATGCATCCTAATCGCTACCAGGCTGTACGTGCCATCACCTTTTTTTCCAGCAGAAACCCCGCTCCCTTCAAACCAGTGAGAGAGTTTAGACAAAGACACGTGAAATAACCTTAACTGTGCTGACTTTGTCAAAACCAAATGGGAGTTCATGAAAAGCCCCTCGTAGCTCGCAGTAAGAGGCTGATTTATAAATGAGGTCTTCAGGGCTTTCAAACAAATGACCGTTGCTTTAATTTCTCTGATGAGGTTCAGTTTCACTATGTAACTTTTGAAGCCCCAGAAGGAACATGGAGACAAATATAGATCTCAAAAGAAGTTTTAACACACAGCTTAATGTTCTTTTAGGTTGATCGGACATCTGGGAAACAAAGTCAAAACAGTGTTTGTTATGTACCTATGGTACTGTGATTAAGGTTCAGGTTAGGAGGAATATTTTGATATATAATCTGTGTAGTTTTTTAGGGATACACGATATTGATTTTGGATATCGGGCCAAAATCTATATTTTACTCAAATGGTTGAATAATTTATCAGTGACTATGGGGCCGATCGATTAAATGTATCGATCATCAATCAATCCATTATCTGTAGGATTCAGGATTGCAGGATCAGTCAATGTTGCCCAATACGAGGTGGAGCCCATCCCAACGAAAGCAGGGTACACCTTAGACAGCTCGCGGGGCTATCACACGGCTGACACATATTGAGAACCATTCACTCTCACAATTACATCTACATGCAGGAGAACGCCAGGAGAACCCATGCTGACACGGTGAAAACATCCAAACTCCACAGAGAAGGCTGGCCCCTCTTGCTGTGAGGCTGTAGTGCTAACCAATATACCATATTAAACTATTTATGCTGCATTAAAAAGGTTTACACTTCAATTCTAATTTTCTGATCACTTTGAAGATTTCTTTCCAAGTTGCTGGTGTACGATTTATTATTTACAATTCATTACATTTATTTATACATATTTATTTGTTACATTATGTTTTAGAAAGTTAGGAAAGCAATGTTTAAATAATAACTCAACACTTAAATGTGTTTTTAAACTATAAACCGAATTATATGACTGTACTGTTATAATACACAATATCTATGCTGGTGTTAATATTGAAACAAATTGATTAATGTCAACATTTCATGGTTGAAAATGACTCAAAACGGTCTCTGTTTAAAATCAATGCACGGTAAATTATTAAATACAGCCAACAGTTGAGGAGTAAATTATGGCATGAAAAAAATGTTAACACCCACAAGCTCACATCACTTACCGCTCAGATGGCTACAGCACAAAATAACATATTTGCTGCTGTTTTCCGCTGTCTCCACCATGGCCACTGGGCTCTCTTCCCGGAGCTAGCCACGGACATTGGGTAAGCTATGAAGGCTGTCCTGACCTTTACCACGGCTTCTACGGCCATGGTGGTGTCTAGAATTATAGCACGGCAAACGGCGACATGCAGCATGACATCTGGCTCCACATGTCGCAGCTTCTCCCCAGATTGGTCGGGAAGTGCTGGATGGTCTCATTTCCCACAATGGACTATTTGGACCATGCCACCGGGGGGGCCATGTCTCATGTGCCTGAAGCAGCCAACACCTTTGGAGCAAAAAGCTGCGCTTCAGCCGCAAGATCACAGATAGCGAGGCGCTCAACATGCTCCAGCTCGAGTGCCTCCTCCTACCCTGCCAAGATATTCTCCTTGGACCAGCAGCTCTATGCTATAGCAGTAAGAGCTTGATACAATGAATACAATGGCATCAGTGCCAATGGAAGCAAAATAAACCCTTTTTAGGGCCACCCACTTTCTCTAAATAGCAGTTTCCTCTCAGCCGGTCTGCTAATGCTCCCACTGAGCATTTTTGATCTTCACAGTACATGCTCCCCAAACAAAACAGTGGCTTGCCTCTGCACAAACAGCAGCAGACACAAACCCAGTCATTTCATCACATTTTCATGAGTAACAATCCTCCTTATTAATATGCATTACAGACCTTAAAGTGTTATCAACCTCTTCCCGCTAATCGGAGCGAGTTAGTGGTGATGTCCCGGCCCCCGACCTGTGTCAAACTCAGGGTTTGACCTCGAAGTCAAACGCTGACGCTGTCATGCATCTCCCTTTCGAAGCCGCTAGCCCAAATCTCTCTCAAGATGCCATCTGTCAAGACAGCGCTCCTCCAAGCCCTGATATCAGCTAGATTTAAGCACCTTGCACACAACACAGAACGACAATGGCAGCATTGTGCTCTGAAACCCATTATGTCCAATGGCTTGCACGGCGCCATGATGTTTTTTCCCCGCTATATTGAACTATGCGTGGCCACAGCGCTCTGCTTGCAGAATGCTGGTTCAACCTGGTGAAACATGGGGCGCAATGCGTCACAATGTGCACTGCACCCAACGCAAACTGTTGTGAAAGGCCCATGAGTGACATATGCGTGCTGTCAGTCTGGTCGTGAATCGTTTCTCTCGATTCGCTCTCCCTTTTCCCTCATCAGAATGAGGCAGAAGTGTCTCACCAACATTGCCCAGTGTGCGCTTTGTCTCAGTATGTTGTATGCACAGAAATAGGCAGACGCAGCAGCTGTTCATTCAGTTCAAATCGCCATCTCACAAGCCTACACTGCAGGGGGAATGGAGCCTCCGTTGGCCGCCCAGCCGTACTCCAAGAGACTTTTATCCAAGCCGCACCCTCCGAGGCTGAACAATAAAGCCAACGCAGAATTGCCAAAACTGCAGTTCATCAAATGGCCACTTGAGGCTGGCTCCAAAAGTGAATCAGTCCTCATAAGAACCCCAAGATAAATTGCATAGCCTATGCGATTTGGCAAGTCAGTTACATCAGTAACTCTGAGTCTGAGTATAGGAGTAGCCCTCTAAGCTGTGGGCCACTTTGGCTCGATCTGTGCCAGCTGAAAAGAAATGCTTGTTTAATTTTGAAACAGAACTGTGGGCGCATGGCTGTTATGTGTTGCAAGTGCGAAGGGAGGTCTCTGTTGCGACAAGAAATATTCATGACTGCTCATGTGCACTGGGCTAAACCCAATAGCAACAGCTCTCAGAGGGCTACGCCTATATTCATAGAACCTGGAGTAACAATTCCTAATTAATGTTATTGGGTATTGGCCAATACCCAAAGTCCAGGTAATCTATTTGTATCGGGACTGAACATTTTCCGACAGTTTTTATATGTATGTTTATTATTCAGTTATCTTTAGGATCATAACTGGATTTGCACCAAAATGTTATTTTCTATAATGATTTCCTGGCCAACCCTTCCACAGCCAGGGTCAGTGTAAAGGCCTTTTCAAAGCTCAAATAATTAAGAAATGACACATACAGAACGTTTTTGTAAAGGTTACGTATATACAGTGTATTAAGTGCTGAATTCTTACTAAAGATAGATAGTGTTTTTCACAATCCTGAACGGGTCCTTTTGACCTTTACTGATTACTTACTTCACAGTGGCCAGCTTAGACGTTTGGGTTAGTGCTGATCTTTTGACACCAGCTCTTATATCGATCAATGCAGCTCTCTACCTCTCTGCACAGATTTCTAAACCAATAATGTGTGTCCGTGCATTTGTGTGTGTGTGTGTGTGTGTGTAGATCCATAGGAAAGCCAGTGTCAGTGAAGTTCCTGATATGTGTTGTATTATTGGCCTGTAAAGAGTTTTGGCTGTCACATTTTGAGTGTGGGTGTTAAGGTGGAATACTTTAGATTTATAGGGTGCCTCTTAGCTGCTAGAGCTGCTAAGAGGCACACTGTATGACGTAAGCAAATATAAATAAATAAGATGACTAAAAGTCAGACCTCACCCCAATTAGACCTCTTAAATGCCACCATATTCAAATAGTTTCCATTAGACTTTAATCACTTTGAGGGGAAGGAATCATTAAGTGTATCTTTACAGCAAACGAATGAAGCTACTGCCAGTGTCTAAGGAAGATAAGCAGCACACTAGCTGGATAAAGACGCAGATATCAAGGCAAAAATAAAATCGCTTTACTGTTTCATGAATTTAATTATCTTTTGCTACAGTTTTGCTATCTTTGATAGATCTTCATCATGCACGAACTTCCTGTTAGATCTAAACACTGCAGCGAGAGATAATTAAAGTTTTAATGGGGATATAAAGAAGTGTGTAGATTGAACTTTTGCTCTGACCTCTCTTAAGTGCCATCATCTTTTATCTTTATGTTTTATGTTTGTCTACTCTAAAACGTGATGTTTTCATGTTTTTATGAAAATATACAAACACGCTTAAACAGATCTACGATTATTGGCTATTCATGGGGATCCAAGTCACTGAAATATCAGGCGCAGCACTATGGCTTAGAGAAAAGCTGTAGGCACCAGACCAGTATGGTTTGGCTGAAGCTTTTAGAAAAAGTCACTTCCTCAACTAACGTTGCTGTCGTATTCTTGTCCCCTAAAATGATATCCGGTTTAATACAAAAAAAATGACTTGTTATCAGAAGCATGCTCTACTGAGAAAATACAATTTACAGATAAAATACTAAATTACGGAAGGAAGAAATCCCCCTTATTTTCGAAAATCATTTTTAATTATGTTTCTTATTAACAGGATTTTTATATATCACGGTTATCGTCAAAAGCGACCTGCTGTGTGGTTACTACAAGTTAATCCACGCCTGCTGCCAGCCAATAGGAATTGAGAATTCACAGTGGTCCTGGTATTCATTATAATTACAGACATGTCAGTCAATAGACATGGCGGCCAGCTTGGCTGCACAACACTTAGAGTGAGAAGTTGATGCACGTTACAGGCAGTCTCTCTTAAATAAGAATTCTATAAACCGTATGTTGCTAATCCTATTGATCTGCATGTATGTGCAGCTCCAGGTGTAGTAAGACTTAGCAAATCAATACACCTAATCATGGCATTAGATCTTTAAGTGGTAATAATTTAGGCCTCTCTCTTTTTTCTATAAAATGGGCCAGCAGGCAAAGCTAGAGCAATCTGTCTGTCTTCCTTCCCCTTTTACATTTGTATTCTTGAGTAGGTCATAGACTCGCTAGACCTCAATTACTACATCCCTCAGAAATCCAGACAGAATAACTGAGTTTACAAAATCAACTGTTCATTTCATTTCAAATTTTAATGGTTGCTGCCCCATTTAAGTTGTATTTCGCCATTTCCACTGAGATATTAACCAGCCGTGTTCTACTATTCTATCATAAATTGTCCGTTTCACGCTGCTTCTTGCTGTTGCTGCGAGTTCAAATTACAGTTGACTCCAATTTTCAAATTAAAGGGCGTAAAATAATTGCTTTTAAGTGTGTAGAAGGTACTCCATTTCAATATTGTAAAGGCAGTGTGTCCAATTTATCAGTGTTGCATGGTGGGCTAAGTGACTAGTAATGTGTCACATACTTCAGTGCCCTGAATGTATTTTTAATCCTATGTGCCTTAAATCTGAGCGCGCACACTCAATAATGTAATATGTCAAACATGCTGTTGTGTTCTACAGTTCTGCTTGCCTAAGCTCAATCGCACTTCACACAGTTTAAAACCCTTGGCTTCCGTTGTCAGAGAGGAAGGCAGGAGGTTGGTCTGGAAGAATGACCAAATCCCTGTCTGAGGCAAGTTATGGAAAAATACAGATTATGTATCATACAGCCTCTTAGTTGTGTTGTGATCAGTCTCTCCCTAAGAAGGCAACATGTATACATTTTGTACAGTTTTAGGGAGAGGACACATACACAAGCAAGTATATACAATGAAGTATAGTATACTACATAATGTCTTAAGTAAATATACAAAGAAATATAGCATGCCTGCAATAAATTCATAAAAACGTTGACTGTACATTTCTGCCCGTCTATAACCTTGAATAGCTTCCACAAAGAAACGCTTCATTTTAATGTATATAACCTGTACTACAGTAGACCATTTAATAAGAAATATTTTGTTTTCTTGCGCACTTTTCATTTCTTTGAAGTGCCCCCAGCGTGCGGCCTTAGCCCTGCTGGCCAACCCACTCGGGCACTCTGGGTAATAGCCTCTGCATCAGTGCTCAGAGCGGCGTGCATTCAAATGAAATATCAACTTTGTCGCACCGCCAAGGAAGACGACAGCTGAATCTGTTGGGCCTGCCAGAATCCACTCTTTCCCTGGGGGGGGGGGGGGGGGGAGCAGTCTCATTGGAAGTTGACCTTAGGTGAGGTAATCGGGGATAAGATATATTTTATTAAATTATATAATGATTCAACATTTGCTGTTCTGTGCATTTGCAAGTCCAGTTCAGTTGACATTTAGTGTCCAACTGCTCCCAGTTAGTGAGTAGTTTAGCCCAGAGGGAAACTGGGGCACAGAGCCTGTTCTTTAATGGATATTCATTGGCTGCCATTGCATCTTCATGAGATGCAAATTGTGTTGAAGCATTGTTCGCCGCACGCAATAAAGATAAAGCAATGTGCCCCAGTTTTCTTGAAGCACAACCACCCATCTTGTCCTTCTCCGAGAGCTCTGTTCTACTGGATCAAGTGCAATACACTCGGTTTTTGCCAACAAGGTTCTAACTTAGATCACTTTAAGAATAAAAGGTTTTACTGTTGCATTGTGTGGAATGCAGGCACCAGGTTTTGATATGGGAGAACAATGCATGGAATGAAAAAACCTGTCCCTTCTAAATCAATTTTGATTCTTTATTTTTTATTTTACTGTCATACATGAGTCTGTCAATGTGTTTTGGGGTCACAACGCTAAATTGGTGCTCTTAATATAGAATGAATACAGTGTTTGGAAGATGGCAACAATACTTTTTTGGTTAAGTGTAACAGGAGGATTCCATGCAGGAAAAAAAGAGACTGTTGGCTCAATCCATAGATGTTCTGCGTCAGATGTTAATCAATGCAAAACTATAGCATTAACAGCATTATTAGACTGCCAGCCTACCACGCTAACCCCATCCACTGCCATTGAATACTTAAAAAGAAGTGGGAAAAAACAGAATTGGGACTTGAAAGTTATTAGGAACAGATTTATCTTTGTGATAACTACACTAATGTGTACTTCCGTATTGCTGAACTGCAAGTTGCTCAAATCTCCAAGATTTAACTTCTGCGAGATATGAAATTTCCAAAACCCTCCGGCTCTGATTGGTCATGCTCTACTAAGAAGAGAGAGGCAGGTAAACAGATGTGTGTAGCTTACCACATGAGATCAAATCTCTTCTGCTGGGAACTGATAGCAATGCCTGCCGAACCATGGTTGCATCATTATATTCATATTTAATGTTCCTACCTTGCAGTCTTGTCCTGCAGTGACACAGATGTAGGGATGTAGATCTCTGTGGAGTTAGCCGTAATGGCCGTTCCAGGAGGCTATTTTCTCTGTTTGCTGTCGGTCAGACTCAGAGACAAGCGCTTGAAATGATTCATGTATATTTGGAAAGCTGTAGGAGGCTTGCACAGCTTGCCCCGATACACTGTATGCTGTTCTGCGGGAGTCCTCGTTTCTTGCTTCTAACCGACTGGGTAATCAATCTGTGCTAAAAGTGGAAGTCTCTCTTCATTCTGCTCTGTGTAATGTCCCCTGGGAACCCGTTGTACACATGTCCAGTTAGTTGTTATTACTCGTCTGTCTACATAGAATTCCATTGCTGAACCAATGTGTGCTAATTAAAGATAATGTCTTGCGGAGGCGTCAATGAGCCAGTGTCTGAAGGTTGTGGCTTGCTATCACAGCGTACAGCTTGGAGGTTTATATATATGCGAACCCCCTTCTCAGTTTGATCCCAAATGTAGTTTTAGTGATATGACAAAATGAGGTTTCCCTAAGTGCTTCACAACGGACACATGACTATGTGTGGTGCCGTGGATGCTTCAGTTCACAGAGTTCCTAATGGAGGTGATGGGTATGGCACTCCATCTGTTTGGGGCACTTAAGGGATTTATTTCTTCTTTCTTTAACATAGCGTGCATCTACATACACGCTTGTTGTCTTTTCAAAATAAACTTCTGTCCCCACAGGAAGTTAGAGTTAGGTAACAAAACCACTTAGTTAGGTTTCGGGAAAGCGCAATTGATTAGCAACTCACGTGACTAACAACACTTTCAACTCTTTGAGTGCTTCTTAGTAGTCACATTGCAAATGTAATTAGGGCCGAGCACACATACCTTCTATCCTATTTAATGTTGCACATTGGCTAGAAACTTACAACTAGGCTGCCACCTTCAACTTTCATCCATGTAATTCCAATCAATATGACCTGACCTGTGCTTCTTTGGTAACTTTATGGCTCAAAACAAACCCTGCCTGTACCGAGGTGTAGCATAGTGACACACCGGAAGCTTGTGATAATTGTAGATAATTTGTGACAGTGCATGTTTTGCTATCCATTTTAGCAAGAAATTGTACCAGTGATGTGTGATACCCAACAATTTGTGGTGTAATGATGCATAATAATGTGTTCTGCACATTGAACCCCCCACACAGGATTTATTTTAGTTACAACAGCAGGTCAGCACACAGAACAATTGACAAGTCATTTTCTGAACACAAAATACTTCTAGTCCTGGTCCCTTGCAATGTAGCCAGCTGTCTGAAGACTTGTCAATGTGAATATAAAGTGACAACACATATTATTTGTTAAATTCTGAATTTGCATTTCCATATTGAATTTCTGCAACTTGCCATCAAGCAGTCTCCCCCCGTCTGTTTATCTTTAATAATCTGTTTGTCCACCAAGTTCTGGAAAGCAATATGTCTCTCCAAAACTTATCTATACAGAGTTGCACATTCCGCCAGTAAAATGATCAGTTTCTGTATTTGTATTCATCTCATTCACTTGCTATCATTTTATTAACCTTGTCAAAAGTCAAACTTCTTATGCATATTCCAAATCAAAACATTTGTGTGTGAGCTCTTGTACTTCTATTTTTGTGAGGACCCATTTGAGTGTTAGACTTTGAGAGTGAGGACATTTTATTCAGTCCCTACCTCGACCAGGAGATGTTGTTTCGAGGTTAGGACTTAGTTTAATGGCTGGGGTTGGTTCTAGGTTTAGGTTAAGGTTAGGATCAGGGTTTTGGGGTACAAATGTGTGTGTGTTGTACACGTAGTCAACTCCTTCCAAATCAAATGGAAGCTAACGTGGTGGGCAGCTAACATCAGGTCAACAGGTCATTAGTTATATTCTAATATGCATGAATTGATGCTAATGTTTAATCATAACTAATTTGATTTCCTTGATCTGTCAATATTAGGGATCGTACTAGTACTATTATCGATACTAGTACTATTATCGATACTGCTTATTGGTTCTTTTTGTGTATTTTGTGAGAAAAAAAAGACAATTAAAAAAGAATCAACATTGATTTATTATTCATATGCAAACAAATTGTCTTTCTTAAATGGCAACAGCAGAAATGTTTAAATAACTTACTATTGTTGACTATACAATTTTAATGCCAACAACAAATATACTCCTACAGGGAGGAATATACAGTAAATGGAGTTGAGAGCCTTGGCCATCGCCCTACAGTAAAGAAACAAGTATTGTTAAGGTGTGTTGACTGGAGTGGTAGTGGGACTAGCAGCTTCAAAATAACTTACTATATACTACTAACATACTAATAACACTAATGTATAACAACACAGCTGCTCCCCTTATTAATAACTATGTATCAAACAACTGACAGACTTATTAGTTGTCAAATCCCAAATCCCACGCCTCAAATCCCAAATCCCACGCCTTTAACAATAAACTGGGTAACAGCCCTCTGACACTCGTTCAGCCTCTCCTGTGCCCTCTTCCCTGTAGCTGCTCGCATGAAGGGAATTGGGCTGAGGAAGGGGGGGATGGGCTGGGTCAACTTCACCTGACAAGCTACAAGAAGTCCCCAAATCCCTAAAATACAATCGCAGCTAAACAATTAGCTAACCAATTAGCTTTCATTTATTATGTCTGTACATATTATCAAACTATGACATCGCTAACTTTACCTGCAGAGGGCAAGGATGGACAGCTGCTCGACAAACTGTAGAACACTGAGCATTTCTGCACATTTGTGTTCTGCTTGTTGGCCAAATGTTTTGATAAACTGCTGGTATTAACTCACACACTTTTCAGGGTTTTATTGCATTTGAGACGACAGTTATCAGCATCTACTGGTGTGCAATGTAGCCGCACTTTCAATCTTTTTCTTCTGTCTGCCATGATGTGTGTCTCACGCTGTACTGAGCCGGAGTCGGTGTGTGTGTGTGTGTGTGTGTGTGTGTGTGTGTGTGTGTGTCAGAGTAAAGCACAGCTCACAGGCACAGAAACAGAGAGAGGAGGTTTTCAACGCTGCTTTTTTACACGTAGATCTCACACCGTAACTTCTAAAGCACCGATAGCAGAACCGTTAACTCCGGACGTAATCGATACTCCATGTTTAAACTACTGTCTTCCCGTTTAGAAGGCATCCCTAGTCAATATGGGTTTTCTCATATTTGCAACCCATGTGTATGAGAATGGATAGATGGAGGTATTTTTTGTTCATGTATAATATATGTAGAGACTTGTAACCTAATCGTGTGCAATACCAGCACTTTACAAACAAAACTCAACTCACTAAAAACAGGAGAGAAAAAATGGAAGGCCAGCCACTATTAAAATTCTCATAAAAATACTAAAATATGCTGAATATGAATATCTTACAATGTAATTACATCCAGCATTACCTCTACTCCTGTTTGTTTTTTTGCCAATACATTTGGAACTCTTAATAGTCCCCACTTAAGGAAATCATTTTTCTATCTCTCTCTAAGATATAGCAATCACGCATACAATTATGATCTTAGTAATTCAACAAATGATAGTTCTCCCAAAACTCAAATTACAAATTGCCTGTGGTAGCATTTATTATTAAAAACCACCAGACCTTTAAACCTAAAACTAATTAGATACAAGCTGTAACTACTACTTTATACATCTCCACAATGAAACATGTCATTCCCACCCTCACCTTACCCTACTCAGAACCATTGTCATTTTAGCCTGTCCAAACAAAAATGTGAACCCTTCCTCCCTTTATGCCTTTTTAGATGAGCTTCTCATTGTTAATTTTCAAATCTAGCTATTAACAGCAAAGCAGCTGCCGCAAAACTGAACAGAGAGCAGATAGGTGCCTGGGGGGAGGTAAAAGTATATTTGAAAGCAGCGTTGTCCTGAGATATGAATATCCTTAGTCAGAGCATTATTCAGTGTGAGACCAGATGAGAGCCCTCGGTCAAGGATGTGTGTCCTTGACATATAGTGCAGTCAGAATGTATTAGGTCAGTGACACATCCTTTTTAACTGTTGGCTCTGTACTGCAAGATGTAGAATTTTAAATCAAACAAGGCTATTTTGGGTAAAAAAGGGCCAAATGTCAGCTTTCATTTGAAGCTTTTTGCATCAGGTTACTGACATGGACAGTCAAAAACATTCCACTCTTTGGCTATAGAAAATCTTTGATTGCCTTGCCTGTATTGAGGATCACAGCTGCAATGTCCTATAATTGTAGGACTACTATAAAAAGGCGCCATACGCCCTTGATTGTTCACACAGTATAAGTAACCTTGAATGTAAAGGTTAAGGTTGTCATTGATCCAGATTAAAATATATATATTCAAAGACTCAATGCTGGTTCCTTCAAGAGTGAGAAATAAAAATCAAGACTGTCATATCAGACAGAACAAATCTTGAGTGGAGGGCTATGATACCCATCAAACCTTTATATTTCTCAAAATTTGATGGTCTGTGTCAAGGTCCTGGAATTTTTGGACTCAGATACTGCTATTACCCAAGTCTCCTTTTGTATTAAACTTCTGTATATACCATTGTATGGAGGATGGTGAAAACCTCTTAAAATGGGGAAATGTCTAAAAGTACTGGCAACTCTGAAAGATAAGTACAAAATATACGGCCAGTTTCACATTTTTTAAGGGACAGCTCAACCCAAAAACATCTTACCTGTAGTGCTGTTTGTAAATCTAGATTGTTTTGATGTGAGTTGCCTATAAGATATCAGCCACAGAGGTGTCTGCCTTCTCTCCAATATAATGGAACAAGAAAGCAATCGGCTTGAGGTGGTCAAAGCAGAAAAAAAAGATACATTTAAAACTTAACCACAATGTTCTTTTTAGAAATCATGATCCGGGTACTCAAGATAATCCACAGACCTGGTTGTGAGCAATTTCATGTAGGAACTATTTTCGTTCCACCGAACTACAGCCGCCAACCGTATAACTGCACAGAAACGTGCATCTATACCCGCACCACGTCACCAAGCTGGCTAATATGCCAAGTGCCATCTCGTTCTGTTGTATTCAAGACATGGCAGACATTTCTAAGTCACACCAAAACAACCTAGATTGATGAATAGCACTACGGTTCAGAGGAAAATATTTATCAAAATGTATGTATGTATTTATGTATGAAAACCTTCCCTGTAAAATCAACATAGGGGTCAAAGGGGTCTTGCTGTGACAAATATTCAAAACTCAATGTGGAGGGCTGGTACTTGTCCTGAAAAAACCAGTACTTTCATATGATCCTCTAAAACTTCTAGACTGCTAGTTGGTTGTGTCCTTGACAAGTCTGGGTTCAGAATATTAATGTTTGAGGAGAGCAACATCTCCAATAAGTGCACTTTTGCAGAAACCAGCATTGTGCCCCATAATCAAAGGACGACTAAAAAAACGTGGTATGGAAGTATATATTGTGATTCTTGCTATGGCTGCGTTCAGAATGAGTACCAATATTGAAGGAAAACAATTCTCACACTGCAGCCATTATTCCATTTGCATTACCACAGAAGTAATTTTCCAAAAGTCAATATTTTGCAGAAAGCATTCATGATGTTGTTCTGAAGATCATTCTTTCATTTAAATCACCTGAGAGCCGCCATTTCTCTATTTTTTTCATATTCTTCTGGTACTGTGTAACAAAAAGCTTTAAACTATTTTTCACTTACCAAATCTGTTGGAAAAGTTGTGAATCCTTTTTACTTCACAGAGGATACTGACTATTTTATTTGTACATGGCTTGTTTGCATACAACATCTGAAAAAATTGACTTCAGTAAAATCCTTAAATTGCCCTCTTTCTTCTGTGTCTTATATTCTCTTATAGGTCCATTGCTGTGTTATGGAAGACTGAAACACCTCCTCTTTCCTCTTCTCCTCCTCTTGCGGGCTCCCCTGTTGTTCAGCTTTGGTGAACGCACCTGTCCCAATAGCTGCAGATGTGAGGGGAAAACCGTCCATTGTGATTCAGCTGGCTTCTTAGATGTCCCAGAAAACATCTCGGTAGGCTGCCAAGGCCTCTCTCTGCGCTACAATGAACTGCACACCCTGCTGCCATATCAATTTGCTCACCTCAGCCAGCTTCTCTGGATATACTTGGACCATAATCAGATTTCAGCTGTTGACAGTCGAGCATTCCAGGGGGTCCGCAGGCTTAAAGAGCTGATACTGAGCTCCAACAGAATCACATCCCTACACAACTCAACATTCCATGGAATTCCCAATCTTCGCAGTCTGGACTTGTCCTACAACAAACTGGAAATCCTGCAGCCAGGTCAATTCCATGGCTTGCGAAAATTACAAAACCTACACCTACGCTCAAATGGTCTCTCCAACATCCCAATTCGAGCATTCCTGGAATGCCGAAGTTTGGAGTTTCTGGATTTGGGCTACAATCGAATCAAGGCTCTTACCCGCACCACCTTTTTGGGGCTGCAGAAGCTGATGGAGTTGCATCTGGAGCACAACCAGTTCTCACGGATCAATTTTTTTCTATTTCCACGATTAGCCAACCTAAGATCACTCTATCTGCAGTGGAACCGCATTAGGGTGGTCAACCAGGGCCTTCCATGGACTTGGTATACACTGCAGAAACTTGATCTGTCTGGAAATGAAATCCAGACCCTGGACCCAGCTGTGTTTCACTGCTTGCCCAACCTTCAAGTCCTCAACCTGGAATCCAACAAACTGTCTAATGTGTCTCAAGAGGCAGTGTCAGCATGGATCTCACTGACCTCTATCAGCCTAGCAGGGAACATGTGGGATTGTGGAACTGGCATATGCCCACTTGTGGCTTGGTTGAGGAATTTCCGGGGTAGTAAAGACACCACTATGATATGCAGCAGCCCAAAATATCTCCAGGGAGAAAAAATGATGGAAGCCACGAGGAACCATGGTATTTGTGAGGAAACTGATTACGTTCTGACTGAAACACCTTCACCAATGTCAGATCTCATTTCTGAAGCCACTGGTGAACCAACCTTTGCCCCCACTAGCGGCTCTCCATCTATGCCACCAGCCAGCACCTTTGGTCCTGTCCCACCATTCAGACCTCGATCGATTCCTCATCCTACCCTGCCTGGGCATATGAGCAAAGACCCAAGAGACTCAGTTGCTCGCACTCGACCCACTCCTATACCACCCCCAGAGATTGAGCACATGACTCTGCACAAAGTGGTGGTGGGCAGCGTGGCACTCTTCTTCACCACGTCCCTAATCTTGACAATTATCTATGTGTTCTGGCGGCGCTATCCAGGAGCAACCAGGTTGCTGCAACAGCGATCCATGGTGGGGCGGAGGCGTCGCAAAAAGAGTCCAGAGCCAGAGCAGAATCTGAGCTCCCAGCTGCAAGAGTATTACATGAGCTACAACCCTGCAGCCACACCAGAGGCATTGGAGGTGCTAGGCAATGGCACTGGTTCCTGCACATGCACAATTTCTGGCTCCAGGGAGTGTGAGGTATGATTCATCGCCTCAGCCCTAAAAATCAAAAATCAAAATCAAAATACAAAGGCTCAACAGAGAGGTAAATCCTTTATCAAGTATGCCCTTTAAAAAGACACTGTTGATTCACAGTTAAGCATATTTGACTCTTTGCTCATAACACACTTGAGTTAAAATGTTAGATGTGTCCAATTATTCAGGTTTTACTTTTAAAACATTAAAGTGAAAAACAGAAAATTACTAATCTGATTCAGGGAAAGCAATCTACAAAATGGGTTCAGAGGACCATTGTCTAACATTAGTACTAAATTGTTGTGTTCTCTGAGGTTAATTGAGTGTGGCTTTAACATGGTTTTCATCTCTGTATCAAATTTGTATTGCCAAGCTACTCTTTTGCAAATGTTCTTTATGGTATGTTGACTTCAATGGACCATGAATAATTGGACACTGCATCTGCATGGCATGGCTGATATGCTATTTGTTTGCTGTGTGTTTGTACCGTATGTGTGTGTGTGTGTGTGTGTGTGTGTGTGTGTGTGTGTGTGTGTGTGTCTGTGTTTAGGGGAGTTTTGAGGGTTGGTCTACAGACCTTAGATTCTCTGGAAATGTGTATTTCATATACCAATGCAAACCTCTAAAGTGCCATAACTTTTGTCAGTCTCTAAGACACAACATCATCATTTGTGCGAAAGCAGTGGTGGATGAAGTGAACTGTATTGGTTTTGATCAGGATTTGACAGTGTCGTTATCGTATGGCTAAGTGAGATATTTAGCTTGAGAGGCAATTAATGCAACTGAAAAGCTGCCGTTAACTTGTTCACTATAAGGTTGAACATCAATTACAGGTGACTGTGGTTTGTGTGGTTTTGTCTGTGGATGTGCACTGTAACTGCCCTTCATGTTTCCCTGAGCTGTATGGGAAGATTTATGGTAATCTGTACAGAGGAGAGGCACTACAGTAATCCCAAAGCGTATGATATGTCTTAACTGTGGATCCCTCTGATATGATAAGGAGTATATTTATAAACCAGGGTAATTACAGTCACGCGTCTTTGTTTGATCTCAGGAAGCATGGTTTAGGTGCACACCTAAGACAGTTTTATTCATGGGTGGCACAGAGTTTAAGGGTTCAATAAAAAAAAGTGTTTAGTAAGATGTGAAGAGAAGTAACAAAGATATTCTGACACCACGGGATATATTACCACCTCAAACTGTAACTTCTCCCTAGTTACAGGAAGTTAGCATAGCTTTGACAGAGACTCGATGTGCAAAGCCTTAAATCCTGTATATTTTTAACTTTGGGCTCAAAATGTATTATATCATTACAGTAAAGGTACGGAAATGTATACAAATGGCGATAAGAAAATGATTTGCAACTTTCACAAACTTTTTGAAATGAAAAGTAAAGATTCCTTGTGATGTTTAGTATTTATGGAATTCCCTGCGCTGTATAATACAGTAATCATGCTACTTTTTGAAAATCCTACACATTGCGCAAGCCAAATTATTGTTGTCACTGTACCTTACTGTACTGTCTTTCCTTCACCGAAAAAAAATGTTAAAAGTGAAATTATTTTTTTAATATTTATTATTATTGTTATTATTATCTTCGATAGTTTAATACGTGCATCACAGGATATATGATTTTGCTGTGGGATCATCATCTGCATAGGAAAAGTCAAATGGATGCAAAGCATGTCATCCCACTTTGTAAGAGTCATAAATCTCTTGATATTGACAGTGGAGCAGATCTAGCTTTTATCTTTTTGCATCGACTATAAAAATGTTCTCAAGCTCCTTCTTGCAGTTACGGCAAGTATTGCTTGTGTCCTGTGTTCGGAAGAAAAGCTTGACAGCCACGACAAAGTGGGTTTATTACTTCCTTTCTTATGATAAAAGCAAACATTTGGAGCTATAGAGGAATTGTAGTGATTGTGCTGGATTATGATTTTATGTTGTGCATAAGCAATTTTGAAAAGGCAATGTTGAAGAACATTATTGTGAGGCCAAATTGATTCCTGTTTTATTTCTGCCTCACTGGGAGAATTGACTCCTTTCACATATAGAGCAATTCCACTTACGTACCTTCCTATTTTCAACTGTGACGCATGGCAGGGTGGAGAGGTTTTGATTTTTAATGTTTGCTGAACAATTTGCAAGTTTGTGCTGAGTAAGAACATTATTTTCAATGCTTTAATGTCCTGCCAGATTTTACAAATTTCAATTAAGTCACACTTTGACCTCTCACATGGTGACCTCCATGGACCGCATCCTATGTCATTCCAGCATTGTCAGGAGAAGTTGTGATGGAGAAAAATGTTGGAGAATTCAAAGTTATCCAGTTCTACCCTACAGTCCTACTGGGGAAAACCTCAAGCAGGACAGCACATTGATATTGTCATTATTTACTGTGGTTATTATTTATTATTTAGCAGCATACAAGTTAGCTGCGTTCCCCATGGGGAAAAAATCTCATTTTGATGTATTTTTAACGAGAAAGAAATACATTGACACTTTTACGTATAATCGCTTTGAAGCTGTTGCCATGCTCTATTATAAGTATAATATAGTATGTCATAAGCAAATTCACATGACAGACCGATTTATTTTGGGCCTAGCTGCAAACCTGATGCGTTAGTCATGCATCTGGAGTCAATATGCAGCTTGACGACACGATGCTACAAAACAAAAGAGGTGTTCCGATTCTCTCCTCCAACACTGCAAGTATTTCTGTAGCAATCAGCGTGATTGTATTGTCTCTCTCTACATAACCATAATCCAAATCTCCTCATCTGAAAAACAATCTGTCCTTTTCAACATCCCTGACAGGTGTTCGACGCTAGTTTCCTGCTGGGTGGGCTCTCTACACTGTTGCTTATTTCAGGTGTTTAATAATTGAGAAGCGGGCGTAAGCTGGGTTTAGTTTGATGAAAGTGCCATCTTGCTGGCCAGCACAGCCGACTGTGCTTTTCATTATGGGTCTGTGCAGCGCCAGCAGTCTCTGTGGACGGCAATGTGGCAGAACAAAAGGCAACACAACACATTCACCCTGCTGAAGGATTCAAATGAGGTATTGTCATAGAATGGTATCAGAGCCCAGCAGGAAAAGAGTTTGAACAGAACAGTCTGTTTCACTTTGGGGCTGGATACTCCAAACCTCAAAGCCCCCTCAAACCCAGAAGGGGATATCTACTCTGGCTGATTTGGTCTTTCGCTCACGTAAACGTTTGATGCAGCTATGCTGGGAGTTTGCTGAGATCACCAGAATCCATTCACTCAAATCAAATTCTCCTCATATTGTACGAATGTAAATGTGAGCAGTTGAATGGGAAATGCAGTTTCGGTCGTCTCGAGTAGGAGTAAGTCGGAATATCTCACAGCTACGACGTTTCCACTTTGAGAAAAGAACTACAGAAGGCTCTGAACACTAGTAAAATCAGCTAATTAAAATGTAGCCTACACTGGTTATATCTATTGGGGCTGGACAATTAAGTATTTCAATATTCAAGTGCAATTTTCAATTCGCGAGAGCCACAATTGTAATTGTAAATTACATAATTAGTAGTGACCTTATAAGTGGGGGTGAGGGAAAAAGTTGATATATATATATGAGTTGGGACGTTTGTCTTGTTCGAGTCTGAATCAAGAGATTCCAAAAGTAGCGTTGGTAATCTCCTAAACAGGCCAGTGTTTGAGCACACTATGGATTTACGACCTTGAAAGTCAGGCAGAGATTAACGTTAGCGAGTGGATCATTGAACCCCAGCCTTAACAAATGAGCCGGCTAACAAACACACTCTGCACCACTTGACAAATCTTCAGCCAACTGTGATTCAGTAAAGAAAATAACTCAAAGTGGTGGCATTGCTAGAGAAATAAAAACATAGACAAACACTGTTTTCCCCCTATCTCCAGAGCATGTAGATTAACTTCTCCTTAACAGAAAGACATTTAGCCAGTGGTAACCAGTAAATGAATGTGAAGTGTAACATTGACATAAGCTGTCAACTCTGCCTTTTTGGTTTAGGTTACTTTAAGGGACCAGTAAGCTGAAGTGCCATAGACATTTCATTTTGCGTTTCAGTGGACTGAATCACTTTCGAATTGAGATTCTATTGATGGTCAGGTTCCCAAAGATTTGTACATAACCTAGGTGATTGCCTAACAGGTAGCTCTGCAGTTGGTGAACAGAGTTGTTGGAATTTCCCACTAAAACGTTGAAGAATGTTGTATTATTGTAGGACGATATAGCCCAAAAGTCATTGGTATTTTTTAAGCGGAATGGCAAAACACAATATTCACTTCAATATGAATGTTCAGTTGTAAATCAAGGCCACATTTGAGATGTCACAAGCATTTTTTTATTAAAAACAGATATCGTATTATATGACCTGGTTAAGCTACCTTTGGAACAAAAAATTGAGGATGGCTTTAATCGAATTGATTCAACAATAGGCTAAAGTCATGCTATTTCAACAATTTGATGTTCTGGATTACTCATTTAAAATGTTATTGTGTAATAAATGTTTAACAGACCAGAACTAGGTTGCATCCCATGATGAATATGAACATGCCCACATGCTCACAGTGTTTATTCATATACAAACTGAAACCGACACTATACATTTACCACCTCCACACAACTTTACCGCTCGACCACACAGCTACGCCCATACGCTATTCTCAAAGGATATGCAACAAACTGTGTTATAAAGGTCACATATGCATCAAACTGTTTCAACATCCTACAACTACAAGATGAATCACGTTTAAAACCCATGTACAGGAAAATATATAATTTATAGGCCTCTGGGGAAAAATAAATCTGCGCATGTATTGAGGAAGTGGATGGTACCCATTCATTTTGAGCAAAAATGATGTAACGTTATCACGCTGCGGTTGAGCCACAAAGAGCGAGTAGGGCCGGGTTGCGCGTAATCACAAAGGGAGGGTGAGTTAGTCCTTTTTTCCTGACTCTGAAAAATATCAAGCACAGTCTCCACACGCCCAGACATTCATTAGAAGAGGTTGAATCAGGCAAAACAAGTGCAAATACACATGTGGGTGATCCATGTTTAGGAGCTTTAAAATACGCCAAATACACAATGAGTGGGACACTCTGCAATATGAGCATAAGCTGACACTATTTTTACTCAACGTTGTATTGGATGACAAATGTATAACGAGACAATGAGGTTCACTCTGTTTTTCTGTAAATTCTTCTTTCATGAGCTCATAAAACACAGTGGGACGCTCTTTATGAACTGATAAACCAGGTTAGTATTTAAATATTTAGTGTTGTTTTCAGACAAAAATGTCTTTAGAAAATTGCGGCAGCATTGGGATTTGTCTAAAAAAAAAACATTTCATGGCATAGTATTCCTGAGTTCTTCAGCGATAACTAACTGTAATTCAACCACAACACTAAAGAACACGTATTATTGGTATGTTCAAAGCCTAAATAGAACATTTCATCTTGAAAAATAAGCTTATTGTATGAGGTGTTGATTAAAAAGACTGCATTCTCACTTTTAGATTATGGAATAGTTTTAGATTTCTTTCTTCGGACGAAAACAAAAAGTTTTACTATTAAGAAACCAACATCAGCAATTGTAAATAGAGTTAATGACTATAATACAGTGCATTACAATTGAGTTACATTATGCCTCCTTATAGTTATACATATAGCCCCATAATGATGACGGTGCCTTGAGAGATGAACAAAAATGTCAGATTGCGTCAGTTAAAATGACGCCTCCGATGAATTAAAAGAAAAGCAGAAATACGTTTGTTTGATGTTGCTTTAGGGATATATACCGATAACTGATCGTAAATAGGTGCTGGTTCCAAAATGGTCAATTCAGTATTGACTAGTAAGCTATAGGACCAGTAGGTACTGCTATCTTTATTTGGTTTCATTCATTCATTTAAAATTCAGCATTTTCAGTTTGTATTTTGCATTTGTCATTGTCTTCCAAGACAACAATAAATCAATTTTACTAAATCAAAAGTTGTAACATTTTGGTCTCAAAATCCAAGATGGCGCGGCAAAAATGCCAAACTCAAGGCTTCAAACCGGCAGTCCACTAGCCAATGGGTGATGTCACAGTGATTACGCCCCCTTCCAGATACATATTTAATGTGGTTGCACTTTGGTAGGTTTAGGCACAAACACAACTTGGTAAAGATTACAGCTAAAATAACCACTTAGTTTAGGTTAGTTAGTTACTCATGGTTACAAAGATAACTACTTGGTTAAGGTCAGGGACCTAACGGGACAAAATGCCATATACAGTATTTGCGGTGTTTTGGAATGTTTCCGTACCATGCAGGCTAGACAGCCAAGATCTCGAACTCACACATTAATTCTCTCCACCTCCCTGTAAACGGCAACTAACAATAGGCCATGGTCACTTTGCAGAAAGGAAGTAAGCAAGGGCGCATTGATCAGTAGTCAATTTGAATCCCTTTGGAATGAAGGCGTATTCATAAGAGTACTTGTAAACATTGATATCGATCAGCAGCACAGGCATCAATAGCGGTATTGATAGAATCCTAGCAATACCCATCCCCAGTCATCATTTTTCTGATACGTGATTGATGGTTGAAATTGGTCTACAGAATTCACAACTCTGAAAGGACAAGTAGATGGATAGAAATACTTTATTAGCAAAAACAGTCCTAAAAAAGCAGCACCAGGTAACTGACAAAAAAACTGATTAGCCTGTTCACCGTCTCCCTCCGGTCTTCTCCTCAAGCACTCCCTGCCTTTTGGAGATACTGTGACTGTACGCCTCCTCCCCTCAGACCACTTTGAAGAGAGGAGGATGTCACACAGCCTTCCACAGCACTCACTTTGCATGTCCCCTGGCTAATTTCCCCTCCAGTTCCGTTCCACTCGATAGGCATTCTGCCAAAAAAAGAATGTAGAAGAACACTTTCATTTTAACGGGTCCCTCCCCCCTTGACTTCATCAGTTTTAAGGAACTATTAAGAGCTTAAGTGCAAGCAGGCGTGTACCACGGAGCAGGGTCTCAATGAATATACAGTTGGTCTCATAGGCTGGTTAAGACGTTTGTTCTCCGATCCCAGCCCCCCAAAAAATATTCTCCCTTCAAGGCACGGAAACGGCAGCTTTGATCGTGTACATCGAGATATTCTTTATGGCCTTGAATTATTAAATTCATCATAGCTGTGATCAAGCAAGATAGAGTTTTAAAAGATTGAATTATTAAGACTCTTTTACAGTTTAAAAAAAACCTTTCCGTTTCCGTTCAATGCAGCTCCAAACCTCCCAGTGTCTTTACACTGGAGTTGGAGTGAGATCATGCTGCTCTTGTCAGCCAATAAATGAACCACTACTTAAGGAAAGGGGGGCTAATTAGGACGAGATATATGTTTTTCTCTGCTTGGCTCAAGTGTTTTTTCTGCTCGACGAAACAGGAAAACTGCAAAACACCTTGGTTTATCATCATTTGGTGAACGAACAGCTGCTCGGATGACAATGCCGGCAAACCTCTTGGTGAGAAGTATTTCCACTTATTCAGTGCAACTGCCTCTTAAATATCTCAGAGGGGCAATTTCATGCCCTCTTCCCTCGATTGCTGGGTCATCCTCAAAAGAACATCTCCCTGCAGAGGCTGTACCGGATGATGATGCATGTGCTGAAATGTTGTAGACGTGGCTCTTTCTGCCCCAGGCCCTCCTCCATATTGCACATGCAGAAATACAGTCACACGTACTCACAAGGCCCAATGAGCCGTGTATTATTAGCAGCATCTGGAGCTTGGCTCGGCCCTGCAGCAAAGACAAATAGGGATCTTCTGTTTTGCTGGATATCACAACAAAAACAGAGAGAAGGGAGATTCTACAGCATAGATTTGAAGCCGTGTGTATGCATGTCTGTTTGTTTCTTGGGCTGAAAAGGGAAGCAGGGCTCAGTAGCACCTTATAAAAAGAGATTCACCACATCTATCTCTATTGCCCAAAATGTAATTTTATAACCCCCCTCCTTTTTACTCTTGCCACGGGCTTTGGCGGCCCCTGCGTGCCTTGTCCTCAGATAGCAGTAGTATCAGCCCACTCTCCTTCACTTCTTCTTTCAAAAAGCCCACAAACGTCTTATTCTGCCACGGTTCACTGGCATGAATACATAACCGTCCCTAAAATGTACAGGTGCTGAGGGGATAACTAACGAGCAGTATCATGACACTACTCCACTGAAAAGTGTAAGTGTAATTAAAGTGAACAGCACTCCTGCCTACACTCGCTGACACAGTCTCTTTCCAAAGTGCATACAACTTTACGGCTAGTAAAGTCTGGAATGTGGGATACAGCGCTGAGACAATTAACTGATCAATTGATGAGTTGGTTGACGATGACAACTGTACCACTTTACAAAACGTCCAGCGTTGACATAAAATGACTGGGGTAAAGAAAGACACGGAATGACATGCAACTGGCCAAACTCGAACATTGCAATTACATAATTAGCATCTCAAATCCCCCCTTTTCTTTGTCTTGTCATAGTAGAGAGACAATCTTTTGAGTTTACAATAAATGTGGTCTGTCTGGCGCTGTGACAAAAACATCAATGTGAAGATGTCCCTTTAGGCTTTGGGAAATTGTGATTGACTCTTTTTGACAATTTCTGACACTTTATATACCAAAGGATTATTGAGAAACAAATATCCACAAGCTGCAGACAAACTCCTGTCCATACTGGCCATAAAGCTTTTCAGAAATTCTGCCCATGAAGTTTTTCAGATATTCCTTTCTTCTTCTTTATTTGCAGCTACTCTGTACATGGAGGGCAACATCCTCAGTTCCATACTAAGTCCAGCCAAGGTAGATATGAGGCTTTAGCAGTCTTGAGTTTGTCAAATTGAGTTGGTATCTTCCAACCTTTCACACTCTTGCCATGCCGGCAGCTGTTTAAGGCTGTACTTAAGGCACAGCGTATCTTTGAGCTAAATGCTAATAGCATGTCAACATGCTCGCAATGACAGTGCTAACATGCTGATGTCAAGCAGGTTCTATGTTTACCAGTGCATCTGAGTTTGAGTCATGGCAATCCATCCAATAGCTAATATGGCACCAGTCTGCACCCAAGTGGTGGACTGACTTACAGACTCCTAAAATATTATAATTTGTTGAGCAGAACTATGTTTTTTCTTTTTTTTCCCCTTATTATCCAGTTAATCATCTCTCAATCCCTTAGATTCAACCCTTGAAGGGCTCCTGCAATCCAGATTTAGAAGCACTGTACTAAATGAAATGCTAAATAATCATAATTGACAATGTAATGTAATCATTAGTTGGAGGATAGTGTAACATTCTACTCCCCACAAGGAATACACTTACTTACAGACATGGACCCCTTTTTCTTAATTAACCTTCGCTTGCAGCACCTTTTTGATTCCTAGTTTGCAGTTTTATCGGCAACTGTGAGCCAACTGAGTTCAGAGGATGAAGGGGAAATAAAGCCTGCAGGAAATCAGTTGGAATCACAAGAGGAAAGAAGGAGGCTCCATGCCATTTCAATTGCTATTGATGTCATTATGAGGTTGGTGGATAATGGGCAAGAGATGCTTTGAAATTACCTCTATGCAGGGAGAGCAGGGCTGCAGCTCCTTTAAAAAAAGGGTCACAGCAGTGACCAGTTTACTCCAACAATGAAGGGTTGTGACAAAGCTGTCCTGCCACGCATCCTGAACCTTGAAACTGTGAGGCGGTCTGGTTAAAAGCCCTTAAATGCTTCTACTCTTCAAGAGTCAGCACACTCAAAAATACAAGCCCTTTGTCACAGTTCATTGGTTTGTGCTCCAAGGATTATTAGGTAAAAGTTAGAGAATATCAATAAAAATGTCACATCTTTTTTTTGTTTTCTCTGGAGTGCCTCATTGTAAGTTGCCAGTATTATCAGAATAATATTGGACACTGTCTATATTATATAAGTTTGTCCTGTCTTGATCTTTTTAAAGCTGCTTTTGCTGAAAATGAACTGTATTTGCAGTTTTTACTAGTCACATTAATTTTAATCTCGGTTAACTCCTCTGCAAATGTTTAAATTATTAAAGTGTTGTTCTCAGAAGGGAGCCGAGACATTTGTGGAGATCACATATTTCTGAATGCTGCTGCCCTATAGGCATGTTCGTTTTGCTACAATCAGGCGACAGCCCCCCACCGAGGCCACAGAGTGATGCCGTCTAAATTTGCTTTTGTGCTTAGGCGTAGTCTTTGAAAAGCTTCAATTTGATGCCATCGTAGGGGGAAATAAATGTGGAGGGAAAGTTTTGTTTCCTCTTCCAAAGTTCTGACCGTCATCATGTTTTTTTTGTACACAGTGTAAATGGCAACAGCCTGATTATCACGTGTTATCAAGCATTCATTAAGTGTTTGTACCACAGTTATGAACGTTAAAGAATGTCTCAATATCAGCTTAAAAGTGCACTATAATGTTTTATACTGCGTTATAAAGAATTGGTTAATTGTTTGTATACTGCTTATGATTCTAAATAGACCTCGTTGAAATGAAGTGTAACCATATCGGTATTGGGTCCGATTTAACTAAATGTAAAGCAGCCTTGAATCGTCTGATTGTGTTATATGTAGAAGTGTTGAGTTTTGCTAAGTTCCAGATGACTTTTCCTAAACTGCTTAAAATTCAGTGTCTCTGTGATGATAAATCCTTGGTTTGAAGTTAGTGTTACCAAATGTGCAGTATTATCCAGCCCTGATCATTTGTTGCTGCATTTGTTTGCATGAGATTCTGATTAAATATATATATATATATTTTCAAATACTTCTTACCAAATTGATACCTACCTTTAATCAATTCTTGTAAAAAAAAACACTAATGATAAGAGCCTCTAAAGAGGTTCCTCTTCATGAACTGTACAGCTTTTTACTCCTCTCAAGGTGCTCGTATGCTAAAGCAACACCAAACAGGGGCTCTACATACGTAGATCAGCATTCCAGAGTCTGATGCCATAAACTGCGGTTGGAACCCTGTGTGAAGAAATACTTTTAGTACATGTTATGACATAATACTTTTCTAAATGTATTCATTTAAATTGACGCAGGTCCTGAGGGAAATCGGTGCTTTTCCTTTTAACTGCTCTTCACGATCCATTTGAACGGTTTTACGTTTTAATAAAAAAAACCCTGACAGTGTTTTCATACCAGGGCGCTTGAAAAAGTTCAAGGCGTCACATTCAGGATCATGATATCATTTGCATTCCATATTCTGTTAAATGTCACATTATGCTCGCTATTTTTTTAACAGAGTATGACACTGTCGCTAGCAGTTGCAGTAGGAGTGCTAATTGCACAATTGCACCCTCTGGCAAGTGTCAACAGCCACTCCAGTGGGAAGGGGAGGGAAATGGAAAAAAAGATGTCTCCTGTAGCCATTGCAGTTCTTCAGGATCAAATCCTGTTTTATCAAAGTCTCAGCTGGTTCAAAAACATGTGAACAGGATTGAAAAGCCTTTAACAAAAAGGATAGGAAGACAAACAATTCCTACGCCTTGTAGTTTCCACTGGCAACATTAAACACAGCAAAACACTGGCACAGCTTCGGCATGGCACGGTTCTCTCTGAAACTAAGTCAATTAATTACTCAAGCTGAACTATAAAACTTAACTAAACATGCTTTGGCCAGAAAACTAGAAATTAGAGGCAGAGCAGCCTAAAGACGGAACTGTGTTTGTGTTTGGTTGGATTAATAAGAACGCTCAGAGTCCTGTTATATTTGGATGCATTTAAATTTCCGTAGCATGTTCCACCAACCCGTAGACGTATAAGAGCCCTCTCATCCAAGCCGGGAAACTAACGTGGGTTCATGTACATTTAGCCCTCACATTACCCACAGCATTAAAAGTGGCATCTATTTCTGAGATAAAAATGATACTCTATCCTAAAGCTATACAGTTTCATGAAAAAAATTATACATTCTGACCCTGATCCTTATCAGAACGATAGAAATCTTTCAAAAGCAGCCGTTTTGTTCAAAATGTTTTAGCTTCGGAGGTGTGGAAGTGTATAAGAAACGCTTTGACCTCTTTTAAGTACCAGAAACACAACTGAATGCGGCAAAGACAACAGTTGCACATCCTGTATGATTGTATCACGTGAATTGCTGGAGCCTTTTTTTTCTGTTTCTTTGATAAGACTAGTGACGCATCCGTCTCTCCATTTGGCCAGATTCAAAACACTTCACACGATTTCAATCAGTCTCGAATGAACCTTTGAGTCCATTTCAATTGAGCTTTTTTTTGATGATCAAACAGCTATCCAATTCATCCAAGATGCACGAGATAACACCAGCTATCGGTCTGAGGACAGATAAGCCTCTGGGGGTAAGGGGCTGTCTTTCTTGGGTTCCAGTGCAGCCAGCGGTTACCCAGGCAAATGTGCGCTGCTCATTGTTTACAGTCCAATCAGCAACTTGAAATGCTGGACTGGAGTTGGAGACTATGTGTGTACAACCAGATTGTTTTTACAAGTAGCCAGTTTATAAACTCATTTTAAACCACTACAAATCTGACCGGTGGGATCCCAGATTGCATTTCAGCGTTTACTGCTCTCCTCAACAGAATTACCTGCATTCAACCAAAGCCTGCTCGCCGGTGATTGATCGCCACGACTCGGACTACATGCAGAATCTGTTGATAGAGATTGCACATGGAGAGACTTAAGTGTGAATCAAATTACTCCTTCACTAGAACTTCATATTGGTGAGATTTACCGTGTTTAATTTCAACTGCCATTATTTCCATCCGGCTCACTTTATCTACAGCCAGCTGTAACAGCGCCATCACAGAGCTATGAATATGCAGTGTTTTCACGCACCAACAGCTTCGCATGGTCAAAAGAAACTATTGAAGACGCAGCATATAGAGTGTATACACTACTTTGAAAGGCTTAATTTTAGATGACTGATTTCCATTTTTACTTCTAATAAAATTAGAGTGTAACAATATCTGTCCAAACGGAATATAATTAATCATCTAAAAAGGCTTTTATCATGATCCTTACATTCAGTCCATTGTAATTTACATCTTCTCTCGTACCGATGCCAAACACGCCCCCCTTTAACCAGTGGCCAAAATACTGTCCAGTAGAAATAATGGAATAATAAAAAAAATGTACAACGACTATATCATACTTAATCATATTCCAATGCATTGTATTGCATCAAGACAGGCCTGAAAGTAATTTCATTGAGTCAACAAATACAGATTAATATTCCATATGAAGATGTCAGTGTCGGAAGGAAAGATACAAACCCCCAAAAATAAGTGACATGTATTATTGGCAATATCACTACAACTAAACTATAGATCGCTGCACATTTTAGCACTAGATTGTATGAAGTCATGAATCAACAGTGTGCCGGTGGTAATGAGTCATTCATGCTTATGAAACGTTGATTCATTGAATTGTATGTGACAACAGAAACTATACTTATGAACTCTAATTTGGAGCGACTTTTCCTTTCCTCAATAAGTGATTATTGGGTCATTTCATACAGCAAAAAAAGAAATAGGTCAATAGAAGATTAGAAAAATTAGTTTTGAGACACCTTTACAGCTAGAAGTAACCACAGTATATTGTAGCCTTATTACATGTTGCTCAGATATGACCCAGTATTCCCAAATACAAAAACAATACTCAAAACAAGCTGAAAAAACCCAGATGTAGAAGCTGTGTAAGTTACACACAAGAACTGAGGGAACGTCCTGAGCTGAGATGAGAGGATTTGCAGGGAGGCGGCATGACAAGAAGCTGAACCCCAAAGTCGCTCAGTTTCCTGTCTGTGTCTTATAGCAGCACAGTGCGCAGCAGGGTTGGATGATACGATCATTTATGCCAAGAGAAAATGGAAATTTGTCAACTACCATAGATGTTTCTAGAAGAAAGGAAATGCATATCTGTAGCCCTTGGCACACCTGTACATGTTAATAATCATGCTGTTCAATCAGCAGGTGGATGGATGACATTGGCTCCCTAACACGAATGAGAGAAAAATGCCTTTTCATATAAAAGAAAGAATTCCAAGATGATTTATTTAATCTTGTGAAAATTGTGAGCAATCTATACACTCAAGCGTATGCACGATAGAGTGCGAGGTAATGCAATGAATTCACCGAGGACAATGTGCTCGACGAGGCCAAGGATGTACAGAGGACACAGCTCACCAGCCTGATTTCATCTTGTTTCTATCTGTGATGGATACAAAGGCATTAGCCTGAGGGTAGGACCTGCAATTGTTTATCGATACGGTGGTGAGGATCCTTCATAAAACTGCTAGCGCTGGTTCTGCGCCTTCTGGTGTAAATCCTGCAGAGTGGGGAGTTCAGATCAGATGGTCCTCCATTCTCTGTAGGCATACGGTCCTGAGTGATGATCCCTTCTGTTAGAACAACCCGTTCTCACTTCCCACCTTGTCACATATTGACGCACAAAGCACCCTTCAGCGTTTTGTGTGAGATGCACATGGCGTTCAACTCACTAGAGTGGAAACCCCACTGGGTCAGTGTTAGACAGTCAGAGCTACTGAAATAGTATAAAGAGTGGGAAAGTCCACTTAGAGAGGAGGTTTGGGGGTGAATGGATGTGTCAGACAAACAGGGACTCTTTGTGTCCTGGGCGAAATCAAGTAAAGTATTTTTACCTTAGTTTTGTTATGTAAATGAATGTAGCATACATAAGTTATGTGACAAGTGTACTTATTTAATGTGACACAGATGCTTACTTCAACACAAACCATGATCTTTTCTGTCCGTGCTGTCCCTGACACGTCTAACACCGACACCAGAGGGGTACCTAGATAATGATCTTTTTCGTGTGCTGATTGCACGTTTTATTAGATGATTATATGGCCTTTCAAAATAGGTTGTATACTTTGTTGAACATTCATTTGTAGAAAAGAATGAAGAAAACATACACATAAGCTACACACTAGTGATGCACGGGGACAACTCCCAGCAACAGGATCAGTACCTTGGAGAGCGCCGCTCACTCCTTCAACAGCATCCAACAGCGGCTGGGCGCTGGCTCATAGTAAAGCCAGATTTACACAATACATGTTGAGGATAAAACACATAAACAAAAGGTATACAAATTAAATATAGGCTACATTTAATGTAGGTAAATGTGTAACATTAACAAGACTTTCTTTTATTGTAGTACATTAGCCTATATGCTCATGTTCGCAGTTTGTTAAGAGTGACTTCTGCTGACTTCTTTTACTCAAATACTCGTTTGAATATGTTGCGGATGGTGCAGAACACTATTCTGTATTCTTGTCGTGTCGGAGCAGGTGGTCACTGAAGCTTTGTGGGATGAAACTTCTTTTCAAAAGTTGTTCAAAACATTCAAAAACCTGAAACCCCTGCATAGTCGTGTACGTGTCGAGCTGCTATCCGCCCTTTCATCTTAAGCTAGACTACATGTTGCCTAGCAACACAAACCGAAGGCATTTTAAAAGGCACGGGAATCATTCTTTTTGTGATATTTATGACAAAAAGGGTAAGAATGACAAAAATGAGTCATAAAACAAAAAAACAAAAACACAGAGAAAAGATGTTTCATTGAGGACGAGGTGTGTACTCAGATATGATACGAGGAATGGATGCAGCTCTATGGGTGTGATGCAGTAGATGATACATGTATCCTAACGAGGGTAAGAAATCATTTCCTTGCTTTACGGATTCATTTACATATGTTTGTTAGGTTTATTTTTATTCATTGTGCACCACATGGAATATTCAGAAGAGAGACTTGGTGGGGAGGGGGAGGGGTGGGGTGTGTGTCGGGGGTGAACCTGCTGCTTCTAATGTGGTCATCCATCACCTGCATGAATCACCCTCATCATAAATCATAACCGCTCCGGATAAACATGCATGTGCATGCACTTCTGCGTATAGGTCTGCGCACACACACACTGAGACCTGTCATCAGTTTGCTCCCCATCCAGCGCACACTCGATCAGATTTCCTCGGGGAGATCTTGGAGCTCTGGCTGCACACCACGCTTTCCATCTCGTGCCGAATGCACGCAAACAGCAAATCGCTCTCTGTTTAACTTCAAATGATTCTCTTTTAGAGGAGCTTGAATATGTGTCATTATGCCCTTGCGTCTAATGAAATGTAGTTTGTGTCGTTCGAGACGGGGACAGTGTAGACTAGCGTGAATGCATTTAAGCTCAGTTAAGCTTGTTTATTTTACCCTCGGATGCTGCGGTGACTCAACACGCAGACATAATAGGATATGAAAAATGCATTTCTGTTGCGCATTTTTAGAATAGCTGTTCGCTAGAATTCCACCGTGGCTGGATGGTAGTTGTTCTCGCGGTTTGAATTAGTGCGATGAGGTCGCTAAATATAGGTTTTACCCTTTGACCTGCCAATAGAAGTGACTGGTGTTCAGCCTCTGTTCTCCGCACAGCCAGTGATTCAGGCTGGACTCATCCAGCAGCATGAGGATACAATGTGTGATTACATGAACGCTGTGATGATGCTTGTGCGTTATTGTGTCCATATTGCTTTCCATATGTTTTTCCTTAATTGGTGTCTTGTCTGACTGCTGTTATTGGAAATCTAGGTCATAAAGTCTGGCTGGAGGCAAAATATTGCACTTGCTGTCAAGATCTTTTATATCCGTACATTTATGCTCTTGGCATATTAATCTGGGTTCATACTATCAAAACAGAGATGGCCATGCACTTCAAAACGAACAAACATGTTGGGTACTGTACTACGTTTGTTTTATACTACCTACAAATGTGTTTGTAGACACGAAATATCATCTCAGGTGTTTGTGGAAATAACAACTTCTAAAAAAAAAAAAAAGACAATTGAATTTTCCCATGATACAAGTATTACATCATTAATGTTTTATATATGTAATAGACCAGTATGGCAGATGTGACCTTGCTGAGATCACAACTTTTGTCAGACCATTAGCAGGATGTCCATTAATCCACCTTTTAGTTCCACTCAAAGCTGTCTCGTTATCAAAGAGAGGATCCCAATTACTCCAAACCAACTTCTACAGACGTTCACAGACACCTTTGTTCACAGTGGCCAATCCACCGCTGTGTTCTTTTACCGGCGACTGAAACATCAAACAAAAGTGAACCGATGCTGCGACTCGTAAAGACAGAAATATCACTTGGTCTTGGTTGATCAGAGGATTGAGAGTGTGTTTGTGTCGGGGAGAGAGCGAGGGCTTAAGAAAAAAAAAGTGTGTAAGTATCTGTGTTGCTGAGATCAAGAGCTTATACAGGCATCAGCTCCCCAGGAAGAACACCCTTAACAATTGTTGTTTTTCCGTTCAGAAGGAATAAGCTCGGTTGTGACGCTTGCATTTGCCATCCGTTGTCTGTATCGCTTGTTTGGATTGGAGCTGATCCATTTCTAACATCTCATTTTTTGTCGGAGTGTGTGAATCTAAAATAGACATGCAGCTACGCACTGCACGTATGTGCATATGAACACACATGAGCAACTGTGTTCATACATACATACATACCGGACTACGTTGCAGTGCACACAGTATTTCAATTGTTTCATTAACTTTTCGCATTGAATTGACACAGTGGGACTTTTTCCTATTGTCTGCCTCTCCTTTCATGGTCTGTAGGGGAACATGAGACGTAACACGAACATAAAGGCAAACTGGTGAGGAGATAGAACAGGCTAATTGAACAGCCTTGTGAACCCTCAGAGTGGCTGGTATATGCCTGTTACTTCCAGCTGTCCTTAATCAGAGCAAATTAATTACATCATGTTTGTAGCATGCTAATTAGCCTCCTAATTAAAAGCACATGAAGGCATTAAACGGGGTGTTTGCAGACACCGATCTGGACAAGTAACCTGTGTTCCTGAAAAGAGCGTTGGAAGCAGTAGGTTTCCCTTTGGAATGCATCCATAGCAGGGGAACAGCATTTATGATTAATGGTGTTGTTTTGTTGTGTACGCAATGATTTTAAAGCAGAGTGGATTGACCACAAAGACCTACTCTTTTTAGTTTTCACCAAAGAAATACCAGGGTTTGTTTTTGAGAAGTAGATCGATTTTAAATTGATTTTACGTCCCCACAAACCCCAACAGTTGGTTTCCTGCTGTAAGAGGACTTATCACTGTAATTTTCCGTAAACAAGGTTCTTTTGTGGCGTTCACAGTCCTGTACGTGTCATCTCAGCTGACAATTAAATTGAACAGATAATGCATTTTGGAGCTTTGTTCTGATAATACAACATCATATTGCTCGGGCCAATAGGGCTGGTGCAACTGCCATCTTTAATTGTGCTGAGAGTTGGAGGGATTATACAGTTTTACTGTTATGTTGCATCTGATGTCTTGTATCTGAATCAATGGTTACACATCGTAACCCTAAATCTGTGAACAAAGGCAAGGCCATAATACTTTATTTTCTCTCATTGTTTCTGTCTTCATGTTTACAGCTTGACTATAACCAAGAAAGATTTGAAGTCATTTTACTATCTCATTCCAAGTTTAAATTCAAATGTGGTCCTCGTAAACGAAGTGCATAACCCTACTGTCCTTGACACATGATTGAAAGATTCTAAAGAAAATAGATGAAAGGTAGTAAAAGCTCCTGCCAAAAAATGTACAAATTGAGATTTGAAACATTTTCAATTTGCAGATTTGCTCTGACTGTAAATGCATCTATCTCTGTGGCTTTTGTTGGCAAAGGTTCAAGGTTCTTCGAGAATTACTTTGAGCTCAACCTCTTTTATATAATTTGTTAATTTTGAACAGTACTTTGAGTGCAATCACACCAGAGTCTGGTTTAAATTAGCAGGAGTTCTTACTAATAATGTCATGCACTAAAGGCTGATAGGATGCAGAGGGGCCTCCCAGGGGTCTATTGTTATCGGGTGGCCCGGGATCCACAACGGATAGTGGGTGTTTGTCCACGAGCAAATTAAATCCCCTGTCACTAAGACGTATTCTAAATCAGACTCAACTTTTCAGGATGCTACTGGCTTGTCTTTGAGGCAGAGCAGATTACTTGTGGCTCAGTGACACAGGTTCTCCGAGATCTTGAACAGTGTAAATAGCCAAAGGCCACAATTCTACAACGCGCTGCCATGCTGCATTGTTGGGAAAGAAGGACCCCTGATCATAATGTCTGCCAAGTTCACCCTGGGCCCTTGCCAGCTTGTTGTAACTCCCACTTTTGCTCTAACCGAGGAAGCTACCCTCTCCTGGCTTTGTGCAGCATTTTCAAAAGGCTGCCACGGGGAGACAATTGCTCCTGCTGATGTATTAAAGATGTTGCTCTGTTGTGAAAGGCTACTAGTGCAGTCCAGGTGACTCCGATATCAATGCCAGAGAGCCGGCAGCAAATCATTTTAGTTCCCTTTTTACCACGGGAAAGCTCCCACTTCTGAGAGTGCAAGAGTGAAGCGCGTGTCCCCGGTGAAAGATGACCCAACCTCCTTGGACAAGGAGGTCAGTCTTGACTGCCGGCAGCAGACATGATGAGGATTGGTGGAGTCTGGGGACAGAAATATCCACAGCCCATCGCGTCCTTTCATGCAAAGTGATGTAAAAAAAAAAAAAAAAAAAAAGTACTGTCTTCAACTTATGGCTGAAAGCCATCAAAATTTTGGCTGTTTACAATGCAAGTGTTGAAAGAGGCACGAGCAGGAGAGTGAATTCCAGTGCTCCTCGTTAACGAAGCACTTGAAGAAAATCATGTTGAAGCGTAATGAGTTTTTCGCAAATAACAGCTCGGCTGTGTCCATAAAGCACACATTTGAGCGGGGCTGAAATAACTGCATGATACATTATGACAGCAACCAATCCACAGAAAGAGGAAAAAAAAAGGAAAAACAAGACAATAAAGGAAATGATTGCTTCTGCGATCTTGTTGGGAAAATTGTGGGCATTTACCAACAAATAAAGCATAACGAGGCGCACGCGAGTCGGCCCTGCAACCACCATCAACAAGGGGGAGTGGGAAACGCCACCGCTTAAATTCAGATACGAGAGACGTGACAGCGAATTACTTTCAATTTGCTGCCAGGTCACTGCATTTGACCACTCACCGGATTCTACAAAGCACCGTGGAAAAACGTTTTTGAGCCGATGAGAATAAAACATTTGAATAAACAAACATCAAACCAGGCAGAATGTTTGATAACTTGCCGATGAGACTAATTGCTAAATAAGACTATTTATATATATAAAAGTACATATTGTCATTTGTGCGACTTGCCATGTGTTACTTCTATAATAATGGATTTCCTGTATCCACTCAGTTATAGGAGATAAACAAGGCTGTCAAGGCTAGCTCATGCCCCATTACCAGTTGTAATGGGGCAAAGAAGTGTAATATTAAATCCTGTGTAATGACAACATTGAAATGGGTAGACGATCGGCTAATATCCTCATTTGTTGCATCTTTATTCCACCTATGCTGATGTGTTTCTGTTTAAGTGTGTGTGTGTGTGTGTGTGTGTGTGTGTGTGTGTGTGTGTGTGTGTGTGTGTGTGTGTGTGTGTGTGTGTGTGCCTGATCAGAGGGCTGCACGGCTCTTTTTTCTTTAGAGTTCACCTCGACGCGCGCACGTGCTCACAAACGCAGCCTGAGCTTTTTTTTTGCTGCGAGTTGCTTCTGTATTTGTGCTCCGGTGGAATTGTCTACGGTATGACAATTTGTGCAGGCAGCTGTCTTCGCTTCGCTCACATCCACCTGAGAACGGAGATAAAGAGTTGAGTGAAGGCTTATCAGCCTGTTTGATAACGTTTAAATAAAAGTCGTGCTCAGGGCATACTCGTCTTGAAACCCTGTGTTACAGAGATCTGCTTCACACCCGACAACAATCTCGGCTTGAGCGGCAAAAAGTTGAGCCGGGGTAATTTCTCGAGCAGATTCTGAAAGCTTTAGAAATTGCTGAGCCTGGCAAAAACTCACAGCACTTGTGTTATTACGCCGATGTGGATTTACCTGTAGCCAAGTAGCAAAAAAGGCTCTTTTAAAAAGGTTAAGTTGTAAAGTGGAGGGTTTCAGAGCACAGATGCTCAGAGGCAAACTTGGATCGTGCAGTGTGAAGATCAATCCAAAGCTCGAGGCTCTTAAATCAGAGCAAAATGCTTTAAAAAATCTCTCAGAAAATTTGCAACAAGCTCTCAACAAGTTTGAGTTGTTGACCTGTGGGAAAGCGCTCTCATGTGAATGCCCCCAATTATTCACTTCGTCATGATTTCTAATTTACTATTTCTAGTGATACCAATATGCTAAGCGATATGAACGAGCCTGTTTATTTTGAGTAAATGTATTTTATACTGACTCTGGAAATGTAACCGCGTACTGCATTGGGGATACATTGAAAATATAAGCACTCTTATTTTGGCATTATTGAAAAAAATGTATTGAAACATAACACGATGTGTTGTTCTGTATCACTTCCATTTGTACATACAATTTAAATGTAAATGCAGCATCTAAGGAATGTATTTCTAAAGATAGCCATCCGTCTGGAAACAAAAGTCAGGAAAACAAAAGTAATCTTTCTTGATGGCACTTGTCATGTAATTAACTTGCATACACTGACATAATGACAGTTGCTGTTCCAGCTGTTGTCCAGATGCCGATCATTGCTTGACGGGAGGATACTTAGAATATCTATTGTTGCAAAAAAACCTGACGTAATGTGACAACATTTTTAGGTGAGCATGGTTCAATTGAACACATTTTCTTAATTGAATTATTTCATCCCAAATTAACATTTTCAACACAAATCCTTGTACGAGTCCTCTGTGTTGAGCTTTTATTTAATCTCTGTATAAGACATTGGGGAAGTCTCTCCACCTCAGCTTTCTGAGCTATCTGAGCACATTGGATTCCATCATCTGCTTAATTGCCTCCCCTAATTTGCTTTGCTGGCTCTGTCACAGCCCCATTGTGCCGTTATCAAATCACTGGACACTGCAATTAACTTTACATTGTAACCACCACCTCTGTAACTGGCACAGACCAGCTGTTAAATGGATTTAACTATATTGCCTTTCTTTTTTTTTTTCTTCTTTTCTTTTGCAGAATGAGTACACGTGCCCACGCCCCCTACCTGGTGCCTGGCTGGGAGATGTGCCTACCATCCATTAACCCCTAAAAGGGAACTGCTTTGGGGTGGTGCAGCGAACCACACTGGAACAGGGATACAGGAGAAAGACATATGCAGAGAACCCATCATTCACATTCAACGATACGTTTAAAAAAAACGTCCTCCACGCGAAGGGCATCCGCTGACCAAGACAAACAGGAGATAATACTGTCCTTTTCTTTTTCCTAAGATTTTATAATGTCTCCTTTTTTTGGACCTGTGGTCTCTGGTCATCCGCTTTGCTGCATTCCGTCGCGCTTCATCACCACACAAACACTGACGCAGAGGGTTGCGGGTATGCAGTCCTATGGTGGGTAGCAGAGCCTTGGAAGAAGACTCGTGGGCACTAATGGATGGTTATAACCAACACGGAAGCTTATTGTATAGACATTAATAGCTTATTGTCTCCACGAGGACAATGTGGCATTGTGTTGGGGGGAAAAAGAGGCAAGAGACTGTACAAATTGAAGGGGCTTTAAAAAGTCTAAACTGAGCAATGAATCACTAATGAAAAATGCACTGAAGAGGTGGCTCCGCTAACACAGCTGTGTATAATTTAAAGTGGGTTTCCTTATTTTGATTCCATATTGAGCGTCATGTTATCACCTTTTCAATATATATATTTTTTTTTAAGAAAGACTAATCAAAGGCTAGGATGGTGTAAATGTGCCTCACTGGAGCAGAAACATTATTAAAAAAAAAGGAGTGTCTGTGCACCTGTCATTTTCGACGATTCCGCTCCATCAGGTGGAAGTCAAGGCAGCAGCTGAGGGACGGTGTGAAGCCTGTGAAACGTTGCCAGATGGGAAAGCAAAACTATCCCCCAGCCGCTGACCTTTGGTGATTTTTTATTTGTTTGATTGTTTGTTTGCTTTTTTTTAAGAAAAAGAAAAGGGAAAAAAAAAATAAAACATTTTTCCAAGTTGTTTCTAATTGCAATCAAACCTCGACTACTTAGTTTGATTTTGAGGACAGTAAGGGCAATCAGAAGCAAAGGAAGGGGGGAAAAAAGAAAAAGCTCCTATCAATGGTAAAAATGTAATTTTCTGGAATTTTAATGTTGTTAATGTTGTACTTTATGAATATGTGTTTCTGCCATTTTCAACACCAAATACCAAAGAGCCAAATGGAGCATTTTTGGCTCTCCTAACCATGGGGTGGAACATGTCCGGGAGTTGCTCTTTTAAAAGAAATCCTTGAGAAATGAAAAGAAAGCCTCAACTTTCCCTCACGTCCAGCAGTACTCTGTTACCCAATTGGCTTTCTTTTTTTTGTACGTGTGTAATGTGAAAGTCTTTGTGAACAAACGATCTTGCAAAGGCAGTCTTCATTAAGAGGATCTCGTCTGAAAGATAACCTCGAGCACTGTTTACATTTTATGACTTATGTTCAATACGTGCTTCACTTTCCTTCAAATAATCTGCCCATCTTCTCCCCTCGAAGACACTCCAGATGTTGCTGTGCACGGCTCCCTGTGTGCTTGTGTTTCATCCGTTATGAGTTCTGAATTAGGTTTCCAGACACACCGAGTCGTGAATTGTTTGTTTCAACCGTCAGACATAATCTTTCTACACCTGAAAATGATGATTTTCTATTGTACATTTCCCTCCCCCCCCCCCCCCCCCCCCTTTGAATTTGTTGATATTTAGTATGCAGCTGTATTCTTTGTTCACTTTCAACAGTATGTTTTATAATGAGAATAATGACTTTATTGGAGAGCAAATTGAATTGGTCAAATTAAAATATTCATTAATCATTTTTTTGTGTGTTGAAGTGTGTTTGAAGCATTTTCTTATTGTGTGTGTGTGTTTATGCTTGCTGCCCGCTGTAATTGAATAAGCTGCTGCCCTGTTTCGCGTCTCCATTCACGCCTGTTAGAAATCTGTCCTATATGCCGTCCCCAGATCGACGTGGACGAAGGCCGTCGCGTCAACTTCAGCCTCATTAATTTAGAGAGCAGGACATTGATCTCTGTTCGACCGTTCTGTTCACGGTGACGCTCACTGCTGGCCCCACCAGCCCTCTAATTACACTTCCTGTGTAATGTGTTGTATATCTCAAGAGGGGGGCCTGCTTGGTGAATTTGCTCCACGTTTGCTGCACTTGGAACATGTCAAGCTGTCAGCTCAGAGGTCCAGATGGCCAATCTGCCCGACGCTCCCTCTGGTATTTTCGCATACTCCTTCTCTACCTATCCCCCCCCCCCCCCCCCCCCTGCTGCTTCACTTCTCCCTTGCTCATCTTGTCTTCCCACAGTATGTGTTGGGGGGCCACATCTCACTGGCTCTCGGTTTCTAAACATTATTTATGACATTTTTGGACAGTTTTAGGCTATTTTCTTCCTTCTTCTGTCTTTAAAGAATACTTAAATCACAAACTGATCAATTGTATAGCGATGTTCACCCCGGTGTTACCTTGAATTTGTGAAAATAAACTTTCTCGCATTTCTCCACGATGAACGAAAAATCCAAAATATGGAGAAAAGTCTTCATGAATTGATGTTAATTGGGGCAGTGTTTATACAATAGCAAAACGATAAACTATATACAAGTTCTCACACAATAATAATAATAATCTAAGTCTCATTAATCCGGTCATACTCCACAAACATGCTTTTTCGCTAAAACCTTACTATCTAAAACATTTACATAGACAGTACTCACACCAGAAGCGCACATGCGCCATGCATGAGAGTTTTTGCAGAAGTTTTTTTAAAATAATCATTTCGTCCAAAATATTTTCTAGGAAATTGTCTCAACCACTTTCTCAAGTATCTAAGGCAGTGGTCGCCAAACTACGGCCCCCTGAACAATACCAGAGACGCATTATGATTAAATGAGCATGATCGTCTGCGATATTAACGTTTAAAATACGTGCTCTGCTACATATCAAATCAAACGCTTCCTGAATCAGCCAACCACCAGGGGGCGAACGAGATGAGAGCTGTCATGCGCGCACCCTGTAGAAGTAGAAGAGTAGAAGAAGTAAAAGAAGCAGAGAGACAGGAGCTTGAAGGACGAGTACTTGTGCTTAATTTATTTACACGCCGTGTCGTGTCTGTCACTACATGGTCGCGCGTTTTCAATTCCCCTGCTCTCTGTATCGCGCACGGCGGTGTTCCGCCCCGATCCGCGCGCACGATGCAACAGTCGCTCACCTGCCCCCCCCAATCGGGCCCTAGGTCAAACGATATGTTCAGTGATGTGGCCCTCACAGGAAAAAGTTTGGGGACCCCTGATCTAAGGTCACATTTTTAAAACTATTGTGTTTGTCTGACCAAAATACCAAAACCCCAAAATATTAAATTCACAACGATAAATAAAAGCAGGACATTGACATTCTTTATCATGAAAACGTTCCAAATATTTCCGTGTAAACTGAATATCTTTGGGTTTTGGATGATGGTTGGAAAAATACCAAAAACAAAAAACGATACATTTTAAGAAGTCTTTGGTTTGAGGCACCATTTTATCAAATGAAATTTTGTTTTTACATTATTTAAAAAATATATGTTACTATACAAACAAATTAATCCAAAATAAGATTATAGCTTTAGTGGTACATGAGGAACTTGTTTTGTAATTAGAGTGTACATCTCTGTGCTTGGTATTATCTTCTGTGTTTCTCTGTCTCCCTGCTCTCCTCTCTGTCTCTCTGTCTTATCCGTCGCTGTTCTCTATGATCTCCGTAACTCAGTCCCCGGCGCTGCATGTGCAGTGGCAGCACAGACAGGCCTGTATGCCTGAGAGCAGACACCATGCATTATTCATGTAGCTTGGGCTCCCTGTTGACCCGAGTCCAAACAGTTGGCAGTCTACAACCCTTCCACAGAATGGCCCCAGGAAGAAGAAGTTAAACTACAAGCAAAATACACTGATGTATCACGTCGCTGCCATGGCATCGACACCCACCATCTCAGATTAGATGCTTGTTTAAAGTGTGTGAAAAACAGACATGCGCATATAGGCCAAGCAAGACAATGGTCACAATATAGAGACTTGAGGAAAGCTTAAATTCAGACAAAGAAGATTTTATAAGAAAGATTAGATTACTTTAAGATGATTGAAGACAACAAATGCCAATTTTAAACATGTATGAACCTTGAGACAATATTCAAAGGGGCCAGCTTCTGATAGAAAGGATATGTGCAATGATAACTTTGCCTAGCCTCATGACGGTTGACTCATCAACGAATCATTCTTTTCATGTGAGGCATGTTAATTGGATTTGACACTTAAATTTTAAGGTTCATTCAGTACAGTAGCTTTTTTTTTTTTTTTAACAGCAACTCGTACGACTGTCTAGGAATGACTTTGAATCACTCATAACCTCATATAAACTCCAACTCAGAGTGCAGCTCACTGGATAGCTTTCATTTTAATTATGACTGCTGGAGCAATTAGTCAGCGACTGCTGAAGAGAAATGACTTAGAAACCAAAATGCCAAACTCCATCATCGAATGAATGTCAAGCCTTTATGTAAGCACCCGCTATTTCAAAAACAGTCACATCACTGCTTTCGCAAAATCCACACCAGAAGTGGCTCTCAACACGTCATCTTTGTCAGCCATCTGCTCCTGACTGGGGGATCGCAGAGTTCTTGCTGAGATCATCTCTGATGCCATCATCAACCAACTGCTGGTCGGGTGCTTTCTCCTGACCTCCGACTCCTTCAATCAGGGTGAGCAAACACTGCCATGGAAACCAAGGAAATGTTTGCTTTTAGCCCATGTATCATTGATTCCGAGAATGCAGCCTGTATTCATCAAGAGCCCAAGAACTGGTAGCTTTTTGAGTTTTCAAGAAGTAGTCCAAAATGTACATGCATGGAATACTCATAAGGACTGGATTTCACAGAGGTGATTATCGGGTAAACCACTACACACCTGTGGTTCAGTACTCCTGTGCACCACATTCTTTCCCTGATGGTGCTTCATTATGAACAACAAACCCATGTTATAGTCGGCAGGACAAGAGATAGCTAACGTTAGCTGTTAGCAGCCGGCGGGCAGCACAGTCCTGCTTGGCTGAACGCCTGTTAACAGAGGTTCCATTGAGTTCCATGAGTATTGGGCGACGGTAAAACATTAATGATCCTTCGAGAAAATAGCTGTTTCACAGACACGCAGTTTTCCTCCAAGTCTTCACTGTCAAATTCATAAATGGCTTACTTGGATTTCTTGCTTGACCACATATTAGTTGTCAGCACAAAATGAGTCACTTTTATGAGCCGATTTCTCTTCTTGACCTTCGTTTATTCCTTGGCAGTGCTTCTTCTGCAAAGTGGTGGCGACTGGGCAGCTGGTATCTTGTATCAAAGGTTTCTTAGCAGCTTTCTAAAGCCTTCTTTATCCACTGATGCAACAGGGTCAATGTCTATAACATATGGTAAGCAACCGCCTTAGTCACTGTATATCGTGCCCCTTGGCACTTTTCTTTTCATAAGTTACACCACGGGTAAATGACACTTGCAATGTGCAAAGGCCGGGGTTGCAGCGGCACAACAAAGTACACACTTCAAGATTTAAAGTGCTTCCACTTTTGGATGCAACTAGTTTAATTAAGGGCATTCTCTACAGATTACATGGTTTTGCTGCTCATCTGATCTGTTCAATCCGAATCATCTCCAAATAATTGAACCATTGTTTTTCTTTTTAAGAACCAGGTCTTCCTCGGCAGTGTGCATGCACACCGTCGAGGGGTACTGTACGGTATAAATGCTCTGCAAACACCGGCGGCTGCCGTGGCATCTCTCCGGCAGCTGGAGGTGCCACCGGAGGTGACATAACTACCTGCGGCTGCCACTAAGTCAGCTGCTTGCTCTCTCTCCTTTCCTTCCATCCATTTGCAATAACACATTACACCTTACTTAATTTTTGTTCACTTTATTGATTTTATACATCCACAAATAAAACAAAAATATAATATCAAAACTTACAACTGCAAATAGGATACAGTTTACAACTAGTGATGCGTTATACAGTACTACTTGTTTATTACAACTTGTATACAATAATTTACATTGTTTACAGTGCTGATGTCTTTATTTCTTATTTTCTGGTAAACTTCTTTTACTCTCAGAAGTCTTTTGTTTCCATCACACATATTTCCTGTACTCTATCTAACACTGTATGTGTGTGGGAGGGTCAGTTACAAGCCCGTTTCTTGTGACGGCCTTCCTGCCAGCTGTGAGAAGGATTTAGATCAAGTCATTAAATTCCCTCTGTACCACTTAAGTTATATTGCCCAGGTATGAAATGAAACACTTCTTGGAGATTATATATATCCTAATACCTTTTTTCGGGAAAGTCAAGAAAATATGTGCATGATTTGAATCTGTATGGCCACATTGTCCCCAGCATGTGTGTTGCCTTAGAAAGAGTTAGGGGCGACTTGGCTCAGTGGTAGAGCAGGGTCGTCCTTCAATCAGAGTATCGGTGGTTCGATTACCGGCACTGCTAGTCTGTGTCGATGTGTCCTTGGGCAAGACACCTTATCCCAAATTGCTCCTCTTCCTGCTGTTCGATGCAGGCTGTTCCTGCGGTGTTGTGAATGTGTATGAATGTAAGTTAGTCCTGATGCAGGTGGCACCTTGCGTGGTTGCCCCTACCAGTGTATTAATGCTTGTGAATGGGTGAATGATGAAATGTAGTGTTAAAGCGCTTTGATTGGTCGGAGGATTAGAGACTGTGTACGTCCATTTACCATTCTATATATGAGGCTTAATAAAGAAACTTGTTGATGTCTTCAGTATTCCCCACACTTGATGCCATTCTTCTTCTGAAATGATGATGTTCAATTCCTTTTACCACTAAGTTTGACATAAAAATGTACTTTCAGCCTGACATTCCATTAAAGTATGATCAAGTTTAGAAATAATCCCCAATGTTTTTGGTTGATACATATTGACCATCACTTTCACCACTGGATTCTTTTCTTCAGCTGCCTCCCTATTTACTTGTTTTGTTGTGATACTCCGTCTTTCAAATCTGGACAAATTCTCCGTTTTCAGTTGCAGCACAGTTGTCTGTTAAGAGTGAACCATAATTCAAAAGTAAATATTGTTATTGGATCGATCATACTCATGATATGTCCAGGAAGAGCCTTTACTCCCAAGAGTGTTTGGGTGTGGTAGGCAGGGATATATGTCTCAATCGCATTCCACCCAGCGATAAAGCTATCATCACACCACTAAATCAGTGGTTGAAGTTGGGCTGCATAGAAATACATCTTAAAATCCCACCGTTGTCCTGTGGCAACTGGAGTGTAGTGTATCGGACTCTGGCTTTCTGCCCTCCCCAAATAGATCTAGATATGAATTTACCCCTCTCTGTAAATTGTTTTAGTGGTACTTTTATTAACAGGAATTGAAATAAACACAATAGCCTTCGCAAAATATACATTTTCACCACAGTTATCTTGCTGCTTGAATTTATTGTGTAGGCTGACCGTCTTTCTATATCCTTTCTAATGTGTTGGTTAATGTGATTATAATTGGCCCCAAACAACATTGATACATTCTGTGTTACATGCACCCCTTTGGTATTTTGACTGATTGTGATGCTGAGGTGCATAATTTAAAAATAGAATTGAAGCTTTTGAAATATGACATTTATGTACTGCATAAAAATTACCTGTCTGTATGATCATCCTCGAAAAGGAGGCGTTGACATCTGTTAGATATATATTCACATCATTCACAAATAAAGGCCAATTCTATGTTCCCTGTCCCATATAGCTACTCCCCTCAGTTTGCTATCTTGAGGAATCGCTCGGGCCAATGGTTCAATCTAGATAGCAGACAGGGTAGGGCAAAGCACATCTCTGTCTCATTCCTCTTTCTAGCACAAACCTCTAAGTTAAAGGAGACATTCACCTTTATTCTTGAAGTAGGTTGCTGGTAAATGGCTCCAATATGTTGAATTGATTATTTAGTAAAACCAAATCTTTCTAGTGTTTGCTATAAGAAGTCACAATTAACCCTATTAAAGGGCTTTTGGACATCAAGGCTTATCGGGGCTGCACATGTAGTTTCCTTTTGAATCGTATCCATTATATGTAAGGTTCTTCTAATAATGTCCTGTGTTTGTTTGCCTGTTGTAAACCCGATCTGGTTTATATCTATCAAATCTGATTGTCCTCTCTATCCACTCCATTGATATTTCTGCTGGGACTGTATTATATTGTATCTCTTCAAGATCTAGTATGCTCATAGATACTCCATCTGCTGTAGAGGTTTGTGTATCTGATGCTTTATATTACTCCTGGAAGATATCTTCTTTTTATTTTGGTTCACTCTTCAATTTACGTGTAGAGGGGTCCTTCATTTTGTGAATATTGTTGGCAGCCTGTTTTAGTCGTAGCCTCCATGCAAGTGAAATATTGTTTTATAAATCTTTTTTTTTCTCTACTTCATAACCCAATATCTAATCCATCTATCCCCTCACATCTTCTGGACCTTCTGGATCTAAGTCCTTCAGATCTAAGATCAATGTATTATATGTTTTCATCTTGGTCTTCAGAATATGTGTTGTCTCAGCTAATAGCCTACCTCGTATTACAGCCTTGGATGAGTCCCTTAGTATACATGGTTCTACCTCACCATTGTCATTTTCCTCAAGATTTCGTGTTAAATGTCATTAACAGTTGTTTTTTTGCTCATTATCCCAACATTTAATCACCACACTCTGTCTTTTCTTGAATTGTTTGTTTTTTTTGCATTATGGTCAAAAAACATATCAGCTATGCCAATTCTGCAATCTGTTACCCCATAGTAATCTCCTTTCTGCATTAAAAATGGTGAATTCTGAAATAAACTGAGTCTGGTATTGAATAGTGTGTATTGTCTCCTTTGAGATATCATATTCCTCGAGATATCAAGAAACCCAAAACTGTATTCATTATTACTAAATGTAGCTCCCCTCCACAAAAACTAATTCCTTCTGCTTCCATTGCAAGGATATCAAGTAGGGATGGGAAAAAAATGTTTATCCCTATCAGGGCGGTGGGGTGCATTGATATTCACCGGTGTCAGGATATTATATTCTACCTTGCCCTTTACAATGATATTTATCTCTTTCTATACATTTGTCAAACTGAGTTTGAGATCTAGATTGTTACTCCCCCTTTCGCGGCTACAGATTCTTACATTCAGATCTGTTGAGCTTCTCATGATCTTGTCATGTTAAATGGGTTTCATGTCTTTAAAAAAATGGTTGTCATAATTTTGTATCTTTACCCAAACCATTCAAATGTAAAGACATCGGCTTAAGTCCTTGACAATGCATCATTAAACTCGATGTAATTGGGTTCACTGTTTCCCCTCCATTCAACTGAACAATTCTGGACTGCGAACCGCAATTATCTCAAGAAACAAAAGTGTTTTGCCCGGCAAGAGCATACAAAAAACTACCAAAAAAAATGGACTCCAAAAAAAGGGCATTCTACTTCTTCATGCATGTAAACCTAAACTATAAGAACTCAATATTCTGACATATATTGTGATGAAGACCGTTGTATTATCCATGTCCATGCATACCTTCCTAATCACTTCTCAGCTCAAGAATGAGTCTTTCATTAAATGTTTCGGAGGAAATTTCCCTGCGTCTGTTTGACTGTCTCTGATGCTCTTTGTCTCCTGACGTGCTGCCTCGGGGCCTTTTTGTCGGAGCTGTTCAAGCAGTGGTGGCACGTCTGTTACTCCCCGTGGCTCTTACACTTTGTAGCCTCTCCGTTGAAGCTCTTGCACGGCTTCACTTGCTTTGTTTTAGGTTTGAGGTCCAGGGAATATGCAGCTTGGTGAATGTTATCTAAAATTGGATTCCTTCCTCTTCTAGGATGTTTTCAGTGTGTGTGTGTGTGTCTGCCTTATGTTGATGTACTAGAGCTGTAGCATAGTCGTGGTCAAAAGACAGCATTTGTTCTCCAGGTTGGACCTTCTTTTGCCATGCCGTTTTTGAGAACCATCTGCTGTACTTAAAATTGGAAAAAGTTGATGATGGATCTCAAAGGTGACTTGAAGCTTGGTTTTTGCGCCAGGGCTCTCTGTGCTGACGGGATCTTTAAATCTGTCGTTTCAGGACTGAACATTTCACACTCAGCAGTTTCTCTACAAACTGAGGTAGCCTTCATCCCCTCTTCTTTCATATTCAGCTTGAATTCCCTTATAATCTGGTCTCAGGTTACGGATTTGTGTGTTTGTTTATGTAATTTGTATATATGTATGTATACTCATTACTGCCAAATTGACCTTTCATTAAGCAGGATGCCTGGAATGTTTGTTGTTGTTGTTGTTACCTTGGACATCTGGGCTTCAGATTAGAATGCACAATTGCAATATTGTTAATATTATATATTAATATTGTGCCTCTGGAGACTCTAGTGGGGCAGTGTGTGCGTGTGAGCGCTGCATGTGTCCTGTGACATTCTTCTCTCCAGAGTAATAACTGTCTTGAGGATTTCGCCATAGCAAAGTGATTTAAATGTTCACTCAATGAACCTCAGGACTGAGTCATTAGGGAGGCTTGGATGTTTGAAATGAGACTAGAATTATTAAAATATGCATCGAAAACAATAATGGCAATGGTAAATGGTAAAATAATAAACTCAATATATGTGCTCACACATGCGCGACACAAACGTTAATACATTCACAGCCATGCCGACTTCCATTGAAACACTTAAGAATAAAATAAGTTTTGCAGATTTTGATTTAAAAAGGCTTCTTCCGCAGACTAGAGCCTGAAAACCTCAAAAGGCCGAGCCCTCTGTGGAATCGCTTTGAGCTTTCTATGAGCTAACCCAAAAGGTCCAGACCATCCGGCCCATTTTAAGCTTTCAAAACAATCAGCAGCAGCCCTTAAGTCAACACAGGGTCGAACTGAGAGACAGTGGGGGGAATGAAGTACCAGGATGAGGTCACGTTATCTCCCTGAGCAGCAAGAGCTGAGAAGCAAAGTGTTCTACAGCAGCTGTAGACACGGACAGGAAACCAATGCTGTTCAAAAGGGGAGTTACTTGCGGATTGGGACACAAATGTTATGACAGTATACATATAGTTGTATTCAGCTGTTCAGGGCCGATAGGCAAAAGACTGAATGAATAATGCAAGCTGGCACACTCAGCCTTCTGTGACTACCAGACCAAAAACAGGTCACAGCATCGACCTGGGAGGGGTCAAAGTTATCAACCAAGAGTCAGCAGATGGCCGGAGAAAGATCACGGACTCCATCCACATCCAAGACCAAAACACATCACTGATCTCCATCTCGTCCCCATATATGAACACTTATCCTGTGACTGGAGGTCACGAGATGAACCAACTCCATTTGTCTGATGAAGACTGTGTGATGTGGTTGAAAGCTCTGACAAATCTATGTAGACCTTAAAGTTGAGATTATGTTGTCACTCATACTCTTCCCAAGGTCAAGAATAAACTTCAAAAGTCAAAACTACAAAGGGGTGTGTGGAATTACCTCCAGTATAGACTCTGATATGGCTTTTTTGTGGGAATTAAATGTGTTTTGAACATTGAAAATTGGCAAAATTACAAAAAATAAAAAACAAACAGTAAATACACAAAATGTATGTAATGTATGTATTGAACTTCATTCATTATTGTCATCTCCAGGGCAGGTTGGGCATTTTAGGAAACCTTTCCTGAAAATAAATAAATGCGCCGCTCTCTCGTTGTCTCTCTCGTGCTCATATTCTTTGCAATTCTGCTACAAAAATCCAGCCTCAATCCAAATGACCTTAGAAGTTATTGAACCAAATAACTGTCACTCACTCTTCAATAATTGGTTATTCAAAGCAACCACATCCATAGTAGGTTAAACAAGTTAAACTGAAAATAAATATACAAATCCAAAATCCATAATTTTTTTTTATCATAAAAAGGTTGATACAGTCTCTCTTTAAAGCTTTTTAAACCTGTTCTTATTGCACCTGTGACATGCCTTTCCCTATTGCCTTGTTCAGACTGCAAATGTGCTGTTTGGCATATCTGGATAGCAAAAAAAACGTTCTACTTGCATTGAAACCTCACTTATAGGTGGTTTGAAATATAACTCCAATCGAATTTCTACAAACGCTTTGGCTGCTCAATTCGAATTTCAAAGTGGGAAAGTGCTAAGCAGAATCCATGCATCTACTAGCAGAGCGCTACAGAGTACAACGTGGAGAAGAACAACAGTCCGTGGACAGATGCCGAAATAAACTGTCCGCTGGCAATTTCAATTGTCTTTGTGCCTAAGTAGATGGGAGAAGTTTGCCATCAGGGTTTTCTGCCTGAAAGATCTGTCTGCCAGAAATTCTTAGGTTTAGGCAACAAACCTACTTGGTAAGGTTCTGGAAAAGATCATATTTTGGGTTAAGTAAAAGTAAGATATTTTTGTTTTATCCATTGAATTAAAGCTGAAAGTCTACACTTCAACCACATATTGACTGATTAGTTTCAAATCCATTGGAGTTGTGCAAAGAGGCAAAACATTGTGTCACAGTCCAAATACTTATGGCCCTGACTGTAACTCCATTCATGGAGTGGGGGGCTTTTGGCTTGTAGTTGAGGATCTGTCTGAGACCTCTCCAGACAGCAGCAGAGTCACTTGCTGAGAGCTGGTGTGGCAGTTTCTCAGAGTAAAGTCGTTAAGCGTCTCTCACCGCCTTGCTAAACCTGTATTTTGACTCTTTATGCAAGTCCTTGTCCCCACTCCTAAATGCCTGATCCTTGTGCAGCCTTAGCTGTCTGAGTTCTGCTGTAAACCAGGGTTTGTCGTTACTCGTAACTCACCCTGGTGCTTGTTGGAACACAGCTGTCCTCACAGAAGCTAATTTCTGCCTGTATGCAGGAATCAGATGGACCATGACGTGGTCAGAGAGTCCCAGTGCAGCACGAGGGACGCCGTGATAGGCCCCGCTGATTGTGGTGTGACAGTGGTCTAAAATGTTCTCCTCTCTTGAGCATTTAATAGGAGGTCTGGTGGTTCCAAAGACAATACAACTTGTGGTAATGAGTTGAAGTGAATTTGGATAAAAAGGTGTACAGAATTGGATGATTATTCATACTTTATGCTGAGTAAACAGTCAAACCAGAAAGGGTCAAGAGTGAAACCCATACGATAACAATCCTCTTTCGTGTCCTTCAGGTGATTTCATGAGGTTCCACCTGAGATCACTGCTCCTCTTTGACAATTCAGTTTGTTTGTGATTGAAGTGTGTCTGGGTGTTTGGTGTACATCCTGCCACACTTCAAATAACTAATTTATGATCTGTGAATGAAGCACAAGACATTTAAACAGCAAGAACCAGCTCTTGTTGAAACCTTGTACCTTGTGTTAAGTTGCCTGGAAATGTTTCTGATGAAAAAGATTGCCAGGCCTCTGTTTGGCATTGACCTAAAGACTGAAAACTCACTTGATTAGCTTCCTTTGAATTTTCCAGTATTTAAAAGTGGCAGACAAAAAAAGGATTTGAGCTCAAATGAAGTGCAATGGGTCCACCGGATCCATTAAACAAATAATTATTATTTTTATGACTTGATATCCTCAGTGAACAGTATTTATGTGCCCTCCTGAAATCATTTTCAAAATTCTCAAAGACACTTTAAAAACATTAAAACCATTTTAAACACATTTTAGATGCATAAATAATCAATGCGTATACGCTGAAATCTCCTATAGAAGCAGGTGGCGGAACTCCAGAGCGTAACGTCCGATTGCAGGTGATCCTCTGCACCTCGGTCCGTAGCAGGGTAGGGCTAAAAAAAAACCCCAAAAAAGGACTTTGCAAAACGGCTTTCTCCCCAAAGTACACAAGCAGCTATAAGGTCAGACGTTGCAGCATGTGACGGAAGAGTTGGGACCCGGGCTACCCTATTCTTGCCAAACACCACGGAGCCACGTTTAACTCACAGGAAGGCCCAGTTATTGCAGCTGGCTGTCAAGTGAGAGAGAGAGAACTTGAAGAGCAATACCGGTAATGACCGGAAAAGATATCGTCACACAGCCCGGCGCAGACACTCGCCGCCTTCAGCTATTCTAATGGTGAGTGAAGCTTATGTTTAACCCCTTGGCTCCACTGTGCTGCTGTTGGGCTGTTTGTTCATTTGTATGTCACTCACGTCCGCGACTGCCTGCTTTCCTGTGTGTGGCCAACGTTGTCGCTGTTCTTGGTGCTGAATCGTGGATGTATAGTGATGTGTGGGCAATGCACAGGCATGTGTCTTGTTTCTGTCTTTTTTTTTTTCTGTGGTGTGTTGGCGTTGTATATCAGTGCCTGTTAGTTCCGGTTTGGTTCCGAATGCCTTTGAACGCCTGGTGGCTTGGCCATTTATTCTTGTTCAGCAGCATCCTATAGGCTGCCTATCTATACACATTGTTGCTCACATGCAGTGGCTTTATGTGTGTCCCCCATGTAGAAATCTGAGTGGATATCAGGTTGTTTTATTTTTTTCTGGGTTGGACACTGTACCGTATGTGGAGATGTTGGGTTGTTGGCCTTGATTCAGCGCGGGCTGGCTTAAATGAAACCAGGGAGAACAGGCAGTTGATCCAGTGCAAGCTGGCGATAACAAAGACAAATAGCCGTGTTGCCAGACTACTGTTCAACGATCAGTGGGTGTTGGTGATACTCTCCAGGAGAGAAATTGGGACTAACAAAAAGCCTCTCAATCAACCGTGCAATCAAGAGATAACGATTAAATCACTTTGTCTGAGATGTTTTCATTGCATGATTGGTTCGTGCAGTTCATTCGGACTACCTGATCTTGTTGTTCCCCTGTGTGTTGCCTAATATTTACTTTTAAAACAACAATGATTTAAGAAAATTAACTGTGCAGATGACTATTGTATTTTCCAGACAGTATGTTGATAATGGATAATTATCATAATGGATATTATATAAAAAAAAAACAGATTACATAAAATAAGTCCAACAATGTTATAAGAGCACTATGCTAAATCACACCTTTACTTACTACGTCATCAGATAATGAACACTCGGTGGCACAGGAAGCAAATTGGTGCTGCAGAATCATGCAGTTTGGACATAATTCCAAAAAAAACTCTTCTTTAACTTTGAAGTAACTAAATCTAAAGCAAGAAAAGCTGCGCAAATAACTTGACGTCATGATGCATGTTAAACACAGGAAAGTTGCTTTGGCATGAGGAGCAGAGGCAATAGGTAAATCCTTTCAAACATTAACATAAAGGCAAATGATAGGTTAGAACATGCAATCTGAACACAATTGCCGGAGTTGAATCAACCACTTGCTGATGTAATTCCAAATGAAAGAACATTATAAACTTCATGAAGGCAGTATTTATTCCAGGGTTGCTGAGTTGCATTATGGTGCTCTTGTTATGCCTATCGCCAGAATCACTGAATTTAAGTCAGAATAACATGCTGTAGTATCCTAGCCACATCGTCTTAAAAGAAATGCAAAGAGTTGTTTATGGTGACAAAGATTGATAAGACTGCACTGCAGTGTATGCATTTGTAAAGTCGGTGCTATTGCCTGAAGGCAAACACTAAGGCAAGTACTACGACAGGTGTTTACAGAGGCTACAGTAATTACAACAACCCTGACAAATGGGTACAACACACAGTCCACCGTGCAGAGTAGAGGGTGCTTATGAAAGATGCTGATCTGTATTCTATGTTTTAAATTTATGTACGACATTTCAGGCTTTCAGGGGCTGAGAAATTCATTATTGCATGTCACCCTTATCTTGGGATCATCAGAAATATTGAGCAAACTGGCTTCCTTCCAGATTAATTTTGAAAAACAATATTCCCTCTGCATGATATGACTCTATTCCATGAAAAGCGTCTGCGTGCTCTCCATCGATGTGCCTCGTGAAGCTTTTCACAGAAGAACTTGTGAAACTAGCCCCCACGTTGGTTTTTTCGGTACATGTATGTATTAGGCATTACAAAAGAACAGACTTCAAAATAAAAGTGACCATGAAATGAAACTTTAGAGTCAGTTCACTCAGGAATATACTTTTGTATTCTTAGGCCTGTAGCTTATTTTTCATACATCTGCCATTAACTCCTCTCATGCCTGTTTGGTGCTTTCAATCATGATATCAGCTGGTCTGAACAGCTGGTCTCTTCTATCCAATAGCGCAACGACACACTTCACATCGTTAGTCTATCATCTGGCTGCTGTCTCTTTTTAAGTAGGGTAGTCTCTCTGTCTGTAGTACGTTCACGTTGCTGTTACACACGCGCCTCCACCTCCTAATCACCGCCCAGTCTTCACAGACTCATCATTTCCCTCACAGGGGGATTGATCTTGCTGCAGCTCAGGGCAGACGCCCCTCTATTACAAATCTCCCTGTAGAGTCGAAGCACCAAATGTTCTGTGAATGTTCACATTCAGTCAATCAGTCATTCCGTCGATAATAAATACATTAAAAAAAGTAAATGACAAAATGCATATATATATTAAAAAATGAATTAAATGAATGATGACTTTTTTTTTTTAAATACCGCCTGTAAACTGAATTTCATAGAACATTTTTATTTGAATTGTTTGAGTAGTATCAGATTACAATACACCACGTCAGAACACCACTGTGTTTAGATCAGTGATCATGCTGGAAAGCAGCAAAGGGTTAAATCAAACAGTTATTTTCGAAACGATATGAACATATTGAGATAGATGTTGTATATTGCTGCCAAGATTAAACCCATCAAGACATTATTCATAAGCCATATTGCTAGGGCGCGTTAAGGCTGAGTATCGTTTAAATGTGCACCTATACCAATATCTTTAAAGTGATGCCAATATCAATGCAGTACTTCTATCGATACCTATCATGTAAATGGCATCTCTGTCTGTATACTGGCTAGCTAATTGCACTGCACAGCCCTCATACAGAGTCCTGCATTGTGTAAATGAAGAAAATGATGTTTACAAATTTCACAAACAAGGTTTGATGCTCTCAGTGCGACCATGTGAAAATGGCCAAGGCCAGGTTTAGGTGTAATCCCCATGTTTACATATCCCGTTGGTATAAGAGTAGCTCAATGTGCATAGCGATTCGGTTGTTGAGCGACAAAGCGAAAGTGACGGTGGATGCACACATTAAATGTACAGTGCAGTGTGCCACATGCACACACACATACACACAACAACAACAACTAAACAGGGACTGATAAGGCAATCTGCCATTCCCCCAGATGGTAAGATTATGGCATGCATGCCTTAAGATGGCAATAACATATACCATTTGATGGAACCAGAGTCTCTGAAATAGCAGAGCAATCTGCTTTACCCTTCGTCTCAGAGTGTAAGGTCAGAAAAAATAAAGTTGTTGCATGAAATCTGTTCAGAAACTCAAATCCACCTGACAGCCAATACTCTTGCGACTGTCAATCAAAAATGGACCAAATCAGAGACCAAATGGTGCAAAAAACGTACACATGTTGGTGCTGTCGAGCTTTTGGTCTTGATTCAGACTGGACTAAACCAGGGACAACAGGCAGTTGATCCAGTGCCAGCCAGTAATAACAAAGACAAATAGCCAGCAATGGCGCCAAAGGAGTCACAGACTACCGTCCTATGATCAGTGGGCGTTTGAGGACTGACAAAATCCTTTCAATCAATTGTGCAATCAAGTGATAGCGATTAAATCACTTTCTCTGGGACGTTATCATCGTTTGACTTGTTCGTCCATCTTTCGCCCGTTCGAATGTCTGTTGGTGGTTTTGTGTGGCTCTGCTCCAAGCCCCTCAAGCAGGTTTAATGGATCGCTGGGAAACAATGCGAGGCATGCCGTACGAAAGCTGCATTTTCCCACCGCAAAGTGGTTTAAACACAACATAATCCCTCTGAAGCCCTAAGCTTACAAGCACAACCTAAATGTTCTGGTCGCAATTTTCAATGTTAAAAAAGCAAATAAGATAGGATGTGAATATCTCAAGTTGCTTTCTGTAGGAAAAAGAAATCGTATTCATCATGACCAAATCATCAAAGGTGCCAAGAAAAAATGTGTGAGGTTTCAGGAGTCATTCAGTTATTTTCCTTCAGAGGTTTTATTCTAATTTGGCAAATAAGAATGTGAAAAGACTTAAAAGCCTTCTTTAAAAGAAAAAATATAGAATAATATAATGTATTCACTCGAAAATTAAAGAAATGATATTATCGGTATTAGACTGATCATTTTACTATAATCTTTAAAGAAACACAATGACACATAACTCAACTGTTTTAAGAGCACTTTGTATTTTTTCTGCACACTCTAAGTCAATATTTTGTACCATATTAAACAATGCCACAATTTACAAATGTTATAACATGTATTAATATTATAAGATATCATTGAGTTGAACTTTCTTTGAGACAGTGTATGAAAAACAGGACAGAAAAGGAAAAAAAAAAATCAGATATTAATTAATTATCACCTTTTCTTTCCAGCCCAAGCTAAAAAAAGGGAAACGTCAGCTGTATGGAGATCAACGTTGTGTGGGAGCCCCAGCTAAACTAACCTGTTCATTAATCAAAACCAAACACTTGTTTTATAGGTTTTTCTTACAATAGGAATATATTCTGCGTGGTTGTTGAAAATACATTCGTCAAGTAAGTTTTGACCTTTAGCAATGCAATTTGATTCTGAGCCAGCAAGAGGACCGCACCTATTGCCAGTGTTGCTACGACCACAGCTTTGGTTGTGGACGGGTACGTGTGTTTAGACGATGGTGTTTGCTTGACAGCATCCTTGACAGTGAGACTGTGCTGAACCGCTTGCTGCTCCTCCTGGGTCAGGGTCATGGGGCAGAGTTCAGCCAGTACTTCCACAGCTGCTCGCTGACCAGCTTGTACTGCACCACTCATATACCCACACCACAGGGTGGCTGTCTCTGTGCCTGCCCAATGGATCCTGTGAATCAAGAAAATCAGTGAGCCAAATATTGAACACAAAGCCTTATGTTGTTGTTTGAAAAAAAAACACGTTCATTTTATCTTCCTATTGGATTAATTGCACCCCTTTAAGCACATGTATATACTATCTTAAGCTATTAACAATCAGTTGAATTATTACATGTAAATCTGTTGACGTCATGTCCCTGTTCACTGACATTTGCAAATACAGGTTTCCACCAGAAAAGTTGTTAGACCCAGCGGTCGTGTGTGTGTGTTTCTGTGTCACTAAAATAAGAATAGCGCTGGTCCTTAAAGGTCAGCCCACCTTAAGTAAACCTGGTAGGTTGCTGTCGCTACCTTTAGGTCTTGAGGATTTGTTCACCGACAGCCTGAACTATTACATCTCTACATTCACAGCTTTCACGTTCCTGCTGACGTCACGCTCACTTTCAGTTACACACTCACTCGCCCTCTCTCTCTCTCTCCCTCAAGAGAGGTAATGCACGCTAATGTGAAGCACACAGCCGATGCACTAATTGTTCCTCAAAGCAGTCTGCTACTTTTATAACGTATCTTTGTTTACAAAACCATTCCTGAAAATGCTGCTGCTCCTTGAATTTCGGTCAATGGTGCCCAAGGTTGTTTTCAACATCAGTCCACAGCCTTCGAGTTGAACATACCGCTGTCAAAGCAGAGCTGGAGTGTGTAGTATACACGTATAGTCGATTACTGATCATGTAGTCACTAGCCCATCACTAGCAGCTCCCACCACTGTGAATTCACATCAATCAGAGGAATGAAGAATCACACTTCCCCCTAGCATTTTTAATCTGGCCAGAATCCTTGATGATTAATTTATGTTCCAAGCAGCAGTGTTAGAGGCCTCAGCAGCCAACAAGCTTCACGTGGACTCAATGTACACACTTCTCTAGGGCCCTATGTTTTCCATAATGTGGAAAACACGGACAGGGTCACACATGTTTTGCTTGCCATTAATGCCTACATTCCATCATAACTTCAGGTCACATACAATTTTCGTTTTCTATAGGGATTTAAAAAATGGCCTTATTTATATATTGTAATATTGTTAAAAATGTTGCCCTATATCTGTCACAATTAGGCTTTGCCTTCTGTGTTCTGTGTGTGTGTCTTTGTGTAGCTCCACACCCTCCTCACTCGACCTGTCAGTCACTCCCTCAGCATCAGCCTAACTCCCTTCACCTGCCTCTGATCACTAATCAAGCATTCCCCCCTCATCAGCACAACTCCCCTCACCTGTACTAGCCACTTTATAAACCCCTGCCTCTCAGTCACTCACTGCCAGATCACTTTCATGCCTACCTGCCCGTTTGGCTTGTTCCGGCCGGCCGGCTGGCTGGCTGGCTGGCTGGCTGGCTGGCTGGCTGGCTGGCTGGCTGGCTGGCTGGCTGGCTGGCTGGCTGGCTGGCTGGCTGGCTGGCTGGCTGGCTGGCTAGCTACCCTGTCTCGTTTGTGCTGGACTTTTCCCCCCGTCTCTTGTCTTGTCTGTGGATTCCCTGTTCTGTAAGTTTCCTGTTTGATTTAACTATCCATTAAAATACATTTTCTACACCTTGATATATGTCGTATGTCTCGGACACTGTAGTGAAGAGAGGAGCAGAGCCATCTGGTGGCGAGTTGGATCAGATGGTTGGGGAAGACTTCTGGTAAACCCAAACGTTTAGTGTGGGTCTAGCTGAGGCCTCCGGAAGAATGTTGTGCATCCCGGGGGAGGCTGGGGACATGGAATCCGAGTGGCCGGGTTTGCCAAAGTCAAACCCCGGGTGTGGGAATAGTCCAGGAAGGCTATGGAGAAGGACTTTTGGTTGCCCTCCAGGAAGTACTTTCAAACTGTTCGATAACTCAAAGGAACAGCAGGGCATGGGTCAGGCTGTGTTCTAGTGATATTGTCAAGCACTTTAAAAGGAGCTCCTGAACCCAAACAACAGGTCCTCTGTGGTGGAGACAGGACATTGAAGAGCTCCTCAATCTAGGAGGTTGGGGTCAATGCCTGTGAAGTTACAAAAATTCATAGTACCCTATGGTCTCTGATGGTTTAAAGCAGAATATGAAATTCACAAAGGGACGTTACTACTCAGTAGGGTTAGGCTGGTGTAAAAGTTCATGTTAAGCCAAACACCAGACCGTATAGGTATACTGAATTTTACCACTTGACTCAGCAGCGACATCATGTTGTCATATTGCTTATCACTTATGCAATGCAAGTTGGATTTGGCTCCATGACACCGTTGGCAGGGTGCTGATGAAGGCCCCTTTTTAAATTGCCAGAACGTGTCATAATGACAAATGTCGGTTCAGCTGGTTCACATAAAATCAAACCAGTTTAAGCTTGCATGGTTCTATAGCAAAACCATGGATTTACCCAACACGTTTCTTGAAGGGTGCAAACAAGAAATTGGATGAGTAGTCAGGAGTGAACAAAGGTTCAGTGTGTGCCAAAGCTGCAATGGGAAATGTTCAGGAGCAGTTTGAGTATTCAGTCCAGCCTACTGAAAGATGCCACTTGAGACTTCATCAGCAGAATATCCAAGAAGATTTCGACCTCAGACTGAAAGGCCTTTTGGCAACATGTCAACAAGCTTGGAGTTTGTAATGCACACCACCTGTCTAGCCACTGAGAGCTTTAGTAGCCTGATTGGTCTCCTCAAACTGATCCTAAAAAATGAGTTTGGTGAAGATGCCTGACGTCACCCCAAGTATAGGACCTTTCACGGTAACACAGGATTGTAAACTTTTGTTTCAGAGTGCTCTGTGACGGATTTATACAGCAGTGACTCGGCTAGGAGTGAGACCAACCTAATGATAACGAATAAGGAAAGCAATGTTTTCACCAAGTATGGTAATAAAACATGAAAAAGGCAAGAGTGGTGTAGGAAGAAATCAATCAAGAGAAGAGTGAGAGCTTGTCAAATTCAAAATGACCGCTTTGTGTTCCTGATTGGACTTGATTAGTGCCTTGTTTAAATAGGTGATTATACAATGACTTGGGCTAAGTGAAGCTGACTTTGGTGCTCTGTGAAAATGAATGCAATGCTTTGTTTGTGTAAGTGGAGAAAGGTAAAGTATGTGATTATGTTGGTCTACCATTTCAAGTCTCCAACGTGGAGGATTTCCTGAAATGCGCACCGGATTAATCTAATCTGGAAAACCAGGACTAAAGATAAAAGAATCCCTCTGAGCTAGTGGGATATCATTTTGACCTCCGCTGTATACAAACCGTGTTCAATTTAATCACATTTCCCAGTGGGCTGAGTCAGACACTGTAACAGCAAATGAAGAAAATGGATTTAGAAAGAAACCGGTCCGCATTGTTGTCACTTTAAACACAAATACAGACTCTAGGAAGATCATCAACCTTTTCTCAAGCATTTTATCACAGTGATCCAAGCATTCTGTAGAATAAACTGGTGTTACTTGTTCTAAAATATAATGTCTGTACTGTATATGGAAATATGAAGTGTCTGACAGATTGAATTGTAGTTAATACTTGAGACAGAAGGCTTCATTTTGTCCTTTTCCCGACTAGTTTTACATTCTGTAATGAAGTATCTGTAATCCATGACCAAAACACTAAAGCTGTGTACAGTATATGTCCTCATGATGACCTAATCGAGTACAATGGTGGACACTAATTAACTTGTGGCGCAGCCTTTTTTTGCCAACATAATGCAGCACTGTTTGATTATATGGAGGTTCAACAGATGTTGTGAATTGAGATCTGTTGTAAAGATCCAGTGTTCCTCACTGCTCTGACTGTACAGTCTTGTCAGTAGCATTCCCAGAGAGACAGATGACACAATCATCTCATCTCTTTTAAATATATTTCCCTAAAAGTTAGATCGACAAAGTGCCACTCAATTTCTGTGTGGCGGATAATATTGCAAACCTTTAGTGTCAGGATCGTGAATCGATATGTTCATGTGATTCACATTAAGTCACAGCCTCACGTAGGCCTGATGCTTAATGGTTGCGTTCTGTATTCTGTACTGATATATAATTGCCTGTTGTATGAGTGGTGGCACAGATTAAATTCATGCAATTCATGATTTTATACTTTGGGCCTGTGTATTGGCATACCACAATCACAATGTTGGCAGGATGGGATCCTCTCCAGGCTGTTTCATGCAAATTCTAGAAGCAGTGTGACTGCAATGCGTCTGTTTCAGAGGACAATATGTGGAGGAGATTTGTGCAGCAGGTCTGTGGCAAGTGTTCATCACGTTTTACCTCTTGAATAGTGTTTCTTTAAGACCATACTGTGGTGCAAATGCTCTGTAGGGATTAGGCTTCTAGACGTAGTTGCCAACAGATCTTCAGATCAGTGCTGCGATTAAACCTATAGAACTTCAATCCACATTGACATATCATCCCCTCATGAAGTTATATGGACAACTTGTCAAACGTTCTATCACTGTATCTATGTTTCTGGCTTTTACCAACAGCAAATATCGGGCACAGTAGCTGCTAAACGCGCCACTAAGTTCACCAGCTACAGGAGTCTCTCACTGTGTCTGTCTGCTGTTTGGTGCTGAGCAGGTGTAGTGTACAGTGGGAGTGAAAACAGTAAATAAGTGGGTTGAAACTCACTCTAAAAGTCAATAAAGCCAAGGGGATCCACAGATCAGGGTGACAATTCTTGTCTTTTGATCAATTGTATTTATAAAGATAACCATACTCTTAATTATGATCTAATCTAAACAAGTTAGTGTTGATTATTGGCAGTATATGTTTGGTATTATTAGTATTTCTTATAAATCAAAGATTGTATGGCCATATCAGCATTGAGCTTAGCTGAGTGCAGCTCAGATCCCTAACCATGTGAGCCACTTTGAACAAGCCTTTTGTCACGGGGCATGATGGAGGACTCAAACGCAGACCAGGCAGAGTAGCGTGAAGAAGGTAATTTAATGACCAATAATCCACTAGCAGACCTTACAGGAATCGGCAGGGGATCCACAGAACAGACAAGAGGCGAGGGGGTAAAATCCAGCAGGAATGAGACAGGGAAGGCAGACTGGAAACCCGGGAACAGGACAAGCCGAACGGGGGAGGTAGACATTACAAGGATCTGGCAAGGAGTGACTGAGGGGCAGGAGTTTAAGTAGAGGGAAGAACAGGTGAGAAGAGTTGTACTGATGAGGGGGAAGTGCTTGATTAATGATCAGAGGCAGGTGAAGGGAATTAGGCTGAGGGAGCGACTGACAGGTAGAGTGGAGTAACACAAAGACACACAGAACACAGAGGCAAAGCCTAATCACACCTTTAAATTGTTGATTCACTGCAAAGATCTGCACAAAAATGGCCCAGTGGAGTACATGTACTTAATACAAGACGTTATGCAACGTCATGTGACGTTGTGCTAAGAATAGGTGTTTGTAATGACAATTTCTTGCTGAGATTTTGTATGTTGGTGTGCAGGCAGGCTTTTGATGTACACATTGGGATGTAAAGATCAGGCATTGCCCTTTTTAAGAAGCAGATGTCTGTAAAAAAAAATGATATCAACATATTGTAACACTACTTCTTTGGGGCTCCCTGAAGAATCATTCTAGTGTTTCAGGATGAGGAGAAGAGTTGCTGCTGCCCTTTAAAAGCCAGAACGGAGAAGGACTAATCCTGAAATAGCTGAATGGATCCAGACTTCGCTGTGTGGTCACACAGCGATGAAGTGCTAAGCCTGTAGACCTCTGATGGAGAGCTCCACTTATAGTTATCAGTTAGGTGCCATAACTAGACTTGTGGCAAATCATTGTTATTCTGTGCACCAATTTCTGAAATAGCAAAATATAAAAACGTGATGTAACAAAAAAAACAACAGTTTTATACATTTTAAATTGATTCCGTTAGACTCTTTGTATCATAGGGTGACTGAACTAATCCTTCTCTGTTGGTAGTAATACTAAATATCAGGAGCACCACAAACAGCCATGTTTTTGTTTTGAAACATTTCAGCATCCTACAAAGCAGCTCCAGTTAGCACCGAGATTATTCTGCATGCATGCTGTAGTTGTTAACTCAGTAAAGCATGAACCCACTGGGGTCAATATATTCAATATGTTCTTGTTTTTTTTCTTCTCACTCATTCTTGTCTCTACTCTCTAACCCCACCGAATATTGAGTAGGAAGGAAAGAAAATATGTCATACTGAGCACTCAGGCATAGTACCCACTGAGGATTATGATTTTTGTTTTTGTTTTTAAATAAAACAACACTGTATTGAGATTCATACTTTCCCAAACAAAATTAATAATCTACCAGACTCTATTGGAATCCGACGTGCTATTATGTACATTATGTTTGAAGCACCGGCAGCAATTTTGTCAACCAAGCATGGGCTTGTCGTCATTACACGTGCTGCGTTTGAGTCAAAGTCACAACATGTCCTTGAGGATCCATTTTCTATATAGGAATGTGGATAAGGGCTACTGCCCCATGCTGCTGATTGAGTCACGTTATGTAATGAGCTTCCTCTGCTCCCCACAGACTTAATGTCATTATGGAAATACATTACCTGCATCCTCCTCCCTACCTCTCGGCTCTCACTCGTTCCGCTGTGTGCATCTCTGAACAGGCCATGAGAAATGGATTACAGGAAGATTTCCTATGACAACACCATTGCTGACGACCTCCTGCCATTTCTTTCGAAATTGGACTAATGTCTATCAATCAGCGAAAGGCATAATAACTCCCACGACTCGTGTCAATGATTTGTAGGAATTGTGTGCTTGTGAGTAATACCAGGTCGGCAGGGTACAGTCATTATTTCTGTGGTATAAATATAGCATGATCATCCAGCATCCGCAGTCACTATCTCTCATACTGTCATCTGGTGTAATGATGCAATGCACCGAACTATGAACTCCGAGTTTAGCTCTTGAAAAGAGTTAAAATGTTTAGAGACTCACACCGGTTTACTCAACCACATCCTACATTAGTTGTGGTGGGAGCCTGGAAGAAAGGTGACTCTTTTGGGTCTAGGGAGATGGAAAGGTGTGACGCTGTGTTGTGTTTGTCATCAGTGGGGTGATTACCTGCCACAAGGCTTCCTCAGGCTAGGGTGGTAATAAGTTAGCAGACCTGGTGCCATGACATTAACAGGGCAGCCCCCGCTGTAGTCCTCCTTAGCCCAGTCCTGTAAAGCAGCAGAAAAGTGACATTTACTTGTATTTAATGGCACAGTACAAAAGCATTGCAATCAACAATCGACTATTCCCTAGTCTAATTTAATATGAGCACATTGCACAGCCCCCCCCGCCCCAGACAATACTGAAAACTGTGCGCCCCCATTGGCCATTGTTATTTAAGATGGCTATTTTGAGTAAAGAAATCTCATATTATGACATCATAGAAATTGTTGTCGTAAGTTTGTATCACATGACTTGATTAAAAACATGTAATACAAATATTAAATAAGTAACTGTTGGCTCGTCAACATAAACTAGATGACTGTTTCAGATGAGTGGAATGAAAAACTTTGATACCCATTTGGCTACCATAAAAGGGCTAGTTATTGTTCTATAAAAGTTTGTTCCCATTGAGTCCTTACAAAGTGAAATCGTGATGTCTCCCGCAACAACACTGCCTTGAGTTTCCTCAGGGCAATTGTCCTTTATAGTCTTGCCTTTCAACAGTGAAGTGAGTTGTCTGGGGACTAAAACCATATGTCTACATGATTAATATGCCATTTCACAGTCAGCCTAGGTATGGTGTGCTTCATTTAATGGAGCTACGTAGCTATTCTGTACAACATTAGGAATGTGAAATATCTCCTCTGCATGTAATATGTTTGATTCCAGTAGTAGTAGTAGCGCTCCCGCACGATGTCAACTTGCGTGAGCAACACGTTGTGATATTAACTGCAATATTGCACTTTAAAGATAGTAACAATGTGTTAAATAATATCTCTCTGTAGGTGCTATGTTGTCTGATACGCTTAATTCTGTTAACTCTCTAGCCAGTCAAACACAGGCCTCGTCATTAGACAGGGTCCAACAATAAGGATTACCCGGGGCCCAGCTACAGTAAAAAATGATGTAGGTTCAGTAAATACAACCAGCCAGTTGCCGGAACAGGCCAGTGCTCCCAAAAAGTGAGCGAGCAACATTACTACATCTACTCTACTCACCGAGATTTCTCTCTGCTCTGCCTGTGTCTGTCTTAGTGCCAAAAGCTGCAGTCCATTAAATGGCCACTTGAGGCTGGCTCCAAAAGCGAGTCCATCCCCATAGAACCCCATGTTAAAAGGCCCAACTTTACAGCAGAAATAAACAGCTTTACAGCCTGGTACAAAAAATGGTTTGTACATTATATAATTATATTAAGGCTTACAGCTAGTTATGAATGAGATCTATGGATACATAATGTAATTGTTATGCACAAATTGAAGAAGCTGACAGTATTGTATTTTACAGGAGTTGTAACGTTAACTTTTGCGATTGAATGTGATAAATTGATTGATTAATTGAATAAGTCTGTGCTCCAGTTTTTTTGGTAAGTGAAATTCTAACATTAGTAAAATTTTGTTTAGCACCAGGATCAACCAGCAAGCGGGAGCAACTGGACCACAGACTTAACGTTAGATGGCAAACACCGCAGAGTAGCATATTGCCAAGCTTCTTACTGGCTTGTTAGCCGTAGCTTCGCGAATATGGATTAACAACTGCATTGCTGGAATACACAGTTAAGGTAATAGAAATGTAATTATCAGAGATCTTTTCTCGACCCATCTTGGCCCCGTTTTTTAAAATTGTTTTGTGTTGTAATGTTGGACTACACTGTAACTATTATCAAACTAAAGCATACTAGCAATTATTACTGTTTTTCTCAGGATACATTACTCTACACTATAAGTCTTTCAAAAAACAATTGGGTTGAGTTTTACTGACAGATATGAAAGCCTTTGCAACATAACATGGCTTTCCTCACTGGGATACAGGGTATAAAATGAGACTATGAATTTTGGCACTTAAAAAATAATGCCTCAAACCAAATTATTCTTGTTTATTACAGTAGACATCTGCCACTGAACTACTTACTTTTTCTTCATAGTGGATGAAAAATGCAGCCTCACGACCTAGGTATTTAACCAGACTGGAAAGCACAGCTTTTCTTCTCTCCCCACCCTGCGAACAGAAGGAAATGCCTGTGCCAACATGATACTTACATTGCCCTAGCTCATCACAAATATAACAGCCGGCTGCAAAAATATTAATGCATATTCAAAAAACCAATCCAAGCTGGACAAAGGAAGCAGCAGCCAATTTGAATAACTCAAGCATGGTCAACCTCCTGGTGAGACGTGGTGAGTTATGTACTGAGCAGCTGAGGCCTGAGGACCAAAAGGACAGATCTCCATAAAACATGCTGACACACTGTATGTTGCAAAACTGTCTAAGAATCTTCATCTGCATGCCACTTTACCTGCATTTTAAGCACACCCTTGTGCAATAATTTGGAGTCTCTTGGTATAATCCTTCCATAAAAAGCAAGAGTGAATTGAAGCATGGCGCCAAATTGCTTTCTATTGCAAGTTTATAAAAAGAAAATACCTCACTGTTTATTTGCTGCAGCACTGCTAATAGTGTCAGCTAAAATTCCAATAAAAACTACAAAGAAAAATGCCATTTGATAACTCCACCTGTGCAAACCAAAAACAATCAACAAATTAAAAGTTCAACATAGTGAATCCAACTAAGTACACGGTATGAAAAAAAAGGTAATACATACAGCTGAATCTGACTTACAGCACAAAGAGCGTATAATTGGAACCTTGATGTCCACTTTCCTCTCTTTAGCAGTGAAGTAGCATGTGGAAGTTAATTATTTCGCACTTTGTTCTTCATGGCACAGCAGGGAGACGGCTAAGCTTGAGCTCTGTAGCCAGTCAGGCTAATGACTGAAATGCCAAAACAACACTGGAGACAAGGCTAGATGTTAATAGTTTTTTCAGGTAAAGAGAAAGCACTGGAACCCAATGAAAATGTCAACACAATAGAAAGCAAGGAAAGAAAAAAGGAGAGGATGTAGGTTTAGTGCGGGAAAAGTGTGTATTGAGTTAGTAGAAGCAGAGTATGTGAAATGTCACCTTGTCAATCGGCAACATATGGCTATTGAGCCTGCTTGAATCCTACCAAATCTGTTGCAAAAGATTGAATTAATCACCTGATAGTGTGCTGATTCTATAATATAATAATTCAGTCAAGTGAAGAATGCATGCATTACTTGTTTACCTAGTCGATAACCATTAGCCATACAGTTGCAGAGTCTTTGTTCCGCCTTCTATGTGCAGCTATAAAGTCTTTGTTAACAAAGCAAATCGTTGACACTTCAGATATAGAGATGTCCAAAAACTACATCTGTGCCTGGTGCAAATAGTGCGGCAAAAAAGAAACAAATACAATTGAAAGACTGTAGCATTGAGTTGAAAAACCCTTTATTTTCTGTATTTAGCAAAGTAATAGTTATTGAAAGCATGACCATTCCACTGTTCTCAGTCTATATGATGTCCTACTCTCGAACACAATTTTCATATTGCTACCCGTGAGCATTTTTTTAAATATTTGACAACACGTAGATTTATCACCATCACTTTCTGCTGTTTCACAGCGATAGAGCCCAACATCAGCATCCTTGATGCCTCCCAATTCAGTAGGTTGAAATATTTGGTGCGCAGCCAACCCAATTTTCACTGAGAAGCGGAGCTCTTACTGTGTCAATAGGTGTCAATCCCATAGCTTACGTGAGGAAATGACTGCCCTCGGAGCACAGAAACCACAGTCGTCTGGCCTCTTCAACTCACATGCTCTGAGTGGGAGAGAGGTTGTGAAGAACAAAGAACCAAATCATAGAAGAGATCCATCCCATTCTGCTGTACCCAAAGCAGCCGGCAACAAAGCTCCTCATCAAAAGCATAGATGAGCATCTGCTACACCCGGGTACAGAGAGGGTGTACGCAGATCTAAGAAGAAGGCATAATCGGATCTTGAGAGCACAGCAGGCAATCAGACACCACTAACGGATGGAGAGCTAAGCAAAAGGTCCCGCAGATGTCACACTTGCCACTGCAGAGCGTTAGACTTCTCTGTCCACCCTTCTATTCAACACGTGTTACCTGGTCAAGATAGGCAAAGGGTCTGAAAAGTGTTCTTATGCGGTGGCGAGATGCAGTACTACCACAAGTGGGATATGTCCCAGCATGGCGGAGATTGTGCCACTGCCAGACTCTTGGGAACTAGAGTAGTTCTGGCTCTAGTCCACACAGAACTACTTGCCTACAAGGTCAGGAATAGCTCACGATGTCATCCGGATATATAACTATGGATTTAGACCATGGTGCTTGCGTGATCCAGCCATTATTGCACATTTGATTTTTAAATGTAGGGGCAGATGTCGTTATCTTCATATTCAGAGACCTTTATTTTGAAAATGAGTTTTTCTTTTGTGATGACAAGTTGTTTCCGTTTTCTTTACATTCCACTTGTACTTTTTTCCATTGCTATCAGCAGAAGTCCAGTGCAAAACTCCTTAAGTAATTGGCATGTTCAGAAACTAGCATCGCTAGGTACTAAATTAACTGGCTAGCCTACCTAGCTTGCTCTGTATAACTGTGTACACACAGTTAATGTGAGTTTCAATGTGTGGGACGATAACAATAGTTGTTACTGCAACAATTGCTGTTCATCGGGAGAGAATGCAGATCTTATTTTCTATTATTTATTAAAGTGCTATAGGATTTAGTCAATGCTGGCTATCAGCAGCAACAAGTCACATATTTGCATTTCTTTTCTTTTTTCTTTATTTCAGAAATTATAGGAATATGCACCACTTAACTGCAAAATTGAAGCATTACAAGTGGTACACAATGTACAGCAAAGTATTGAGATCAAACTGATGACTCTGACCAGAACCCTGTAGTGCTCAATTGTGGTGCTCAACACACCAGTTTAAAGGGTCCAATCCCCAACAATATAACCTATACGGGACCCAGAGTTACGCTAATGAAAACTGTCTCCTTTCACCAGGAGACTTGCAAGTTCAGGATTAGCTCTTGGTAATGGAATCTTTCATGCCCTTCCACACGTTGTGCCTATCTAGCAAACCACAGCTGATATCCACTATCAAACTAAATACAATTACAACATATCAACTCGATGATGGAAAAAAATCTGCATCAATTATTTTTCTCATTTACTATTTCTATGCATTAACATGTGATTTTAATGAATTACAATGGAAATTCAAACTGATGACCCGGGGGAAAGCTGTGTCATAAGCACATAATATGATATTTTCAAATTATAGATAAATATGAATCATTTAAATCTGTCTCCACATTGATAACTCATTACCTCCTCGGAGCTCCATTGAGAAGCCTGCTGGCCGGCGATGAAGCCTACCAAGGCAGCATTACCGCTGGGGCTGGTGGCATCAAAGGTCACACAGAATGGACACCCACTGGAGGATCCTGCCACAATTTCCCCAGAGAAGCCCTTCTCCTTCCAAAAAGCCTAGAGAGAAACAGAGATAGTTCACAGCTTCATCATATATCAGTGGTTGCAGAAGCACAAAACCCATTTAGAAATCACTTGCGCACAAGTTATATTGAGTGCCATCTCTTTCTCTGCAGACCTCTACCCAAAGGGATTGAACTGCACCAAAAAGCTGAATAGAACCTTATTGTCACACAAAGGTTAAAATGAACACAATATTCACAACTGGTTCACTCACCACTTTCCATAAACGTTACTGTTGAATGTTGAATTTCAACATTTTCTTAAATTGCCTTACTCTGCCAGCATTCTTGTCATCTTGCACAGCAGCTGGGTTCTCGCAGGATCACAAGACCACACGAAAATCCATCTTGGCAGGCTTCAAGTAATGTGTTTTTGTCTGGACTACCACTGTCCAGACCAATCAGCTTCCTGCGAGGAGTTACTGACATCTACGAGTGTGGTTTAGGTGTGTGTGACGCGACACGTAGTAGATGAGCAGTAACGACAATGAAGGCAATTCTCTGAGAAAAAGATGTGTTTTGCTCTTCTCCCGACTGGCTTTGGCAAGACTTGATTGACAGAGGGTTCATCCAAACACCTGCTAATTATTTTTTTAAAGTGCTTGCCCTTTTCCAAATAGTTTCCAATGACAGCTTCTCAGATGGTTCTCTATGACAAACCATATGGCGCGTCAGATAAGCATCCTTGACCAAGCTGATGATTTCTGGTCACTGCGTGTTTAGCACAAAACAGAATCTCTTCAAAGGGATCAACGCTATTAATAGTACATTTGTGAATTTGCAAATAAAATGTTGAATACTAAAACCGCATATAATGCAATTCGAAACATCTGTTCTATTATCTTACTGTATGTGTGAGCCCTGAAACCACTATCAGCATATGCTGTTCTCCTAATTAAGCTTAAACAATCTAAAACAATCATCATCTCGTCTAAAACAATTGGAAATGTAGGCTGAATATATTTCAAACTAACCTTTGATGATGTTAAGCATGCGAGTCACTTTTAGGTGTTAAGTCTTAAGTCTAGCTACATGATGCATATGTTAGGTAGGAACAATCATTTTCATAGAGTGAATAGAGACCACACAATACATGTACTTTTATCATTGCTTTGCAGTGGTTAAGAATCAAAGTCGGTAGTAAAAAAGCATCTGAACTATTGTGTTGTGAGTTATGAGTGTGTGGTGAGTTTTTTATGGTTTCTGTAGGATGACAATGATTTTATAACTGCCGGGTTAAAAATGACCCCTAAGACAAGATTTGTACCCTGTTGGTGTACAGCTTTTATGGAAACATGAACAAAGGCAATGCTTAACTTTTTCTCATGTCGGGGTCATTCTAGGAAAAGTCATTGAATTTCAAGTCAAAAAAAGATCATTTAAGGGGGTTTCCTATGCAGTTAAACATAGTGGCGGGTCATTTTTGACCCCTAAGACAACACAAGGGTTAAGATGTGCAGATCCCTCAGTATGTAGCCTGCCTGGGAGCTCCTCCATTCGCCTCCTGTTCAACGGCCTAAAAAAAGAGCATCCAGGAAGCAATGAATGAAGACTTTAGTCTTCCCTTCTCAATACCTTTTAGTACACAAACTGGTGTCTCACTTAAGGCTGGGGTGTTTTGGCTCATATGTGTATTTTTTACTGGAGGCCGTGTTTTTCACTGCTTTGGGTTCCTCCGGTGTGGTGAATTCACAACCAACTCACACTCTTTCGACCCTTTGCATGATATTACAATTTCTGATATCACAGTAGATGCTCAGATGTACTTCATCTACCTTAATGTAAGGTAAGGTAAAGGTTCGACTGTTGTTATCGTACTAACCAACACTGCATTCTGTCCTCTATCTTCTATAACCCTGTATACCTGCAACAGCGTCCTGGCGCGAGGCAAGACAAACCCTTGTTTCTGACCGACAAAGTAAAAAGCCATATCAAGGTCTTGCTTCACAACCCAACTCTGTCTCCGCAAACGATGTGGACTCCCTCCTCAACTATACAGTTCTCACTCATTCCACATCGGTGTAGCTCCGCAGCTGTTTTTGTCCCAGCATCCACTCTGAAAGCTATGGGTCAGTGGTCTTCAGCAGCCTATGAACGTTATGTTCACCCAGGAATTATAGAGATAATCGCAGCTCAAAAGGCTATGAGTGCTACCTTGGAGACTAGCATTAGTACCTCCATGCATGATAATAAATTGAAAGTGGTTGGCTGGGTTTCACTGCTTGATTTAGGTAGTACGACCTCTCTTGGGATGCATTTCTGCATCCCTCCCAAGAAGTTACACCCGACAGCTGAGGTCTGCAGCAGGCTCGCTGCTACACATACTAGATATTTCACATAACTGTTTTGGCTTAGTAGTTGCTTGGCTAATCTAGGGAGCATTTTAAAAGCGCAGCCACCAGCCAAGTATAACTGTATTTCCATTTGTTGCAATAAATGGATAAAAATCTATGACAAGAGTGTTCCTGACTGAACAGCCACCTGCCAAATAAACATGGTTAAGACCATTAATCTTTATTTTCATGCATTTTAATTAAAGTTTTTTCCAAGCCATAACTCAGTTTTACTAGTAATGCCTGGGAGTTTGTTAATACCTGGAACAGTCATTGCCATACCATAAGGTGCATTATGAATGAATAGCAAATAGGATTGTGAGACGGTTGCGTATGTGATACAGAAGTTACTTCTTCCAGCTTGTGTTAAGAGGATGAGTCGCTGAAAATAATATTGAAGTCACTCCTTGTAGTAATTACAAAATAGCTTTTTAACGTGTTGCAATAAATTATAAACTGAGGCTTTGACTGTTGCCATGGTTTCTCATTATAGATAGAGCCAGCGCATTCATTTAGAAAGGTAAAAAGACTGAATGAAGTCTTCACCCAGCACAGGGAATAGATAGAAGTTACGGTTGTTTTGTGTGAGGAATACATGTCATACAGTGTAGAGTAACTGTGTGGTACTAAACTACTATAAAACATACAGTATAATCAAAGTATAATCTTGTAGGAGAACTGAATAAAAAGAGCCAAAATGACAATATGAGGTATATATACAGACATTTTATGTTTTGTGTACAAACAACCTATTTTATATATTGGTTGTTAGTCGGTAATATTCGCAAATTTTATAATTTTAACATCAAATGTCAAGACCATTCTATGGTACTTCCTAGGATAGGACGACACCCTCAAATGTAATACAAATATCTCATCAAATAATAAGTATTTGTCTCTCATGCACACGCTATGTATAGCCTGCTGGCAACCTTATCCTAACCTGCCTCATGTAATAATAAGTGACTTTGAGGAACCTGCGACCAAGGGTTTTAGACAGTACTGGCTGTTTTGAGTGAGCATCAGTTGACATTTTTTTATAATGCATATATTCACTTTGTGATTAATAAATGTTACAATAGAATTATATTAGCAATCTTTGTATCAAGCAGATGTATGCCTATTTCTGCATGTATCTGCATATGTACTGTATTTGAATGTGTGTTCATTTATCCATCCAAGCAGATTTACTCATTAAAAACGGGGTAATTGTGAGTCTCAAACCGAATTTTAACATTTTTTTTATCCTAGAAATACTGACTTGATCAGATTCGTTCAAGAAATGTATTTAATATTCCAGTTGTCTTAGTACATCTTGTTTACTTCTTAGTTTAAATAATTTTAGCTCAGACCACAAAATAACAATTAAATACCAAATAGCCCAAAAGAAAATACATTTATTTACGTTGCACTGTGCTTGCACTCTCCCAAGTATTGCTGTAATAGCCTACATTGCCCCTTCCTCACTGAGGAGACGGCGCAGGTGCTAATCCAGGCTCTTGTCATCTCCCGCCTGGACTACTGCTCACTACTTGCCAGAGCCCCGGCGTCGGCCATCAGACCGCTGGAGTTTGTCCAGAAAACTGCAGCTCGCCTGGTGTTCAATCGCCCCAAGTTCTCCCGCACAACTTCCCTTCTCCGTTCTCTACACTGGCTCCCTGTAAGAGCTCGCATCCAGTTTAAGACTCTGGTGCTAGCCTACAGGGCAGTGAAAGGAACAGCTCCTTCCTATCTCCAGGCCATGGTCAAGCCCTACACCCCCGCCCGACCACTTCACTCTGCTGCCTCGGGGGCGATTGGTTCCCCCGTCGCTCAGAGGTCCCTGCGGCCGATCGACCCGGTCACTGCTGTTTTCTGTCCTGGCCCCACAATGGTGGAATGAACTCCCCACTGACGTCAGGACAGCAGAGTCGCTGCCCATCTTCCGGCGCAGGCTGAAAACCCACCTCTTCAAGAAGTGCTACCCTGAGCCTTCCACTTAGCACTTGACAAAACTTAACAGTTTGTTGCACTGTATTCGTATTAGTTTAATTGTTATTTAATTGTATTAGTTTGTTTCTGCACTGTACGTTTGCTCTGGTTTATGCTCTTAGATGCTTGTTTAACAAAGGAGATGCACTTATGACTTCTGGTGACTAGTAGTTCTCTTGAATACCGATGTTAAATACACTTATCGTAAGTCACTTTGGATAAAAGCATCTGCTAAATGACTGTAATGTAATGTAATGTAAGAAGAACATTTTTGTATTACAATTTTACAATACAATGAAAAAAATATTTGGAGTCGCAAAAGCACTCTAAATTAAATATTTCTTTCAAATTATTTCTTCAGGGCCAAACCTATAGCCCCTTTTTGCACAGGACATTTGTCCTAAGAGCTACTGTTTTGAGTTATCACCAAGCATGAAATATGATGGCATACCAACTCTAGACCACAGGAGACACTGAGGAGAAGAGGCACAGCATGCTGGACAGGGTTGTAGTTCTGCAAACACCAGCATCACTGTTCTGGGCTCAGCTGCCTCCGTTACCTCCCAGGTTATAATTGCAACACAGGACCTTTTTGTCTTTTTTTATTTTATTTTGTATACATCAAGACAGGTTGCTGCCATCATTAGCCTGACCTGTCATCACATAACAATACACTACTGGGATAGGAGGGGTTTACCTATACATGCTATACACAAACAGGCACCTTCAGGCTGTAGAATTTGCTTTTGTTCAGTCTTTTACATCCAAACTTCACATAAGCTTCATATAATGTGGTTTCTCAGCTGCTACGGGCGTTGCCCTGAAAAATTAACATTGGGGAGCATTGCCAGAGGTAAGTGAAGAGACAGATGTGATGCCTAGCCTGAGGCTGCCTCTCAAGACTTGGATCCTGAGAGGGACAAGCTGGTGCTTCTAGGACTGTCCTCCACTGTGGAGAAGATTAGCCAAGGCAGGACCGCAGACTCAACTATTTCTGCTGAAAATGCAAAGTCCTTGGGCTTGCAGAAGTGATGGGACAATACTGTTCCAGTGAACTGCTCACTCAGCTCAGTTTTATTACATAATCTTCTAGAGAGGTGTCTGCTGCCATCTGCTATCAAAGTGTCTGAGTGATTTCCTGTGGTCATGGGTTTTAGCGAGAGGTAGGTTTTAAACCACTTTTCTTTGACATGTTTCAGGCAGGGAGTAAGATAGCCGTGTCCAGTACAAAACTCACTCTTCCTCTCCCTTCAATAGCCATTGCTGGTGGTTCTTGATGTCCTTTTATTAGCAGCTGTTTCTATGCACTGTGCACTTGTGCCATTTTGAATCTAAACCGGAATGGTTCTAGCTCTGATCTCAGCTAACACGAAGAGTGAATTACACGCCATTTCCATTCAGCCCTGAGTGTAGTGTCCCCACTACAGTCTAAACTATAGCGGTGCCTGAGTGATGGTACACTCAGAGCTTTATTGCACACAGTTACTTTTTTACATTATGACATAATGTCATTGTTGTATTTATAGATAAGGCCATGCAAATATATATTGACCCAATTCAGTGGCATTTTAAAACACAATCTACACTCATTTTGATGGACTAAAGTATTTTTTTAAATTGATATAAATAGCAAATATATAAGATAGTGAATATCTGATCCCTCCAGATAGCTGACATTGTTACTGTGAAAATGTAGACTATATCACGACAGTGTTCAAAAAGAATAAGAGCCTGGGAGATTGTAGAGGCTTTGATCTCAATGCATGTTGTTTTGTTGGAGGACAGCTGAAGGACTTTAGGATAGTTTCTTGTGATTTGGCTATGCAACACAGGGTTGCAAAACAAAAAGAAATTGTAGCCTATTTGTTACACAAGAAAAATGAATCCGTTTTGCGTTCCTGCAATGCATTTTTTAATTGAATGTAAACAGAGACAATATCACCTGATTGACAAACAAAGACATTAGATAGAGCAGTTTGAACAGTGGCAGCGACATCGCCCTTCCAACATACAGATTCTGACTTGTTTGCAGTGGTGGACCGTGTGTTTTATACCTGGGCCTTCACTGCTGTCCTTCAGCTGAAACACAGCTAAGGTTATTATTTGTTTCGTGTAAAAATGAAGCTCAACACCTATAAATACACTAACTGCAGAGTGCAGGTATATGAATACGCCGAGACTGCGTCTCCTCTCTGCTCTGACTGCTGCGCGAGGCTGCTGTGACAGTAGCCTGTGAGTGCTTTGGGGCGGCTCACGGCAGCACCCGCTGCTCGTTCACGACAGTGCAGAACGGTACGTGCTTTCACGTCAGAGTCAAAACACCAGAAACATCTCCAGCAACAACAGAAAAAGTCGCTAGATTTGTCGCTAGTAGCTTTTGACCAAAAAAGTCGCCAAGAGGGTTTGGAAAGTCGCCAGATTTAGCGAGAAAATCGCCAAGTTGGCAACACTGTCACCGGCTAAATATGTCCCCAGCGCAACATTGGACGTAACAATAGTTCCTATCACATATAAAACCAAACAAATATCCATCTTCATAAAAACAAGTTGTACAAAGCAGAGAAGGCCTTGCTGGACCTGACGGCCACCCACAGCTTGTTTGTAATTAGTTACTCAGCTGTCTCGTCATTTAGTGTGTGCTTAGTCTTGGATGCATCTTTATCACAAAGCTTTTTCAAGCAAATGAGGTGCAAAAATGTACTTAATTTCTCTCAGAACAGAACTTTAGGAAACATGGACTTGAGTATTTTGATATGTTTTAGTTAGGGTTATATTCACAATAATTTAACTTCCAAACTATCATTGCCTCTTAGGCTCAATAAATGGCAAAAAGTACAATCAGATGTTTCCTGTTGAAACTGATCAGTTTCTCTCCACACTATGGAGGTATTTGGCACACTCTTTCATGCAAGACCTGTTTCCAGTCGATGACATTTTTGATTTTTCAAACATGAACCGCTTTCCTCAGGTCCTAAAGGTACACCTTCAGAGACCTTGGCCTAGGTGAGAGGCCTGCAGATCAGCGGACTTTGTTCTGCTCATTAAGGTTTTTATGCTTTTAACCATGGCCAATATGCTTCTTTACCCAGTATACTGACACTCGCAATTGATGGCAAAGGGAAAGGTTTGCAAGATGTACATTTGGGAGAAGTGGCTGAAATCAGACTGTATGCTCCCTGCAGAAATTCTGAACACTGACGTTGTGCTATTGTGGTTGACTAATTTGGTTTTACAATAGACATGCTTTACCGATTTTTATATTTTTTTTCAGCCTGAAATGATCCCACGCCTTTTCATTTTCTCTGCCCAGACTCTTGTCTTCTACCCCTCGCTATTTCCTCTCTTTTTCTTGAATTTGCAACCAGCGACCACCACATCTTTTTTACGTTATGTGAGTACGGGCCACAGCATTAGAACATTGTACAGCAGTAATTATCATCTTTGTGAAACACTGTGCGTTGTTTACATGGATTAAACGAAGCAAAGAAGCAAATCCTTTTTAGCAACTGTTTAACCCTTTTTCTGCACTAGATTAGTACTAATAGAGTAGATTACCTTTAGGTCCACAGTCAAGTTTACTCAAGACTTGCTGCATTTTGGATTTGGACGGGCATTCTAGAGTACCCGCGCATGCCGATGTAAAGTGTATTACTCCACAAGTTTGGGGAAGTCCAGATCTTTGCATTCAGCCCAAAGCCTCCGACAAGTCAATGTCAGACGCTGATTTAGCATAGCCAGAGACTGAAATGTTTACATTTTCAGAATGGTTAGCAATGTGTTGTGGGATTGTCAACAAAAAAAGGTACCCCTGCTACAGACACCAACGTCTTTTTTTTCGATTGGGTACATTTTTACACTTACAATTTGGACCCTTAATTAAAAAAGAAATTGCGGAGTGTAAATGTAGTGAATTATATAATAATTAGGGACTAAATTCAGACACAATTTGTGTGACTTTTCCTTTTGCTTGTTTTACCTAATTAAATCTGATAGTCTGCACCTGTGTTGATCAGTAATTAAGATATGTGTTGTCAGTCTTGGTTGTGGCTTAATTTTGCTTTGCCTTGATCAGTATTCAGTGCACTGGTCGGGGGTATCCTGTTTTTCTGACCCTTACCTGCTGCTCTTGTTAAGTCTGCTTGATATGTATTCTCTGCAGAAAAAATATATTTATAACTGTAGTTAACTTTTGTTAAAAGATCTCCAATTATATATAAGACTTCTAACTGAGAAAGATAGTATCAAATAAACAAAAAATAATTCAAATGCATCTTGGCAAGACACCAAGGCACAAATCTATGACATAATGACATTTTGTTCATTACAGTAGACATATTTCATCTACTAACAAGGAGCACATGCATTTAGTTGATTAATCGTATGGCTGTGGAGTGCAAAATGGAAAATATTCAACAAATCAAATTGTGTGTGATTTTGAACAAAGTGTTGAGATCTATAAAGAACTTGTGCCAAAATAATTGACTGCTGTATGCTACAGGCTTTCTATTTTATAAATTAGGTTAAATAAATGTGTGGGGAATATTCAAATTAAAGGGCCCATTTAACTAATTTGCAACATGACATAATGTCCCCTATTAATTTAACAAATTTCACTAATGAAAACAAACGGCTTATTTGCAAACCCATGCATGAGCATGCGAGAGCCCTTTAGGACTCACATGCTTTTATTTGTTGGCTGGCAGTCTTTTGCATGTACTGTAGGTACTGTGTGTGCGTGTCTGTGGACTGGCGACAGTCTGTGTATGTAATGTATGTATGCAATATGTTATTTTGTATTGTTTTAACAGCAGATACTGTACGTTTCCAAGACAAATTTCCTTCGGGACAATAAAGTCTATCTTATCTTATCTACATCCATCTGCAATTTGCGAGCAACAATAAATCTTGAAACGTGTCGCAGCCACCATTTCCATGTAAGCAGTGCTTACAAATGCTTTTTTTCTATGAACCATGAATTGAAATAGCTTCACATATCATCCCTTTGTAAATATGGATGATTTAATAATCTATCATAGTCAGCCAAGTCCATGAACTGAATCAAAAGGTTCCGATAGCACAGGTGGAGCCATCTACTGGACTCTATGGGTAATACTATCCATTCGCCCACTAGAGATTTGCATAAATGCAGCTGGCTGATCAGGAGGCACCTATCTAAAAATGTGCAAATCAAACAGTGTATTGCACAAATCGTTGCTCAACATTCTACACCCTCGTCAGTGAGCGCCATAGGAGCAGCAGGGCTGGAAGATGGGGATATGTAGGTGTATCGCTGGGGGGGGGGGGGGGTGCAACACAACTGACACACACCCACTCTTTTCACCAGCCCTGTGTCATTCCAGCAGGCACAGACCCGTCTAAGAGATAGAACCTTATGAACGGTCAAGGTGTCGAAACCACACCACCGTTCATATGAACTCGACTGTCACCCCATCGAACAAAGCCGTGACAGTGACAGCGTCACGCCGTGCACGGACCTCAGTGGGAGGGTGTCTTCCCACCTGTCTATAGGCTTGGGAGATGCACTCACAAAGCCATCCTACAAAGTGTTCTTGGATAGGACTTTATCGGCCAAACCTCACCCGAAGCACAGTAGAGGATGAAGAACAAGCATGTGTGTAACCCCCCTTCAGGGTTAAATTGGCATTAGATGTATTCCGTCCAATTCAAGACAGCCAGACATCACATAGTTAACCAGGGGAATGATTTGTGTACGCCAATCCGTAATAACACAGAAGTGGCGGCCACAAAAGGTAAGTAGAGTGGAAAAGGCAGAGCCTGTGATGAGGTCTTTGAACACATCATTTGAATGCTCGCCCGCAAATATGCTACTCAAAGCTGCTTTACCGTGTGACACGTCTGAGAATATCTCACTGAGATAGCTTTCAAAGTGCTGTTCCACCGGGTCTGATAGCTCAGCTCGTGTGATCGTCTTGATGCCTCCTTTACTGGAGGTGGGCTGGAAACGACCCCTGTGTGTGTTGCAGTTGTCAATGAGTTGTCATTTGGAGCAGGGTAGGTGAAGAGGAATGTGCTCTTTGAGAAATTGAAATTGATTACATGACATGACGGGCCCTAGCTAAGAAGATCAGTCAGTGGGCATTTGGGTAAGCACGTCTGACTGGTCAGCTATGCTTATGGACATTTTTCAGAGGCCAAATGCATACTCGTGTTTGAGGAGGGAATTGCCCATAGAGTCCAGTACAGGGCAGAGCCTGTGAGAGTTAGAACCGTTTTATGCATTGTTAATTAAAGATAAACCCTTGGGGGAAGAAAAACATGGAAAAGCTGCAACAACTGTTTAGAAGACAAAGAATGACTGTCTCAAATGAATGTTTCTACATTTGTATCTTTATAACACTATTTATGCGAACGTATGTGCAATTGTGATTTATCTTCTGTCACTCACCGTCTGGTAGGTGATTATGAATTTTATCATGTGGCCCACAGGCATGTTCTGGGTGAGGAGTTCTCTCTGGCTGGGTAGGGCTGGCTGGTAGTGGATCTTTGCTGTCGGGAAAACAAAAGTATTACACCATCAATCCCAAAACAACATGCTCTTTTTAATTCCATTTAATCCACCTTCTCTGTTCTTACTTGAGATATATATATATATATTTACTTTACAACATGTAAAACAGGCTTTATTTTTAGAGACAGAGTTAAATAAAAAAAAATAAGTGAAGACAGACGGCACACGCTGATCCCTCTATTAACCAGGGCGGTTTTTTCCTGAATCATTGACTAGTATTAATGGCCTCGCTTAGAAATTCCCATGTTCTAATACTACGCTGGCTGTTGCTATGCTGCAGGGGACTAATCACAGCACTTATATCTGTAAAAGCTTCATCTCACTGATGTGATAGCAGTCAAGGAACTTCATCAGTACTATTAGAGGTACTGTATGTCACACATGCTGAGAAGCCAGCCAGCCTGTTTCCGTATACTTGCTCTGGCAAGTGAAGCGACATCTGGCTAAAAGCCATGGCTTTTAACGAATGAACCACTGGAAGATGTGAAACATCATTTAGAAACTGTCAAGAGCCTGTCAGCAACCTCAACATAATGCCCTTAATGCTAAACAAAATTGATGATCCCAAAGCTGTAAAATTGAAAAACAGTGACATGATAAGTCGCTCCAAACTAATTTGACATGGTCAGTTAGACGTTCAAATGACAGCACTGTACACATGACAGAGGACCTGTCAAGTGGTGTCATCTCCATAAAGCTGCTTGTTTTGACACCAAAGCCATCTAAGTTGATGGCAGGAAATGCCTTCTCCCTCATTATTTAGTAAATTATTGATGCTTGAATGAGACATATTCTGTCACCTTATTCTTTATAACACTATGGGTGCTCTACTGTGACAACACTGTCATTCAATTTAACATGCTCTAATCAGCAGTGACACTTTCGTGGAACTTCAACACAACTCAGCATCGCAGGTAAATCAGGATGATGTGAATAAGCAGGTTCAGAGGGATGGCAGTTTATATAACGCAATAAATAAGTGCACACTAATCTGATGCTGTGTGCACAAAAGGTGGCTCGCTGATGAATAGGGACAGAGTACTGCTTGCAAACAGACATCAATGACAAAACAAGACTATTGTTATGCATGCTTTCTGGCATCTCGCAAATCCGAGACTTGTTGAAGGCTTTTACTTTTACTTTAAAAGGGGCCACAGCATGGATTGTGAGGATTTACTCTCTGTCAATAGAGCTGAAAAAGGTGCTCGAAAAATTGCCTCCACTTCAACGTTTAGTGTTTTTGAGTGGGCGTACCTTCAAACTACTCAGGCAAACATACACAAAGGTGGTACACATGACATTGTCTGATGCTAGGCGAATGAGAGAAAATGTAAAAATTCTCCAGCTAATCAGAAGTTTATGAGGTCTAAACACTGAAATATGGATTCTTACTGACTTTAGCAATCCCCTGACTTTTTATCTAGTGCCACCAACAGGTTTACATTTGGGGCTTTTAGTGAAATAGACAGACAAATATGAATGTTAGCAAATGTTAGCATGCTAACGTGCCACCAGGTGGTGATCGAGAGGTGATGGCTTCATTTTTGGTTCATCATTAGAGTTGCCATGCTGCTGTGCACGCCTGTGAAAAACGTCTTTGAATGTCTTGGCTGCAGTCCACAGCAGACAAATGGTATACTGGTATTTTATGGGCAAACAATGTTAATTAGCAGGAATGTAGCACGACGTGAAAGTGAAGGCACTGCTCTGTTTTAATTCGGGGTAGGAACTGTTGATACAATTTTATTTTTGTTTGAAGGAGATGCACTCTGAATAAGGACCGGTCCTATTGTAATGCAGAGATTCATACATTAGCAGTAAGGTGGCACAACATGTAAGTGAAAGCAGTGCTCTCTGTATTTAAATGTGAAAGTTGAATCAAAATATTTTGGCCCTATAATGAATGAATAATTGTGATCTACGTACTGATCAAAATAGTCATTCTAGCCATAATCGTGCATCGCCGCACCTCTCTCTCTCTCTCTCTCGCCCACACACATGCATTTATATGGTTCTACCACTTGGATTTTTAAATGTGAACAGCAGCAACAAACAAAAAAAATTGTATTCAATAACAACCTATTTATTATAAAAAATCCCTGCTTTATAATTTGACCGCAATGGATGAAATCTACAAGTCAAAAAGAGGAGAGGGTTTATCTTGGATCAGACATGGAGGAGTACAGCAAGCTTCCCCTAAAGGATGGTGACACGATCCTTCCCCGCACCCATCTCTGAACTGAAGTACTCTCATTTGACAGTTTATCAGACAGCTTTTTGCATCAACCTGTCATCTTTGGAAAACGGCTGCAGGTTCAAGGACGTCTATTGGCTCCGGGGGCGATCTGTGCAACTGCTGGTTCCTGACCCTTTGCACTCTGCCTTTTAAGGACACTGCTTGCCCCAGAGTGATTTCCTTTTAGTCTTTTCATTGTCTTTCTGTCTGTCTTGTTCTTGATTTCTCCTCTTGGAATACTGTGGCATTTGAAAAAAAAAAAAAAAATTTCACTCCAATTTGTGAATGCCCTACTGGACAACGTCGACCTTGCTTTCTCAATTTCCTGTGTCACTGACCTGTGTGTTACATCTGTGGTAGCCCTTCAGCAAGGGGCTTCCAAATGTCCATTACGCTCTCACTCTGACGCTTTACCGTAGCGCACAGGCACTCTCAGTGTCTCTGACAGTCAGAGCGATGAGGAAAGTAAAACACGAAAAGCCACTCAAATCAAGACATCACATCAAAGGGATGATGATTCAGAGATGCAGCTACCAAATGGCAATTTATAAAGAGTGGTGCAAAGAAACTTTAAAAGTTGTGAGAATGGCTAAAGCTAGCTCGAGCTGAAGTTTAGTTCATAGCTGTGCCTGCATATACTGTGAAATTGGATCGCCTCTTTCAACCTAAAAAGCCAATAGAGCAGTGCACAGCTTGTGATGTAACAGCCTGTTCAGGAGGAGAAGAAGTGCTCGTATGAAAAACCTTTTGCTCGGTGTGTGGCTGAGAAAATGGTCATGCGATAAGAGAAACAGCCTTTACAGTGTGCTGTCAATGCTTTGCTTTAAAACAAAGATAGAAGAACCTCTTATACCATAACTCTGGGCAGGTAACCATATAGAAGGTACATTCAAAAAAGATGAGGCAATAAAGACAGATGGATACCAAAGAAGAAGAAGAATATGGACGGCCTTCATAAATCTTAAATGCACTATTTACCAACCACTTAATCCAAATGTTGAAGATGGATTCCTGTAACTGTGGGCACGTTACATCGCAGATCTTTTATTGAATTACGTGTGTAGCCCCTTGACACTTATTTAAATTGAACGCACGGCAGCAGCAGCAGCAGACACCATCCCCCATCTCTCCATACACACACTGCAGTTCCAACATTACTTAATAATTGTTGGTCCTGATAAGAATAGACTCACGGAGGATGACCCTTTTGGCTAAAATTGCCTTCATTAGTTTGGGAATTCATTTAACTGGTTCAATATTGAATGGCTTTTAATCTCCTATGACTAAACGGCCAACTAAGCGAAGCAGGTGGACCACAAACAGAAGATGCATTTAATTTTTGATGTAAGGGTCCTGAAAACATGTTTTATCTCAATCAGTTTCTTAGTAAAAGGAATTGGGTACATGAACAAATTATAATGCCAGAGAGTCACCGCTGTCAACCGGATCTGATTTTACCACACCCTACGCAAGCAAATCAGTTGTGTTTTTGAGTGTACTGTAATTCATTTATTTTGTTTCCTTCTTTTTAATTGCTGTTAATTGAGAATTAGAATTTTCTTTTTTCAAACTCTTGAAAAGAAGATATGTTACACAGAAATAGAGCTTGATTTACTGGCCAATTAGTCTATCACAGATCAGTATCAGTTGATTACAGTACAGACGTACTAAAAATACGTTTGAAGTAATTCCAAAACAATGTCACCATAACAAAGTATGTCCACCTGAGAGTACTATTACGTTGTATTTATCACAGAGTAAATGTCTTGGTCAAAATTCTTTGATATCCAAATTTAAGAGATCCTTCATAATTCTTGTTGTCTTGACATAATAAAAACAAAAGAACAATACATTGTTTAACATGTATTAATGAATGTTTTTCATAATATATCTCCTTTTAACATTTTCCATTGCTGAACAAAGCAGTGCAAAGCCACATGTACGATACTAGCCTGCACCTCCAACACTTGCTATGTTGCTCATCAGAAGAAATGCAAAAATACACATAGATAGCTTAATTAATTCATTTGCACAGAGTTTAAAATTCAGCGAGATAGAAATCGCATTGGGTTAGCTATCTTCCCAATCACTTCAGCTTCTTACTTAACGTTTAATCCCTAACTGAGACTCCATTAGTTTCATTCACAGCACAGCACATTCGCGGCCTAGAATCCTGACTCAAAGTGTCACTTGGCAAATCAGTGCTAATGCACTGCTTACCTGTTTTTCTACTAGTGCAAACAAGCCTGTGGACTAAACCGTGAGTGGCAGATGTAATAGTTTCCTCACCACTGCCCAAGCCTGCTGTCATTACTGCAGCTCCTCCTCCATTTAGAAGATAAATTGCAACATCAGATACAGTGTTGCTTGGCTGCCTGTCAAGTTCACTCGCAATCCGATGAAATCCCCCTTTAGTCAGGTACGACGACTTCCTGCGAGAGACGTCAAGAACTTTGGCTTCACCCACTTAACAATAAATATCCTTGCACATGCACACACACAGCCAGACAGTTGGCCTGCTGTGCAAGGAACTTCCTACTTGATGAAGAGAGACAGAAAAACACATTGAAACTAAATGTTAATTTAGTAACTGCAGAGCTGTCTCTGTAACTACCGCTGAATGTTAGACGTACAGTCTAACGTTCAGCCTAATTGCATTATACTCCAACTGCATGCTGTGAAAGCTTAATTGGTATTTGTTTTTATACAATGCCGTCTCATAATAAATATACATGGGAACCTATTTACTTACTAATATATGCACATACTTCAATCACATCTTCAAGATTGCGCGGCAAAGTTCTCATTTCCAAGCTCATTTCTTTTCTTGCATGGCAATCTCATCTGCAGCGAAACCAAACCGTTCGTAAATCATTGAGGTGAGTGAGAGAAGTGGTAACAAAAAGCGGAGGGAAAGAAAACTGACGGAACTCATTATAAAAGATGGATGGATGAATGGGGAGATAAATCCAGGAGCCAAGAACAGGACAAACGTGATATATTGGGGAACGAACAGCTCATATCCAGCAGTTGCAATTGTGTGTGTGTGTGTGTGTGAATACAGTGGGGGGTGTCTTTTGATGCCAAGCACCTCTTGGACCCAAGAGAGTATTCATTTCTTTGTTCAGTCATCCATCTACCGATTTACTGAATCAAAAGCAAGTGACTTCTGAAAGAATTAAGAATGTCAGAAACAAACATCTGTAACAAAAGGAACTAAATATGAGCGGTTATGGAGCAATGTACTCTTTACTGTCCAAGCGAGGGATCGTCTACAGTCACTATCACCATTAAAACTCTCCTTCAAGACGGGTATCTGCTGAAAATGTTGCTAGCAGCTTGTAAGAAGGCTATTACGAAGAGATGGCACGAGGCGGAACCACCGTCACAAGATGGATGGCTGAAAATTGTGAGTGAAATGTATGATGTGGAACTGTTAACTCATAGAATAAGAGCTCAAGTGGAGCGATGTCGTGAGAAGTGGGAGAAATGGACGATGTTTACGTGTCAACGATAACACAACCTGAATATTTCACAGGAGTTATCATGTTTTTTGAAGAGACAGAGCCATCCAGATCCTTTTTTTTATTTATTTTTTGTGCATGTGTTCTGTCTGCGGTGAAAAGGCAAAACAAATAAAGCCTCTCTCCTTCGCTCCCCCACTAACTAGACGGCTGCTCAGGTTTATTCACCTGCAGAAAATTAAAACAAAACATGTCAAACAGGTGACTTCAAGCACCAATCCTCCCTTTAATTTATCCCAGAGGTGACGTCTCCATCACTGGCCTGACTTTGGCTTTTGAAAGTCCCTGTCAATCTTCCCACACTGATTTAAGGCCAAAGCGTGGCCCAGTGGCATCCGAGCCAGAGCAATCCATGCTGCATAATTCAACACTGCTTTCAAACCTGTCTCATTAAGGATCCTGGCTATGGTCCATGGCTATGAGTATGAGGATTTGAGTGACAGATCTGTTGCCAGCTTAGTTCATACACAGGCACAGACCCAGTGTAAGGCCCAGCTTCAGATTCCGCTTCGGCCCCTTCAAAACCTGGCAAGAACTATAGCTTCGGCTCCAGCCTTGGCATCAGCCAGCACAACTCCTGTCTTAGTATGTGTCACATACACGTGACAAGCGCCAGCCAGACTGCAAACATTAAATCAACTCCAAGTCACTGCTATGTTACCCACCAACTGAGTTTGGAATGCAGGTTTTCTATTTTCTGACCAAGAAAAAACAAGAGAAAAACAAATGGTTTCTACTCAGTGGATTGGATATGATGGATATGTTTTCTCAAACTCACTGCCGCAACATGGAAAATGGATTTGCATTCAAATCGACACATATTGCTGTAACGTTTGCTGTTAATTAAAAAGACCTTGCCGCATGATTTTCAAAATGACATGGTTTTAAAGGCTATTATTTGGTGCAATTACAACTTTTTGGCTCTTGAGAACAGTTTACTGTCAGGGTCAATGTTTTCCTCGGTTATGACGTGTTTGTCACTTTCAACTTCCCACTGCCGACCATAGCGAATGTCAAGTTAGGCCCCAGTAAAAGTTTTGGCCTTAACTTTTGCTCTGGTTCAAAATCCAATCCAGGCAATTCCTCAGCCCGTAGCCCGACCTCAGAACAAATCTACCTCAACCGAAGTGACTGCCACATCCCAGAGCCAAAAACGATTTCGGAGAATCTAAGTCTTTATCGGCATGGATGCACAGTTTACTACATTTGACTGACGTAGTGAGAGGGGAGGATATTTGCCTTCTGCATCGGTGAGAATTTAATTTAGCGAGTCGACGGAGGTGGGAGACGCACACTGACCTGCCAAATGAGGGGGGCAGGTGACAATCACAGCTCTGCACAGGAAGGTGTTGGTCGTGGTGGTCACCCTGGCCCACTCAGCATCCTGTCGAAACACATAAACAGAAACACAGCTTTATTTGATAAGCAAGCTGCACAGATTTGTGAGTATATTACATCCCCTCTTGTGTGATGGAGCTTTTTATTAGTGTGATTTGCTGACTGAGTATTTCAAATATGGTATGCACAAACTGAATTTAACTTAAGTTAATTACTTTTCATCACTTCTTTACAGTAGCCGGCCCTATATTTTAAAGCATCTTACTCTGCATATCTGAAATTACTTTGGCTAAATGTTTATTATATCTTCACAGCCAAATTCTGCGTTTCTGCAAACCAATAGTGCCAGTTTTTTATAATATGTCTATACATTAACCTTGAGCCTGTGATACACTGATTAAATGCCGTAAACAGACACACTACAGTCATGTGTCAGTAGTATCATGTAACAGTGAAGCAAAGATAGTTTTCTAGGATATATTTATACATGAGGCAGAGTTCTGTGAATCAAACTGATTTCATTCTATTGTATTTTTATGGATGTCCATTCTGAAAAGAGAAAAAGATCTTGTAGTAATTTAAACAAATGACGTGGTAAAATCAACTTAAATGGCATTGTGATGGCAAAATGTTCTACTGTATATCACTGGGTTTATGAATCACAGCAGAGCTCTTGTGTGCTTGCTCCCTTGGTCTCACATGCACTTAACTTAAGCCTCTGGTGATAATTAAAACTCACCCACCACTGAACATTACTGTGCAACATAGAAAGCACTTATCCTCTGAGATTGTAAAACAGCTATATATTTTTGGATGCTGAAAATTTGAAATTACATTTCCTGCATTTTTTGGTCTTGACTGGCTCCTGAGTAACGTTAGGATTATTAAAAAGTATATTTTTATACACACACCATTAATAAAACAGTAAAGCATTAGGAGTTGAAATCGTCCAGCACCTCTGTAACAACCTTCAGAGCAGAGACTAAAGGTATTCCAGCTTTCCCTATTTGGACAAGCTTTCCTCAATGTCCTAAAGAAGCCAGAATACTGAGTTTATATTTTTTGATTTGTGTGTATTATTGCCTTGCAGCAAGAAGGTCCTTGGTATGAAGCCCACCCGGCCAACTGTGTGAGGTTTGCATCTGCTCCTGGTGCCTATGTGGGTTTCTTCTGGGTGCTCCAGTTTTAGCTTAGGATGGACTGGAAACTCAACATTTCCTGTAGCTGTGAATGTGAGTGTGAGTGTGTTTGTCTGTCAATATGTGTTAGCCCTTGATAGACATGACTAAATGTCAACGGTGTGCCCTCCCTGTCACCCAATGCATGCTGGGACCGGCTAAAGCCTTCTGTGAATCTGCCCATGGTACTTTCTGTATTTGTTCATATTATTACTGTTTAGTACTTGGGACTAGGACTGCAGTTAGTGATTATTTTCAATATTGATTCATTTGATTATTATTTCAGTTAATTGATTCATTGATTTATTATTTAGTACATACAATGTAGGGCCGGAATCAACAATTATTTTCATTATGGATTAATTTGCCAACATTTTGGGAATTGTTTCATCGTAACAATAGAACAAACGACGCCCTCTTGAACTAAAATCCAATGATACATTTCACTCGCTGAAAACCAGTTGAAATTCACATCTGAAAGGCTAAACCCTGTGACTTTAGTGGCATTTTTGCCCCAAAAATATTTTAAACAATAAATTACTCAAGATAGTCGACGATTGTTTTTCTGTTGATCCACTAATTCATTAATTAACACATTTTTCTGCTCTGGGGTGACATCTTCAATCTGCTGATGTCCTGCAGAAGTACATTTACCGTGATACAAATCAGAAAAACACAAAATACTCGGCTGCAACCAGTTCATTCTTGGCATTTTTTTCTTGGTGACAGACATAATTGCCAAATTGATAATCAAAATTGCCGTCATTAACTAATCGTTTCAGCTCTGCTTTGGAGCATATTAGAAAACGTATAGTCCTCTAACTGATTTTGGTATTCAATTTAGTATTCTATAGTCTAAAATCCAGCAATCCCATTGGATTGCTGGATATTCTATGCTCTAACAAACAATACATACATTATCAGCAAAGAATAAACAATACTTCAAGGCAAAGCTCTCTGCTTGCATGGAGCCTTCTTGGTCTCTCAGCTGTGGATAAGGAAGACAGTCAAGCAGAACAGACGGTGCCCTCACAGGAGACGGTCTATTTCCCCACTGTGGAAGCTGTTATCTCTGTGTCGCGCCTCATCAAACCCTTAGTGAGATGTTACTGTACTCTACCTGCCATATGGCCATCACAGCAGAACCCAGCCGGACATTCTTCCACCCGACACGTTCTGCCAGACACTGTGAAAGTTGTTGGGTGCCTCCCTGTGGAGAGACAGAAACTACACCATGGATACCCAGGGTGGGCAGAGTGCTTGACGTTTAAGGGTTTCTTCAGCCAAATCATTAAACCACAAACTCCTTGTGGTGTTTAGCCAGCCATGCAGATAATTCAGTTATTTGTGCCATTTTTATATGGACCTGCCTCATATGAGGCATCTGCTGACATCCCAATGCAATAAAACATTTTTGTTTCTGGCACAATTAGAAATGTAGGCTACATTTCAAATAAATCCTCATCAGCAACATCATTTTCTGGGAAACAATGTCCTGGTTATTCTGCAGTGAATAGTCAGTGGGAAGTTTTTTTCTAACCCTAACCCTAACCCTAACCCTTTTTAAAGTGATAAGTATATGAAAATTCCTAAAAACAGGAAAAATAAAAGCCAAACGTAAGCTTGATTTTGAAGTATAAAGGAGAAATACACACAAAGGGTCCTGACTTTAATCTAGATTTTCAGATCAAATGTATTCAAAATGATTGAAGGAATAAGTAACAACTGATGAAGCTCCATACATCTGATGCTGCTTTTACTGCATCTGTGGTGTTGCCATGCTCACAGTACTTGTAATAATTCCCTCAGGATACAGCTGAAATGCCGAAATAAGAAAATTGCTGCAGATAAATATGAGGGGAGAAAATCTGCTAATACACAAGTTTGTAACTAGAAAAGCATTGTTGCAATTTTCTTTTTCTTCCCCTTTTGGCCTTGAGCCATTTTACACTCCACCACTCTGTGGAGAGAGAAGGTTTGGAAGCAATGGCTCAAACATAGAAAGGCATGGAACCGTAACTCGCTATGGTAGCTAAGTGAAAATAGGAAAAATCCAAAACAAAACCACAACTCCAAGTGTTCTAGGTGTGCCAATCGATGATGTGTCTGGGATAAACAAAGGCTCTGTGTTTGTTAAGACAGGGATTGTACACGATGTTCTGACTCTGTTGAGGGATAGTTTTTTACAGGGACATTTTATTAAAGGAGAGAAGAAATCCACTGGGGTCTTTGTTTTTGGAAAATGCTCTCAAGTCAATAATATGGAGTTTGAATAATAATAATAATTATAATATCAGCTCTGTACCTTTATCTTGAGCTCTTGCGCAGAACCCGGAGTGCTTTCCAGCAGTGGCAGTACCCCTCCAGCTGCTGCAGCATACATGAGGAAGAATAGGAAGGACATCTGCGATGGCTCCATGCCAAGGACAGATCTGCTACACAGACCCATCTCTTCTTTTAGCTCTGGCAGATGAATGAAGACATACTGTAGCTCTCACACATGTAGTGATTCTATACATTCCCATACCATTTCAGTGTCCTGCCAAAGTGTGAACCATTCCATAGCTAACCCCTATACAGTGTAAAAACTGCAATTTATCTGACCATGAAAGTCTAGCATTGTGCCATTGGCCAGTCAATAAACCTCAACAAAGAAACCATATTAGAGGATGGTTATTTCTGTAATTAACTCATCAAATGAAGCCCTCTTTAGTCTGCACCCAATAAATCTGGTACTGCAATTTCTTTGGTTTTGAGTAAAAATCTAGGCATGATTAACGATCTATACTATAGACATTTCATGCACTGACAAAAGAAATCTACTAGCGTGGCTCCAAGAATGGCTAAACCACTGATCCACACTGAAATTCCTCAGCGAATAAAAGATGGACTGGCATGAAATTTGGTACGGACTTTCAATATTTCCAGAGGATGAACGCTAATGTCTTTCCATCCGTGACAATGTATGCAATACTTAGTTGATGACCAGCAAAATGTATGACATTCTTATTAGCCTCAGCTGTACTTTGTGTTTTGTAAGTTAATTATGGAGTTATTTTCCTATCTTTATTCTTATTATATATATATATAAAAAGTAAAGCAAGTGAGTGTGAGGAGAAGGGCTGGAGCGCAGGAAAGCTGTGCAAGCAGCAATATGTCGGTGTGCAAGCATAAAGTTTGAGCAGAAGCAGTGCAAATCCAAGAGCAAGCAAGGACCGGGTTTTCAATAATCAATAAGTCATCCTCTTTCAAATTAAAAAAATTGCACTCGAGAAAAGATAAGAAAAAAAGCTCCATAGTTAATTTGCATGGTAGCAAATGGTATTATATGACATATGTGAGCTTGTTAGCATGTCAAGTCTGCTACTATATGAACTATCTGTTTATGTAAACATTACTCCACCATATTTTTACATATCAAATAGTTGTTTGCTTCTGTATCATTAAGAATGTTAAATACAGCTCCTTTATGGATCAGAGACACATTTTTCACCTCAACTATTATATATCTTCATCTTTGTTCCTACATCACAGCCTGTAGACTCATAATTGTTCCATAAAAATACTGTATATGGAACACTGTATCAAGAGTCACGAACGTTGGTCAACATGTCAACATGCTCCATTGAAGGAAATAGAGGGTGCGATAGCTAAAGCAACTTTTAAACATACCTGCAGTCCACGCATGTTGCTCAATGTATGAATGCAGGGTCATGCTGTCCAGTTCAACAGCGTTGGGAGTCCTCCAAGGATCCTGGACGCATACTGTGGCACACAGTCTGTCAAGCTGAGTGCAAAGTACAGTTACAACACCACAGCCACACATGATGCTTTACCAGAAAAAAAAAGAATCATCCCATTGGTGCAGAAAAAAAGAAGAATAGTTGAAAAAACATGATCAAACATGATTCTGTCGGGGCTTTCCCCGCACATTTTCTGCTTCCCACTCCTACTCTAAGCACTTATCCTGGGCAGGACATTTTGTGGTACTTTGTGTGATTGATATATGCTTGTTCTATTAATCTGAAAGCACACAGCCTCATACATGTAAAATACCATTACCACAACCATTTGGGGCTGCTTATTGATTCCCAGAATGGTAAGGATATTGTTCAATAAAGCGGATTATAGAAATATATTGTTGTAAAAGCTGGCCTCTAAAGAAATAGTGTATATCTGCTGATGTGCTGTATATCATATTGTTATTGGTACACATGCAACAATAAATTAATTAAACCATTCCACTAGGAGTTATTTGGCTGACTCGTATCATTTCTAAGAATTTGGGAGGAAAGCCATGATTGAACAGAAGTGCAGAATATTGCTGTGTAAGTCTGCTTGCCTCACCTTCCACAGCAGCTGGGTGAGGTCCATGAGCACCACTGGGGATAGAGCAGGGATACTGGTTCTGTAGGTGCGAACTTTGGCACCTGGCCCTCCTGTGTGGTGAACCTTCTTGCCAATATTGAATTGCGGGAACGTCTCTAAGCCCAGCTCCTTTATGAGCTCCAAGATGTGTGTTTGGGTGCTGAAAAAGAAAAGAAGCCACTATATATATATATGCTTAGGTTTACAGTGTTTGAGGATTTGGTGTAGGGTTTTAACACTTTCAGCTGATACAGAATCAGAAATGCATTTATTCTGATTTAAGAGAGGTAGGCTTGAGAATACAACATTGCTTGAGCTAGCACTTGAACAACTGGGGAAAAAATATATGCCAAATTGTGAAGTGACATGGAGCACCTGAAAGATGCAAGTCATCAAAGTGCTGTTGAACAATGCACTTCACACATAGTTGAGCTGTGCTATTTCCAACAGTTGACTACATGTTGTAGTCCACCAGTTAGCAACTATAGAGGTGGTAACTTTAATCAAAGCAGTTTGTTCTGTGTTGTGGTCTGAATCATGACTGAAATGTCTCTTACAATGTGACTGTACAATAATCCCTACAAATATATGAGAAATGTGACACTTTTGAGATAGGCTGGTAGTTGCTATGTATGATTGTTCACTTTAGGTTGGAAGACCAAGGTGACAGCGGTCCGCTTGATATTGAAAACAGACACATTACTAAGACTAAAAACCTTGAAAGAGAAGCAAGCTGAAATGCTTGTTAGGTTCTGAAAAGATACAAAAATGTGACGTTATTTTCTACATTGCTCACATACTCTGGAGTGCTTATTGATTTGGATCTCCATTACCTGTTACCAGGGCAACAGCTACCATCCCGTGGGTTCACAGGAAAGATATATTATTTATTATTTAAATTATCTTACAAAAAATAAAATCATCTTATGCATCAATTAGCACAGGTATCAGAAAAAACAAGCTAGAGTAAACGCTTGTATATCAGCAGACCTGCAGCATACATGTTGCAATCAAAGGCCTTGAGACAGTACAGTACCAGCCTACAAGCACAACATTGAGCAATATGCATCCCCATTCTATTATTTTCGGAATTAATTATATAAGCTCTGTACTAGCCCTAAAATCCTTAAATCTCTCTGACTCATTAGACATCTTTTCAGCTTTTTTTAAAAGTAATCTTCTTTTTTAAAGACGTTCAGATAATGGGCACCTTATTTCTTTCTTTGAGTGACGTCAATATTAGGATGAGTAGGATTTCGCCAAAAACGATGTTTAGACTCGTACAAAGTAAAATCCCTCTCAATCATCAACTTATGACCCACTAGGACTGCGTGGCTGCGTCTTTATCTGAATAGACTCTGCCCTCTACCTGTGTTTCTCCTTTATATTAATTTAGCTGTGTTCGCTAAGTTTCTGACGTCAACCTTATTGAAAACGTAGCAACCAGGTGCTAGATCACAAGACAGCAGCACAGACAAAACATGAATATAACCACGAAAAACTACATGTGAACTAAGTTTTTTCTTGTGAGCACCATAACCCTTGTTAAGCCCAGAAGGAGGGGCCAACTTTGAATGTTATGTTTCCAAACCGCAACCAATAAATCATTGTGCCTTAACTACTCAAAATCTTCTACATGGCTGGAGCCAATCTTAGCTTGCATTCAGTCGGCAGGCTCAACCCCAGAACCTGAACCATGTGAAAATGCTAACCACTGCACCAACCCCTGCCCATCAATAAATACATTTGCTACAATTATCACGTAAATGAAGTTCGCTTGTCTAATTGAGATCTACATTTTCTGCCCTAATGATTTACCTCAAGTCCTTCAACACTGTTTTGATTGCGTAATGAAAGAGGTGAAATATCTGATAAACTTTCAATTGTATATTAGCAATAGCTCAAGACTCCCTGATTGTATCTCTGAGTCTGGTGGAACTCTTCTGCATTTCAATTGCTACTAAATGCTTTTCAGTATCATAAACAAAACAAAAAATTCAAAACATAAGCAGAATTTTCCTCTGTTTTTGTCAACTAGAAAATCCCTGTAAGACATAATTATATAATCAAATAATAAATATCCTTGTGATCTTAACTAGGTGACTGCTACATTGATGTGATGTGTGATTATTCCTCCATTATTGATCAACCTTACCTTCCTACCCACTGCCCCCCAAAGTCCCAGCGATCAACACCATTGGCTGCTGGTATTTCAATGGACACTGTGCGACCTCCCACCCGATCTGCATGGCACAACAGAGATGATTTAGTTAGAGACAATATCATAGCTAAAGAATCCAGTAAATTACCCTCATTTCAGATTACCGATTGCTTTGAATTTTTACAAACCTTTTCCTTCCAGTATCAGTATTTTCAACTTGGCATTCCTTTTTCTGAGCAAATGAGCTGCGCTCAGTCCAGATAGTCCTGCTCCAACAATAATAATGTCCCATATTTCTGCAGTCATAGTCGAGCTCAAGTGACTAGGTTTCTTTGTGCCAACATGTGCTCGTAAATCGTGGAGTCAGAAACAGAAATCCAACTTGTTTTCCCTTTTCTTCTCTGTATCAATCGGGTTTTCTTGCAAAGCCTGGGCTGCTTTCATAAAAGTGCACTTTGGAACTTTGAACAACTGAGCTTGTGACCTACTTGGCAGAGAATTGGCAGTGTAAACTGAAACTCCAGCAGTAAAAGCTAGGGAGAAGGCTTTAGATTTTTGAACAGTAAAAATCATGCAGATGAACATCTTTTTTTTAAACCATTAGTTAAATGATAATATAGTAATTAAGTTATTCTCTTAACAGGCATAATATGGTATTTTGTATTACCAGAATGAGTGGTGATACTGTGGAAGTGAGTTGAATTTTATTTGACTACGCTGTGACATAAATTACTTTTAAAGTAAGTCATTATACTGAAGGCTATACAGTTCTATCTATCTTTGTAGCAACTTTGGCCAAGACAAGCCTGATGTGCCCAATAACCTACTTCTAACTGTTTGGAAAGAGATAAAGTCTGATGTTTTTTTTTCAATATTTACAATCAAGGGATTTTTTTATTGAAAATCTCCAACTGGGACACAATTACAACACATCCCTTATCCATTAATAATTGACATACAGATTGAATTAATTACTAGCAAATCAGTAGCAAAATTCATGCTGTAGCCAGTGTGGCAAAAGAGAATATTATATATATAAAAAGAGTCTGAGCTTAGAGAACATATTTAGAATGAAACATGGGGGGAAAGTCCTCAATCCAATAAAAAATTAATCAATATACTGCGGGTAAAATAAGTATTAACTATTTAACCTCTAGGCCTATTTTGAGGCCTCTGATCGAAAATGTCATACCCATACTGAAAGGAGCTTTTCTCTCTAACTACAAGGTATATTTGAATAATTTAAATGGCATAATAACACAAAGAAATGTGAGCTTTGTTAAGATGTGTACATATCAGTGTATATGTTACTGGTTAATGCTGAATGAAGATAACACACAGCAAATATTGAACATTTTCAGGTTCGCCTGGGGAAAAAAGCACTTTTATTGTTGATTTGTATTTGAAATAATGCAGCAGTAAGCCTAAAAAACTCCACAATCATAGTACAACATGTCAGTAGTCTCTACATGCTGTTTTTACATTGATAAAGTGAAAGCACAATAGAAAAATAGAGGATTTGTACGGAAAGTTCAGCCGAGATCAGGCCAAATTCTCATTTTGGATGCAGCTGCTCCAGGTCTCCCATGCTAATTTTATATATTATATAACTATATATTTCACTTGTTTTATCACTAAAACAATAGTTCAATAGTTCAATCTATCTAATACAGCAGTTTGTCATCATTTTGAGAGCCTGGGTTCTCTATAAACCTGTAAAACATGGGTCACCCTCGTCTGAGTTCCAGTTTTACAGACTACAATTGAACCTTACAGAGCCTGTGATTGGCCGATTCGCGCGTGCGACGAGACCCCGCCCTCGGTAAGCTATCGATGGATAAATCCAAAAAAGAAAAGTCCCGGAGGAAAATGGAGAGTTTAATTCTGCGTGGACGTATTCATTTCTTTTCACTGCCAACGATGCTGGCTTAGCCTACCTGTATGCTTGATATGTGCAAAAAATGTAATGTTGAATGTCACTTCCAGAACAAGCACACATCATTTGCTGAAAAGTATCAAGCTAGAGATGAGCGAAAAAGAGCGATTTCTCAACTGCTGCAGCAAACTGAGCACGTTTTTTTCTCCTCTTCATAAGAGTTTGATATTATTGTAACAGGTAAAATAGCAACAAAATGTCAACAAGTGTCTTTATTCTTGTTCTATATTTTCATAAATACAACAAACTATAGTTTTTGTATATATAATATAACTATATAGCTGTGATATCAAATAGCTTTTGTGGCTCCAGACGAATTTTATTTGGTGCAAAATGGCTCTTTGGATAGTAAAGGTTGCTGACCCCTGCCCAGACAGAAGGGTGAAAATAAATCTGGACCCAATTTGAGCCTGCTGGAGCAAGTGTGGAGTACAGTCTGCAAACTACTTGTATGTTTTTTTTTTGGTTGTGTCCCAAGTAAATGAACTTCTAGGCCGTTGTTCTTTTTTATGAATGATGTTCTGGAGATATCCCTGTAAAGGAATCCTACAACTGCCCTAGTGTGAGTAACCCCTGAACATTGTACACTCATACTTAGTTACATGCACCTTACTATTCTTTGGGTTGCAGCAAGGAAATAGTGGACATTAGCCCAGCGAGGATGGACCTTCAACAGGAGAATGGACAAGCAGATTTAAGGTATGAAAGTTATACTTATGCTACCTTCGGGGGACACAATTCAGACAAAAGATCAGTTAATTGGAGACGGCTTGTGCAATTGCAAACAAAACGTGTTTCCCCGATTTGGAAAAAAAAAAAGATAGTGGTTATTTATGTTAGGTCAAGGTTAGGGTTAAGCTAGTAGTGGGTATGGTTAGGGTAAGTCTCCAGGAAATTGATGTAAGTCAATGTTATGTTCCCAAAAGTGTGCTAAGTAAACATGTAGGTTTGTATGAAGGCCCATAAATAAACAGAATGTGTCACAACATAACTCAGTATGAATCCACTTGCTCTCATGTACTCACTTTGTATTTGTTCTTTTTTTCTTAGTCTTTTTTTGACTTGCTCTTTTTCTTTTTGTCATTTTTGCATGTGTAATATAATTTAGTAGACGGAAAAACAAAGTTTGATAAAATAGAAAACAATGAAATGTCAGGCCTATGGATGTAAACAGTATTAAGTGTGTGGGGTTCCATTTGTAGCTCAACATAAAGCATCTGTGTAGAAACCAGTGTTACTATATGTGCCAAAGAGAAAAGGTTGAATATAAAATCAATCAGGTCAGGTGCCCAACATGGTACTGTGCTAATTCTGTTGTCTATCTTATAAAACAAGACCTTGGGTGTCATTTGGCAGGTTCATTTTCACCCACTTCCTTCCGAAATGTCATCGACATTCATATCAATGTGCAAAGAAGTACTGAATTTATTTTTTAAAAGGGTAATGGGTTATTATAAAACAGAAACAGAAGGCTAACAAGGGTTCGTGGAACAAGTAAGATTTGAATGTTTTCTAGCACCCATGTATTAATTCAAGCAGTGAAACTCCCTGCTGTATTCACTTTGAATGCCTGTTTCAAGTGTCTTTATCTATTTTTCTTAAGCAGTTTTTTAGCTCTAAATCATGTTTGTGTTGTGCAACTACTTAGGCAAGGCCGAACACTCATGTTGCACAATGGTTACACAATTATGTTTTTATTTGAAAAGATAGAATGGACAAGATTGTTTTCAGGCAATCATTACCTACATTCAAATGGATTTTGTAACTGTGTGCTCTGAAGAGACGGTTTACAGGGACGAGGTCCAGCACCTGGCCCTCAAAACAAAGAAGACCATTGAGTGCATTGCGGCTGAAGACAAATGCCCTTTTGCATCAATGGAGCACATGTGGAGTGTGTCTTAAGCGTTAACGGGTGACTACACCTTCAAATTCTGCTAGAGCCCTTCCTCCCAGCATATTTTTAAAATTCAACAGAGGAGTGAGGGAGCAGCGACTGCAGGAGGCGTGGCCTCGTGGCTACTTAACATGTGACATGGGGGGGGCTTAGGGGACACGAGGGAGACTGACTAACCATCCCTCAGTAGCATGGACAGCGATGTTGAGCTGGTTTTAAAGGTTACCAGCCATGACAATCTGTTTTTTTTGTTTTTGTGCGACTTTTGTTTCTCTGCTGGAAAGACAAGGAGTCTGGTGGAGCTTTGGCAGTCACTAGAAGCGGCTTACAACCTTGCAACTCTGCTGTGAGAGGCTTCCCTATCTTATAAACTATTTAATGACGTGGCTTTTTATAAAGCATCTATCTAGAAATGCTTATTGAGACCCTCATGGCTCGTTTCTTTTGAATGCTACTGAGCTAAGTGTATGTTTGTGTGTGTGTGTGTAGCTGTATGGAAGTGTCAGTGCATATAGTAATGCTGTTTATCACACTTACAGTTACTGTTTGTCAACCCTAAATATCTTGTTTAGGTCTGTGGTGTCCACATTTGACCTGTCCACCTGTTTCTGAGGATCTATGCAGCTTTTACTGCTTCAGCAGTGACGGCATCCTCAGCAACTATCACTGTGTAGGAACAGTGCAGACAGCTGCTCTGTCACAGGTTCCTGGCTTCCCACCATCATGCACATCCAACACAGGGAATACTTGCTGAGGTATACTCCATAACATATGTACTGTTTATAGCAATAAATACAACACAGCTGCATGAACGGTGTGCCATTGTACTGGTACCTACTGTGTGCATTGACAGTAAAGTTGAACCTAATCTAACTTCAGTTTAGTGGTTGGCTTGTAGCGTACGTTCCAAATGGAATTCCTGAACAATTTGTTCGAATGGTTCTTTTTTCCATATTTAAGTCATTAGGAAAAAGTGAGAGTACCAGCTCCATGCTTTTAAAGCAATTACATACAATTTCCTCCAGCAAAGGCCATCCCATTCCTAGACAAATGTTGCTTTCCAGTCAGTGTAGTTGGTTTTTAGATGGATCTGTCTCTGTAAACCCACATGAAGTCCATTAAAGAAGAGGCATTTAGTGATATTTTTTATACAATTGGAGATAAGGCTTTTTTATCGTTATTAGTAATCCATTCTCTACATGTATCTGCTGAGGGACACCCCACCCGTACTCATTTATAGAAGCTGTTTCCCCTGTAGATTTTCCACAGAGATAAGCTCTGTGCCTTTTTTTTCATACATCTTGGTGATGTATACAAACCTAGCAGGCTCATGTTTTTTGGCTGAACAACCAGTTTCTTGTCACTTGAGACCTCATGCGTTCTTTGTCTTCCTTATTATTTGAAACCACAGACATCTGACAAATGAGTCGTGCTAAAGTGGTGTATTGTGTATCCAACAAATAAGGAGGAGTGTGCAGTGGCTGTAAGTTTCCTTGTGTAGGTGGAGGCAGTTGATCTTCTCTATTTTCAAGTTTGAGTTTTTGTTTTTTTACCAAATAAGTAAATAGTTTTGACAAAGCAGCATTGGGTTGCAGACGTTTTGCTTTCAGTACAGTTCAGTCCTCATCAAATTAGCACCCTGAGTTTACGTCATCAGAAAGCCCATCTAATTGTATGGTTGCTCCACCAGTTCCACTTGTTTACCATTGGATTGCTATTATTATCCAGCTGCCAGGGCGATGATTTCCTTTTTTAAATTCTAATTTGATTCGGAAAAGTCAGAGGGTTAAAGGCAACATTAGCAGCTGAATGGCATCGCCAAGGAAACCTTGTTAACAGGTGAAGAAATCGTCCAATCAGAAGGCTTTGTGGTAAGGAGGAAGTTAAGGAGGAGCTCCCTTTAAAGCAGGAGCTGCTGCTTTATAATCCATTGCCAGACGTTTGGATGTGGGATCTGCATTCAGGTAATATCTGTAGAACCTTCCTGAACAGCTTGTTGTTCTACAAGCATGCTTTTATCATTCCTTCTAAATTTGTATACAGTTATCTACCGTTCTTATCAGTTTCATATGTCAAACATTTGAAGCCACAGTGCATTTGTGGGAGTCCTTTTTTCTTTTTTGTAATTTTGACAATTGCTCTCCATGATTCTATCTCAAAACAGGACCACCATGTTAAGAGAGATTTGCAGTCGTTTGAGATCAGCTTTCTTCACGCCCTGGTTGTCTGTCTCCTTGCTTTGCACTGCAAGTCTCTTGACCACAGGTAACAATACAGACACACAAGTACATTAAGCACAGACATACAGAAAGGGTGACTGCTCTCTATCTTATCAACTATTTCACAACATGTTATTGAATGAAGCATCTATCTTGACATGCTCATTGAGACCCTCACGGCTCGATTCTTTTGAACGCTGCTGAGCCGTAGGGCTCAGTGATGTAAGCTCCCCCAAGTGCCTCAAGATGTCAAGACTCCCTAATGTTTCAGGGATTTGAGCGCATATGTTTTTCTCTTCTTAGGTAGGGCTCTTAAAAGACTGAGCTGCAGATCTCAAATACACATCTACTTTTAAAAACATATGAAGTAATAAGGTTTTATATTTAAAGATAGTGTTTGTATTCTTGAGACACTAGCAAGAGTATTTTAGATTTTGAAAAAATGATCTGACTGAAAAACCCAGCCTATTAACTCTTTTCCAATGAAAGTAGTTCACCAACTCCAGATGCCTCCAAATCTACCAAGTTGGCAACACTGACAGCCCGGCCCTTCAGTCCTCTCTCCAAAGCACCTCCCCCACAGTTAAAAACATGGCTATTGTTAGTTCTCACAGCTGTCAAGTTAGCAGCCTGTGGAAGACTCCGGTGATGCTCAATGAGCGTACGGTCAGAGTGCGGGCCGATAGGCAGGTAGGTGGCAGTCAGCCCGTCCAATCATTTCATTCATGCTAAATGAATAGATTGGACGTGTTTATTACAGTCCTGGGACAGCCTCAGATACCAGATGTTTTTCTTTTTTTCTTGTGAGAGCACTTGAACAGCATTTTAATTATTGATTGCTGTCATGATGCAATGATAATGTCAACAAATATAACAAAAAACGTTTTTTGAAGAAGATTACCAATCCTTGCTTCAATACAAACATGTAACAGTTGGAATAATTGAATATGCAAAATCCTGAACACCATAATTATTTCCTCCAGGCCACATACTCCTGAAAAGCCATTGTGAGTCTAATTCAAGCTTTCTTGAATTAAAATGAAGAATACAAAACAAGCCTTAAGGGAACTGTATTTAACATTCTGAGCATTAATACAGCAGCAAACAATTATACCACACACAGAGGGAGAATGATTTCAAGGCTTTTTAAATCTGTCTCTATGCTCCAAATTGAAAAATGTATTCCGGAAATTAGGTAAGTCATTGCACTCCATCCCTATGGAGCCCCTACAAGATGTTTTGTGATGAAGAACCTTGTGGAAAGAAAGACTTTAAAAGCTGGGTCATGTTTTGTACCTGACCGCTGATTCATTTTTCTCTCTGGAGCACTGCTTAATGAGCTTTATTGTAACTACAAAATGCAATTTCTCCGTTTTTTATACATCTTTGCGACATTTGGCATGTGGACTATTATGTTTGAGTGGCTTTCTTTGCCAGACCTTTCTCTGAGAGAAGAATTTGAATTAATATTAAATGTATCCATAAAACTGGGTGCAAGGGCACCGTAAACTGTGGCTCCACGAGCGTGGACAAAGGCTTGCTGGATAAGAAAACATAATATGTATAATATATATATATATATATATATATATACAGGACTGTCTCAGAAAATTAGAATATTGTGATAAAGTTCTTTATTTTGTGTAATGCAATTTAAAAAAACAAAAATGTCATGCATTCTGGATTCATTACAAATCAACTGAAATATTGCAAGCCTTTTATTCTTTTAATATTGCTGATTATGGCTTACAGCTTAAGAAAACTCAAATATCCTATCTCTAAATATTAGAATATCATGAAAAAGTATACTAGTAGGGTATTCAACTAATCACTTGAATCGTCTAATTAACTCGAAACACCTGCAAGGGTTTCCTGAGCCTTGAAAAACACTCAGCTTGGTTCAGTAAACTAAATCACACGTATGGGGATTATCACAATATTCAAATTTTCTGAGACAGTCCTGTATATATATATGTCTTTTTGAGGATTACAATAAGGGATTTAGAAACAACAAATATGTTTCTTGGATTATTTTCAAGACTTGTCTGAATTTCTTCAGAATTGAAATGTGTGCGAGGGATGCAGGTGACATCCACAAGTCCGCAGACCATCCAAAAGGCAGAGGGAGAGAGCGTGAGTTTGGGCTGCAGTTACACACCAAGCCCTTTTGACACCGGAGAACTTGACATAGAATGGACTGCGGTCAGTCCAGACTCCACGCAGAAAGATCAGATGGTAAGACGCAGAATGAGAATGGTGGAAATTGTACTGTAAATGTATAAACATGGTCTGACATATTGAGGTTGTAAAGCAGAATTAATTTGGAATTCATGCTAAGGCACCTAAAGAACATTAACTTAAAATCATCTAATTCTTTTCTATCTCATGTAGTGTGTTTTTGCCTCTACAATTCTAAACCACAATTAAGTCCAGTGTGGACAAACTCCTAATACCTTTTTATTTTCACAGGAAGTAGTTGTTTATCCAGATACGTCCTGCTTTAGACAAGTCACCGGGTCAGATTATTGGTTCAGCGAATGGAAATGCTTTGTGCAGTCAAACACTTAAACAGTGCAGGTTTTACAAGCTCGTTATTCTAAATGAATCTAAACATTTATCCACTGCAAACCTAAAGCTGTCGTGAGCGATCTTGTCTAAACGACGAGCTGACGAGCATGAAGCCCTGACATATTATCACACTATGAAGTTGTATGTTAATGTGTTGAAAGACCATTGCCTATTTAAACATCCAGGAGACAGGAAACAACATTATCATCCCAATAAGACGCAGGGCAACGTCAGCGTTCATTTGGGGCTCTGTTTCTGTCTTACAGATCAACGTCACTCTACAACAGTGACCATCGTTGTTTTTATCTCTGTGCTATAGTCTCCATGAACAGAGAATAATACATTCTTTTTTAATTGCGAGACTTGCTCAGATCTTCACTAAATGTGTCTTTGCGGTGCCAGACAGGCACCTTTTTACATTAGCAGCCCCAAGGGACAGCGCTTGCAGTGGGTTTTGTGAGAACTTGTTTGCCGATACCAGCTGCCTGCTATTGCTGGAAACAAGATTGTTGAGAGTGCAGCGACTGAACCATACAGTCGATGTAACGCAAAACAATGAGCCAGAATGGATTGAAAACTTCTGTAAAGCTCTAAAGTTGGTGGTAATTCGCGGTGGTAATGAACTTATTGACTCTTTATTTCTATTTTTGTTTTCCTTCAGCTCCTGTCATACACCAGCGGAACTACATACATCCATGGTAACCACGCTCTTGCAAAAGGGCTAAGCTTTGCTGCTACTGACCCCTCAATGGGCGACGCTTCGATCTCAATCGCTCTGCTGTCACCTGCTCACAGTGCGACCTACCAGTGTAAAGTGAGGAAATCCCCTGGAGTAGACACGAGCAAGGTGTCACTGGTGGTATTAGGTAAGACTGGGCACCGGGGTTGCATCCTTGGGTTAGCGCATGTACCTGACTACAACATGTCCGTCACTTTTGGCACATACATTACTGTTTAGCTTTAAGGAGAAGGCAGCTGCACACATTCACTTTGAACATTTTGAGTTGCCTATATCAATGAAGGTTACATTTCCTTTTCACATGCCAGTATAGATTACATTTACAATTTGCCACAAAGCTAATTTAAATGTACCTGCTATCAGGCATGTTTGATCTTTTTAAGAGTACTACTACATCACCACAGAGAAGTGTATCCATTAGTGGTTTGTGGGGGTCAATTTTGTTCAAGGGCACATGGATGTCAGTGAGAACTAAGATAATTGCTCTCTCAGTGTCTGCTGTTATCAAAGGCTGTTACCAGTCAGATATTATTCCTTAAAAGAAACAATCCTTCATTTGATGAGATGTTGCACCATAAATTCAGGTCAAATTTAACAATTTTCAAATCCCTCGTGCTTAATAATAAAACATTCTTGCTATGTGAGAACATGATCTGTTCTCTTTTGAGCGGCACGACACAAACAACATTTTATCAACAAGCATCAACTCTCTTGACCATTTTTACACCTGAATAAATTTCATTCGTATAGCCTAATATAAAAAAATTGATCCAGGGAAAATAAAGGAAGAAACCTCGAGGAGAACAACTGAGGGTGGGATCCCTCTCCCAGAAGTGTAATAGATGTCATGTGCACGAAATGAATAACATAATAAAATCACAACATTGTCAATCCAATACGACAGAAACAGTACATATAATGAGAGTAGTAATGCGATATGCACAGCTGCGCATGGTCCAGATGTAACCACGATCCGTGGAAACTTGCGAGGCGGGAAAGCACAAGTAGAAGCTAGCTCAGCAGCTGAAGGCTTTGGCTCCCATTCTTCTTTTGGAGACTCAAAGAACTCCCACTAACTCTACATTCTGGGAGCACGGCGCTCTAGTGGGGTAAAAGGGTACTACAAGCTCTTTAAGGTGTGATGGTGCCTGACCATTAAGGGTAGGTGAGGAGAAGGATTTTAAATCATAATCTGGATTTTACAGGGAGCCGCTGCAGAGAAGATAATACACGAGTAATATGATCTCTGTTCCTAGTTCTTGTCATTACTCTCAGTGTCTGCAGCATTTTGAATCAACAGGAGAGTTTAAAGACACTTATTAGACCAGCCTGATAATGAGGAATTGCGCAAATCTAGTCTAACAGTAACAAATGCATGGACACATTGGTCTGTATTGTTTTCAGACAGAATGGGCCTGGTTTTTGCAATGTTACATCGGTTATAAAAGGCTGTCCTTGAAGTTTGTTTTATCTGGGGGGTTAAAGGACATGGTCCTGATCACAGATAACTCAGATAGTTTTTATGGTGGTGCTGGAGGACAGGGCAATGCCACCTAGAGAAACCACATCATTTATTTTGGAGGTGTTCGTGGCCAAGTACAATAACTTCTGTTCTGTCTGACTTTAACATCAGGAAGTCCAAGTCCTGAGGACATGCTTGGAGTTTAGATAACTGGTTGGTTTAAACTGGCTTGATCGATGGATATAATTGGGTATCATCTGCATAACAATGAAAGTTTATGGATTCTTTCTCGTAACAATTACCTCAAAGAAGCATATATGTGGTGAATAGAATTGGTCCAAGCACAGAACCTTATGGAACTACGTGACCAATTTGGCACACAGAGGATTAATCGTTTGCATGTACAAACTGGGATTGATCTGACAAATAGGACTCAAACCAGCTTTATGTGGTTCATTTTAATGACGATTTAATGTTCCAGTCTCTCTATTTATGCTGCTTACGATTCACTGTTTCATGGTCAAATGGTTTGACCAAACAATTTTAATCTCATGGTCCATTTTCTAGGTTTTTCTGGAGATTCTACCTGCATGTCAGTCTTCATCAGCACATGAGATTGCTTTATCTAATGATGGAGCGGTGATATGGATAGCTGCGGTCATAATTCTGACCATTGTGATTAAATTAATTAACTGAAGGAAGATGGCTCGAGAAAGGTCTGTTTCCCTGAAACCGATGCTGATTGAGTTGATGAGATACTTAAGAAAAAAAGGCGACTATAATTCAAGATGACACCTCACTTGGAGCCATTTGTCAGTGTATTCAGTCTTAAGATCTGCCAGAGGGGTAAAGTAATTTACTTGATTCTAGTCCAACTCATCTTGTTTGAAGAGCCTGAGCAGTAACTGGGGTGCAGGAGGAGCTCACCACATTGGCAGATTCATTTATTATGATTCTATGGATGGAAACTACATTAAATAACCTCCTACAAAGATGTTTCAGGATATCAAATAATTGGCCACATTTAAAAAAAGAAAGCTCTTTCAGGAGCCTTAAATCAAAAGGACGGAATATAGTGTCCCTCAGAATATAGTTCTAAAGAAGTATTTTTTTACACTTTTTTTTAGGGCAACTCGTTTTTTCTCAGATGACCAATCAGAGATACAGGTTGAAGGAGCACTGATTACATTTTATTTCTTAGTACAACCTATAAAAGATGCAGTGCTGTACACATGAAACCTTGGCAGTTATTGTAATTTCCTTTCCAAAACCTGAAATTCACAAGACTCAAACATGTATTGTTCCTCTTAAAGTTCATCTTACAAATGGGCCTGTTTGGATCAAATGAAGTGATGTAAACTGACAGATGTTGAATGGTAATCTGTAGTGAAGCCTCACATATCCTTCAGACAACCAGAAGCTGTTTTTATCCAAACGGCAAAACAGACCTAAGAGCCAACAAGTCATTTTATTGCTCAGGTTGTTTTTATGATCTGGAGCAGGATAAGTGATTCAAACAAGGCATAAATAGATGGATAGTATTCCGTATTTTATGATATAAATGATGAACGCACTTAAATGTGTGAAATGTTGTGGACCTTCAGGTCAGTCTCTCTAAGCGTATCTTGTTATGTCGTTTATTTCACCCTAACTATTTATACCCTATACCTATTTGTGTCCTCTTTCAACTTCCAAACCAGTACAGAACTCCATGTTTCTTCTTTGCCATCTTTAACTCCTCAGGCTTGCAATCTGTATAGATTTTAGATTTTCAATATACTGTGTAATGTGTAATGAAACAAGTGTCGGTATCACCGATGTATTTGGTGTAAATCTGTAAAAGCCCAAATCAAAAGCTGGAGAGCTGAACTGTTTTCAGAGAGAAAGACAAGAATAGAAAGGAACGGCGATTTCCATTTGTTGTTGTTGTGATTTCAGTGAACCCGTCTGTGCCTAAGTGCTGGGTGGAAGGAGGGTTGCTGGTCGGAGAGGCTGTGTCTCTGCACTGCAAGTCTGAAGAAGGCTCCACTCCCTTAAAATACTCGTGGAGGAGAGAAAGTGCAGGCCCATCCCCTGCTGCAACCACACAGAGTAAGTGTGACCTCTGCTGATGTCATGATGCTACTACAGATCAAGGTGCGCGTGCGCGTGCGTGTGTGTGTGTGTGTGCTTGTATAGGTGTGTGTGGGTGTCTTGTGTGTGGGTGTGTGCCTTTGCGTGTGTGTTGCTGTCATGGGCCTTGGGTCAGGTTAAGTATTGAATGCTGTGTGAGCAAAACTCAATGAAAACCCTTTTATTGTTGACTGTTCGGTGCAGCAGCCTTACATAATTGTGATTAGCCCTGGTGCAATTTGTTCCCTTGGGCCGCCGCCCAAACACAGACGCACGCTTGTGCGCGCGCACACACACACACACACACACACACGCGGACACACACACACACAAGCACTCCAGACAACTGCAGGGCATACAGCACCACAGACGGCAGCCAAAGCCCCAAATCTATCAACGCTAATTTCAAAAGCCTGCCCTGGACTCAGAGGCCAAGTGTTAACACAGACACAGATTACAGTAGCTGTGCCTTTTCCAACATTATGAGCGGTAACAATTACATTGCTATAGATTTCAATCCCTGATCCCACTCCATGATAACAAAGGGAAACGTCTGCTCGTCACTTAAAAGTCCATACGGGCCTTGTGCTCAGCAAAGTGATGAACAGCATTGCTCAAGAGCCGTTTCCTTTGCGATTGAAATGTAGTATACGCGATTGATCCAGCAGGAGGCTGGAGAGGGATCACCAGGGAGCTTCACGTTACTTGCTGTCGACTTGTCTTGTATGTCATTTTCAGTAAATATCAGTAAAATGTCACAACATAAAATGTGTCTTTTCTGCTTAAGAAGGACGCACAGGAGAAGATGAGCGGTTACATCTCCAGTCTGATCTAAGCCAGCAGCTGATAGTCAGTGTGATGTGTTTAACAGGAGTGCGTCGTATCAGAGTCAGTGTGGACAGAGACGACTGCTGTCAGGACAAGGTGTAGGATTGCGACTTCTAGGCCCCGTCCCCCGGCAGCTTCCAGGCACTTTTACGTCATTGGTACACTGTGTGCTTGTTGTTTATTTTCTAAGATAAAGGAATCAAGGAATTTATCAGTATTCATTCAGATTTTGAAAATCATATGGATTAAATAAAATTTCCAGGTGAAAGTGTTAAAAATAATGAATGATTTTCAGCACAACACTCTGTTTAACAATTTAGATTCTACTTGAGGGACTCGGTGTGCATAATCTGAAGATCATTTGCATTTTCTCATCGTTTTCTTTTCACTCTTTATAACACAAAACGTTTCCCGAAGTGTTGATGACATTTACTGTAAACCCCGCGATCAGTGTCTTCTTGCAGCATGCAGACATACAAATCTGTGTGAGCAGCTCTTCTCCTGTCACGAAGGAGTTTTGAGTATCTTATCACTTCAACTATTCTACGTGTAGAGAAACCTCCTGGCATCTCTGTCTGATGTATCTTCATTGTATCCCCCTGAATGTACCACACAAAGTGCATGTCTTGATCTGTGTTGGTGGGCGGGTGTTTCCTCAGACAGCGTGAGTGGGGAGCTGAGAATCAGCAATCACTCGCAGAGCTTCGCAGGATTCTACCTTTGTGAGGTGAACAATGCTGTTGGAGCCGAACACTGCAGGATCAACCTGAAAGCAAAGAAACGTACGAAAACAGAATGTTCCTGTCCACATGCATCACACATGACGCACACATGCCAGCATGAAAGACCTAGATTTCATCCTCTCAAGTCTTCTCTTTTGTTTTTTTTTGTAGTTGCGCCACAATCTCATCATTGCTCCACTTCTCACACACACGGGGCTTAAACCACTGTGCTCCGTAGCGTCAGTTTGCTCTCCTCATTACGTTATCTAATGATGACAGAATAAGGTCACAGTCAGTGGCAGGAAATCACTTTATTCACAGAAGACACAAACTTTTTTTTTACCATCCGCTCTTCATCTCTGATTCCTGCTGCTGACTCATATAGTCAAACATGAGTCATGCTGAAAATACTCCCCTGCTTTATAGTTCAACAGTCCCTATTTACTTGAGGCATAGTTTTTAAAAATATATACGAGGTAATGGCAGCAACAAAAAGCAGGTGGACTCAAGCAACTGATGTGCTTTGTTTAGTTGACATTATTCATACTTCTGAACAGCTTTGAACAAGAATGAAACAGGAGAAATACCAGAGCTGTCTTATCAGAATAAATCTGGTGACTGGAAGTGCACCAGGAGGGAGCAGAGAGTTATTCAGAGGTATTTAGTATATTTTTATAGAATAAATCATCTGTGTTTAGTCTCAAACAATCCATCTGCATTCTGTGGATCCATAAAATGTATTTGTCTTTGTGCCTCATGATCTGTGGAGCAGACTACTTGTGTTACATTTTGCTGAGTCCGTAACTTTGATTATTTTCTGGCTTCGGATAGAGAATCATTCATGTCTTCTGTGCTAAACCAGAGGTTCCAACCCTCAGGCTCAAGACCCCCCACTAAAGGGGTTGCAATATGATTTACTAGATATTATCGAATAAGATCACAAATGCTAAACAGAATTCACTTTATTTTTTCAATTTTCTGGATTTATTTGTGGTATAATTGATCATTTTACCCCTTCAGGCCTTTAAAAACATTGAAATGAAACAATCAGAGTCTGAGGCTTATAAACGTGCTGAAAGAATTTATCTCCATACTTTTTGTGAGTTTAGACAAAAGAAAACACCAACAAAGTACTTAAACAGGATGAAGACATAAAGAGGCTCGATGATTGAATAAGATGTAGACATAAAGATGCAAAAACACAAAGCCTTTAAGAAATAGTGACATTTTGAGAAATACACTTCATGGATTTCTTACCAAGAGTTAGATGTGAAGGTGTATATACCACCAAGAAATAGTCCCGTTACATGTCTGAAGTCTTGTCGTCACTGTAAGGTTGCAACCAGCAGAGAATCCGGCAAGTTCGACACAAAACCCTGCAAAAGCTTTAAAAGTGCTGTTTCTGTGCCTCTGGAGAGAGCCAGGCTAGTTTCCCTGTTTCCAGTCTTTAGACTAAACTAAGCTACCTGCTGCTGCTTCATACAGATGACAGATGACGGTGGTAATGATCTTCTTGGAAACTAAGCAAATAAGCTTAGTTCCCAAACTGTTGAACTGAGCCGGTAAAGACAATCTAAATTCTAAAAAAATAAAACACATTTTGAGACATTATAATCTCAGAGAATATCTATGTTTTTTTCTAGGATATAACCCCCCTCGCATGGCTTCATAATACAAAAAATATTTAAATTGCCCAATTACGCCGTCGTCATACTGAGGTGTTGAAGATGTGTTTTAACTTGGAAGAGACGCAAGCCAAAAGAAGCCAGTAATCTCTGCACATGACAATACAATTAATCTAGTTTGATAGATTCTTCACACTTTGTTCTTTTCTAACACAAAGCTTCTGAGAGAATACATCTTTGTTTTTCATGCTGTTTTTACAGCCCCAAACAGAGCAGCAGTCATCGTCGGCACTGTTGTGGGTTCTCTGCTCCTCATCTTCATCCTGCTGGTCTTCATCGGGATCCTATATTGGAAGTTGAGCAACAGACATCGCTTTGAGAAGGAGTTCTCCAACGACATAATGTGCTGAGCAGTACAGCAGAGACAGCAGGGCACAGTTAAAGGTGGTGGCAGCTTGATGGTTAGCTTAGTAAGATACTGGAGGACGGGAACAAATCACACACACTGTCAAGTTTCTGCCATTGATCATTTTATAACCCAAAAGTCCCATGATTAGGACACTTTTTGTTGAGTGTTGAGTAGTTTCGTCAGCTCTCTTTATGTTGATGTTCATCTATACTCTTAGTTATGCAGATCTTCGATCTCACATTGTGCGGAACAATTTACTAAAATCCTTTTGATCCGGTTTTACGAACTGATTTTCTGCAGGTTCGTTGATGCTAATATATCTGCTCACATTGTAACTCGCACAAGTTCCGCTTTGTCCTTCACCTGAAAGCCTAAGTAGAATCTATTAAAAGTTTCCAACTCTTTCTTCTTGTCTTTTCTGTCTTTCCTTAGAGTTGGAAACATGAGAGGCTGTCATCGTGTCAACAAACACTCTTGGGAGTTCTTGTCTTAGATTTGCAGCATTTATATACAATTCATTAAATCTCAAAACAACATTGAAAAGTGACATTTCAGACTTTCCTGGGTACAGCTATTATATGTCTAGTTAATTATCGGTCGTGACAGAATGTGGCTGGTATTGTTTTCACCTTGTAATTCTGTGTGTGTGTGTGTTTTATGTGTGTAATTATGGCAACATGTGGTCCTGGAGACACATATTGTAGCGTGTACCAGCACAGAAATGGTTGTAGTACTTTGCCAGGTGTTTTTTGTCACAACTGTGAAAACTACAGTCACAAAACTTAGCAGCTATGTAGTTGAGATCAAAATGAAGGCCAAAGTAGGCGTATAGGAAGTACGGAATAATTGTTAATAGCTTAAACAATCGGTATACATGGGCAATATTAGAATGACATTTTTGTAACATGGTAATAAAGGGCTAAAATCAAAAGGGTAATGATCGGGAAACAATACAATTGTTAAATCGGTGCAATATTTGGATTCAAAATGGTAATATGGTGAGATTATTGGGGCAATAATCTGATAATAATGAGGTATAATAGGTTGATGTTTTCAAAATATTTTAGGCTACTATCAGTGTATCAGGTGTAATACCTTCAAAATCACATGAAAATGCATGGGAAGTCATGTTACAATGCTGAAATTCGTCCTCCCTCATGTTCCAAACATTTATTTTTAATTTTAGACAATACCGTAAAAATGACATTTTTACTGCTAAGACTTGTTATCTGGAACCACACTTTGACATTTTGTGAAATACTCCAATTTACTCTCTTACAGCAAGTTAGATAAGACGCTGTAAGTATCATATCTGCCCATTAAATATGAATCCACAGGCAGGAGACGGACAGCTTAGTGCAGCATGAAGCCTGGAAACAGGAAAACAGTTACCACAGCAACATCTTCCTACCCGCACCAACAACATGACGTGTTATTGCCTGACAATTGTTTTGCTCTGAGCAGTGGCAGGGCAACCAGCAGGGCAACCAGCAGAGACTCCAGAAGTTGCTGTGCCTGGGGAAGAATTGTTCTGACTCTTGATCCCTGTAGAACGGCATATTGTTGTTTTTCCGCTTCGTGTTTTTATAGAAAGTTGAAGATGAACTATGTGTTTATTAGTGAGCTCTAAGGGTGCTGGAAGGTACCACTGGATAGAGCAAGGCTAGATGTTTTCCCCTTACAAGTCTTTTTGCTAAGCTAACCAGCTGCTGTCTGTAGCGTTACATTTAACGAGGAGAGTGGTATCGACCTTCTCACCTAACCGAAACCGTTGGTTGATCTTGTATCAGAAGAAAACATGACAACATGTAACAACTTTGTACTTTTCCCATCCTGCACACGATGAAAATATTTCAACATATCTTTAATAAACTCTCTTTCCTTTAGCTGAATGTGAAGGTTTTGCCTTATATGCTCAAGTTTAGTCCAGTATCTTCATGATGTATGTCAAGAATGATTGGAAATGCCACCCAGAACCAATTTTTAAAAACAAAGCTAAGAAGTGAGGGAGACAAGCTTCAAAGACGCCCATCAGGCTTCAGTGTCAGTGGAGGATGTCTTGATTTTAAATGTATGTGTAGAAGGTGATCCGTGCACGACCAAGGACAGGAGAGCTCTGCAGCGAGAGAAAAGTGCCCAGTTTCTCATTTGTACCCATCTACCGAGCATCAGTGATATTGGTAAGGCGATGTGCCTGTTCAGAGCCCAAAGGATACTAAAGGACAATACCCACCACAGAGTTCACCCTGCTGCTGTCTGGCAAGCGCTACTGAAGTGTCATCTGTCGTTCCACCAGACTACAAAGCATCTTCAGTCCTCAGGCTGTGAGACTCATCCGCCACACTGCACCGTGAACAAATTGTTTTGTTGTTCTTGAGTAGCATAAAGGGACAACTTGCATTTTGTTGTGCCACCCTGTGTTGAAGAATGGCAATAAATGAACCGTGATGTTTGAAACTTGAAAATGAAACATTGGATATTCCCCAATATTCCCCAAATTCCTTGGAAATCAAACTGAAAGAAAATGACATAGTATCTTTGAGAATTGTTTTATGAAGCATTAGTTTAGCTTTTGAGTTACATATTGTTATAAGCATTAGTTTATGGTATAAGTTAGTGAGAAACTTTACACAATTAACAATGTTTACATAAACAGTAGAAGCCTGACACCAGATCTGCTACAACACAAGTATGTTTTTATGGCAAGAGAAAAATACATATATATAATAAAAAATGTAACAGTCAAATATTCTGTAAAACTCACCGTTTATGCATAAAAGCACCTTTCAAACACAGACTATTCAGGATGCTTTACGTAAGGCAAAGGCATTTAAAAACAGAATTAGATAAATGAAAGTAATAAAACAATAATTAGTAGATTAGTTCAAAGTAGGTGTTGAAATGGGAGCAGTGTCAGCGTGGGAGGACAGTGTTGTGTGCAGGAGACAGAGAGCCACTTCAAACCCCAATCCTTCTCCATATCTGTGACGTACAGGAGTTCAACTCTCTTCAAATAAAGATGGCATCATGGTGAAAAGCTCATTGAGAGGGGCAGGCACTTATCATTTGCTCCATGACAACAATAGTTTCTCTCACGTCTGTCAGTTACTCGTGTTCAAGGTAAAAAACAAAACAACATTGCAGCTTGAAAAGCGGGATTAAAAAGTTCAGAGATGAGTCATGCACATATAACAGCATCAAATCTGTTCATGGACTGAATCCTCTGCATTTAAAAAAATAAAGGACTCCTACTCTGCATCAGCGGATTAGCAATTTCAATACTGTATTTAAAAACTAACTGAAAGGCAGACGGATGGACAAACTGATATAATAATAATGAGTATATTGTAAAGATAATATACAATGTAATATCAACAGATGTTATCTTATTGTAAAGGGCATTTTACAAATTGTCTCTGGATCCTATTTTATTAAATTTGATTTTTTTACGTCACGTCCTTTACACAAAACAGATCACCTCTATCTAAACACATGTCACAATCCACACCAACTCCACCAACTCAGACCATAGTGCTTTGGTGTGGTCTTTGGTGGAATGTGCTGACATCTGGAAGACATATACATGGGCTCAAGGATGAACTGATTGTTGGGCATAACTCAAGATTTCATATGCCGACTTTGACTATTTCAACCAAATGTCTAATGAGATCAAATTATAAAATGATGACATACATACTGAAACATTTTCTTTAAACATTTATGACCTATTATACTATTGATTTCAGAGAGAATCTATGGGGTATTGTCAAGAGGAAGATGAGAGACATCAGACCCAACAATGCAGACGAGCTGAAGGACACGATCAAAGCAACCTGGGCTTCAATAACACCTCAGCAGTGCCACAGGCTCATCGCCTCCATGCCGCGCCGCATTGATGCAGTAATTCATGCAAAAGGAGCCCCGACCTAGTATTTAGTGCATACTGTATACTGTACATGGACATACCTTTCAGTAGAACAACATTTCTGTATTAAAAATCCTTTTTTTAATGGGTCTTAAGTAATATTCAAATTTTCTGAGCTACTGAATTTGGGGTTTTCATTAGCTGTAAGCCATAATCATCAAAATTAAAAGAAATAAACGCTTGAAATATATCACCTTGTATGTAACAAATCTATATAATATTTGAGTTTCACTTTTTGAATTTAATTACTGAAATAAATTAACTTTTCGATGATATTCTAATTCATTGAGATGCACCTGTATAGATGTGTGGCAGTGTGTAAAAAGGAACAGAACTCAAACATAAACCAGAGGAGCTGTGTCATGCCGGTGACACAAAGGATCTTCCCCCAGAGAGACCAAGGCAGCCGAATGAAGAAGTATTCACTCACACCAGCTCAGGTGTCTCTCGAACAGCTGATGACCCTCCATTCACCTGCAACAGACAACCACATGCACAACAACAGGGACACCTAGTGTATTGGAGCTGGAGGTTCGTCACACTGTACTATGACTTTTATCACTTTTTTCGACCTACTATAATATTTTTTTTCACTTTTTTTTACATTCTATACAATGACTTCTTGTCAATTTTTTCGGCACACTATACAATGACTTCTAAAAAAACTTTTTTAGAGATACTATTCTGTAAACTTTTTGACTTACTATTAAGTCTTTTCATCACTGTTTTCAGCATAGTATACAAAGACTTTTTTCATCTTATTCAGCATACTATATTCTGACTTTTTGTCATTTTTTGGACATACTATACTATGACGTTTTTCACGTTTCTCAACATACCATACAATGACTTTTTTCAACATAATATACTATGACTTTTTTATATTTTTTCAACCTTTTATGGTATCACTTTTTATTACTTTTTTCACTATACAATGTCTTTTTTTCGCTTCATTCGACATACTATATTACTTTTTTCGAAATACCAAACTATGACATTTTATACTTCTTTCGACATACTATACTATGACTTTTTTAACTTTTTATGATCTACTATGAAATTTCTTTTTTTCGATCTATTATACTATGTATTTTTTTGACAAAGTATGCAATGACTTTCCCTTTTTAACATAATATACTATGACTTTTATATACATGTTTTACACATACTAAACTTTTTTCGACATAATATACAATTCTTTTTTAACTTTTTTGTTCATACTATTTTATGACCTTTTTGACATACTATATTGTGACTATTCTATGACCTTTTTTCACTAACTATGCTTTGACTTTTTTGACTTTTTTTTGGATCATACAATATAATATGACTTTTTCTGACCTTTTCCCCCAGTTTACTAAGAACATGTTCAACAAGCTACACTATGAGTTATTTCAACATAGTATACTCAAACTACTACTAAACTATTTATACTATGCCTTTATGTGAATTTTATAGACATACTATTTAATTATTTTTTTTGACACACTATGCTTTAACATTTAAGACAGATTACACTATATTTTCAAGACTTTTTTCAACAAACTGTATTGCCTTTTTTTAAATACTAGAAGAGGACTTTTGGTTCTTTGACTCATGATACTATGATATTGTGTGCCTCTTTCTGGAGATCCATCCATCCATCCATCCATTTTCCTCTGCTTATCCGGGGCCGGGCCGTGGGGGCCGCTGACTCAGGAGGGTATTCCTGACGTCACTCATCCCAGCAACACTTTTTATACCTTTTTTTCAGAGATACTATACAATGACTTTATATTAATTGTAAGACATATTCTTCAATTACTTTCTTTCTTGACTGTCATTGCACAGCATCTTCAAAATGATTGTTTCAAATTTAAACCAAAAAGAAATATTTATTCCATGATGGATTGCAATTGGACACACTCAACCATTCAAAAGAATGTAGACAATGAAGTGCTTGTTAATGTATCGACAGGAGTTGAAATATCAATAGCCACGTGTAATGGGATTTTGTCCACCACACAAACAGTGACTAGATTCCCTCCCCATCATTCTAGATAACATTGAGTGTTAAAAAATCAACCTTTAGGATGACAACAGAGTCCACAAGCATGGAACACACAGTGGTAGGACTTTTAGTTTCCCTGTGCGGTAATAAGCCTCTGCAATAACACACATCATAGACAGTCAAACGTTTAGAAACTAAACATATCAGCATCTTCTGCTCCAGAAGTCTTCGTGAACCAACTAGTGCTGACATGTTGAATTTGTTGCACTGTACTTCTAAGTGGGCTGCAGGAGTTAGTTCAAATTATTCTAATCATTTATTCTATTTTATTCTTGGCAAAAATACAGTCTTCACTTGATAAATTCAACTACATTCTGTAATTTCCATTTGTTTAGTACATCATTACTTATTTTCTTCTATTTTGTGTAATTTGACATTTTCAAACTTTAATTCAAAGTATGTAGGTGGAAGATATAAAGCTTAAAAGGTAAGGCCATATGAACAAAGAGTCAATATACTGTGTATCAAATTAAATGCAAACACAATTTTAAATAACCTTTTAAAGCCGACAGGCTTAATAACTATCTGAATATCTGCATAACTAGAACAGAAGGTTGTCTATTAAGCTGTACTCATGGTATTAGGAAATTACTGGAAGTAAACGGAAACAATAAAACCACAACATGATGAAGTACTTCTCTTATCGAGTCATGTTAATTAACACATCCATTTTCCATCAAATTAAAAGTCTTCTGACACTGTTTTAATTTTCACCAGCCTGCACATCACCATATTACATACATGGAAAATGATTAACATGGGGGGGATCCAGTCACCTGACAATCTGTAAAAAATAAGGCAAAAGTACAAAAATCATAACAATTTAACAAACTCCATGCAGACATTAAAACATTGCTGAATTTGGCTTCAAATGATAAATGGTCCAGTTCTTGCAACATATGAAACCTTGGTTCTGTGCAAAAAAAATCAAAAAAATCATAGAACAAACCCAAGATTTAAAAGTGTGACGTGGTTGTCCAGTGGAATGTCACGATGTTTCCCTTTTGCATCCAGCTGATTGCACCCATTGTCTTGTGATGCCAAGATTGATGTGAACAGTGTTGTTGGCTATAAAAGCGTCCGACTGTCTCTGTGAGTCCATCCAATCAATCGGTAAAAATAAGTTAAATGCTTCCCCGTGTTGTTTTCTAGGTCTCGGGAGGCAAGCCGTCCCCAGTATTTAGTATAAGTGCCTCTCTCCTTCTTGGTGAAGTCCTCTGGACGTGGACGAACTGTCTTTTTGGCGATGGCGATGTTCTTTACTGGCTGATGTTGAGGGTCAGTAAGCAACGACCATTCTTCAAAGGCACCATACTTTACATTGGTCTGTGTGTGTGTCTGTGTGTGTGTGTGTCTGTGTGTGTGTGTGTGTGTGTCTGTGTGGGCCGCACATGGGCACATGCATACATGGAGAAGTAAAACCAGTCAACAAAGTCGATTCCCTCCACTGGTGTCAGTCCACAAGGCATAACCATGACAACTAAGGCAAAATCTCGCAACATTAAAACAGAGCATCTGTCTTTTTTTTCTTCCTTTATTTTAGTTTTTCTTATCTGATTTCTTGCTGCTGCTAAAATCAACTTCCCCCACAATAATCATTAGTAATGATAATAATCTCTATTCAATAAATTATCTATACTGTACAATTATTTCACCTTGCATGGACCTGCAACAAAGCGGAGCCTTTTACAAGCGACCCACGGTCCGGTTCTTCTGTGTCCTCGGTGCAACAAAGCACCTGCAGAGCACACAGAGGCTAAACAGCAAGCCACGTCTTTCCTCTACCTGTACAGCAATTAAACAGGACACCCTGCCACATGAAAAAAATGTACAAACATAAGCAAAGCCGATGCATAATTGAAGATAGAGAAACATGGTAGAAACACTCATTGGAAAATGAGTACCCAGCAAAAAAACAACACAAATGTTCTTTTTTTTTCCTCCTCGTGTGTTTTCTCCTGGAGAGTTAGTGAGTAATCCTCGCTGAGAGCAGGAGATAGAAGATGGTTCCTGATTTGAAGGGAGCAGTTCAGCAAACATCCAGGCCTTACTGAACTCCTTCTTCATCCACGTACGTTGAGGGAAACCATCCAATCTGAAACATAACAAAAGATGATAGTGTGTCAATTCAAACAGGATGTTAATAGAATCCTGTTATTCAGCTGCACGTGCAGGAAGATCAACGTTTGGTAACAGTGGATCCATTGCATGTGCAGCATGAATACAATCTGATGCAATGTGAGGCTCCGAACACTCTACTCTAAGCGCCCAGAGGATGTGCATTATTATTTCCAGATCAGTGCACAGCTCAGATGTAACAGACCCGTTCTAAAAAAAATACTTGAAGATTACTAACACTACTCCTGCTGTTGCTAGGCAACACTGTACCCTACGTGTTGGTATTTATAGAGCATGAGGATGACATTTATGGAAAAGAATTCACTCCTCAAAGTCTACATGTTGTTCTGATTTGGGTACGCAAGGATTTAGGTGATACGACATCAATCAATCAAATCTGTAAAAAGAAAAGTTGACCACCGCTGAATCACCAGATGCTCAAAACAAAAAGGCCAAACTGAGACCTCCATTTATTTTTGAGCCAAAAGGGGCTCACACGTCTTAGAGGGCTACGCCTACACACCGAGGTACAATGCATAACTACGCTTCTGTTCCGTATAGGCTTCGCCCTTTGAGAGCTGTCACTATCGGGTTAGCTAATGAAGCTAATGTAGCCTATGCCCCACTGTGACACCACGGTCAACACGTTGGCAACACACAAGAGCTCACAAATGTACATAATAGGCACCAACTGTGCCACGGTTAACGCCGTGTCAGCCTCCGCACAGAGCACTGCTGCTGCAGGAGAGTGGGGACGTCACTTCTGTACCATAAAGAGTACCAGTAATCTGTGATGATCAGATTACAGGCCCGCCATTGAAAAGGGCACGGATGCAGATGTGTGCCTCTGAGGAGTGCCACGGGTAACGGATACAGCTCTCGTGGAGAGCGCCCCGGACGCCCTGCGGAGGCTCCACGCCAGCCGCCACGTCTGAAGGCGCCACACAGCCGTTTTGACGGAGCTACTCCAGCTACATTCTGAAAATGATCAAATATAAAATATGCTTCCCACGCACGCTTTTGACCCGTCTCCCCTCTCTCCCTGCTGTTCTCCCTGAGTTTCATATATCCCCGCTTCCCTTCCCACAAAATCCATCCGCTGTATTGATTGAAAGTAGCCGAGTGTAACTGCTGTTTGTGATTTCGATTTTTAAATTCAAAAACCTACTCATTCCACATATTTTCATTGTCTAAACACACACACACACACACACACACAAACAGACTGAGAGACAGAGATTAGCTGAATAGACATCAGCAGAGGAGCACAATCGCTTGTTGACTGGCGCTTCGCGCCGCTTCTGCGTCCAGTGTGAACCTCGGGTAAGTAGAACACAATTAGGATCCCTTTTCTGCGTAACAGCTCAGACGCTGTTTCCGTACACTTGGGGAACCTCGGAGGGGGGGAATGGTAGTCCATTGTGCAGGTATCGTACTCCAAGTCGTTCCCTGGAAGAAGAAACGCAGGACCTGTTCGGCGCATGGGGATGAAAGGAATGTGTGAATAGACTTCTATCAGGTCGGTAGAAGTGAACTAATCGCCAGGACACACGCATTCCAACACATGCCTGATTGTCAGCATGTGAAATGGCCCCTTCATAATGCATCTTTTGAACAAAGACCAAACAGAGGTTCAAAATCAGCCTCATTTGTCTTTGATGTTGGTAAAAAAGCAGGAATAGAACCCTCGATTTCTCTCCAGGAGGGACATGGGAAATTGCTTCTTTCCCCAGAAGCTCCGTCAGCTCTGTGGTCAGGGCTGCTTTTTCTGCTGAAGATGACATTATTATTCATGGCATAAACCTCGAGCCACCTGAACAAGCACACTGATACGAGCGGTCAGTAGAGCAAGCATAAACCTCGATCTGAGGTCCATGTGGGTTTACGCTCGCCTTAGAAAGTGACCTTCGGGAGCAGGATGGATGCCAGTCTTTGTACCAGCGGAGGGACTACATGAAACCCCCTCTTTGTGTGCCCCTGGGCTCTGAAGGGCTCATCTGGGAGGAGGTTGCAGGTTGAGATATCCAGCTCACCCTGGTATCCCGATGGTCTGCACAGCTGGCGTTCCCCGCCACCTTTATCACAAAGCAGCGCTCGCTGCTCCTGCTCCACCGAAGGCAAGCAAGCACAAAACTGGCAAGTGGCCTGCGGGGGTAAGCACTGGCTCAGCTTTCGCAGCTGAGATAAAGGTCCGAAAGGGAGAATGTAGCCGACCTGGCAGCCAGTAACCAGACGGACATTTTTTCACTCACTGACTGCTTTCATGCTGAAGAAACAAATCCAGAGCGGCTGATATATGTCACAAGTGTGAACATAAGAAAGGCCCAGGCAGGGCAAAATAAATCTTCACGACTGTGCCGGGATGAACTCAATAGCAACAGCTTGGAGGGTGAAGGATATACGATGTAGATCAATGCGAGCCAGAGAATCTTCAGATGTAGACATTCTGCATTTCAACAGATGGGATCTAACCGACATGCACGACGTGTCTGTTTCAACCAACATATCTGAGCATATTGACCCAGATGTGCACTTTAATTAATCCTGTACAGTCCATATAATGATGTGCACAGAGTAGGCACCTAGATCTTCATCTGACAATTTGGTCCCACTTGACAAAGAAACAATAATAAAAAAAAACATTTCCACTGAGGTGCTTGAGTAAAAACAACATTGTGACACGTTATAATATAATCAAAATGTGACGGCTACAGTACCTCAGCACCAGACTGCACATCAAAATACAGCCCAGATTAGCTGTGCAACGACACGATAATGAACACTTACTCTGGATCCACAGCAACAGAAACATAACAAATAAAAAGGATAAAAAGCTCAAAGATCACTGCAGGCTGCACTGCCAGCCTATGAAACTGGCATATTTCCCAGCAGCCATGCTTTTACTTTTCTATTACAACCACCTGCTCTCGGAGTGCTTTTATAATACCAATGGGGGAAAAAAAGATATCGCAACATGGTGGTTTCACAATACAATTACAAAGTGAAAAAGAAATCATCAGTAATGTGGATAGAGTGGAGCAAACGGTAAATTATTAAACAGCATGACAAGTTTCATCAGTTAACTGAAACGCAGCCTTAAAAAAGCCTTTAAAGGAAAATACTAAACTTATGTCAATACAATATTAGGATGTACAAATCTAATTCAATATCTAGTCTCATACCATGATATCAATATGATATTGAATTTGCCCTGCCTTAGTTACTTTCAGTCAGTCGGGTGCCCACAAACACGACATCAGTGCATAGAAAAGTCTTGGTTTGCCTTGTGCACATGCTTCCCGAGGGATCGTTCTCTTTCTGTGAAAGATTTTCACTCGGCGTCCATAATTACCACGATACCGTTTACCATTGATAAAGCAACAGACTTTTGTGATTTACTCACTCGTCCGTTGGTCTCTCCTTTCCACCAGCCCTGGTCTCCGCCGATCTTGCTGTAGATTTTGACAATGTCTCCTTCGCGCAGTGACAGCTCTCTCATGTCTCGTGCAGCAAAGTTATACCGGGCCACTGCTGTGCTGACCACCCGCGGAGTGAACACTGTGAAAGTGGAAGCAATGGGGAGCTCAGTCACATTGTCAGAACTCGACAGAGGTGAAAGGTCACACTAGACATCCTTGTAATAATTAGTTGTGAGGAATGGTCATTACGAAGACGGTGAGTTTAACAAGACACGATGTGGTCACACAATGACAAATGAGCTCGATGGGAAAGGACAATTTGTTTCATCGTGAGAGAGGAAATTGGTTTTCTCTTCGTGATTTAATGAGGTAGTGTCATCCCGGGAAGAACTGAAATGTTGTAGTTAATGAAGAGAGCGCCAGAGAGAAGAAGTTTATGAGATCGAGATTATGAAATTACAGTCATCGAGGTGCACAAGGACAACGGGAGCAAGACAAGAAAGGAAAGAACGAGTACCTGACCAAAAGGGAGCTGAGCTTTGAGAGGAGAAGTTGAGGCCCTGCGGACTGAGGAAGGAGAAGTTGTAGGAGGCGCAGGTGGCTGCTGAGAGGAGAAGAGAAAGACGAGGAAATGAAGCTGGAAATGCAGAGCTGGAGCCAGAGAAGCAGTAAAGCAAGAAAAAAAGGAGCAAATACCAGTTGTTTGTCTCATACAGATTATTCTGTTATCTCAATCTTGTCATGATTTCACTGCTTTAGTGGTGTGAATAAAAAAAACACCAATTTGTGGATAGTAAACAGGATCATTGTGGTTTTCCGTGTTTGGAATACTGAGTCAAACTAAATTGCGCAAAGTTACAGACAACATGACGAACGCCTGACTTTTAATATGTGAACCTTGAATTAAAACGGGTCACCGTGCGCTCTTCGCAGCGTATTTTGCCTGCTGTACATTTGCACAACTCTGTAGAGCCTCCCAGACAACGTTCGTCTGGACTCCATTACCAAACTGCCAGTGCATAATGGTGCAGACAGCAGAGCGGTTAAAGGGAATGACAGAAGCTGATGGGATTGGCCATGGCCTTTACTGAAAGTTGCATCCTTATCCCACCACGGTTTCTATGCACCCTTTGCGGGCCTGCAACAAAAACAGAAAGTGTGTGCTTGGGAACTTAGGGAGAGAGCAAGAGCACATCACCATCAGCAAAGACTCAATTATCTCCATTTATATCCAAATGCAGCCAAAACAGGAGGGAAGCAATGTGTCCGTAGAGGCCAGTTCTTCCTGCAGATCAAACAAAGGCAGACCAATGCAGGACCGAAGCTTGTGCAAAGGGGCTGCCACTTTAGACAACCAGTCCACAGGCCTCTGAGTTAGCTGACGAAGTCTGCTTTATTTCTCTCTCTCTCTCTCTCTCTCTCTCTCTCTCTCTCTCTCTTTATCTATTTCACACTGCTTGTCTCTTTATCTGCCCTGCTCCCCTCTGGGCTTTCTCCATTCCTCTCTGTATGAGTTAAGGGAGTCACTGGCCTGGGAAGGAAGAGAGCACCAGTGAATAGAAAGAGAGTGGGAGGTAGTCTGTCACATTCATTTTACCCCCCCCCCCCCCTTGCTCTATCCACAGCTAAAATGGCACGGGATTACATTTGTAAGCAGCACTTGCACATTATAACATATTTTTAGAGTCCAATTAGTTCTATCATAACTATTGATAGAAGCAGGCAGATAAATAAGTTGAAATACAATGTGCTATTAGTCTCTGAGCCAAAACTTCCATCCAACCATTTGGAGCGGGCTAACAAAAGAAGCCCTTATGTCTTCCTCCCTAATCATGTCCTCCAGCCCTTCATGGGGTAATCCGAGGTGTTCTGGGGCCAGATTGATTATGTGTTCTGGGTCTGCCCAGCGGTCTCCTCCCAGCAGGACGTGCCGTGAATGCTGCCACAGAGACGGGTCCGGGAGTCATCAAAATCAGATTTCCGAACCGACTCAACTGACGCCAAATAGGAGCAGTTCAGCTCAGAATTCCTGCCAGACGTCTGAGCTCCTCCCCCTTTCTCTAGGGGTGAGCTCAACCACCCTTCAAATGATATTCATGTTGTCTCCTTCTTATCCGTGATTACCCAAAGCTCATGCCCCCATAGGGGAGGGTCGATGTGATGCACGGTCCTGCCACACTATTCCACTGATCAACAGGTGGCGGGGACAATGCCAAGATGTGCAGCAATGCAACAGCAAAGACAGAGAAGAAGAAGTCCGCAAGCCAGGATGTAAACAATGCTGGATTTAAAATACTTAATCTAGGCTTTGGAAATGTTGTATAAGGAGGAACTCAACACATTTAGAAGTGTTCTCTTTTTTCATGGGACAAAATTGCATCAGCGAGGTAAAAAGGAAGCAGTGTAACCACACTCCATGATGAAATGCCAAAACGCTTATTGACTGTGATTCATCAGCTGTTTTTACCGCACTCTGTGAGCGACTAGCAGATTGTGTTGCTTCAGCACTGATATAGTGTTCGGAAAAGTATTTACTGTGGTCAGGCTGTGTACTGCTACTGGCTGATATTTGACACCAGACTTGCGTCCGTGGCTCAGGCTAACTGCTGGAGACGAGGAACATGTGGAAGGCTTACCTGGTGAGCGTGTGCTGGCCCGCGTTAGAGAGCGTTCTCTTGATTTGTAGGGGTATCGCAACGTGGTGTCTAACAACTTGAAGCTTTCTTTCAGGGAATGGGCCTGATAGTACTCCACCAGCTCCTGTTATGACACACAGTACAGAAGGATTCAAAAAAAGGATTTGAGCCAATTTCATTGTTTTGGTTTGGTTTTTCTCCAGGTACTGGGGGTATCTTGTGTTTGTAGTTAAAGATATGACTTACCAAAAGACTCTCAAACTTCTTGGCTTCAGTGATGTGAATCCAGCTGTCTTTTTCAATGACTTTGATGTGTTTTACTTCATCATTGAATCTGTAAAATAAAAAAAAAAATGTAATACTTTATCGTTTTCTGTTTCTTTTTCCCTCTTATGTGCCTTTGGTGTAATGTGTTCAAGCTGCTGTCGTCATGAAACATTTTTGTGGTATACCCGAAGGACTAACGGATCAAAATAAAGAAATGTTCACGAGCTGAGGCCGACTGTGGGAAATATGAAATGATTTGTCTGAAGGCTGGTCCCTACAGCCACTTTGCACCTGTCTTAAAGACTTAAAGACAAATGTGCAAAAAGCACAAGTCTCCCAGCACATCACTGTTCAGAATAACAGCTCCAGTAAGAGCTCAAACATTTATCATCGCAACGCATTCTCTCGGAGGAAATACATACAAAAAACAGGATAAAAAAAAAAAAAAAAAGCAATTACTGAGTGGTAATTAGCCGGAGCGAAAAGAGGCTCGGGAAAATGCTGACTGAGGCATCCCTTGAGATTTTGTATTCCCCATGAGACGTGGATTAAAAACCCTTCCCGTGAGATTCTCCCTCTGCTGTAAGATGTGAAACACTCACTTGATGCTGATGGCGAACCTCTCCGCCTCGGCCGTCCTCTCTCTGATAAGGTAGGTCCCACTGCAGTGGGATTTTAAAAGGTTATCGGCCTGCTGGCGCTCCATGTTCCCTGCAAACCTAGAGCGGAGCGGAGAATACATGTTGTCACCTTCAAACACAAAGTTACGCAATCAAATGACACGGTGAAGGCTTTACAAATTGTTGACATCAAACAGCCATGTAGTAATTGATCTTTTTTAATGCGGTCACGTTTGGGGTGCGTTCATTTTTAATTGAACAAGCGTATGAAGTTAACAGTATAAGAGAATTAACATGGATAAATCTAAAGTAATTAAAGGATAGTGACCTGAGGACAACAGCAGATATAGGAAAGTGTACATGACGATGAAGTTAAGGGTCTTACCAAGGATATCCATAGTAGTCCGATTCCCTTGAGGACTGCCGGCTGGATAATGACTGAAAGGGCTGTAACCAGTAAAAGACACTGCACATTAAATACCTTATGAATAGAATAAAGCATTTAAAGTGTACACCGAAGTGGGAAAGGCCCTCAGAGATCCATCTGTACTGTGTTGAATCTCTTCACATGCATACCTAGTGTACGTGGATGACTTACCTTTGGGTCCATATAGGGTTTCACACATGAACTGGGGAAGAAGCCGCTCTTTTGTGTTTGTATCAGCTTCCCCTGCAAGATAGCAGCCAAGGCATGTTTATTTGTTTTACATAAATGCAAAACAAATGCATTAGAAGATTGGAAAACAAAAATGTAAAAAGTCCTATAATCTTAAGCAGTGCTGGCTTTAACCGACTACATCATGACACACCGATGCTAGGTGTTGCACCCACAGTGCGATGAACACATCTGTCCCGTTCGGCCGTCAATCGCACTCGGATGCGGGGAAAAACAAGCGGGCTGAGATGCCCAGAGAGGGAGGGGGGGGGGGGGGCTTGCTTCTACGCGAACTCTAAAACGGTTTGTTTGCAGTCAGAACGCAATCAACCCTACCATCCAACACAACTGGCTCTTGCATTGCTTGATATGACTCATATCTTAGGACTAGAAGCATGCCGAGGTTTATGAAGACAATCTAATCAAGTTTACCTGATGCGCCGTCTGAAGCACAAATGCCGTGCGGGTGTGTGGTGGTGTGCACCCATTAGAGCCCGTCTCTGACGGCGATGGGCTCTAATTAATTAAGATATTAATCATTTGATTATAATGAAATTTCTCAAACTGAATATTTTTATACTTTTGAAGAAAGAAAAGAGAGAGAGGAGGAAGCATTTTAGAGCAAATCCTAATATTTCGGACCATGGATAGAACGGCTTGCTCCCCCATAGCACTCTGGAACGTTGCCATATGAACAGAAACAAACCGAGAGGCCAACGCAACCGCTGTCTCAAATGAGTCCCTGAATCAGAAGCGTATGCCCTCGAGAGGGTCATTTCATTGTTAGAGATGCAGAGAAGTCTTCATCTCGCTTTAAGACATCAGAAGAGTGATCGTCTCATTAGTGCCCGCTATATCAGAATCAGAAAGCTGAAAGAACTCTGTGACAGTGTGCGACAGATGCGTAAGAAATGAAACTGAACTCCCATTGGGTAAGTCAGCTGGTGCCAAGCAAGTACTGTTTGCTGTAAGTTATTTATTTAATTTGTTTTTTCAGAAGAATCTGAATTTTATTGCCCAAATATGCTGACAGTTCTAAAGGAAGATAACCTGCAGCGTCCCTGGTTCAACTTGGTTACATGTTAATTCCCCGTATTGCCTGTTTTAAGTCTGATCGATCAAACAAATGTAAAATCCCTGAAAACAACCGTGTGTGCTTCAACTTTAAAGAAGGCAAAGGAGGTTTAGCTAATAATCAAATTCCTGCAAATCTATGTCTATGTAGGTTTTTATCTCAATGTAAATGATATTAAGCTTAATCGAGAAAATGTAGTTCAGTCGTATCCTCTTCACATTCACACAGTCATCGTGTCATGTGTGTGAATGGGTGAACACAGGTTATCTGACCTCACGTGGTGTTCCTGCTCGTGACCTGGACGGACTTTTAAAGAAAAGTTTGACATTTCGGGAAAAGAGCTTTGCTTTTTTTGCCGGGATTGAGAAAGAACATTGATACCCCTCTCATGTCTGTACACTAAATATAAGGCTAGAGCCAGCTCACTGTAGCATTCATGTTAAATAAGGGGGAAACAGCTAACCTGCTAACCAAATCCATATAGCACCAATAATGAACACGTTACATCTCATTTGTTTGATCTGTACAAACAAAAAAAACGATGAAGTTGTGATTTTACACGGGTTTACTTCTTTGCCTCAACACCTCATAGTGATTACAAGACAACGGGAAGTCCCTGCCCACTAGCCAAGAAAAATACGTGTGAGGATTAAACAAAGAGATGTAAAAAGCACAGTGTAAGGCTCTTTTTTCTACACATCCCACACTGTGAAAAGACTCCTTCACTGCTCAGCAAGTATCGATGTGATCAACTCTAACATCTTTAAAGCTGAAGGTCAGCACTCACTGATTCATTTTCAAAACCAATGGCATACGTTCTCATTGTGCTGGAGAACGGAGCCAACTGTCTTAATATTCACACCTTCAGTGTCGTCAAATGGAAGAGATTGACTGCTTTACCTCCCACCACGTGGTGTCAGGATCTCCCTTCAGCAGCTCGATGAGATCTCCCGTTTGAAAAGAGAGCGCCGCCTTGCCTATAGGGGCCGGCGTGCCATGGTAGTTCCTCAGTGCCACCATCTTGGGACCTGGGAAACACAATCCGATGTTTGCAGTGAGTCTCACGAGATGTAAGCAAGAGTAACAGTTAGGCTGACAGCAAGGGACAGAAGAGGAAAAGAGGTTTATTCTAACTGTGTCTGGACAGAGTGCTGCTCACTGTGGTTCCTTCTTAGGTTTCACAAGGTGATTTAAGCTGATAAAGGCAGGACTGATTTGGCATCAGGATCTTGCCCACTGAGCGATGCAGTGTTCTAAGATATATAATATAACCACAACATCAAGGACGCAAAGCTGGTCCAGGATTCTCATTGCATGGTGTCCCTTTATCTGTCCACTTTCAAGTACCGTATGAGGCAAAAAAATGATATAAAATAGTAAAAAAAACAATCTTACAAAGAGCAACTTTGTATTTTTAAACTGCCTCACCCTTTCCGGACCGACCACTGTGTTCTGCTTTTTATTTCAAAATACTGTAGAACAATTATGAGCCCTCTTATCTCCAAGGTCTTCGTGTTTTTGAATTCAAATGAACCTGTTGTGCATGTAGCATCTCTATTTATAGATGCACTGCCACCCACTCTGCGTGGTTGATAATGTAGCTGTGGTTCACGTGTAGCGGATCTGTCCACCAGATGGCAGTAGAGAACCATGCAGTTCAATAACATCTGTATCTATAACAAACTTGTAACGTGACAGCTGACAGAATATCCAGCCTCAGATGGAAGTGTTTTCTATCATGTTTAGGTGACAGGAAGTGATCTTACCTGATGACATTCCAGGTTCCTTTAAAAGAGAAACAAGTACTTGATCAACAATACTATTACAAACCTATATCGTACTTTAATAATAAATGCAACATCAGGGAAAATGGCAATTAGAGGAAGATATTAATGCTAATACTTCTACAGTACGTTGATTAATGGAAGATCTACTCACCAAGTCATGAGGATCTGAAACAAGTCAAAAGAAAGAGTGTCAGGCATAGCGTCTGAGCTAACTTTTGAGTATAATAATTCTCATGATATGTGTCAGGACTGCGTGTTCCTCTTTTTAATATGCTTTGTTAAACATTGAGGCTGACAAGCCCAAAGGTTAATTGGTCTAAATAATCAAGACTACTCCAGCTGAATAAGCGGTGCCGTGTAACATGATGGACAGATAATTCCTCCCGACTCCCAACATGGAATAATTCCACTGTCCCACAGGAAGCCCCGCCCCCATGTTCCTGTTGGACAAAGAACCCTACAAGCAGGAGGCAAGTTTACACTTGTGGAAGTAATGAAATTTCACAATCATTATTAATTTGGTCCCAAAAAACAGCATCACAACCGTCAATGATGTCTATCACGCAACATTGATTAACAATTTCATCCCAACATTTGCTCAGCCCAGACATCGACCCTTTCAAAAGGTGAACCTGTGTCCGTGTTTCTACTTGAAGATTAGACAAGACACTTACTGATTTTACAGATGGTGATGACTTCCAGACACTCTTTGTGTGCTCCTGTTCCACAGAGAGAGCAGTAGTAACCCTGATAGAAGATGCCCCTAGAGGACACACACACACACACACACACATCAGAAATGCAAAATGGAAATGTCTCAGACACAAATTAACCTCTCGTAAGTACAACACACAAGGGGAGCTGCTGCTTGTTACTCTCGGCCTGCGGTGGCAGTCGCACAACGCTCCATAATTTCCACTGTGTGATCCTTTAAAAAAATCACAAAATCGACTCGCTCGAGAGCAGCACTGTATTTGTTGCAGATACTGTAGCGTTGCATGCCTCGCACGCTGCCATGTTCAATAGGAAGTGCCATAAATCACAAACGGGATCCGCTGGGGCTGCAGCAGTAATTAGCATCTAGCAAGGGAGTGAGAACGCTGGTCCCCGCTTCCGCTGGCTCTGTGAATTTAGGTCAGCCAGGCCGTGAGATGTGTGGGTCAATACACTGAGCGGAGTTTAGCCGGCTGACTGTAATAGAGGTGAAAGTGGTGATTCAGTGACACGGGTTGTCCCCGCTGCAGTCGAGCAGCACTCTCACATGGGAGGAGGCGAGCTTAGGGACAAAAGAGGTCGGTGCTGCGGAGGGGAATGTTTACAAGTAGCATCCGGCGGCCTCAGTCATATTGAGTAGAATAAAGATTGCTTTTACACTAATGATGGTCTACGTTAGCCCAAACGTTTGTGTGTTGCTCACCAAATTTCTCTTCAATTAAGCCTTTTTAGTTCATCTTCTCTCGTGAGACATGTTTTAAGGTTTGAACTAAACACTACTTTTATTTATGTACAGTGCTATGTTACTGTTATATAACGGCAGGGGTGGAAAGTTACAAAGTACACTTATTACTAAATACTAAGTACTGAACTCGATTTTCATTTATTTCACTTTTCTGCTTCTTTATGTGGCAGCTGTAGTTACTATTATCTTTGGAGAGTAAACATTTCAATGCAGGGAGGGCCTTTACCTGAAATAGAGAATGTTTACATTGTGGTATTGCAATGTTTTATTTAACTATATAATCGGACTGCTGCTTGCACCACTGTATAAATCATGGATATACAAGATATTTTTACAAATGTTACATAACTTGTGTCTGAGTATATATATATACATATATATATATATATATATATATATATATATATATATATATCTGAGCCCAGATTGTACAAGTAACAGTGAAAAATAACTCTCTTATACGGCTGAGCATTGTTGCTTACACAATAGGCTTTGTAAAGTCTGAATGAACCCGCATTCATCCATTCATAGTCGAATATGAATGTGCTGTTATGCACATCAGCGCTGGACATATCAGGGTTGTTACCTCAAGAGCATCTTGCAGGCTCGACAGTTGGTGTTCTTATCAAATGTGTGCATTTGGAAGTTATGCTGATTGGCCGTGGCTCTCTCTGGCTTGATGTTGGACCTGGAGGTAAATAACAAATAAGAGGAATCGATTGGAACAGACAGTTTGTTTGTGTTTGTGATGAAGAAGAAGCTTGATATTCTGGTGTTTAATTTACTGGATTAGCCACAAACAGACACTCCCATCTGGTTATTCTATCTAGAGATGGTTTCTCAATGTATTTCCATAGAAGGTTACAAACCCTTCTATGTAATCGTACTCACATGGCCATTTCAAACTGCTCCATCCACTTCCTCTTTGTCTCCTCAGTTTTACAAAAGAACTGGAAGCCCTGCTTCCCCTGCAGGTGGATCAGGTAGAAACCGTACGACCACTGGAGACAAAAACGTGAGTGAGGAACAGATGGCAGAGAGATATGGGCACGGCAGCGACAGAAGCTTGTGATTCCTGCGTGCTTTCAAATGAATAATGTGCAAAAAAGCATACTGTACATATGGTCCACATTTAATTCAGAACTAAAAGATGCTCCACATGCTTTAGCGTTGCATCCGACCAAAAGCTGGAGAGCCCCCCCCACCCGAAAAATAAAAAACACCACAGCCAAAACACAGGCCAATATGAGAAGATGAGTTAAATAAAGGGGTCACTTGAGCTTACCATTTTTCCACTCGACTGGTAAGCATGCAAAAAGAAAGACACCAGAGAAAGACCCAGTTACACATGCAAAACATGGACGTACACATGCAGATTGAAAATTAAAACAAAAAGGCATGTTAGACTTGTGACGCAATGCACTGCAGTACGATACATACATGAATCCTAAATGACCTTCATCGCATTTACATGGATGTTTTTTCCAAGCATGGGCAAGCGCAATGCAAAATCTGACACGTCAATGCATTACTCATAAGCTGCGTATCTGAAATTACCATCAACAAGGTTGTTCAGCTCAAGGGCAACATTTGTAATGATTACTCGGGAATGTTTCATCACCCGCCTTTGTAAATTCTTCTGCGCCGAGTCATTGCAAAGTAAAAAGGATGCTTCTCACCTTCTTCATGTCTCTGTTGTTCATCGGGTCGTCCGACATTTTATACGACTGCAGTTCAATAATCTCTTTGAGCTCATAGCTGTAGCCTTTCCTCTTGCAGACAATGACCACTTTATCAAACAGGAATATATACCTGAAGACACACACACACACACACACACACACACACACACACACACATTCACTGTTATCACAGCTGTGAGAATATGTCATTGCTGGCACTGGGTTACTTTGGTTCTCATGTATTTTGTGTAGTTGTGTAGTTGTGTAGTTGTGTAGCGTCGGGACTCACCGGTCCTGTTTTGTTCGGTTGACGATGGAGCACACTTTCAGCTCTCCGTCGATCTTTGGCCTCCCGTACTCCTCCAGTTTCACCTGCTGCTTCGGTCAAATGGACACACAGAATGTCAGTCCACTGCATACTATAACTTCTAAATGTAATGAGAGACCGTGAATAATTCAGCTTCACTTGCATTTCAGAGAGAATCCGAATAGATATGTAATAAATGGTACAGCTGGGAAACTATTCAGTGGCTGTTTGGTTACTTTTCCGTCTTCTTTATCCTAATTTCAAGTTGTTTGCTGGATCTGTGGCACATGATGCCACAATGAACCCAGTGACAATTTTCACCTCAGTAGGAAACAACAGAGTGGAAGTGAAAGGTGAACACAGTGACTGATAAAATGAGAGAGTGCCGTTTGGAAATTAACTTCAGTCTGCAAAGTACTTCTTTTGACTTCTTTTGTTAATGTTCTGCAGGACTAAATGATGTATTGGGGACATTATGTTACTGGAGGATCATGACAGGTGGAAGCAAGATGATGCCAGTGTTCCAAGCAGAGGAGAGAAAATATGGGCTTTATCAGGAATGGGTTCCTGCTCTGTGATGCTCGGTGACTAATCACACTGACAAACTTTGAATTCCAGCCTGGTGATAACATTAGTGCCGGTGTATTAGTTTTTATACATAAAAAATGACTTCTGCAAAGATGTCAAATCTAGCATCAAAAAAGACAATAGAAGCCGTAACATTGGATTATAAATGACACAAAAAAAAAATGTATTATATTATCCTATTTACTGAATGGTTATGTGATGGAGTTTAATTTAACTGATGCTAGGAAAAAAAGCAGGGTGCACCTGGGAATGTGGTTTCAGATTTCTGATCTTCTACTACAACAATAAAGGCACATCGAGCAGGATTTGGTGGTTTCTGTTTGCAAACATTCAAAGTTGGCCCCTCCTGCCCGGCTCATTGAGGGTGCGGGTGCTCGCCAGCGGGTGAAAGCCAACTCCAGATTCAGCCTCGTTTTGGAAGCAGCTTTGTCCCCTTGGCGCTTCTCCCTTTGCGTCTTTTTAGGCGCTGTGTCCGCCACGTTCACAGCTCCCTCTTGGATGGATGCTTGCGATCTGGCAACTGGCCACTTCATATTTTAGAGAGGCTGAAGCCAAGAAACTCCCCGAACACAACAAAATGTAAAGAAATACTGACACTGCCACACATTGCTATAGGGTCACAAGTGATGATTGAGAAGGATTCTTTTTAATCCAGTCTAGGGAAATCTTAGTGATTGTGGATTTAAGCAATCGTTGACATTTTGGTGAAGGACGAGAAACCGATCCAACTCTCATATCTGTCCGTTAAATGTGATGCTACAGCCAGCAGACGCTAAGCTTAGCTTAGCATAAAACTGGAAGCATGGGGAAATCATGGCTATCCTGGATTTGTCCAAAAGGTAACGAAATGCCAGACAGAGACACTCAGCTGGTTGCTGCTTCTGGCAAAAAACATAGTCCGGCACACTCATTAACACAGCAACTTTATGTTTTTTTGTACTGGTTTTGTACTGAAATGAGATAAAACGTTTTAGTTATATGCTTTAGAGGTGCTTTGAGATTTTAAAACCTTTTTTCAAGCCGTTTCCAGTCTTTGTGCTAACCAGCTGCTTGATATTTGGCTTGCAGAGAACCGCAAAAGAGCGATATTCTTCTTCTCATCAACTCTTTTCAAGGAGGCAAACAAGCATTATTTGTTCCTGTCAAGCTATTCCATTAAAAAATGTGTTTCTAAATGAGCAAAGTTAGAAGAAGTTAAAAAACACATCCTCATTATTAAACGCATAATAGTTCAACACTGAAAAACTCAGGTGAATTGCCTAATCAGGTCTGTGTGCATAGTGTGGATTGATTCAATTTGATTGACAGTGGGTCTCCCTGAACAACTGCTAATTGATTTTGATTCTTGTATTGTTAATGTCGGCCGAGGGAAATACCAGATTTGACCTTTAAGCAACCCCTCCCCACTTCAAATCAGTGAAAAGAGTGCAGATACAATACAGAAATGGCTCATAACCAATATATGACCAATATATAGCCAGTATTCTACTTATTGCCAGATAAATGCTTCCTCGGGTACCCATCACCCGGGGTAAGAAGCTAATTCGGAAAATAAGTTTTCAAAGCCCTCAAACTTGTCAGATAATCTTGAAAAAAAATCCCTCTGCATGAAGAAGAAGTGACTTCACAGTACTTACAAGATTTTCTATTGAACTTTGGAATTCGCTGATTTTCTTCAGAGTCTCATTGTCCCTCTTGACTTCGTTGATGTACATGGCCAGGTCCTGAGAGAGAGAGAGAGCAAGGCAAAACATTCTTCCAACATTCTTTCTGACACCTGTCATATCAGTGTAGCTTTACAGTCCTTTGAGACACAGGGGCTGTATGAAAGCTTTGGCTCGGAGCGCTGCAGAGTTATTACGTAATAGTTCTTCAAATTCACCCATGAACAGACCTACCTGCATAGCCTCCAGAGCCTCCTTGAGTTGTTGTCTCTCTGGTCGGTCCGCTGAATGAGTCAAAAGTTCCTGTGGAGGAAGATTATTAGTGTCATTGTGTTGTCTAAAACACACAGAAAGACAATTAATGGAATGTATGATGCAAACATTAAATCCGATAGTAATTAGAGAAGGTTGTTGTAAGAAAAGTATAGCTGCTCTTTGCTGTGATTATGGGGGGGGGGGCACTGATGTGGCTGAGAATAAGTTTCACCTAAACACTCCAAGCTGGAGAAATCACTAACTAGCCTCCAGGTCCGACTGTTCTTGATGATAAACAAGATAAACATGTTGTCCCCTGCAAATCGTGGTCTTCCTCCACAAAGTCAATAAATAAGCAATATGTTACATCGTTTTTGATCTGTGTTTTTGCCTCCACTGGCTTATTGGGGGTGATTTAAGAAATCTTATCAAATCTAATATAGTACCATAAAATATGTTGCCAAGCTGTCCAACCAGTTGGCAGATTCATCAGCAGTGTCCAAAAATCATATATGACACATAAATAAACAAATGACCGTAGTGTTTTATTTGTAGCTTTTTTTCCCCCTTTTCCTGTTGTGGAATGGCACAGGTTGACTCGTCGTGACAGTTAAAGGACAATTACAATACATTGCATGTGCCTTCCCTGCTGTGACAAATGAAATGTCTTCTTTGGAAAAGCTCCATTCCTCTGCACTGTGGTTCCCATGTTTCTACACTTAGGATACTATCCCCCCCCCCCCCAGTTCAACCCCCACTGTGCAGCCACCCCGAACAATCAGGAAGAGTTATTAGTGCAGCGAGAAGGATAGCAGCCCTCACTGGCTCACCACCACCAAGATGAAAGTAATGCTATTGGGCCCTATTTGACCTTAATTACCTTCCATTTTTTTATCTAAGTGACCTGCTGACTCAACAGATCTTTTTTAATACCATGGTCTGTTACTTTTGCACAAGCGAAACTGGCCACTGACAACGCGCAGCTGGACGGCCCATAAAGCTTTAGATGAAAGATTTGAATGATCACACGGGTTCATAAAAACAATGCAAGTATGCAAACCCTGCTTGTGGAGAATTACCTCTGTGCTGAATTCACTTTATTTAGAGTGCAGCTATGGTACATAAAAGATGAAGAGAGCCGTGTATTCACACCGTACTAAATAGGGAACCGCGACTGTGATGATATCTATACAACACCAATCGGGGACGTGCATGACTGGGACCGGCGCACACAAAAACAGGACTTGTCAGTCTGAAATGCCCCAAGGCCACAGCATGCAGCGGTGTTTCACTGCAAAGCTGTTGGAAGCAGTGAAATGGGGTGTGTTTAATTGGATTAGTGTGCCGTTGACTTGACCTCAGCGCCTCGCTGAGACTTCTGCAGGGGTTTGATTCAAACTAATAGACAATTCGCAGCACTCTCTGCGTATAGTCCCACCGTCACCTGAAGCAAACACTCGCCTCCATCCCAGTCCATTATGCACCGCATCATAAACTCATATGCTCATCCATAATTGAGATGCAAAGTCAATTAATCATGGGGAATATTACAGTGGCCAGCTAGTTTAGCACACCAGGAGGAGAGCTCCAGGGAGACATTTATTGGCTATGATGTGAGCGGTCAGACATTGTGCTTAAATACATTAGCATATTAGGGCACCAGTGCAGGGCTGCAATTAATGATTATAGCTACCAGTAGCTTATTATTTCTCCTAAACAACAGTTAAAACCCAAAATAATTCTGTTTATTGGGAAATGGGCTGAACAGTTTGACAAGCAGAAATCTTTCAAATGTTTGGCATTATTATTTTGATTAATTAAATAAAAATGGATAATTAGTTTGTTCAAATTAAATGAATCTTCCATCAATCAACTGATTAAGAGATTGATCAATCAAGCACTTGACCTGATGCAATGATTTCAAATAATCTGCTGTCGGTCCAATAAAAACTTGTAAAATGATTTAAATCTATAAATGAGATCACGAATGCACACGTCATCTTTTGTTTTACAGCAAGAAAAGATGGTTGGATTTTGATATGAAAATACAAAGAAGTGAAGTGAACACGAACATGAAGTAATGACAGAACTGTCGCCAGACAAAGCTCAATGACAGGTAATAGACGCAGGATAGTTATTTAGCATCAGCCCAAGTTACAGCAGAAATCATCTCTGTGGCAAAACCTCAAGAAAATACAAGTCTCACAATGGTGGTATCTACAGGAGGCCTGCAGCTCAGGGACTGATTGTGACTAGATTTAACGGAAATGAATAACCAATAAGCAAATGAATTGTCTTTAACCCGAAATGATTGTAGCCAGTCTATTAAAAACCTGGATGAAAATTGACAATCACTGCTTTACCAATAAGTTGTTAGATAAGCTACTTCTGACTGACCTCTGGAGCTACAGTATGATGAAGAGGCAACTGGATACTGCTGCAGAAGCAGTTTTTTTAACGTTTTGATACTTTTGTTGTCGCAGGAAAACTGGGCCACTGTAACCGCTGTGAATCCAAGCTGACTGCAACACCTTCCATGTAGAATCAAAGAGCTGGAGGGCATTCAAAGATGGACTGTTGCGGTCGTGTGATGCCTCCTACCTTCAGTAGTAGGTGATACTTCAGCACCCTCTGCATGGGAACCACCAGAAGATCCTGCAGCTTGAACTTCCCTTCCTGCACTTTCAAAGTACATTCCTGTTGAACAACACGGAAAAGGAGCAGCGGCGCGGTTAGCACACAACACATTGCATAATGCCACATTGAACACTTCCTACTAACAAGCATTCATTCATTGTTTAATTATTCATTGGGTCTTGTTGCATTGCTTCGATTGCTTCCGCACTTTCTCGGGGCGTTCCATTAGCAATAAGGAGGCAAGTTTATTCCGTCGGGGGAAACAAAAGCTCCGGTCGTTCCAGCCATTTGTGACGTAATTACCCTGCATGCTGACTGGGAAATGCCTCTGATTAATTTCACACATTTCTATTAATAATTCCGCACTGTCTTTAGTTAGCATCATCTTATAGGTTTCCCTCACAGCCGGTTTGTGTAGGTGCTTCTGTAAAGGGACAGCCTATCCATCTTTACAAACAAGGTCGTTGTGCATAAAAAGATAGTGAGAAGCTGTTTGACCCGGTTACAAAGCTCTAGTATTTTGAGATAGCGTATCTCCCTGCCAACCACTCAGTCTGTAATCACGTCAATTGTTTTTTGTCGACAGCTCCAAGAGCCATATTTTTCTCGCTGTGCTAACTGCTGATTAGCCTTAAGCCTTAAGTGCAATAGCCTTCCTCTTTAATCACTTCATGTTATTCTAAAGAAGATCAGAGAATAATAGTTGCGCACAAATATAATAAAATGACGTGCAGCTGAAATGGACTGGACAGTATGTCTTCCAGATTCAAATCATACTATGTGATACAACTTGTTCTCTGAACTCGAGTACATTTAACACGACCTCGCCAAGGCAGTCGCTACAAATCCCCTGCTCTGAACAGTATAAACCCACCAATGGGAATGGGATACCGTTGAGTTCAGCACAACAACATATTATGAACTCAACATCTCTGACAGCATATTTGCAAATTACATTATTTGCCCTTCTGAATTTAACTCAGTTTGTGCATGACCCTGGCAAATTTGGACCACATTTATGGATTTATTTAATTCATTAGTTATTCAATGTCATCATTTATTCAATAGTGAGACTTTCATACTAATGTGTAATGATTTTGTAAGAGATGTCCGATTCTATAGAATCTCATTGCAGACATTTGCATAATTGCCAATGAAACGTGGTTGCTGTGGTTTTTAAACCACATCTCCATTTACCTCATTGTGCACAGTGACAGCACTGAAAAGTAATCCACACTTTGTTATATATATAGTTGTAATAGTATATTTACCACATGATGTCTAAATGACTACTAGGGGTGCACGTTGTGGCTATTTTCCCTATTGATCAGTCTTTTGTTTATTTCTTGATTAATCAATTAAAGTAAATCTCCACCGTGCTTTATTTATCCAGATGATGCCAAATATCACAAACTAAAAATATTTAGCTTATTATCACATATAAACGCAGACAAACCGGCGCAAGAACACCTCAAAAAATTACAAATGATCCCTTTAAAAGGTCACATATCACAGGTCCATAAGCAGACAGATGGCTGAAGCCCATCTGCTCCGTCATTTTGTATTCAGTTTGAAAAAAAACCTGATTGTTTACTGCCTGCACTGTGATGTATTCTTTTCACAAAAATGCACTAAATCCTTGAGTTGTCATCCGTTTGTGGTGAGTGACGGAGGTCATTACCTCCACTTTAATCTTGACGTCCTCTCGTGTTGCTATTAGCTCATCCAGGGTCTTCTGGGCGTTCTCCATGTGGCTGCAGTACTGACCGTAGATCAACAACCTGGTGAAGGACACAATTCAACAAACGACTGTCAGACAATATACGCTGTCACAGCTCGTCGTCCTCCATGGGACATTCACCAAACAATATAAATAACCGTAGATTCATGTTTGACCGTGGCTGCTTCTGCAGACTGTTTACACTGTGCTACAAAAAGAGACTCAAAATCACAGTTCGGTCAACATTCATTTTCTTTGTAAAAAATGTTTACAGGATAGCATACCTCTCTATCACAGCAGACACATTACTTTCCCTGTAAGTAAAAAAAAAAGCTGAAAAGCAATCTAAGTAAAGACCAAATTTGGTCTATCAATCAAAAGTATTGAAAAGACAAGTACTGCATGCCCACAGTGTCTTTCATTTATAAGCTGTTAACTAGATTCACTCCCAGAAGGCTTTCTGCAGCTCAACACGTCTTACGAATGCTCAAGCGATGAAACGATGAAACATTCATGCCTGTTCAGAGAAATCCACAGCTGAGATTTTGATTCCGATATTTTCTGCGAATAGAGGAAACACGTGGGCTCATAACTCCCCTCCGAAGCCTTGTTTGTGGTTAAAAATTAGGCTTAATGAGCACTAATGACGCTCTTTTAAAAAGGTTGGGTATACACACATTATATAAACATATCTAAAAACACAGGGACAAAAGGAGGTTGCTGTTTGAGTCCACAATTAGCTGTGAACTGGTTTGTGCCTTTCGGCAATGTACCGCATATTCATTTTTTACGATTAATAACACAATTTGAGAGGTCAGCCCGAGAGTCATTTGGCACTATAGGGGGCAGATAAATGAATATGTGAATAAATATGATTAGGACTGCACGTGAATACCATGAATAAGTAATGACTGGATTCTGATCCCAGGGCAATATTTGGAGAGGCGGCATCCTCCTGCCAATGAGCTGTAATCACAGAGCACTAATGAAAGACGCTGCTATATATCAGCTGCTTTGCAGAGTTCCTCTTATCAGCGTGTGAGGGGGAAAAAAGAAGAAGAAAAATCTCTTAATTCCGAGCAGTGAGGATATGAGAGCTGTGGTTCATTAGATATTACAATGCTGACGCTGACACAGATCTTTGGGTTCAGCTGGGAGGGAGTTCAAAGTCATCCCGCCTGGAGGATCCCACTGCATGTGGCACACACTGCTCTCACTCACTAAGTCAAAGTAGGTCATTGGCAATGCTGGTAGAGTGTCCCCCCCCCCCCCCCCTCTTCCCCGCTGTAGTAGCATTGGTACTCCGGTTTCTTAATCTGAATGTTGAGGTGGCGCAGAGAGCTGGCACCCCGAAGTCTAATCAAGCCTCTGATGAATCTGTGACGCACACTAGAACAGCACACAGATGGAGCAGGAGAAATAAAACTACAACTTCACATTGACTTCTGCTCTTTCCAATACACTTTCAAGTTCTGTGCTCAACTTTCACGTGCATACGACTCACTTCACTGGTGGTTTTTCAGAGCCGTGCTAGCGGCAAGCGAAAAATCCTCCAAAAAACATGTGGAGCATCCCGTTGTGCGCCCAGTAGCGCTTCTTCCTTTTGATTTGATTTTCAATCTTCCCCCAGAGGTCAAAGTAAAAGGGCCCATGACTGTGTCCTCCTGCAGCAGCACACACAACGTCTGGATGTGTGATGCCATTAAGTGGAAATCAATTTAAAGTGATATGCTGCTTTTAAAAAAAAGGTCCTCTCAATACCAGCACAGCTCTGAAATCTACCACTACAAGAAGGTGAAGGTAACAGGGGGGCGAGAACACAAGTAAGGTGCCAATTATGTGCAGAATCAGAGCAACAATTAGTCGATTCATTCATGTAATGATAAAAAAAAAAAAAGAACCAGCATTTTTCAAGCAAAAATGCCAAACATTTGCTGGTTACATTTTTTCAAATGTGACTGTTTGCTTTGCCTTCTGTGACAGTTTTTGATATCGTTGTTATGAACTGCTGCTTGGTCAAAAAACAGCATTCTGAAGACATCACAAATATGAGGCTCTTTTTTCAATTTCTTTTTCACTTTATAGAGACTAAAATATGATCAGTGTATCAAACGGTTGGTCAGAGGTGGAACTGGCAACAGTAAATGAAAATGTCCCTCTTAAAAGTAGAATTTTTGCCCATTCAACGGTTGATCTTCCTCTGCTCCACAGAGATCCACCAGTGATGATCCCTGGATCTTCACTGGAGCCCAGGCGGACCTCTGACTACGGCCCCCCTGTAGTGAAGCTCCTACCCTGGCATGGCTCTGGGCTAACAAGCCCCTGATTAAGACCTGATCCACACGAGGGGAGACAGCTACCGCCCCTCCAGGACGACAAAGTGATTGAGATTAATGGGGGTCTCGATCAATTATAAGACAGCAGGCGGACTGTGCAGCGTAGCGAGGATCCAAGAGACACCCTTCATATGTGACGTTATCAGGACAGAAGTGAGAAAGGCTCAAGCTCCTGCTGTGAATGTGGGAATCATTACAACAGTTTAAGAGTTTGAGAGATGTAAGATATTTCTGACAGCAATAAGTAGAAAGATTAAAGAAATATATAGAACTTTTAAGAGAAAATTAATGAGAGAAATGTTAAAGAAAAGTAAAGATGAACAAATTGAAAGTGTAGCAGCAGTCTGTGAGCGTAGACTTGCTCAATGTTCTTCTTAAAGGACTTGTACAACGTGTTAAGGCTCGATCGTTATTCATCAGTGCATGGCCTTAAAAGAAAGTTGGAAAAGATGCTATGATGAGCCCTGGTAACCAGCTGTGGGGCACTGTTTTCAGAACGTTCTTTGTTCTCTGTTGTTTACCTGGTTTCCACACAAGGCAGCAGAAATGACTAAGCGGCCAGTGCCAGAACGTTCGCAGGACGTTTACAGAACGTCTTCAGAACGACAACGAGTCGTTGTTTTCAGAACGTTGAGAGAACGTTCGCATGCAGTATTTTCAAATGTGTATGCTTTCTTATTGCTCATATAGACGAATGAATGTTCAGCAAAGTATACAACCTATTTTTTAAAGGCCACATAATCATTTAAGTGTATAATCATCATATATTATTGATTATTATCTTTTTCAAATCGGTGTTGATTTACACATACTGTGTCACCCCCAGCCGCACCCCCTACGTGAAACATGTCTCACGAATGTTCTATGATTTTTTTTTTTGGGGGGGGGGGGGGGGGGGGGGGGGGGGGGGATTGGGGGGTTTCCCGTACTGATGTGAGGGTCCTGGGACAGAGGATGTTGTATGTGTACAGATTGTAAAGCCCTCTGAGGCAAATGTGTGGGCTATACAAAATAAATTGAATTGAAAAGAACGTTCACAGGAAAGTGGAGATGACGGTATGAAAAAGATAATAATCATTAATATATTTTGATTGTACATGTTTTATTGAATCATTATATGGCTTTTAAAAAGTAGGTGGAAACTGTGTGTCAAGGCAGAAACCTGGGTCAGTACTTTTGGTTAATAAGGAACATATACTGAAAGGGTCCAAAATGATGTTTCTCTCACAGCATTGGCCAAAGCTGAGTGAATGAAAGTGATTAAAAGAGTGATTTGTTGGCATATCTGGTCGAGTTTAAAAGAAGGCCGTCCTTTAGTGTGTGTGTGTGTGTGTGTGTGTGTGTGTGTGTGTGTGTGTGTGTGTGTGCGTTTTCATCAGTGTGCCTGGAGCCGGAGGCTCGTTCTCCGCTGCCTGAGGGCTCAATCTCTTTTTAAGTTTCCATTTGCAGCAAACAAACGACATGTCCAACCAAACAGCCAGCACCTTCCTGCTGTAATATTGGAGCCCACTTTAGCCTCTTGAAGATTGCAGCTTTGGTTTCACAGTATATCTGTTCTCAGGGATCCCACCAGCCTTGTTTCCAAGCAAACAAGCTCTGATAAACCCACTGTGCACAACCCTTTCACCTCCAAATGGCAGCCATACAAAGTTAGAAACGTAGAAAGTGGGATATGTATCTAGCAGCTAGAGGGAAAGGTGTTGTTAGGAGAAACCAAACCAGAGCTACAAGGAGAATGACTATTAGACTGACTTTCAACTCCAAATGAATGCTAATGTTGCCACGCTGTCAGCCCAATGTGTAAACTGTTTTGTTAAATGTTAGCCATCACAGCTTTATAGTGGTGATATGTCAGATGAATGTGTTCTTCAGCTTAGAGGGGTATCACTTTATCGCTTAATATATTTACCAGAAAAAAAACAATAATATATATATCTATTATATATTCATATATATATATATAACTATGTCACTAATCTAAATTCAGTGTAGGACTGGAGCCCTCAAATGGTAAAGCTGGTTAATTTTGATTCATTTTGGGAAAATAAAAAAAGACTTTGATTCGTGGAACTGAAAAAGCATAACAACGCTTATTTTTTCAGGGAATTCTACCCATTCTATGTGGACACCGGCATGTGTAACATGAAAATAGGTCAGTGTACCACAGCTATATCATATATTGGATAAGTCCCCACATGGACCAAGTAGGGAGCATAATGACGTGCCCTTGAGCAAGGCACTGGATCCCCATCCTGCTCCCCGGGCGCTGTATAGTTCGAGCTGCCCACTGCTCCTAATACTAGGATGGGTTAAATGCAGAAGCTGAACTTCACTGTGTGTGTTGCGTTGTGTATATGTGTGACGATAAAAGTTGATTTGATTTGTGCGAGTTGTGTGTTCAGCAATAAAAAGGCGAGGAGTAAAACGCTGGTGCATGGAAAATAATACAGTATTTTGTACTGTACACAGAAGATGAATTACATTGATTGAAAAAAACAACACCCAGTAGGTTTTTAAGAGCATAAAAAAAAGAAAGAAAAGAAAAATCGTCAATATCTGGCACCGAAATATCACACCCAAGGTCACAAAACACACACAACTGTGTTGTGAAGCAATAGCTGGATCATTTGACGCCATGTTGTGTGGACATAAGTTATATATTCACACATATAATAACAGCCTTTCGTCTGAGGCTGGAGAGGCGAGTCAGAGGCTTTGTCCTCTTCACTGAGATAGGCAGCGGAAGAAAAGGGCTGATGACACACAAGCACACTGCAGCATGCATCCACTCTTGGCGCAGTCATGCGTAATTAGTCGTTGACACGGTGATAAGCACACTTCTAACTTGACACCACGTCTGAACACATCACTGTGGGAGGCAACGACTCATCATGCCCTGTTTTCCCCTTGAATTGCTGCTTGAAACTTTGCAATCCAAAACACCGTGTTGTATATACAAGAAAAAGTTAAACATTTTGAATATATTGCAAATATTAATTACAAATAAATGGAAGTATTAATTGGAAGTCTAATTAAGCTCTATATTGGCCTTTCCCAAAACAACGAAAGCAAACTTAGACATCTTCAGAGCAAGGGAATTAAGCTATTGCAGCGTTACTCTATCATGTCATGCAGCATATTCAAACACTTATAAAGCCTAATAATTGTAGTGGGATTTCAAAGGTCCAACATTTGCTAGAGTGAAGCATTAATAATGCTGCTGGTTTAATGTGGGTTCTGTGTTTATCACATGCCATCTTTGCCTTCTTTGCCTTTGAGCACACGTTGATTTTCCTTATTACGGACTATAATTTAGAGTTGCCTTCGCCAAAGAGTAAGGTGCAGTTTACATTCACGCTTGTCCGAAATGTCATCACGGCATTTGAATCTATTAGCCATTTGTGTGAAAGTGTATTAATTAGCATGTGGATTCTTGTTTTGTGAGTTCACAATCAGGAATCAGTTCATCCTTGAGTCCAAGTAGATGTTTGTGGCAGCTGTAATGAAAATCCCTCAAGGTTTTTCTTGGATCTTCGAGCACCAAATTCTATTCCGTTCGTTCTTGAATTCAAGTGGACATTTGTGCCAAATTTGAAGAAATTCCCTCAGGGCCAGACATGTTCCAGAAAATGGGACATATGAACGTGCGTAAGTACGAACAGGCAGAAATAGGGACGGACAGCCCAAAAACATAAGGCCTAAAAACCTACAGGAGAAACTGAAAAAGAAGTTTGCAAACAGGCTATAATGAAAAGGAGAAGCTACACAGCAACCTCTAAACGACAGAGCTGTTTCAGACACTTTTCCTTTATTGGAGAGTTTGCTGGTGCAGTAAAAACTTGCTTGTTTGAATTATTTTCAGGGCTGTCATATCGCCCTGCTGTTCTGGCCTCGTGAATAATGAGGATGCTGTCGTGCATGTTATTTCACAGAAAATGCAATTTTGAGGAACTGCGCCCTGGGCCTTCAACCCCCACCCTCATGAAGCCCTACGTGCTGAGCCAATCTCCAAGCAAACCAGAAGTGACAGGCCGTGGAGCGAGCTAATATTCTCTGACACATGGCATTGGGACCCCCTCACCTCCACTCAACATTTCCAGCACACAGTAAATGGAGGAGAACATAGAGCAAAGACCTCCAATAAAGAGGCTCGTAGTGCAGCCATGATTAGGGACTGCAATGATATCAGGGAGCCAAGATTACTCCGGAAATGAGTTGGGGAATGTCGACAATGAGGATATCAACAAGAGCGTACTCAGATGCCCATTGAGTTTATAGAGCTTCCTCCGAGCCCACTTTTCCCCTTAGCCCAGTTCTGGCCGTTTAAAAATTGAGAAGTAGTCGAGATAAACCAGTGACATTTGCAGCATGGCATTCAGTTAAATGACCAATAGAAGAAGAAAAAAAAGAAAAGCTTTTTATCTTTTGCACCAACATGAGAGAGAGAAAAACAAGCACATTGTTGTAAAGGTCACCTGGACTTACAAGCATAGATAGCCAAATTAATTATGCCAAGCCTGGTCCTCAGAAAAATCGCCAAGATGCATGATGGGAGCGGTGCCGTGCGAGTCCAAATCCCCTGGTCCCTGTCGCTTATCGCCACAGAGAGACAAGACACCCCGGTGGCTTATAATGAGGCAGGTATACACGTCAAACAGAGTCAAAGCCTGCGACGCACAGAATCTGCAAATCTAATGAACCGTTTTCTTAAAATAACCCTGCTTCTCATTTCCGAGAATGTCACCACTTGATACATTTTAACAAAGAACAGCAGCATGTCATCAGCAAATTTGTTTATGAATAGAAGATAAATGTTAGTTATTTCTGTCAGCGATAGAAGGTTAACATCCATTTCAAAACAACAAATGTGTACTATTACTCTGTGGCTCTTTTTCCCGGTTTGGACAACTTAGTTCCAATGAAAGTAATCTTAATGCTACATTATGCAAGGATATTGCAGTTTAGCATGTTTCCATCTTTGCGGCAACAGTTTGACAGTCTGGTTTCATCGTGGTAGTGTCCTAGTGCACAACGCTAGGTCCATAAAGAAATGTTTCTTCCCAGTTGGGTGTGAAATAACTTGACTATCCTGCACAGAGCCTTGACCTAAACACTTTTGGAATTCGATGTAATGCCGACTGTAACCTAGGCCTTGGCGCTTTATTAGCAGTCGACCTCTAGAGGCGAACATTTTTCTGGGAATCCAGTGGGTCACGAGATTCACGCGGGATGGAAGACAATTTCCTTATTCATCACATGACTGGGGCCGGACGTGAATCATTATAACAATATGTCCATTTTTTGTTCACATTTAGTCTAAAAGAAAAAAACGTGCAAAAAACAGGGCTTAAATCACAAAACTATTCAATCAACAAGATAGGACTGTAACACTACGGTTTCTGCCAAACTCTTTTCCAGTCTTTTCCCTGTTTCTCTCTTCCCGTGTGCATCCTCTGAGCTTTCACGAGACAAACTCCCAGTTCTCTACGGGGACCTTTGGCGAGCTGGACCTTATCTGGGATTGCGTGCAAATGAAGATTCCCAACCACTGTTCAATCAGATCAGAGAGTCAGATGAGCTGAACAGGGAAGGAGGTACAGTAGGAGTGTGTCCATGCATGTGTGTGTGTGTGTGAGAGAGATAGAGGGAGAGAGTATGTGCCTGCCTCCGTCTATTAGCAGAAATTGAGCCTCTAATGTCACACCAACTTTGTGTTACATGGCCCTCTAGGCTTAAGGAAGAAGCATGCGACAAGCCTATTACCTATGAAAACTGACGTCAACCAAAGAACTACTGTGAATGTCTGTTTCAGGCTGGAAGGATGAGGAGGAGGGGGAAAAAAAGAGTTTGTGTGTTATCAGGATCACTGAGCAGAAGAATATAATACGTGCTTATGAATGCACAAAGAGGTAGGCACACACATTTGGCGGTGTGTTACTCACTCTTGCAGTAATGGGTGCATCATGTGAGGAGAGTGGCATATCCACGGCTGTGTGTGGAATTATGACCAGGGCCAGAACCTATCATCCCCATCATCACCATTACCTATGAAGCAGCCACACTCGGCACAGCAGGGAGTGCAAATCACCGCTCCCCTCAGGGATGCAAATGATCCGCACGTTGCTCAGCAGCTGGGCAAGATTGAGATCTGAGAGGAAAAACCTCTTTGCTAATAAACATCTGCTTTCCCGGTTCCACGGCACAGAAATCCCCTTCTTCTCTCCGAAGACATTCCTTTCTATGAACAAGTGAAACAGTGAATATTCTGATTTGTAAAGTGAAATGTAGTTGTCGGCCCCTCCATGCTAGGCATACGTAAAATGTAAAAAGAGTATATCCAAAATATTTAAATTAATAGGATATTAAGAAACATACTGTATAGGTAATAACAAACTCTCTAAAGGTAACAATAAATAAATTATAAGGAAAACTAAATTATATTTCCAAGTAATACATATGGTTGCATATATAGATAACTACAACAAATATATTACATATGCGTAATATCAATATAAGTGTTTTAAATGATGGTGCAAATAGAAAACGTATATTAGGTTGCAGTGTGAATGAGGGCATAAATAGCAGTGGTATGGTGATGTGCCAAAGCAGCACAACCGAAAGCTCCATCTCCTTGATACATGGTGTGAGTGCCGGTGATCACCTTTAAACAGAACAGACGAGGCAGGTGGCTGCACTTGAAATAAAGTGAAACCTGATTTTGTCAAACACTTGAAACAAGTTGAAGTGCAGAAACAGTTTAAATGTATTCTTACTGTACTTCGAGCAGTGCAGGAATAACTGTGACAAGCAAACGCAGTCTTTAGTGGATTTATATTCACCATGTTGGTTGAATGGGGAACAATTGGTTACACGGTTTCTCAGCTTTTTTCTCAAACATTTGATTTAGTTTTAAATTCTTTTAACACTAATCCCAGCAATCCTCTGACCGATGTGTGGATACTCACCATGATGCAGCCTACTGACTTTAAAAAGGGAAGCAAATCTGCAGCTTCCTCTTAACTACAAGTGGGTTTAATACTCAATATACCGAAAGAACAACAACATCTGCTTGTGCAGGGATTCAACAACGCAGACACGTTTCTGATTACTAACCTTTCCTTGAAGTCAAAGAAGATCTTCCCCAGGCCGTTTCCTCCAGTGACCATGTTCAGGTCAATGGCTCGCAGGAGGGCGAAGTGGACTTTTATTACATCCTGAGTGCACATCATACAACAAATTACAATCTACCCATTCTACTATAATGAATCCTTTATACATAGTTGTTAACATAAAAAGAACCACTGACACCGTGGATAGTTATTTCCTATTCAACAAAAGAATGTACTAATATTCAACTGACTGCAGTCAAACCCTTTACTGCTTTAAACGTAATATCCTTTACTTGATTCAGTTGATTCTCACATGCATAACCAGTTCATCTGTAGATTATTATTTGGACGACCCAAGGACAGTGGAAACTAATTGAGAGTCTACAAATTCAGCTATATATATATATAAAACATTTGTTGAATTTGTTGAATCGCAGCGCATAAGCTACCATGTTAGAAATGCCTAATGTTAGAAAAAAAATTAGTTACCTAATGTTCCTTTAGGTGTTCACAGTTTTGGTAATATTGAAATGTTGCTTTTGATCAAATTGTACAACAAGAATTACAGCCCATGAGTCACTGTAAGTTAATTAAAAAGAGTGAAAATACATATACTATTTTGTTCACCCCCCCCCCCCCCCCCCCCCCCTTTGTGATGAAAACATTGAACTGTGACATCAAAATGGCAGTGCAAATCAAAGCGTGAATATTAACATTAATAATCTACAACGCACCCTGTATTTTATTCATTCGGCCACCCATACACATGTTGAATTATTCACGTGGTGTGCTGGACACTCAGGCGTGCTGTATAGAATTAATTTGCTTTGCTTGAGCGGGTCCTCACCTCAAGATTGACAAAGATAGCCTCCATGTCCTGTGGACTCATGACTTGCTTCAACGGGATCATGTAGTTCTAAAGAGAAACGAGAGAACAATCAGGGGAAAGACTAAATATCAGCTGAGGAACAAATGCGGTACCCAGAGTTGTCCGTCTTTCATTTAAAAAAATGTTTATGGATAAAATTCAATAAAGCTCCAGCCAAGCTTTTAGCAGATTTGTTTCGCATTATATTGTAGAAGATGGAGCCACCATATTGTTGTTTACAGGGTGCACGAGTTATTTGATTTCAGGATATAACACTGTATCTGCCGTCACGTCAAAGCTGCACTTATGCTTACGGAAGAGAAACCTGCCTATTGTTTCTCCAACATTGTTTTATGGTTGTCACATTCCATCATCATAAACAACAACAAATAGATCAACTAAGAAGCAATGAAGAAATGAGGCTTTATTAACCCCAACTCAATTAAGCTTAACGAGTCCTCTGATCACGAGAGGGTTATTTATTCCCATTTAGTTTCGCGTTGGGCCAACGCGGCAAACACAGGATGCCCATTTAGTTTAATGAAATTAGCGGAGCGCGTGATTTGCGGCGCTCCATCAAATCGCGAATGAAATCTGTCAATGCGGAAAGTGATGTGTTAGCAGCGCCGAGCTTAACAATGGCTCATTATCACACGGAGAGAGATGGTGCAAGTGTGCGAGTTTATGACTCTTTACGCACACATAATCCGCTGTTTTATGTGGATGCAAATCAAGTTTGTCTGGGTTTTTTCCCGGCTGTAGGGGTGTCCAATGTTACCGCAACTGTAATCACTAACGAGCAGAAACACAGAAGGAAATAAAGAAACTGTGACGGGTAGGCAAACAACACACCAGTGGGAGGTAAAGATTCTTGAGAAAACAATGTAATATTCTCACACAATTTTAGGTGATGTAATATGTGTAATGTGTAAGTAATAGGTTCTTCTTTTCAGCTGGATACTGTATTGGATTCTGTGTTCACATACAACAATAATATACTCTGCCGGCTGTGACGTGCGTGTCTATTCTTAAAGCCCCAGGGTTTAGTGTCTCCTGCTGAGCCAATAATAAACCTATTGACCGGCTCCTGTGACATTTGCGCCCTCCAATTAATGTCCCGATAGCTGACATTTCCATGCTGCGACCTGGCCCACAGGCCTAAGACACCAACAAAGAAGAACTGACAAAAGGAAAACTCTCTTCACAACAGTGCATGTGCACTCACCTTCTCAATGTCCTCTAAAGTCTTGTAGTACTTTTCTTCCGTCTCCTGGATCTCCACTAAGCAGCAATTTCTCTTGTCATCTTCTGTCATACCCATTTTCTACGGCGAGACAAGGAAACAATACAGGCGAGACAGGACAATTAGACTGCGTGATTTTGGATCATTGATTCTCTTTTTACATAGTCCAGACCTACAATAGTTTCCTTGTGATTACTGTTTACTGTTTTTTGTGATGATCGCAGGGAAGTGCATGATATTCATGCACAGATTTCACATTGATTATCTATCTAAATTTGTGACGCACAAACACAGTTTTTCTTTTGTAGTATTTTTAAAGGCCCATACCAGTGTGGCCTTTTATGTTTCAGTCAATTCTCAAAACACATATATCCTGATAACTAAGCCTTTTGCAAACCTTGCTGCTGTATTTTGGAAATTGTAATATATGTTGGTGTTTTTTTTTACCATTGCAGGAGGTCAATGGCTTCTATTCATTTCCTTTGCTTGAGTTGTGTAATCTATCAAACAGCATTATCTGTATGAGATAATGCTGTGCCGACTTTTCCCAATCAATTTACCATGCAACCATAATGAAACATTGACAACGACGAACGACGGACTTGATGTTGACTGTGATGGATTACGCGACTCAAGCTGGTTTCTAGAGTCCGTTCTACGTCATTTCAACAGGATAATCTATTCACAATCAATTCTGCTGTCCAGGGAGTCCTGGGCAAACAATAATTGATTGGATTTGCTAGTTGATTTTCATACAGTCTGCAAATGAATGGAAAGCAATAGTTAGTGGAACCAAAGGAAAGATGCATTCAAAAATCTAAAACGGTCTGTGTTTAAACAAGTTAACACTCTGCACCATTAAGTGCGCTACGGTGCCGTCCCTCAGGTCTGACAGTTCTCTACACACATATATGACTGCAGTTTGGTGGCAGGGAGTAAAGTGAGGTGGCGATGAACAATGACTTTGGGGAGAAAAGGACGCGTCAGAGCTTTTTAGTGTCACTGTATGTGTGGGCTGGCTGGCTGAACAAGGCATATGTATGCATAAGTAGATGAATATGGAGTTTTTAAGTCATAGCCATGCAAGCGGGCACGTTTTGAGGATTGGGAAAAGTTACAAACTGATTTACTCAGAGCGTTTGTCAAGAGTCCTGACATCTGAGTAGGTCGTATAAACATGAATATATATCAACCTAGTCTCACTCCCAGACCTTTCGCATCTGCATTAGAAACACCAAGCTCCAACGTAAATCCTTCCGTGGCTATATATAAAACGCTGATATCATTTAAATGGCGAGAAAGTCTGTATAGATTCAAACAAACACAGGACTATCACCCAGGAGACCCAGTTTTAGTGTCCTGAGTAACTTCCAGTCTTTACAAACGGCAGTTAGGTAAGAAGTGCAGTTATTTAAAGTGGACTTATTTTAACCCAAACCACGATTTCTTTCCAAAGCCTAACCATGAGGCTTTGTTGTAAGTAAACATACACTGGAAGTTTATTTTTAAAGGAAAATGTATGCATGTAACGAGCGGAAAGTCCAAAACTGATGCTGGGGTAGAACGTCACAGAGAGAGGCTTCATTTCTATAGAGATGTTCTGTGTTGTGGGAGGGTGTTTGAGCAGGCCTGACTGCAGAGTTACTAACAAAGCCATCTGGAACAGATTTGGCTGTTGATAACCAGTGCAGATAATACAAAAACTGTAACTAGCAATTTAGACATGCAAGTCTAGTCAAGGCCTCAATCCAGAAAGTAATCAACCAATCAGAAGCAGGGCGCAAAGCCAGCAGGATAACGTTTATTTGTGGCAGCTGGTGGTCCTCGCTGATGTCACCGAGCTGAAGTCACAACCGAAGCCTCCAAAAGGGCCCTGAGGCACACCTTGGACCAGATGGGCTCCCCTCTACCAGCCCAGGCACGGGTCAATAATCTAACTGGCAGGACATTCTCTTGGGATGCTATGAGTTCGTTTTAAGTGAAGTGGTGGAGGGAGTTAGCTGACAGGGTAAGGTGAGTCACAAAGCACAGCAGCACTCACCTGCATGTATCTGATCTGCAGCATGGGAAAGGCAAAGCAGTACAAGTCAGAAGTCAAATTAATCAGCAGTTGTGTAAGAGATCGGAGTGCGTTTAGAGATCTGACATCAGGCAAATACGAAGGTAGGTCTTCCTCCAAGAAGTGTGTTTCCTCTTTTTTTAGTTCATTGCTTCTTTCCTGGTAATAAGTATTGTCTAATGTACACCAGATAAAGAAGCATCTGTGTCTAAGGTGACTAACAAAATGCAACCCTTTAGTCATATAGACCTTCAGCAAAATATGACAAACACCTGAGACAATTACATCATTAATAATTCACAAAAAAAAAACCTTATGATAAAAAAGCAGGAATTGTGACAGAGTGTTCTCACCATGGGTTGTCGTACTTCCACCTTAATGATGTCCTCATAGATGTCATCCCCGTCGTCCTCACACGGCACGCAGTCGTAGATGTCATCCTCACCCAAGTCATGCTCACTGGGGGAAAAAAAACACACGCACACAAGTTGGATGAACAACTTAACTCAAAGGACGGATCTTTTTTTACTGCGCCACAAAAAAAAGGCTTCTATGTCCACTTTAAACTGCTCTGACAGCTGAGAGGCACTGAGCAGTCGCACCAGTACGAGCTCATTAACTCTCCCGAGCCCTAGCTTGCAGAGCGATATTGGTGTTCCAGGCAACTGGACACAGCACCCGATGTTCACAAAACCTCCACCGAGTTACGTTATTGAGTGGCATTTCCCTTTAATGTGTTTATGCCGCTTTGGCACCCAGCTAGCTAACTGACCTTTAATTAGGCACGCAGCCAGCAGAGCACAGACAGCCACTGTGGGGAGGAGCGCCTTTTTTGGGGGAAAAGACCCTCATGCTCAGGGAGCCCACAGTGCATCTGCCTTTGTCCTGTAAAAGCAATTATTGTTTGGGGAAAGTTACTGAAGCAGAAGCCTCCGCAGGAATACGCTTTGGCAATGGGCCCACATCGATGTAGTTAATAACCAGGGAGCTTTAGGTCGCCGAAATGGTAATACATGATTAAGTACTGTAAATAGAGTAAAAGTAGTAGGAGCTGACTGCTAAATAATGGAGGACCAGGGTTCTAGCTTGGCAGCTGCTTGCTTGTTTAAACAAAATTCCATCCACCTCAAATGTACTGAGGAGGAGTCCGAATAACGCTCACATGTAATGTTGCCATGGATTCAGAGCATCACACTGAAGGCTACAACTTGAACCCTGTTCATTTCTTTACATATAGTAGTTTACATTCAGGCATATTGGCATCATTAAAAGTCTGTTGAATTTGGCTAGAAGCAGTTCCTGTTTGCAATGTACCCATGTGGTGTACAAACAAATATGAATGGATTGCTTTGATACTGAAGAAAACTTGTCAGGCAGGCTTTGGACTTACATGGAGCATTTTTGTCTTGTGATTTTTTTTAGCAGATTCCTATACACAGAGAGAACATCCTCACACTGAATCTAAGTGTAGCATATGTGTGCTCTGCCAATAAACAGGTCAAACTACAATAACTAACTTCCTGTTGTTTTAAGAACGCCGCCACGCACCTCTCCCTTTCACCTCCACCTTATAAAACACTATCAAGAGTGTACTGTCAGAGTTGGCAGTCTCGACTGCCTCCAGGCGCTCAGAAAAGGAGAACCAAAGGGTTCCAGCTCGGCAAGTGGCCGCCGTGCTTAAATGTCCTTGAGCGTGACATTCGATGCCTACCAGCTCTGGGATGCTGATTTGTGCTCTGACCCGGACTGAGTGGGGGCAAGCGAAGACAGGATTTCCATTCTTGGATGAATAGTGCCTCATCCAGATGTATCTGTATGCATACCTGTTTGAGGAAAAGACTTTACTACTTGTCTAATGGCCATAACCGGTCTGTCCTAGCACCAAACATTTCACTTGGACATCTCGGAAATTGGATATTTTGTCAGGATTTTGCAAGCTTTATTGATTCATGAATATTCTAAAACAAGATTTATGGGCACAGGTTTGACAAAATAAATAAAAATACAGGTTATTGGGTTTTCTTCACTGTGACATGGCGGCACATGACCTTTTACATCTGCCATCATTGACAGAATATTGTGTGAATAGGGGATAAAAACCGGAGAAGATGGAACTGCCCTCATTGAAATATTCAGCTTTGTCGTCACGCTAGTGCGGGGGGTTGTTTGAAGTTTTAATTGAGGTGGCCTGGTTCACTGTCTGCGCTGTGCTCCTTCTTTACTTCATTAAGTTAAAGCGGCTCATGTTGAACACGGAGGAGCCTGTGTGGGAGGCCCACGCTGTCCCATCAGTGTCTCCTCTCTGAACTCTGAGATAGCAGCACGCTCCACGGTGACTGATGTGCTGCACAGCAGGGAAGCTCACAAAAATAAGACGTTGCACTTTAGGTTCTGCTCTTATCCCTCGGAGACAGTACTATAAGACGGAGGTGTAGTGCAAAGATCTAAGAGGAGCAGATCTCTCTTAGAGCATGGAGGAGGAGTCTGTAGGGCAGTCTGAGAGGATTACTATATATAGTATTACTACTATAGAACAATATTAATAATCTAAATTGAATAGAGAATTGAAAAATGTAATAGAAAAAACGTTGTGTTGGTTTCCTTCATCTACAGCTATTGATCCTGAACTTGTCAAAGGTTAAATATTCCATTGATTAGTGAAGATGATTTAGCCCCTCCCTCTTTGCCGGTTGGTTATTTTGTCATTGTTCAATACTCCTTTGGTTCAATCAGTCAGTTCAGTATAATTGTAGTGCTTTTCAATAATGATGACTGACGGTCTGCTACATTACACTGACTGAGGGCTCAACAGGTTTGGAGAAAAGCTTCCTATCGACGGGGGATTTCATTTATAGCACCTACCTTTGTCACCGACTTTATTCTATTCGTGTCTATTTTTCTTCTCACTTCTTCAATGGGCTGTTTGAGGGTTAGGATATGGTCTTAGTGGTGGTTAGGTCAATCTGAGGTAAATAACTATGTGTTTATAGGATTCTATTTTCTCTAATCTTATCTTATCGTATCGTATTATATTTCAGTTTTCAAATCTTGATCCATGTAAAGCACTGGTGACTTTGTTGTGAAAAATACTGTGTAAACAAAGAGATTCACAGGAAGTGGAAGATTACTTGGGGACAAAAGTCAGTCCCCTTTTTAGATTTTTAGCTCAAGGTTAGGATGAAGATAAATGCTACAACAATGGTTGAGGTTTCAATATGTAGTACTGATGTTTAAGGTTAATGTTTCAGGGTGTGTGTGTGTGTGTGTGTGTGTGTGTGTGTGTGTGTGTGTGTGTGTGTGTGTTCTTAGAAAGAGAAAGGTGGGGGACATGATTCTTGCCAGTGTAAATCTGTCGCACCATAACTTTAAAATGTACATCCCTTTGTCTCTTGGACATTAATAAATCATATGAATGCACTTTGTGTGTGCCTGCACATGTGCATGCATCACAATGCAGCAGTGAGGTAGAAAAAAGGGGGCAAAGTCCTGAGGACTCGTGAATTAGGTCTGATCTTCTGTCTGATTAAACAGTGACGGGGCAGAGGGTGTCCATGGTGTCTGCACGCAATCGGCCCGCAAGCCTCTGCTCCCAGGCCTCAAAGACATAGAGTTACATCGGTGCAGGGACGGAGTACGACTCACCATATCAGAGCTACTGAGCATTGGTCCCCAAAGGCTGGACTGCTCATAAATAATATTATGTTTTAAAATGTTTAATATTCTGTCTGCATCAAGGCTTGTAACATCATGATGGTGCCACCGCACTGCATCTATACAGCTGATGAGACTGATACAAAAAAAACAAAAAAACACCCCAAAAACATCTCAGGTTTAAGGCCCCTGGAGGTTGCATGTACCACTGTCCCTCACAATGCTAACATGGTGGATGAAATGCACAACATACTGATTGATGCCCATCATCAGTGAGGCCAAACTGTGAGCGGTTTCCTGAGTGCGGCACTATAGGCAAAGTCATGTGGGCATTGACATTGTAAGGGCTTATTTTCTCAGGAGCAATAATTCACAGTAAATTCCACGGCATTAGATTTTGATATTCTGTATGTACTTAAAGAAGGTTTTGGCCTGCTTCTCACTTGATTTATTCCCTCAGTAAACATTGTAAACATGTGTTTATGGTCTCAATCTCTAGTTTCAAGTCTTCTTCAATACAGCATGATGTTCATTTAGTAAATTATGGTCCATTCAGAGTCAAATAGACCATAAAGCAGGGTATGCTTTAGGGCGGGGCTACCTTGTGATTGACAGGTCTGTGTTTTCGTTTTATGACCTTAACCCTTTCACAGTCTGTTTTCAATTCATTAAAGTTAGCTAAAGCCTTTTTGTTAACCTAAACATGTCTTATTCAACCTTAGATTGTACTAAGCTCCACCCTCTAGTGTCACTTCTGGTTGCAAAAAAACCAAGATGGCCACAGCCACAAACCAAAATGACAATGGCCAACATGCCGAACTCGAGACTCCAAAACTTCTTTCCGCCTCCGCTTCTTATATGGAGTTTATAGTTGTTAATGGCCGTCTCTAGTTAAGAATAGTTTATCCTGACTGTGGTCATGTGGTCAAGCTATTGACTTTTCATGCCAACCTGCCCACGGGATTAATGGTGCAAAAACAAACTGCAAAAGAGTGACACACAGGGCTTGTGACACTGTTTGCTTTGGAATGGAAATCTATGTCCACCTTTCACAGAGGAAAAAGTCCCTTGGCGACTGTGTCCGATCCACCCCCATTTCATGCTTTGTCAACTCCAGGATGGAGTCATTCCAGACGGGGAGAACTCCGAGTTAAACGACACGGAGACTTGACATCACAAAGCCGGAGGAAGGAAGTGTGGATCAGGTTTACCACATTAACCCAGGAGACCTCAATTAGGTGGAGGCTGGCCACTACCTGACTCAGACGCGCCTGCAAACAGATGTGGTGCAGCAGAAATCAAGCCGGAGCATGCCTCACAAATACAACATACACCTGCACCCATCACAGAATCCCTGTGCCAATCATTTACAGCTGTAATTTCCTGGTGAGCTCATACTGACAAGCCTGAAGCCTCAATTCACCTCGCCTGACATGAATTCTTCTGACTTGATATAGTAAATATGGAAATCACCCAGCAAGGTAAGTGACCTCTGCTCAAACCTCACAAATGATACATGGTCAACCACGAACATTCTGCTGGCTGAAGAACAACCATCTATAAAAGCCTTAAAAGTCTATCAAACCAATTATATCTTTAAAAACATTGATTAATACATCAGCCGCCATTACATTAGTGAGTAGTGGACCTCCAGCTGTCCTCAGAGGCCTCCACCAGTCCACCAGTTCAAGTCTTTTGGCTGCTCCAGATGAAAATGAAAGGTTGATCGATCTGTCGCTGGGGCCGGGCGGCTGGAGCTGGTCTTCCATTTAACGTTTGGTCTGCTGGCATGAACTCGCTTTTTAAATCTCACCTCAAAATCAATTTTTATAGATTGCCTTCCATGGCACTTAGTATCCTTTTGTCGTCTTATCACTGAACTTAATGATGCCATTTTATTGATTCTTATTGTTCGCCATCATAGTGCTGCTCCATGCAGCTTCATTTTCTCACACTAAATATTTTTGGTGACAATATTGCTGTTTTCTTCCTTACATGCTGGTATTTTTATGATACCATATCGGCTGTCATTGTATTATTTTCTGTCCCCGAGATGCTGTTAAATAGTACTGCATTCATTAAAAAGAAATGACTGTTATTACTGCGCTGAGCTCATCTTTGTCCTCTCCCTCACTCTAGCAGTTCCGTCACTCATCCATCGTAAATTATGCATGCATCAATATTTCAGGCTAATTAATAAGTCTTTCAGAGCAGGGTTATTGCTAGCGTGGCCTATGTGCTAAGTGTGTCCAACTGTATTAGGTGCAGGACCTGCTGAGGAATCAATTATGTGTCCGACCGCCGATGCATACATGTTCTTTGTAAAAGGTCAAGAGCAGCCATGCTGCAGAGCAGAATGATTCATTAAATGAGACCCAGCCCTCTGCACCTTCAGGTGACTAAAGGAGCACATTGTTACGACATTGACCATTTCTGAGGAAAACTGAAAAAGCTCATTGAAGCTCATTGAAGCTGCTTCTATGCGGCCAAAACCAGGCGAAAACCTCCAGGTCTAGAAAGTGAAGCCAATGGCGAGGTGCCTTAAACTGCCATTTATTTCTAACGGTCTCCGGCTGCAAAAAGAAGTCAGATTGTATAGATGGAAAAAATTAGGGACATGTCAGGAAATACAGCAAGCTGAGTCTGACTTCTTCTCTTTTTGAAGTCTTTTATGAGCATATTCACATCCCTGTTTTTTTGGTAAATGAAATCTTTGATTCTAGTATTTCCTCTAATCTCTTCACGTTTTTTTTTTGTGCAGGATTCAGTTCCGTTTTCAAGGTAAGGAACCACGTTCCAAGCTAGCAGGGCTAAATGTTTGCCTGAGCTGCACTCTAATCCAGCATTAGCCTGCTTGGCTGGCACCCATCTCCTCTAGCGAGACCTCATTCCTCAACGCCACAATCAAGTATTCAGCGGGCATATAGCTATAACCCGCATGGTCTCCCTTCTATCTCCCCCTCTCCTACCTCCTATCTTTCTGTGATGAATGACACCCATCTCAGAGCGGGAGACTAATTATTCTCCATTAATCTGAGTTGAGCGGCTGCTGTCACCGCTGGAACCTCTGCAAACTCCAAGAGCTATACTTTTCTCTCTTTCGCACCCAGCAAAAACCCATCCACCCATCACACACACACACACACACACACACCAAACCAGGAAGCCGGCCACCGAATCGGTCCAGAGAGGCAGCCACACCAGAAGCCAGAGCTGAGATGGTGTCACCATGGCAACGGGCAGAGTGACACAAGGCTCCACGCTTATGTAATTCAGCAGTTAGTGAACATTTGGAAGAAGTGGCAATCACGCTGAAAACATCACATCAAGACGTACACACGTGTATTATTACTCTGATGGACTCTGGCTTATTTCCAGCATGATGAGAGACACTTCATTTGTACCCAGTTTAAAAACATACTCTGAGATAAATGTAGTCAGCAATGACTTTCTGCAGCAGGAAACAAACATTTATTTTAATCTGCTGGAACATCAAATCCAGATGAAAATATCTTTAAAGCGATCCAAGAGCTTAAAAACTGTAATGTTCCGTGACAACAGATAAAAACTAACAATGGTCTGTCTTGATGATGATAATGGCGAGTGTGTGTGTGTGTCCGTCTGTAATTGTATTAATCACAAGAATATCTTGACACAGTTGCACAGCAGAGTCCCCCGTCCTATTTGGCAACAGAGAGCTGGTCCCCACAAGGTAACCTATTTCATGTTAAGGGTTTAGTTTTATTTTCGGGTTAGTTTATAGGTTAAGTAAAAGTCAGGGTAGGGGTAAGGCGTGTGGTTTTTAAAGTTTAGGGTTAGTGTGTGTGTGTGTGTGTGTGTGTGTGTGTGTGTGTGTGTGTGTGTGGAATGAATACTTACTCTGCCAGCTCTTCAAGGCTCCGGTACACATCATCCTCATTCAGAGCTGTGTCCTCTGACGGAAAGGGCCTGGCACACACACACACAAAACACACACACACACACACAGATGGGGAGAGGGAGAGAGAGAGAGAGAGAGTAGAACATATTAGTACACACACCACAGTGTCCCAGGTAGAAAAATAACCAGTCAGAAAACTGTGCGTTCTATGTGCCAGGTTGTCACTCTCAGCTCCGTCGAGTCGGGGGCAGCTCAACAGCAGGACGTATTGAACAGAGGAGCCCATCAGTCACAAAACAACATTGTCAAAACACATCAACACACTGCTGCTGACAGATAAAAAAAAAACCTGCCATCTACACACGGCCAAGTGTCTCAGGAATTCAGGAAGAGAAACAGCCTTTTTGTTTCCAGATGGATGGCCCGGTGCCTTATAAATCCTCTCAGGGTGTTTGGGCAGCTTTCAAGGACCCTCGGGGACAATGCAGAGCAATATAAAGTATTGCTGAAAATGATCAAGTTTAGAGCAGTCCTCTTTTTTTAATACGTACACTTTCTTTTCTTTTAAAACATTTTGGTTATGCCATGCACCGCCAGCGCCAGTAGCATGAATAAAAGCATTGATGTCAGCCCACGGTACAACAATGTGAAGGATTCCTCTCGGCTCTCTCCGTGATGTCTCACTCCTGCCCACGCAGCGTCAACAAACACCATTATACTCCTGGGAAGTGGCAGAGCATAAAAACGGATGACTAATCAATTAGCTCATTAAACAGGGCGGATTTATTTCTTATGTTTTTAAAAGATATTAGCTTTCTGCAAACATTATTGTGAAGTGTGTGATTAGATCTCGATTGGCAAACCGTGTTTATGGTGCGCTTTTTTTGTTTTGTTTTTTTTCTTCTTTCACAGAAACTGATTGCTACAAATTATAGCCTATTAGCTTAATGTCGTGCACAATTGAAGCTCATTAAAATCAGTGAGATCACGGTCAGCGCTAATCATCAACCACGCTAAAGTTACTGAAACGGAAATAGCTTGTATTATTAAACTAATTTAAAGACGATGTGTTTTTTTTTAGCCAGCTTTGCTTTAATATGACAGTGTAGAGACAGATACGTGAGGGAGAAAGGGGTAAGACATGCAACAAAGGGCCCACGGCTGGAATCGAACCCGGGACTTTGCTGCAATGTGGCATACGCTGCAACATCTCGGCTATAATGCAGAGCATTCCCTTTAACCGCCATCTGTAAGGATGTTCAAATGTTTTATGACAATAAACATTTAGGGACTAAAATTATCAAATGTATTGGTCCTTAGCTGTTCTCAAAGTACCCAAATACCTCAATGTACTATTACATTTAGTTTCAGTTTAACGAGTTTATTGTTAGTCTTCAGGGCGGCTGTTTGTTGGGAGTTTGTTTTCACCGTGATTGCAGCAGACTGTTGTTGTTACCGTCCTCTCCTCACACGGCAGCGGCCAGCACTGGGTCCTGCTGCGGTAAACAGCCCCGTGAGGTTGACCTTGCCTCCCGTCTGAATAATGTAACTACTGATTACATGATTTGTTTTCTTACTAAGAGCAACTGAACACACACACACCCACACACACACACACACATACCATTATTCAAGAAAGAGGTGGTGAACAGAGCGATAGTGAGTGGGAGGGGAGTGAAGGTTTCAGGGAAGAGCGTGGTGCATCCTGAGCCTAAGTGTTTGACTACATAATCAGTAAACAGCAAATGCAGGACTGTGAATTATGATATTCTCTGAAATTAAGTTCATTCACGACATCTTCTGGGGTAGTATCATGAATACAATTACATTTATAACAAAGTAGAATATTTCTATATTTAATTTCAGTAAAACATTAAGGCAGCATCAAGTAAAAATGACCTTAATCTGGCTTTATAAATGACGTATATTGTCACTATTTTGTCACATTTTGTTTATAAAAAAAAGGGAGAATAAGCTCTGACCAAAAAGAACCCTCCAAAAACACAACTAAAGAAGAACATTGTTTAGTCGTTGGTTACCACAAATGTCACATTAATGGCCAAACTGGCTGCACTCTCCCATTGTGCAAAGTGGGATATACAACTACAAATCTCTTTGCTTCTAAGCCTGCGTGAGCAGACGAACAGTGTGCAAGATGTGTCTCTTGACCGACTACTCCTGAACCCAAACGTCAGCAGAGCGAGCAGACCTTACAAGAAACCACGTGGCAGGGGTCTACTTTATTACCTCCTACCCAAAAATAGAGTAGCACTACGTAGGGTGTCTCATCTATATTGATTTGATTCTACATGCCTTTACATTTTTTGTAATCTTTTTAATAATTGCATTGTTTTTATACAAAGCACTTTGTGACGTGTTTTGTAGAGAGATCCTTACTTGTACACAAAGGTAATTCTGTTTATGCATTATAGAAGACCGTAGCTGTTGGCCTCAGAGACAACTTGAAAAAGTGGAGTTAATTTAAAGCCTATATCAAAGTAATTAATATATTCTAATGATAATATGCGGAGGGGGTTGCTGGCGATTGATTTAATGCACAAATAAACGAATGAATGAATGTCTCCATATGACGAAGTACAAGAAAGAGAGAACACGGAGAAGAAGAAGGTCTGCATGTTGTGTTGTCGCGTTCAAAGCTCTCATAAAAGGACTCGGCTCTCTGTCAGCACTCGAATGTGTTTAATCCATGACATGATCAGGTGACATTTTATTGTGATCTCACGTTTTCTTAAAAGAGCCAAAAGCAGTGACCTGTTGGTAACAGTGTGAGTGTCGAAAAAAAGCAATCATTTTAGCTGTGCATGTGTGCATGTGTGTGTGTGTGTCTGTGTCACAAATAGTTCCCTGATAAAACCGCTATTAACATGTCTGAGGATTTTACAATGACGGCAAAATTCGTTTTTTTAAACGCTTTACAGCCGGGAGGTCTTAAAAAGCTACATTTGAGCATATTCTCTACCAGCCAAATCAAATTGTTCACAGGATATTCAACCTTTATTTCATTATAGTGCATTGAACACTTGACTCCTTTCGTTACAGGGCGTGTATAAAAGCAATAAAGTAGTCCATGGATTTGAGATAGAGGAGTTCACAGTTAATTGCAATCCCCTACTCGGCATTGAGGACGTTGGTTTATGGAGTTTTGCCGGCAACACTTTTTCTCTTCTTGCTTCTTCACAGTACAGCCGCTTCCTTATTAAGCACTAATAGCAACTGATGTAGTATAAAGTGCGAGATAGTCCACACAGGGCAGACAGCAGGGTATGCTCTTTTCCTTAACTTAACTATGTGGTCTTGTTGCCTCAACCTAACTCCTGATTATTTTGAAGATAAACTATGCATGTGACACCTGCCAAAAGTGACACCAGAGGGGTACGTGGAGCGCCATAGTTTGGAGCTCGGGCGCACTGACTTTTGAAGCACTGGGGGTGAGAATGTGTGGGTATCTGTGTGACGCCAGCTATTAGCCTTTCTGTAATTAAAGCACACTGGAAAGAGTGTGTCAGCCCATCGAGTTAATGAATGCTCGGCTAGAGGAGTCAAAGGTCAGCTGGTCACCCTCAGGCATGTACAGTGCACACTCACACTCACACACACGCACGCACAGGATCCTGCAAGCTCCACAGTCTTCTCTGATTCATTTGCTAACTCTTCCATGTTTGGTTAACTTCATTAAAAAAAAAAACTCTGTATATCCAAGAGCTAATTACAAGCGCTATTATTAAGGAATCATAACACAGAAACGGCCTCATCTGATTTATGCTACTTTCTCGCTCACCGTTATGAGCGCAGAAGGGGCTTCCTCCAGAGCGTAATAACACACCCACATCTTATGGCCCCCTCCAATGAAATGTGCATTATATTATAAGTTATTAATGGAGTCCCGCAGGGCTAAATTTAATTACGTAGTAGTTTGCGGGGCTGTGCGCTCGTATGCATCACCCCAGTGTTGTTTCGCGGAGCCAAGTGCTGCCCAACGCTGCCGTTTTCATTTCGCCTAAATGATACAACCAGGTGTAATTGAACTGTGTTTATAATTTCATCAGGACTCCAATGATGAGCCGTCTCTAGGCTATTCAATACCGCTCTATTGTTCTGCAAGCGTTCCTGCATGTTGTTCATGCCTTTACACTGTGCGGTAAAACCAGACTGCATACGTGCTTTTTCTACACTTGTCTTTTCAGAGAGTAAAAAGTGTCTTTGTTCATCTTTTATGCCTCTGATTATGCCCCATCTCATGTTTTTTTCTTCCTGCCCTTCTGATTTGGCTTATTCGAGTGTTTGTTTCTGGTGTTTTTATCTGTGTTGGTTAAAAACACCTGCTTCTTGTAGGTAAAATTAGGAGTAAATTGCTCTCTCTGTTGGTTTATATTTTGTCCAGGCGTCTGTCCGACCACATCGAGCTGTATGTGTTCAGCAGGTATTTACTTGTTACAGGAGAATCTCTCTTTTCAAATCTTAGTCAGAAGAGGCTCAGTTTGGTTGAAGTATTTGGTCCGAACAGCTGTCTCTGTTACTAAAGGATTCATTTTATGATGAGACCTAGTTGTGTCGCTTCTGCCATCTTTGTGCTTTTCTTTCTTTTTCCAATTTCTCTTCTTCCTTAAACTTTCATTCTTGGTTCATCCGATTATCTCCGTCCTATTTTAATGGCATATATTTAACTTTACGTGTTTTTTTGGTTTAGTTGCGTTTCATTTAGTAGAGACACTGTTATTAATATTAGTACAATTAGTACACTTTTAATTCACCAATTAAAGCTTGCTGCAAACCTTGAGAGTTTTTAGTAAGTACATTACATGTCAGCAGAACATGTAAAGACGTGACGTTTATCTTCAGGCAGGCATAGAATTCAACCTATTGAGAGAATAAATATAATTATAAATTAAAATTAAATTATAAAAAAAAAAGATGGAAAATGTACTCAGATTTAACTTGAATGTTTCTTTCAAGTCACTAACAATTTTTAAGGCAATCATTTAAAATCAATTTACACATTTCTTTTCAAGGAAAGTCATAGGAAGCCATTAATAAATCATAAACTATGTAATATAAGAGATTAACTGTCATTGCCAGGGGGGCAATGAGAGGGGCATGAGTGATTGAATGTGTGCGTTTCTTTTTGCATTTGAATTAATTAACTAAAGAAAAAAGGGAAATACATCTTGCAGCGTGTCATGGTCAGGGCATCTCAATAAAGGTTTTTTTCTGGTTAAATAAATGTTAATCATAACGCAACAAAAAAACACTTCCTGCTTGTTTTAATCAGGGCACAGATTCCACGTCCTCGTCTTCTCCGACCCAACACTCTACTCCTCAAGCAACCATCTCTTGTCCTTCCTTTTCTCGGTGGATTTTAATGTCGAATTTCTGTTTCCTTCCTCCCTTAAAGCCGATGCTGGCTGGCGTAAAGGGAATGTGTGCCAGACAAAGCCGCATGTGAGCCGCTGCCATCGATTCAACAGCGGAACAACGGTGTGGTCGTCAGCTGTGAATGCAGATCAAATGGTCAAAGTTGGAGGCAGTTTCATGTCCCAGGACACGGCTTTGCTTCTGCAGGGCTCGATAAATCGCTGGAGCTCAAGACAGTGTCCACTTTGCCGCTTATTGCCTGGGTAGGATGTCTGCAAAATGACATATGAGTAACAGCCTCTTTCTTTGCATGTGTGTGCGCCCCCCCCCCCCCCCCCCCACAACATTTACTAATGACATTAGCACACCATGATGCAGTCAAACGAGTGAAACATGGAGTGGATGTGCATTGTGACAACTGCATACTAATGTGTGTGATGTGATTCAGTGGCGTGAGGGGGCAGAGCTGTGCCGACAGGATGAGTAGGAGGGAGGGAGGGAGGGAGTTAGGGAGGGAGGGAGTGAGGGAGGAAAAGAGCCAACAGTGAATCTGTCCTCTCCTGCTGTGCACTGCAACCTCCTCATCTTAAAAACAACAATATAAAAACACAAGCACATCTACTGCATATCGTCCCTGTGCAGTCCAAACATCATCTTTCAGCAGAAAACTGCATTTCTCCTATTTACTTATTCATCTTTATTTCATGGAAGAGGCAGCTTTAGTCACAAACGGCTTTTCATCCGGCACAGAAGGACTTCAGGCAAAGCTGAAAACGATCAGTCGATTGGTCAGTTAGTTGATAAACAAAACAATTACTGTGAAACTACTATATTTCAAAAAGACAATTAATCATGTGGGTTATATTTCCCAACATTCTCTGGCTCTGGATTTGTTGCTTTTCGCTACATTATATAATATCATCTTTTGTTCTTTTGATCAGATGAAAGAAGCATATTGAAAACATTAGGAAATTGTGATGATTACTTTCACTTCTTTCTGACATTTACATGATTTTAAACTGATTACAAAATAAATAGTTAGTTGCAGCCCCAAATTCGGCCGTGTGTTCAGTAATCAGCTCCAGCTCTAAATATAGAGGGGCGAATGGCCAAATATATTGGCTATCGACGCTTGGCTGAATACTTTGGATTTTTTTGGGCCTGCAGATTTTCACATGTAAATCAGGCAATTAGGGGTTTAGTTTGAACACATTAGTGTCTGTGATTGTTGGAACAGTGAAAATACTCACCAATATGGTTTTGGTGAATAAATCAGCAATCGCCAGCCGTTGGGCTTACAACATACCACCAACCCTAGCGCTAACTATATGCATGGCTTCATTCTTGTCTTTTATTTTCTTTATTCTTGTTTTTTTCTTTGTTTCCTATTTTTATTTGTATCATTTATGATCATACAAATGAATTGGCTCGGAGGCGGAATTCTAGGTGGCTGCCTCTGTATGGTTACAACTTTTCCTTTACAATCTGCTCTATATGCCTAATTTCTATGACAGAGTGCAATTTGTGTTAATTGTCAATTGTGACTCGTGCATTTTCTTTGCAGCAATGAGTAAATATACAACAAACAAGAACCCCACTGATACAGCAGCTACAGTACTGTTAGCCAAAACGGCTACACTGTTGCAACAGCACTGCTGAGCCGAGGTCGCTCGCACTCCACGACCCTGATCCCCTGAGCCCAGCACACACACACACTAACGGCTCTGATCAGGCGTGAACTAGGACAGCGAAGCGCGAGCGAGTTGAAGGTTAGAGTGTCGGTTAGCTGAGGACAGTAAAGATAAGCGGTAGGAAGGGGGGGGGCTGAATAACAGGACAGAGGATGGCGCAGGCTTATGCAGTAGATAAGCTGTGAGAAACACAAAGTCAAGAGATGGGAACATGAGGCCGTGCTTTTGATTTGATTGATGATTTTTACAATAAGTTCACAGATAATATCAAGGATGTAGTTTGGTTTCTGAGACGTGGGGAAGGGGACACAATGAAGTTAGAGGTTCTTTAATTAACCAGACCAAAAAATAAATAGAAAATAAACAATACATTTACTACTTCAATCAATAAAAGTTATTGTCTTTGATTGACGTGCAATGCTTATTTTTTTAATGAGAATGCTGAGTAACAAACTGTCACGCTGTAAATCCATCAACAAATTACAGGATTTTCCCCCAATTCATGCAGAGGAGAGGAGAGGAGTTTCTTTTATGAACGGCGTCTGCAAAGCATCGTATCAGAAGCACGAGAGGTGAAACCGAGAGATAAAAAACACCACGAAGCAGAGGAACAATTGAAGGGAAGCGTATCTTCACTTTCGCTATCGGCTCTGACTGATCTGTATTACGTAAAACGGGTAGCAAGAGAGCACTTAAGACATATTTGAATAAGTCACTCAAAATTAAACTTTAGGGTGTGGAAACAATATTAGGAATGTTACAAAAACAAAAACAAACAGAGGACAGTTCAAGCTCGGATGCAGAGTCCTAAAGGAAGAGTGTGCTGCACGTATGTGCTACATTTGATTGCAGAGGAGCGTGCAAAATGAATCGCTCGTTTTCCGACCGGGGCTGGAATGCTGACAGAGTGACTGAGACGTGAACTATCGATGCCTGATCACAGTGAACACACATCAAAGACGAGATCAATGGGCTTCAACAGGACGTCAATGGACAAGCCTGCGGCGCGATGTTATACCCAACGCAGTGAGCAACTCTCCGTCCATTATAAAACACAATGGACGGCCTGATGCGGTGTCCGTGCATAACCGATCTGAGACTGTGGGGCTATTGTCTGGGCGTTGAGACCTCCACGCTGGGGGGAACCACAGCTTGACAAGATCCATTAAATCACTTTCTAGAACAGTTTCCTTTATGCGTTGCGTTCTTCTCTGTTTGCTTCTTAAAAGGGACACCCCAAGCAATTAAGACATTTCACACATTAAAGTTCAGTTTATTCACCTGGCCTCTGCTGCTTCCATCTTAACTACCTTTTTTATTTTCACAAGCCTCTCAACGTAAGTGCAAATCTAAGTGTCTGTATTATCCTTCTGAAGGTGACCTGAGACAGAGAAAGCATCCTGTGCGAGGTGGGGGTTGAAATGAAACGCATGAGCACAACGTGTTTTGAAATGACATAACCACATAGACTCGGAGGGCCTCTCTATATGGCACACTACTGGCGTGGACGGTATGGCATGTGTTTGAATGGGTTTATAGGAGTTCTCGGGCCTGTACACGGCTTGACAGGGGGCTTTGAAGCGTGACAGAAGAGATCCGTCAGGTCCTTGAGACCTTTGAATGCCGCCGACCTTGCCCCGAGCAGAATGACAGAGACGCGGGTGATGGGACCCTTTAGAAAGGCCAACTGGGGTCAGTGAGCATCCATGTTGCGGAAGTGCTCCGCTTGGTATCAGCACCCTGTTCATGTTAGATCATACGGTACGTGGCAGTACACGCGTGTGAATCCTGTAGCGAAAAGCTTTAAGAGACACACTATTGTTCAAAGCACCACCCTGTGAACCCCAAAACCCACCGGCGGGATTGAAAAGCACGTTTTCTTCAGACAATCGCCAAAACGACACCATTTATGACAGCAAGAAGCTATAAAAACACCTTTGTATTCAGATCTTCCTCTTTCTGCACGCCTTCGTACATCATGTCTATGCTTCAAATTGTGATATTTCATCAAAAACTGTTTAATCTACATGTCTCATTTAAAATCTCGCCCCAAATAAACCCTTTGAAGTGACCAGATACTGTAAAAAAAACACAACATTTTGCACTCCTCAGCAACTAGCAAGCTAGGATTGACCCGGCTACGACCAACAGTCACGTGACAAAACTTTCCGTGACACTTGGACTGAGCTGCAGGCTGCTGAGCACAGTGCATTAGAGAGAGAACAGGGGAGCTTTTAAAAATGTAAATAGCACTCAGAGCCTCCATTTTTAGTTCCGACATTGGTAACACTTTAGGATACTTGGAAACATGTTGGATGTATAGAATCCAGTGTTTTTGTCAAATAAATGATCAAAGTGTCTTTATTTGTTATATATTTATGGCATGGTGGCTGTGTTATACTGCACAAAAGACCTTTTTGAATCCTCTTTTTACTTCTAGCCACGATTGTGCTGTTTCTACACAGGTGCTTGACTTCTATACAGCAGTGAGAATCATGAGTAAAATGTGACAGGAAGCAAAACAACTCCCGGGAACAGCTTGGGGTTCAGAGGGTTAAGCAATGTGTTAGATATTAACACTGAATATGCATTACTGTCAATGCCACTGAAAATCAACGCCTAACTCTGCGGCTCTTTTTTTTTTTTTTTATCCATATATTTGCACCGTCGACTCCGAGCAGATGTCTCCAACCACAGGAAGCCGCTCGCAGCATACGAGCTCAATCAAGGCAATTGCACCTTCGTGAAGGGAGTGAAACGTGTTTTTTTAGTATTTATTTTAAGTTATTACTGAACTGGTTGTACAAATTAAAATCACACACACACAAGGGGGTGCACCTCTTACACCAAATGTGGACTGGAAGCAGCAGACACGTAGACGTTCGTCAGGTGGACAAAGCAAAATGTAAACTATCTTCAGAACAAATGGGAAGTTTCGATCATTGTCCCTCATTTTACATTCAAAATGATTTTTAAAATGCAAGAAAATTACGTTTTTTAGTCATTAAAGTATTACCCGTGACTAATTATCAAGATAATAATGTATGTTAAGATCATTTTGGCTTGCAGTTCAGTGTACCATCTAATTGCCTTCATAAAAGTTTCCATATTTTCAGACCAAGAGCCAAACGTGACCTCACCTAATAAAGTCGTCCTCTGTACCGATCCCCCATAATGCCGTTGTGTTCTCACGTTCACCCCCAAAGCAGGGCAAGAGGTCAGAGTAACTCTAGGGGCTGAAAGGAATTCTGTGTTTTGCTCAAGGACACTTCAGTAGTCAGGTGCTCGACCCTCAGTTGAAGGACAGTTTTTACAAGTACGTACGCCTCGCCGCCCACTGTGGAATCCAGGCTTGTGACAACACAACATCTCTAGATTCATACCCATCTGGGCTCTCACCTTTGACCCTCTGTTTGAGAATCTGAACTTTATTAATATGAAATGTACTTGTTAATTAATATTCAGATTACTGGGATTAAAGTGTCTCAGGAGCAGAAAGAGGGATTCACGCTGATGAGCCTCGACTTTGTCGCCTCACGGCAAAGTGGTCGGCGTGGACGGGGCCGTGAATTAGCCCGGCAGTCAGCAGGTTGTGTTGTCTTTATTAATGGCGAGGGACCTGCGCTCTGTCTCCCTCTGTCACTCACCCTCACTCTTCCCTTCACTTCCTGGCGTGGCTCCTAATGGGCGCGCTACATCTACTCATTACTCAAGACGGATGAAATGGCTTTTTATGTGGCGCCGGTGAGCCGCCACGCTCCGAGCGGATTGAGCACATGAAGAGAAATCAGGAGCCCATTCCGGAGCGTGATAAAGCAGTGCGGGGGATTCTCTCAGCATCACCATTATGCCTGAGAAATGACTGCCCCTGCATACAATGTAGTAGTCAGACTCAGAGAGCACTGTAACAGATTTTGCGTGACGGATGGAAATGTGTTGTGCAGTTATTTTGTTCCCTGTAAGATAACAGTGGCTAAAAGCTGCAGCTAATTGCCTAAAAATGTAAATTGACTTCTAAATGAGCAGCAGATGTTAATGGCCACCTCCATCTTAATACAGGCCTACGAGCGTATGTGTGAAATGCGTTCGTCCAAACGGTTTCTTTGCCGCCGTTCCTCTTGAGTGCTTCGGCTGTTCAAATGATGAATGGGAGAGTTACAGATGAGACACATACCTGATGCCTTTGATTTGTGCGATGCTGTGGTGGGAGATCCGTGACAGAGCGGAGATTACCTGAAATAAACAAAGAGATAAACAGACATGTCAAAATGTAAGTCTTTATTGGTCATCCTTTTATTCCAAACAATGTATTTCAGGTTGCTTCTGCCTGTTTTATTGATACTCTTATCACCCTGTGATTCTGTATTTTATAATGCACACTCCAGGATCACTACACAAAAATGATTTTAAAAAACAGTCAGCAACAATGTAATACAAAGTTAAGCAGACAAAGGCGGCAATAAACCACCGGGGCAATTATAAATCAATAGTAGTCACTAGAGGTTATTGGGGGCCCCTCCTTGCTTATCATTCCTATGCAGATGACACTCAGCTCTATCTAGCTCTCTCACCCAATGACTATGGTCCTCCAGACTCCCAGAGGCCTCGAGAATGCAACAACATTTTCCTTAAGCAAAGAAAAAAAAGAAAAGAAACTAAAAGTAACAAAACGATAACGAGTAATATATTCCAGAGGGAGAGCCATTATCAAACTACTTTATATGTGCTACCAGCTAAAGGAAGAAAATGCTCATTTCAGTTGAACATTCATTGTTCTTCAAGGGGCCTTTATTGAACATTACATTTCTTAGCGACCCCTCCCAGACGTATAAAGTACCACAAAGGCCCGTGTGACAACATAATGCAGGCCACCATGTCAATGGTGACATTCAAAGACATGTGGAGCACAGTCACAGATGGACGGGTACTAATTTGGTTATATTACACACCAACACATGGTCACTAATTTCCCCCTATTGTACTTGTTTTCTATAGTTTGTTAACCTCCATACTTTCCCGTTTTTCAGTAGAAGAAGGTCAAATGTGCTTTCATTTACGGATTTAACGCTGCTCGTGAGTCACACGCAAGTGGGCTTATGGCTGTGGACTATAGACGGTGTGCTTTGCAGGGTCTACAGAGGCTAGTCCAGGAAGATGAGGAAACCACCATCGCACTCACACACACACACACACACACACACACACCCCAAAACACAAACCCCCGTCTCCTACGCCTCATTACCCACTCCTGGGGTGTATTTGGGCTTGTGACGCCGTGGCAATGCCAGATGTCCCCACGACAGGGCGGAGCAAATTGTTATCTCAACCCTCTCGTCCTCGGCAGGTGTGTCATCTGCAGCCTCTCATCGAACTCCCCTCGTCTAAACACACAATGCGCCATCTCCGCTCTTACGGCACTCGACGTTGAAGAAGAGCCGATGGGCCGGTGTGAAGAGCACACCGCCACTTTGGGACTGCGGGATACTTGCGTTGAAGCGCTTTTGACCAAAACCTTTTAACTCTCTCTATTCAAGCTGTTCTCATGTTTAACATAATGAGCTGTGTGAGAGTGGAGGGATCACGTGGGGGACTGCTATGGAGTATGTATACATCACACTCATTTACATCTGACCACTCAACGGGGGGAACCTCGACGGGGCTATTGCTCATCAGGATGATGAGAGGTTATTCCTCTCTGTCGCTAAAGACCCGCGTAATGGACAGGCATGTTCATGCTTTAGGGGCCGGTCTACCGTTTCACTGCTCCTTGACATGTATCTTAACTGACTTTTCGAGATGGAGAACAAAAAGGAAAGAGAGACAGACAAAGAGGGAGAGGCGAGCGGAGACGAGTAGATTGCTAATTTAGCTCAATGTCTGTTTAGCCAACGGTTAGGGTGTTTAATAAATCACTGCGGGTAAAGCCATTGTGCAGCTGGGTGGCATGCTGCCCACGTGGCCACGCTGCAGGGAGGATTCACATATGGCACACTGCCCCAGTATCATTAGCTCCATCTTTTTTGGTCTTATTAGCCTACATTGTCTGAGTGGAAGGGTAACAGACGGCATAATTCAAATCATAAAACATAAGAAAAGCAAAAAATAAAACCTGAACAGCTGGCTGGACGGATGGATACAGTAGGTGGATAAATTCAGTATTTAATCACAATCAATGTTTAATGCGAGTAGTGAGATCAGCTGGTTTCAGCCAGGTTCGTCCGGGTTCAAAGGGAAAGCCGAGCTGCTGGCCTCGAGCCAGAGAGGTCACAGCGGGGCCAAAGCGTGCACGGCCTGGGGAGGCCAGCCATGAACGTGCCAACACTGAGCATGCTAGCGTGACGTTCAACACATCACTTAGTGAAGTCTATTAATATTGAACCTCCAGTTTCCTGAACATTAAGGAATTTCTTCTTGTTTTTTAGTTCATGTTAAGAGTCGCACGCCATGATGGGAAAAAAAATATAACTATGTCTAAATGCTGGGAGTGCTGGGAGTGCTGTTCGTGACGCCCTCTGGCTTGGAAGAGGAAATGCTAATTTGCAATCTGCTTTCAAGGCAGCCCAGGAAGTAAAAGATCTGCCCTCGCATTGTGACAAGTTGATAACAGCATTTCATATTTATATGTTTGTGCTATTGTGTAGCGCTACAGTTTGGCTACAGACGAAACACAGGAACAGAGGGTATAGTTTGACTTCATCAAACCACATGAAGGAGTACTCCACCAAAGAAGTGCCGCCTTTCAGGCCTAGAGGGTGCGAGTGATACGCAGATCACAAGAAGATCTTCAGCGGAGTATCTCTTTAAGTGCTGACCTTTTTAAAGAACACTGTTTTTTTTGTGGAGCCTGCCTCTTTTATCGGTTTCAAAATGCCACTCTCTCTGTCTCTGTCTCAAAGGTGGCCTATCTGCCTGATTGTGCTTTCCTCTCTCTCTCTCTCTCTCTCTCTCCTCACCCTCTTCTGATCCTTTGGTTCGGCCAAAGCCTTTGAGTCTCCACACATTATTAATTTCCCTCTCATCTGGTACTCCCCGGGGGGTCTTAACTCGGGCGCTGGCCAGAGAATAAAGCTTCTTCCACCCCTCTAGGAATATGGAAAAAGACAAGTCACATGATGGAGTGATAGCTTAGATTTCTAAAGCCCCAAACCAATATCGTATCTTAATCACCGCTCTGCAGCCCCCGGGCATCCCCTTACCCACCGCCGACCCTTTCTGTCAGTCAGGAGGACGTAACTGGAGACACATGTAAAGTCAGACAGATCCACTGATGCTTGCAGTTTCTGCATGAGACTGACACGCAACATTTACGATCCGATCCACTGCATTTACAAGTTTCTACGCTCATGTGCAAGTGTGTGTGTGTGTGTGTGTGTGTGTGTGTGTGTGTGTGTGTGTGTGAGCAGGGAGATTGCATCTATGGAATAACTGCGAAGCTAAGTGTTTTGCAAACACACGCCACCCTTACACGTCTCCAGACTCGCCACATGTGGCCCCAGCTGGGGGCCAAGCGAGGCCTCAGGTGCAGGTACACACACACACACACACACACCGCAGCCAATCAGAGGACCTACAGGCCCTCGTTACCCCTGGCAACGGGGCTCGACTGAATATGCACGGTCATCAAATGCGAGTGAAATCAAGTGAAACCTGCGGCCATATGCTGTTAACAGTAGGAGGGCAGGGCTGGGATTCCATTATGTGTGACAACATGCAAAAGAGGACTATTGACAGGTCATCACAAACCGCCAATCCTGTTTATATGCGATGCATTCACAGCACGATTACATCTCGCACCGCAGATCAATGCATGTGATGGAAGTCATCCAACAAAGAGGCCGAATTAATGAAAAATTTCTCCACATTACTGTTTTCTTTCCCTTATCTCTCTCTCTCTCTCTCTCTCTCTCTCTCTGGGCTCTTCCTCCAACAACTGACTCCCTGATAGTGTGAGATATTTATGAAGTATTCACACGTTGAGAGGACAGCATTGCTCTGCTTATGCCAGCGTGGTAGGCACGAAGCAAAAGGGACACCGAGTGGGAGAACCGAGAACAGATGGCTGAGTGGGAACCCTGCGTGCCCAACATCAATAATAGACGGACAGAGGAGGGACGGCTGAGCCCGCCCCCGTGTGTGTGTGTGTGTGTCCCACTGTCCTACTGCCTCCGGGAGTTTCTGTCTTTTACAAGCCTCCTCTTATTCTCCGTCTTTTTGTTCTTTATTTGTTCTTTGAGCTTAGCGTCTTTTTTCCCCCTTTTCTTTTTCTGTATTACGCACACATTTGAAACGCACCCTTGTCTAAAATTGTGCACGTACAATAAAGCAAAAATGCTCCGTCTATAGAGGTGTATGCACATAACTTAATTGACACCCTGAGGGAATTTATTCAAATGATTCGACCTGTATTCAAAACAAATTAGTTTGCGCTGTTTTGAAAAGGGACTCTGTGTGAAGTGTTGCGAAAAAAAGCAAAACAAATTAAATAGATACATAAATAAATAACTTTAGGACAAACGTTAAAATGTGCAAAACTGCCACGGAAATAAATAAAAAAATCTTAATAAAATATGGTAAAGAGGGAAAAAAAGAGTCAAACCAGCAATGAATAACTTGAATAAAACATTACTGGATAAAAGCCTCGCTGACATTAAAGACTTTCATACCATCACAGAAACGCACTGATGACAACTGATGCTAAATATATGAATAGTGTTGGTATTTGAAGAAATAATAAACACAATTCTAATATTAATCAATAACATAACCAGAAAACATTATGATAAAACGGGTCTAACGGGTTTCGTGCGCACCTCGCCTAAGACCCACTGTGAGCAGGGAAACCACATGAACGACCGCCATTAGTCTCCCAGCATGAGCTCATGTTGAAGTTGCTGAATGCCATCAGGAGCAGGGCCCGCGCAAATCCTGATTGCAGTCAGATTGGCACCTGCCACATTGCGCTAAATCCCCCCTCAAAGCAGACCCTTCCAGCTGCTTGATTACAGCGGATTTTCACCGCGTATGTCCAGACAAGAAAAGCCTCCGGGTTGGCCTGAGGGCCAGAGAGCGTGCCACTGCTGACCCAAAGACCCCAGCAACCATCAGTGCCAGGCGAAAAAAAAATGGCTGTGCGCCTACAGAGAGCACTCAGCCCACACACGAGATGCACAGAGTCACCACTGATTGAAATTGTGGGTTAGCTTAACATCATGAAACGTGGTACTAGAGGTGTGAATGGGAGAAAAAAAAAGTTAAGCGTGCATTTCCTACAAGCATCAATATGAATTATCGATGTGAATGTGTGCAAATCCATCTCAGGGCTTATTTAGCTTTAGGACCTCGGACATTGATTTGATCTGAACCTGTGCTCCTCGGAGGAAAAAAGGGCAACCGTGGCTAATATGTGCAAATTGTACTCCATAGATCTCGTCAGCCTGGTCAACACCTGCCAATGCGCTGCAGCCGTGTCCATGACCTGTCCCATTTCACGCTAAATCAACATACATGGGTTTGCTCACTAATGCGGGACTGCCAAGGGTGTTGGTACATGCGTGCATCACAGCGCGCACCCGGTCGGAAACGCGTTCACATGTGCTGTGCACGAGCGTACGCTCTTCTTACACACACACACACACACACACACACATACATAGATCAATGGTGCACCAGTATGTGGAGCATGCAATATTGGTAAAGAGACAGTTTGTGGGAGAGATGGGGCTTAAGAGAACTTATCCAGGTGTCTAAAGGTCTAGATAAGAGGATGAAGAGAAGAAAAAAACAACATAAGTAAAACCCGTAGGCTGCACAGGCCAGGCAGAGCATCACCAGAGAAGATGCCAATTTGACCTCAGTCATTTACTGCAAAGGATGTGACTCTATATATTTAATGTGGTGATTTTGGTAACCAGTCCAAAATATTACTCCAAATCCCTGAATCTCATCTGGCATGGCTTTTCAAACACCCTCAAACTAAAGCTGAGTTCAGAGTCAAAACCAACCTAAAACATCTTATTACGGTGTGACTGCACCGTAAACTGAACAGCAGGCTATGTCATGGATTTACTCTCTTCGTGCTCGGCAGTTCATGTCACCATAAACCAAGCTAAATGGCTTGGTTAAGAGGGCGACAGGAACGCAGTGTGAATAGCTCTGCGTTACCCGCTGAGGAAATCTACATTTAAGCCGTCTGAGCCGAGCGGCATTAACAATCCTCCTACATTAGCACAGATCAAACAACAACAACGGCTCGAAGGATGCCGCCTCGTTCGGCAGCGGCGCTGATCAGATCCCTCACGATTGTTGTGCTCACAGCTTATTTGTTGCAAAGCCATGTCCATTCATAATGAATGAGGAGGCGTTGTGTGGAGAGAGCAAGAGGGCGGGAGGTTTTAGGAGTGATGGGGTGGGCGAGGGGAGCTCGCAGGCATCTGGTGACTCAGAGCTCAACGGAGCTCCCTCCACCGAGGTGGGCTCTGCTGAGCGGGCACAAAACAAAGATCTCGCTACGGCAATTTTGACAAGTCGTTCATATATGGGTTAGTGTAGAGTTATGGATTAAGAGTTCATAACTGGCATCGCATGCAAGGTTTGAATGTCTATGTGCTGATCCAACATGAAGAGTTGAAGGGTTTTTGTGAGAGCCCCCTAACAACAGGTGTCAAAAGTGATTTCTTGAAGATTGGCGAGAGGAGAAGGTGAGACTTCACTTAAATGTTACTGAAAGGCTCGGGTGTTGCTGTGATGTGATAAACGAGTGGGCCGAGAGGAAGCCGAGAGGAGCCCACAGGGTTCAATCACACAGGTGAGGTAAATAAACTCATCTCACATTTCAGTCCACCCCCTTGATTTCATCCCGCCGGGGCAATACCGCACGGCGCACGACGCGACTAGAGGGGCGTCACGGCGGTGGCAGCGGGAAAAGCTCTGCACGCGGCAAATCACGGACAACGCCCGCACTCACACGTATGTGAACAAAACAGCTAGCTCTTTAGGGACACGGTGGCAGCTGACAAAACAGCAAACAGTGTGAACAAGCGATGTAGGACAACACCCCCCCCCCCCCCCTTCCCCCATGTAGAGGAATTCTTGAGCCAAACCGAGCTGATGCCTTTCACAGAAACGCAGAGGCTGAACACAGAGCATGAAATGATCTCGCAATGGGCTGAAAATGCAACTGTGATAGAAGGTGAGGGCTGAGCCAACAAAAACACAGACGAAAGAAAAAAGAAAAGAAAAATCACAAATGGGGAAAATTCATCTGCGAGACGAATGTTCATTATAAAGCCATTACAAAGAGGGGGGGGGGGGTGTTATCACTTAGAGGGCGTCTCTGGTCTTTGGCTGCAGGTTACCCTGCAGTTAGAAATGAGCCGAGATCAGACACACAATCTGTCCGTTGCTGCTTCTCCAACAAAACAGCGGGGCCATTTCTTGCACTATCACGAACTCAACACACTGCTGAGCGAACAACAAACACAATCCTGTAAAGTTCCTGTAAGTGCTGCAAGGGCTCCACTAAAACAAAAATAGAAGGAGGAAATGAGAAAATGTGTGTGTGTGTGCGTGTGCATGGGTGTAACGATCTGTGACTGCATGCGTGTTTCGGTTGGCCCAGTTTTTTTTTTATTGTTTTGTTTTGTGCCTGTTCCCAACATTTGACATTTCCATGCCAGAAGGGCCCGGACCTCCCGCTGCGACACAAAGTTCCAGAGTGTCGTGTCATGTTAGAAAATCTTTGATCAGCTGTTACGAGCCGTGACATTATAATCGGCGGCATGTGCAAAAGGCTCGCACGGGGCAATCTACGACAAAATGCGTCATTTTAATGCCATTTGTGGTCGAGTTGAAACGCAAAATACAAACAGCTCGGAAAGACGCTCACATGCAATTGTTGTGCAGTGAAGCAAAAGTGTGTCAACTGGAATCCAAAACGTCTGTGATGGGGCTCAATGCTCTATTAAGAAACCTGGATCACTGGATTAGAACTTGATCAATACAGAAGCAAGGTAATATCGTCCCAAATATGGGGTCATCAGAGATACTGATGTATGTTGGCAGATATGCAACGACAAAAAAAAACTTGCAACTGGATGCTTTGTTGGCAGAATTATTATGTATTCCTGGTTTATTTTGAGCAATGCTAGTGTGAGGACTTTAGGCATGAAATTGTATGTCATTCAGTTTGATGGTCAGTCCACCACTATGATTGAATGGATTGCCATGAAATTCTGTATAGACATGCATGGTCTCCAGAGGATGAAGCCTACAGATTTTGGTAATTCCCCTGATTTGTTTCTGCAGCTTTGCCAGCAGGTCATGGTTTTAACTTATCCTGTGATGAATTTCAACATCTACTGGATTGGACTATCCCAACATTCTGCAGGGGCATTCATGGTTGCCAGATGATGTACCTTATTTACTTTGGTAATCCCCGACTTTTCCTCTAGCGCCACCGTGTTGACATCTATGGTTTTGTAAAATGTCTCAACAATTATTAGATGGTTTGGCATTTGATAAAGCCCTTACCATTTAGCGTCTCAGTCTCTGTACTTTGTGTTTGGTGCCAATTAGCAAATGTTAGCATGCTAGCAAGCTAAACTAAGATGTTGAACATGGTAAACATCATACATGTTTCACTGTGGAGAAACTAAATATGTCCACTGCTGTTCCCCAAAGCATCTTTGGACCCCCATATTGGACAAAAGGCAAAGAGATGGGAGCTTAGCTAACCCAGCTAACCAACTCTACAGCATGCTCCTCACTAATGGAGCCCAAATCATTATTTTGTTGCAGCTGTTTACATTCCTCCTGATGCAATACATACAGGATTCATACACATCTGTTTCGTTATGTTCTTCTTGTGAAGCAAATCAGCTACAACTGCACTACCGCTGTGTCGCATAATGACGACAAATGATCATTGAATAATTGAACTGTTCACCTCTTCGTCTCTGGTTCTATACATATGTATATGCACATGAGGCAGATGCATTTGCAATATGCATGAGTGTCCTGTCAGATGCATATTTGTACAAATGTGAGCGCATACCTTGCATCATGTCGGTCCGCGGATCTCCTGGAGTTGCAGCATTTTTATTTTTTTAGGCCTATAATTAGTTTCGTCTGCTATCTGTTTGCAGAGCAGTTACGGTCAGGTTGCCGTACGGCACAACACCGTCTGGCTCACATCTCAACAGCAAACAATTGCTGCCGTCAGACAATCCATTAGCCATCACACACGCCTATGCTCCTCATGATTCTGCTGGGGCGGTCTAACACAGCAAGAAAACTGTTGTTACTACAAGCACAGAAATGTGAAAATAAAAGAGAGTTATGATTTAGGTTGAGTATGCACTGTAGAAAGCAATGTAATGATGATAAAGTAACCAATTAAAAATAGTTTTTTTGTCCCTCCACCTAATGGCAAAAGGAAAAGAATGCAAGCTTCTCTCTCTCTCTTCCAGGACAATCTCTTGTCAGGAGAATAAACATTACACGCTTTATCTCAAACACTTAAGTTTCTCTTGCAAGAAATAAACAAAAGAAGTCGACTAGAACTGTTCTTTTTCCTCGTGACCTTTTCCACAGACACACGCCACAACATTTTAATAGTTGAAGTAGGTGTGCCGCAGCTTTTGTAACGCAGAGATAGATAGAAAAACAGGCTCTAATTGAGAAGCCTGCAGATCAACAGAGGGCATTCAGTATCTAACCTAGAGGGGGTGATTCTAACATTATTTCCTCTTTAAAGGTCCGGTGTGGAGGATCTAGCGGCATCTAGCTGTGAGGTCGGAGAGCGCAGCCAGCTGAAAAACTCCTCCGCTCACCCAAGCGTGTCAGAGAGATGTAAGGTGGCCCCTTCAGGTAACGTTAAAAAAAAAAGCAAAAGGGCCTCTCTAGAGCACCGCTTCTCTTTGCAAGGTTGTACCAACCTCATCATTGTTAAACGCCGCGGTAAAGTGAGCCACAGACTACCTATTAGAGTCTTTTATATTGTAATGGACTCTCCATCCATCCATCCATATCCGCTTATCCGGGGCCGGATCGCAGGAGCAGCAGGTCTAGTAGGGTATTCCAGACGTCCCCCCCCCCCCCCCGCCAGCAAACTGCAAGGACATAATTCACCATAACTTGCAGTTTCGTGCCTTTTTCTGTGTTGTTTTCCCTTCACACTGACACGGCCCCTAAAGAGCAACAGTGTGCAGCTATGGTAACGCAGTGTGTTTGGAGGAACGTTTCTCTTCAATGGTTGGTTTGTAGCGTTGGTTTATCGTTAAATATCACAGAAAGAACATGAAAGAGAACATGTATATGCATCATTCAGGTCCGTCGCCTCACCCGGGGGCCATCCATACCATAATAACATCTCTGGAAGGTATCTTAGAAGCAACACACTTCAGATGGAGGCTGGCATCACCACGGTTTTGCACTCCACAGTTTTTTTTCATAATTTCATGACTATAATCTCTCAAATGTATCTTTTTTTTTTTTTCTCTTGTAAATTTGCCACTTTAATCTCAGAGAATATCCAAGTTTTTATTTCTCGTAAATTAACAAAATTCAGTTTTTTATCAGAATATTAACCGTAATTATATATTTTTTCCTAAAATGGCCTTATCATGCCCTCGCACATTATACACTAATGAAAACATAGTTCTGCTAATAGACCCCACCTAAATCCTAAGAGATTAGAGATACATTGAATATGAATATGTTTCCTAGTTGACAGAAAAATGAAGCCATTTTTCTATTGTTGCAGTTTTTTAAACGTGGCCAAACGATTTCTTTTTTTTAATGGTTTCCGATTTATCTGCACGAGTGTGTGCATCAGAGATGATCCCTCACACGAAGCTGTTACTGCGGGCGTGTGGAGACACAAGGGTTTGAGGCTTTGAAGCAGGTTGTGGCGATAAGGACAGACTGAGGATCACGGGATGAAACGGGATTTCTCATGATGTGGTGGGACTGGAATGATGAGGCTAATACTTCCGCATAGTCCTTATCAAACAAAGGCACCTGAGCCTGTGTGTGTGTGTGTGTGTGTGTGTGTGTGTGTGCGTGTGTGTGTGTGTGATTGATGTGTGGGACTGGGGCACATGATGGTCCAGCACATGTCTGTCTGACAGAGAGCACTGGGAGAATGAATGGGATTAGACCAACATGCGTAATCCAGCTGGCCTGTGGGAGGAAGGTCTACCCACAACACACTGCAGGAGGAGATAAGGAAGTTGGGGGGGGGTTAAACCATCACATCATAGTTTTCATCAAAAGCTTATTTCAAATCAGAATTCAACCAATGTGACAGATGAAGTCTACTCATTATGGGGAGTACTACTCAGCCTGTCTGAGAAAAATAACCCTGATGATATCGGCGCACGCTCAGCTTTAAAAGATGTGGGTCTAATGAAAAGACGCTAATGGTTGCATTATGGGAAATGTAAGATCCGACAGCTAAAGGACAATGAATCAGGATATCTCTGCCCCAGTCCTGTTTATCTTGACACTCCTTTCTCAATCTGCCAGTAGCAGGTCTGTCAACTTTACGGAGGTTCTTTGATCAATTTTGATAAAACACAATGTATTCATTTTTATTCTCTCAAGACACATTATTATTGAATTATTAAATTATTTTTCTCTAAAGATAAATAAATCTATTTCGGAATTTGGTCATTTAAGAACGGAATTCTACAAATTCTTAAAAAGTTAAATCAAACATTTGATTATTTTGTGAGTCATAACCTTGGCCGTCTAAATCATCACCTATGGTCTCAGGTTACATGACTTTAACTTCAGATATACAACATCTTAAATGTGACGTCATGAATGCAGTGAGCATTAAAAACACCGTTGATCGGCAAGTGTCTGTCTATAGGTTTTCCATATATTTGACATGTGTGTATACACATGTCAAAATCATGTTGAAATGCATGTGAGCAAACCCACGTTTTATTCCACACGATGCAACCGCATGTGCATGCCAACGTACTCTACATGTGCACACATGCACGCATACTTATCCACAGAGGGGTGAGGTAACAAACATCACAGCGTAGCATCTGCCTAGAGTCCGACAGCATTCTTGCTGTGCTCTGTAGACTCTCGTGCAATAATAATAATAATAACTACTCCATTGTCTTCTGTCTGGATCTCCAGGTGATGTGATGGTTGGATTTTCTTCAGCTTCTGTCTTTCTAACTGTATTCACTGCTGAATCAGTTTGACATCCTGGATACTTCCATCAAACCCACATTGTACACTCTTCTGACTGCTTCTCTCGGACGTCGCTTTTTAATAATATTTATTCAGGGAGTGCATTTAGAGACAGTGTGGTCTCCATGGTAACTCTGACAGCTTGGTTGAGTAGCAGCAGGGGTGGGGGGGCGGAGCTTAGCGAAGGGTCAATATTCCCACACGGAAGCTTTTTATTACCACCACTAATATTTCACTATCAGCCAACATGAACATGAAGTGATGCATTTCTGACTACCGTTTTTATATGCACATGCCTGCAGTGAGCGCTGATGCACAATCACACTTTGAGTTAAAGCCCCTCACGAGTGCGCAGCTTATTGGTGTCCTTTGTTTAATCCACAAGCAGAAGGCGTTCCCTGGTCTGAATGTAAGTCCCGCTCCCCGGTTCTACAGAGAAGAAGTATTTGTGGAAGATGAATCCTACAGAGACCCAACGGTGCTTTATACTCTGGGTACAGAGATACAGATGATCTGTTTTCCCACTCCGTCTTCTCGACTCAGCCAACGTTCTCGTCTCTCTAACACCCTTATCAAGCAACACAATGTTTACCCAGTGGGAGAGATGCATGTCGCCATAGCTACCTTTATATTCATCTTCAGAAAGTCAAGTGGCATTCATAGCAGGGAGAGAGGAGAGGATAAGCCGGGACCCCTGCCATCTAAAACATGACGTCATTTGAAAAAGGATAAAGCTTTTATTGCATTCATTACCACAGCATGTCTTGACGCCTCAACAATACAGCTTTGCTCTCAGTTTTATATATATATTGGGAGGCAATGTTGTAAATATTAGTTCTCTATGACATTACTTTATTTTCCTTTGAATTATAAAAAGTGCATTTGAGAGAAAAAGAGAGCGGGAGGGTGAGGAAAAGGGGAAGGAACTTACGATAGCCCAGTGTGATAGATGCCTTTAGTGGAGCAGTGAAGGAAACACTGACCAGAGGGCTCTTCTGATTGGCCAGAAGGATGTTTCCATGGGAGCAGTGAAAGTGACAACTGAACAAAGGGCTTCCATTACAGGGCATGTCCCCTTTCACTATGCTTCTATTAGGGCTCTGGCTGTGGGACACCTTTTGCTGCTGACTGATGAAGAGGAGCACAAGGCAACAGGGAGCGATCTGAACTAGCAAGGCAGGATTCTTCCACTGCTGCGCCGAAGTGTCAAAATGATATCAGAAGCAAAAATTGATAAAGTGGAGGTTGAGTGGTTGTTGCTCGAGGGTACAAAGTGCTTGTTTGCTTTTTTTTGCTCACACAAAATGTAGATATTCAGTTTGAAAAGTAATATATAGTAATAAGTAAACTATTTAAAGTAAGTTTAATTCAGTAGAATATAGAAATAATCTATATAATAATAAAACAATTGAAAAAGACAGAGAGAGAGAGAGACAGAGAGAGAATGAACTATCAAGTCTTTTCAATCTGAACAAGATGCGTCTATCCATGAATCCCAATCACTGGTTAATTGGAAGCGCTTTCATTGGAACTTAATTATCATGAATTACGCCATATTACTCAATGGAGGACATAATCATAATCCTTCAGACTTTAATGACTTTGCAGAAGAGGGAACTACAAAGGAGAATTCCAATGTGGAACTGAATAAAAATCCTTGATGGGGGGGAAGGCCTACAATTCTGTACCAAGAGAAATGCCAATTACAGTCCCACAAAGAGCTGACAAATGGAATAAGATCTGTCAATGAGCCGAAAGAGGGCCGCGCAACAACTTAAAAGAGTGCTGATTGATTTCAACATCCAACCAAACAAGACACCATAGTCAACAAGAGAGGAAGAAAAAAAGTCTAATACGCATTGTTTCAGCTATTGATTGGTTACAATTTCAGAATAAAAGTCAAAATGACTGACCAAATGTATCAATAAGAGTGAAAGATAACCTTTGTATTGTGTCTAAAATTAATTTTAGACACAATAAATTGGAGACTTGTGGAGTCATTCATCAAGTCCACAAACATGCTTCAAACAAAGATTTCTTCCAGAATTTACGCTGCTGGCAAGTCATGAATAAAATCTGCTGTTTGCAAGGAAACCACAGTAAATGTAATGAAAACGACAGATTGAATATGAAAACCTCCTTAATGCAGCTCAAGGCTTAAAACGTCCGTGAATATCCACACAAACAATCTTCCTTACCTCAGCTTTACATTATTCATGAGCTCAGAGGATCTAGGCAATACAATGCGTCTGCCTCGTGGCTGCATATGGCTCCGTATAAAGGGATGTGGGGATCCATAGACCACAGACCCTAACCACACACATCACATGTGCCTTCATTGTGCGCCTGTCTGTGGGTCAGCTGTACATGAATTCTGCACATGTGAATGCATTCGTGAAAAAGCTCTGTACTTGTCGAATGCAACAGGACTGACGTGAGCTGTCCACAAGTGTAAAGAATGTGTCAATCAAAGTCAGGAGGATCAACGAAGGACTCACAGTTACTGAGTCTCTGTCCGGGAGCTGTTTCATCATCACACAACACTAACTGAAGATACAATAGATGACTTATATAATACAGTGTGCACATTACTGATGGAACTGCTTTGGATTAAAAACAAATGATGATAAACCTTTCCTCTAATAAGTCAGTTATTTTTAAGTGAAAATTGTTACAAAATACACAAATGAACCTGAAGTTTAACATACTGCAGGCAGGGCACACACAACTGAGATATTCATCTATCAATCAATCAGTGAAATAATGATTAAAACAACCTAAAAAAACAAAACAGATTTTGTTTCCAAAATGCAAGTAGCTTTAGCTGGTTTACAACTGAAACGGAGTCATCTATGAGTGCCAATGTACCAACCAGAAAACCAACCAACCAACCAAAACCTAACCAACCAACCAACACCTAACCAAAAACCAACCAACCAACCAACCAACCAACCAACCAACCAACCAAAACCTAATCAAAAACCAACCAACCAACCAACCAACCAACCAAAACCTAACCAACCAACCAAAACCTAATCAAAAACCAACCAACCAACCAAAACCTAACCAACCAACCAACCAACCAACCAAAACCTAACCAACCAACCAACACCTAACCAAAAACCAACCAACCAACCAACCAACCAACCAACCAAAACCTAATCAAAAACCAACCAACCAACCAACCAACCAACCAACCAAAACCTAACCAACCAACCAACCAACCAAAACCTAATCAAAAACCAACCAACCAACCAAAACCTAACCAACCAACCAACCAACCAACCAACCAACCAAAACCTAACCAAAAACCAACCAACCAACCAACCAACCAACCAAAACCTAACCAACCAACCAACCAACCAAAACCTAACCAAAAACCAACCAACCAACCAACCAACCAACCAAAACCTAACCAACCAACCAACCAACCAAAACCTAACCAAAAACCAACCAACCAACCAACCAACCAACCAACCAACCAACCAACCAACCAACCAAAACCTAACCAACCAACCAACCAACCAAAACCTAATCAAAAACCAACCAACCAACCAACCAACCAACCAACCAAAACCTAACCAAAAACCAACAAACCAACTAAAGAAACAGCCAGACAAAACAACCAACTAACAAGAAAACAACCAAAAACCCACCAACCAACCAGACAACCAATCTACCAACCAAAAACAAACTAAACTAGGTAAAACAATAGGGTGATAGGTTGAACAACAGCTGGATATTACGACAGGTTAACAGCTATTTACCTATAACTAAATAGCTCTAGCCATTTTGATGATTTTTAACATAAAACTAGAGCTGCAACAATGTACCTATTAGGTTTCAACTACTAAATCAATCGCCTACATGTCAACGATTAACTCCATCACAAACTATTTTGAGAATGGATGAATTGGTTTGAGTACATTTTTAATAAAAAATTAAAAAGTCTAAATTCTCTGATTTCAGCTTCATCAATGTGAATATGTTCTGGTCTCCTCTCAGTAAACTCAATATCATTGAGTGGTGGACAAAACAAGACTTTTCTGAGGATGTCATCTTGGGGTTTGGAACACTGATCAACATTGTTAACCATTTTATAATATTTTATAGACCATATAACTGATCGTTAGATTCATCGACAATGAAAATAATACTAAGTTGCAGCCCTGCATGTAACTATACTATACTCACATCGTATAGTAACCATAGAACCACATGTTTACATAATGACGCATGTGCACATTCTGAGGCGAAACGTACAATAAAACGTCCATGTGTCATGGCGGTTGTGACAAGGCAGTCTTGTAGAATGGTGAAACAGGACCTTGAAGTGAGTGGTCCGCAAGGAAATAAACAAACAAATCGAAGGTTCCCATCAAATGTTTTACCCATGTTGCGCGCTTTTGGGGTTAGTGATACAAAAATGCTTTTTATGCAAAATTAAAATAGAAACATTTTAAAATGAGTGTTTGTGATGTTAAATAAAACTGGAACAGTGCATAACAAAATGCATAGCATGCAAAGATATCAAACTAAATCATTCACTCGGATCCCTTTTGACCCGTGTTGTGCGTCAGCGGGTTAACAAGCAAAGTTCAGTAAAGGTTGAATAAATCAACTCTCTGATGCGTTTGTGGGCTGTATGGCCCATACAGTATGTGTGAGAATAAGTGTTTCCATCTGCGCCTACAGATGGGCATGTTCACATGCTGTGCCTCGGTGTACGTGTGCTACAAACACACACACGCAGACTAACGGATGCACAAATGCATCGAACATTACGTGTGTGTGTGTGTGTGTGTGTGGGATGTAATGTGCATCAGAACGAGAGGCAATTTAGCAATTTAGTCAAGTCTACATACTTTGTCTTAGCGGCGTCAGTGCAGGGGCATGCTGATCATTCACAGGTTTGCCAATCACACAGTGACACATGTTGGTGCCGCCACATCCTCACATTCAGTCAGAAGAAGAGGGGGAGGGAATCTTCTCTCCCAGTCTAACACGTGCCTGGCAGAGACGCGAGGAAGTTGGAAAGTGTGAAATGAGCCGGGGGTTTGTGGGGAGGGGAAAGATATGCCAAGTCCGACATCATCTATCAGATTGCTGGAGCGGTGTGACATACCATGGACAGAGTGTGCAATGTCTTAGAGGCAACTACCGGCTTCTGACAACGGGGTTGTGTGTATTCTTGTTTGGTTGTTGCACTACTGGAAAGTTTATTTTTGACAGTAAAAGATTCAACCATTATAAAAAAACAACAGATTTAAATCAAGTTTCTGTCTGTGTTTTATGAAAATCATGAATACATGATCAAGCTCAACACGGCACTTTGGGTTTCCCACAAAGTGATGCTGTTTTCTGCTGCAAGAGCACACTCATCCCCTCAGTTTACAGTTTAATACTGTAATACTGGGAGTTCAAACAAAGCTGTTTTGAGAAAAAAAATGGTGAGAAAAAGGAAATGAGCTGCTCATTAGTCACCAAAGTCCCTCAAACGTAGTAAAAAAAAAAAACTACAGGGTTTTAGATACCAATGCCATTTAAAAAAAAAAATAGAAATTAAAATAAGGATTCTCTGTGCCAACTGTTTAAATTCCTTATGTATGAAAGGTATGGTACATCAGTTCAAGATTCACAGTTTGGCAACGGAACGTGTGACCTGACAGGAAACCCTCACCCCCAATCACACTGTGGAGGCAAAGAAATGAAAAAAAGACTACTGTATCACACCAGGGGGGCATTCACAGCATGCTACTGAGGATCAAAGGTGTCATGTGTGTGTGTGTGTGTGTGTGTGTGTGTGTGGGTGTGTGTGTATCAATTGAAGTGTCACCGCAGACTTATTCAAAGATCTCAGGGGTAGGCCCCGGATCTCTACTGACCCCGGAATCACCCCTGTTGTTCAGGGTGACGGAGAGGTTACAGGAGCGTTAGCAGAGCTGACAGACTGAAGCTCACACATGTGCTGCACATCAATAACAACTCGGGGCGAAGAACTCGCTGCGTTCATGTCATATCATTAAGGCTGTAAAAGTCAAGCAGCCGAGTAGGAAAAAAATGTAAAAAATCACATCTGTCCTCTAGCTTGCTGTAATTAAGAGTCTGAGACATGGGATATTTATGCCAACTATGCAATATCCTAAACTTTCTTTAAAAAAAATGGGCGCAAAACCAGATCAATGGATGGTTAATAACGACGAGTACGCCTGCACTGTTTGTTTACATCCAGTTAAACAAAAGAATGTTGTCGATTTTTCTCCCCACTGAAATCGCGTGAATGCATCAAATGTTCAAAGCGAAGGGAGCAGTGGCTGCAGCGAATGCGAGGAAAAACAAGCATTGCTACGTTGTATTTCAGCCAAAGTACATGCAGTTGAAAAAATACAAAAACTACAAAGGATTACATTAGTGTCGGGGTACGGCGCGTGTTCAGGAACTGGATGAAGGCCATTTGGATCGCACGTTAAGAGGACACCTTTGAGCGCTTTGAGTCTCCTCGCAGCGCTCCATCGGCACAGGCTGAATGTGTGGGAGTGAAATGTTAAAAGGTGGGAGGAGGTGTTATTTTTGGAGGATGATTATGTCAGTTCAGATCTGACAGCCCACAGCCAAACTTCAAAAGCACTCATTTCTTATGAATGTCCTCTCTGAAGGGGGAGACAATGCATCTCGGCCCCAGGGGAGTGGTCACCAAGTGCATATGCAATGCATGTGCGTGAATGTGTGTGCTCCTCCGTGCATGAATGTGTGTGATGGATCAAAAGGGGGCAAAAAAAAAAATGAAATCCAGAAAGAATAAATTGGGTCCTCTTGGCTCTGCCACTCTATATGATGTCCTACACAACAGCAAGTGAAAGATGCCCCTCCCCCTCCTCCTCCCCAAACCCGAGTTCACGAACCGTGAAAGAACGACACATCTAAACCGGAGCGACGGGAGCAGAGAGACCGCCGTGTCACATCGGACGGAGGGGGCCGAGGTTTCTGCCCGTTAACCTTTCGGCCAGATGCAATCAGCCGACGGCGCCAGTCGACGTGCGGCGTCACCGTCGCACATCCAGGCTCCCACCCTTATAGTCTTAACTCCCCCTTTCCCGCCTCCCCCTCGCTGCTTCTCACTGAATATTTTCACATGCCGTGACTCTGAAAACACTGTTAACAGCCCGTGCGACAGCGAGAAAGCGTGAGTGTGAGAAATAAGAGTGTGTGTGCGTGGTGTGTGATGTGGTTTGAGCTCCAGGCTACGCCAACCGACCGGGGCTCGTCAGCCAATGTGAACAGACACCAAAAAAAAAAAAAAAAAGAATAATGCATGCTGATGAGGGGCCGGGGTGTGGGCTGAGGCTTGAAAAGTTAGGTGGCCTCCATTGCATGGCTCCACGCGGGTGAATAATTCCCTCTCATGAGGCGGACTAATGTCTCCGCCGGTGCCAGCATGCCACTCAGGAGCACCGTGGCATTTTGTTGCTGCCACACTTAGCAGCTTAGATCTCCGTCCTCGCTCCGCAAACATAGATAGAAATATGAACAAGTCCATCGCATGCAAATGTAACTCAGGCAATTGATTGAAATTCTACCCGTGATTCATTGGCCATTCTTTTCAGCTGCATTGGCTGCTGCAAGACGCTGGAGAAAGGGAAGCAGCCAGCGGGTCGATGTTTGCCAAGTGTTTGACATGATATGTGTGGGCGGTCACTTCCATCATTGTCGGTTTTCATGATGGCTTTAATTGCTATTAAAAAATGGCGCAATTTGTAAATGGAAACCGTTAATTGTTCACAATTTCTTTCATATTAATGGGAGCAATTCTTCTCAGCCAAATATTAAATCTATTGTCGGAAAATAAATGGTAGAATGCAATATTGTGAATATAATGAATGATTTCTGTCCTGAGCTGACTGTATTAAGAAATCAACATCCATTTATAATAGAAAAATATATATATATATATTTGAAAAGCAATGCCATATCAATCTGCCACGATGTATTTGAGCCCCGTTTGCTGTGGAGCAGAGCTCAGAGCAGCGGGGATGGAGTGTGAGGGGGGATGTTTAGAGACGGAGGCTGCCGGCTCGAGCAGAGCGCGGTTAGATAAGTGCGGGAAGCTGAAGCTCCATACGGCTTCTGTGGTCGCAATGCAAACACTCGCTACGGTTCGGATGGGAGCTCCCTAAACAGGATGTGGGGAGTTATGGTGTTTTCACTTCTGTGCGTGCACTCGAGCGTGTGTGTGTGTGTATGTCTGCTTGCAAATTTCCATAAGAGCTGTATTTTTGAGCACGAGAGAAGAAAATGCTACTGAAAGGGTTCACCACAGCCTGACTGTCACTCTCAGGTGGGCGGGGCCAGCTTAAAAAAATGATGGTGTACGTTGTGTTTGCTAAGGACAACATTTATGTTAAAACCAAAATTGTGGAAAAATGGACACGACAGGGAGACACAAATCTCCTGGAGATGATCAGCATGTGGGAAGCACTCGCTGACTCCACCCAAGATGAAAACACATTTAAAAAACATTATGGCAAAAAAAAAGAAAAGAAAAAATGTTGGATATAAAAGGAAAATCTAACCCTCCACTGCGCCTGTCTTTATTTTTAATACAGTGGAGTCACCGAGGGCCTTTTGGGATTAGTTTAAATTTGCTCTTCCACAATGTGCTCACTGTTGGTGGACTACAATCCCACCGATTGTTACTACATGGACATAATAGGCCTTGGACAGCGCTCCTATATCCTGGAACACACTTGAACAAGTCTGGGCCCATATAAAAGGTCCATGGCATTAGGACATGCTATTGAAACATGAAAGAAATCCATTCTCTAGACATTCTGTGCTGGCCAGGGTGCTGGGATGCCATTCATTCTGCGTAGGATCAATAAATACCATATAATGCATCATACAGACAGTACAGAGTGCTTTAGTGTACAATGACCACACTCATCCTGGTCGATGGATGATTTACGAGAACTTATCGGCACCGAGCAAAAGCCTCACAGGAGCAGAAGTGCCAACATCTTTTCAGAGCAGTCAGAGCTTAGAAATGAAAATGAACGTTTACTTTTCTTCCTGTTTCTTAGCAGGCAGAAATACATTTTTCACAGTTTGATGGCAACATAGGATGTTTTCACACTTGGTCTAAATACTAGAACCCAGGTTAGTGTCTTGAATGAGGCGGGTTCATTACTTCCAGTGCATTCTTTCCACATTACAATCCCTCGAAACCGTGGACTGATCATGTGACACGTATCCGTGTAAAAAACAGCAAACACAGCAAAGTATTATTTTTTCAGAGCAACATGTATTCAACTCAACGAATGGCGTGTTTAAAACAACGACTAACGACATTAATGTGTCCTGTACCAATCGTGTTGTTCAGCTACCAGCATACGGGATTTTAAAATAGGTGTGGACTTAAATAGGACCGTGCCACAGCTTGATCAACCAACATTTTGTGGTGGATATGAAAAAAAAAGAAAAAAAACGGCTCTCGGGAACACATCCAAGTGCAACAACAGCTTTCACACTTCACCGAACTTCTCAAACTCGCTGGGAAAAAACGGCCTCGGGTCTTGAAAAATGGACCCTGTGTGTGTTAATAGAATGTTTTCAGCTCACTTATTCCACTCATAGAGGGATTTACACCACTGCTCTTCCAGATACAACCTTGTGCCTCTAGAGCCTTTTCAATACCACCAACCCATTAAACATTCCTCAGTAGCGTTGGATGACTTCAGATTGAAAAAAAAAAAAAAAAAAAAAGGTTGATCAGTCCGCTCCTTCAGACGTAGAGGCAGACGTCGTACTTCTAGGGGCAGGAGCCGCCAGGCTGTCGTCCCTGCTGCTGCTGCTGCTGCTGCTGCTGCCAGACACATGCGTCCTCGCCAACTGCCTCACTTACCCTAATGAAAAACAAACTCCGCTCTGCCCCAGGGGGGACGGCCCGTTGAACAGTCTGATTTAGGCAATGGGCTCGCAACGCGCGGCGAAGCTTTTAGAATAGTGACGGGAGACCCGACCGACTTGTTTGATGCGATTATTTTCGAGAGGGCTGAGAGCTCGTGATGAAACCCCCACAGTGACGTACAGCAGCCCCAGTGGTGATGGTGAACGGTTAACCGTTCTCTTCCCCTTCTCTAAACAAAGAGAGAGCAAGCGTTAGGCCAGAGAGATGAAAACATCACTGGTGTGTGGATGTGTGATGGGCTGTGTAGCACAAGTCTAGGCCACAAGGCCTCACTGGAGGAGGTCTGAATCTCTTCCATCCCCTTGTGGCAGTTGGAAGCATTTCTAAGGAGGAATCCCTTTACCAGACGACTGGAGAGAGAGAGAGAGAGAGACACACATCACAGTCTGAGACAGCTCACTGTGTCGGCTGGAGCAGACAGAGGCTCATTATGGGTCCACATTCAGCATGTCTCACCAGGGACCGCATGGAAGGGACTGGGGGAGGGGGGAGGATACAGAATCGGGGATCCGTAATAAGGACTTTTTTTCTTCTTAGTTTCCAAAAAAAAAGTAGCAGACAGAGGAGTCCGTGGTGGATCAGAGGCACAGCGATAAAAGGGTGTTCCAAGAGTCAGCTAGAAGAGGGAAGATGTGGCTCGTTGAGGAATTACTTGGCTACTAGCGCGGGGGCCCGTTAGGGGCGTGGCCGCTCAGAGCAGAGTCAAAGATGTACCCGGGCTGTATCGCAGCCTCCTCCGCTCAACTCCGGTGGAGTTTAGGACCATTAGTGGTGCTGTACAGACATGGTTTGAAGAGCTGGGCCATATGTTGTTTTTATCTTTCAGACACGAGCATATGCCACAAATGCAACGATAGAAGAAACGTAAAAAAAAAAAGGTAAAACAAGTTTTTATTGTGAAAAACGCTGAATGTAAACATCTCAAAATACCCTCATTATGATGAAAAGATAATGAAGGCAAAACTCAGAGAAAAAGGCTTCTAAGTAAAGTAGTGGTTGTCAACCTTTGTGGTCAGGACCCAGAGGGAGCTCTCAATTATTCATTTGGCACTTTTTGTACAGGCGAGTGAAACGAGTAAACTTCCTCTTTCTCAAGCCGACGACGAAATGTCAGGCTGACGACGGATGAGCTCCGGGGCTCGCTGCCTCGCGGGACCTCATGATAGTGAATGTCTCTTTACCGGACCCACTGTCATGCTTGGTCTCATCCTCTCTCTTTCAGACTGAAAAACGCAGGAAAACCCTCCCTCAGCGGCACAATAACCCTTTGTTATCCCCAATAAAAGGAGAAACTCATAAGGTTCTCTATCTTGACGGGAATGCGAACAGAAAGGCGGGGTTTGCAGCCCAGTCGCCGGCTTTTCCTTTTTTTCTCCCACACACTTTTGACACGGCTTTCAAACCAGGGAAACCCATTAAGTTGTCAGTTGTCGCAAAGTGCTGGGAAAGCACACGTCTCACCTGTCTAATTCTATCGCTAAACCACGCTCTCTTCCATAAAGCCGGTGCTGTTGGACGGCATGAGAAAGGCTATGGAATCCCTATTGCTCTATAAGGCCATTCTCACGACCACCTGCCATTTCCCTGTACCACTTAAGAGGAACAAAGGGGTGTACGCATCTTAATAATGGAAGACAATCTGCAGCAGGGCCACCGCCAGAAAAGGACTTAGTCTGTTATATCCCCTTCCACTCGTTGGTGAGAAAGCCATCTCATGAAGTAGACATCATTTTCTTTGCTTTATTGGGTGCTTGTCTCTCAAACTTGCTTGTGCACGCAAGGATTGGTAAAAAAATAACAGATTTTACCGGTCAAAACCAGCCTGTCCTCATTCACACACTTATTAGTACAAATGAATACTCCTGATGTCCACTTGATGCTGTTTCCCTGAGCCCACCAGCCATCAGAGCATGTCATCCAGAATCTTTCTCAAAATCACAAATCATAAAACGAAGTGCACGCGCGAAACACACAGAACACCATCGAGGCAATATCCCGCCCTTCAACTCTGCCACCTCAATGGCGTTGCTGGTGTCGGGGGATTGTCATCGAGTGGGTCGCACGACCAGCAATTCTTCTTTTTTTTCCCAGCTGGTTTTGTCATTGATGTGACAGCTCATCTCACTGAGCCTGACACTGACCCGTCTCAGACAGTAACCCAAATGACAACAACCTGGAGTGGACAGGACAGCTACATATACACAGTTCACACACAGGCACGAAAGTTGTCAAGAAAATAAGCACGCGGAGACGCACAGGAAAAACGGCTTGGACAGAGGCACGCACAAACGCATACGTGCACACGCACACACACACACACACGCACGCACACACACACACACTCCTGGGGACAAACTTGAAGAGACAGTGACACTCTCAATAACCCTGAATCTAGGGGACGTGAGGGAATCTGACAAGAAGTCCTGTCATCCAGGGGGGGTCGGAGGCTACTCGGAGCCGAGGCTATTACCGATCTTTTCATTCAATCTCTGGGGAAAACCACCACATCCACACAACAAGCACAGGCATACCTTTTATCTATTCAGTCTTACTTCAGAGCAGGTCCTTGCTAATGACTCTCTAATGAGCGCTCGTGTTCATTGTATGCGTGTGCGCCTACACACATTATAGATGGCGTTTTTTTTTTTGCGCAATCCAATATGCGTCTCATTGCTGCAGGGAAGGGCACTCAGGATGATGCAATCTGGCCACAAGGCCTCTGACATGACACCAGCGGACAGATCTGGCAACCGCAAGCGCCCGTCGGCCGAGCGCAAAGCCGGGGCCCAGACACACTGAGCGAGAGCGCCAAACCCACTGCTAAAAACAAGAGTGGAACAAGAGGGAAGGAAACCACAGGAGGCCATGGAGAGGTCAACACGCTATTGGAAGTAGTTCTCAGTAGAGACTGGGTCTTGATTGGAAATTTAAGCCTCACTTTGATGTAATCTTGCAAAAATGTGACCAAAGCATGACCTGCTAATAGCATTTTGTGAGTACAAATAGCTTTTTCTTGACGATTACCATTGGGGGACTAGGGTTGTATCACAGCTTTGGTACTGAAATAGCTGCATGCAGCAGCTGTAAACAGGGTTGATCAGGGCAATGAGGCTGAACTATACATTAAGTGTGCCATAAAACCCAAACCATGTGCTATAAGAGGCCAAAAAGCTATGCAAGGCCGGCGAGTTGGGTGAAATTGCTCCTAAAATGTCACCATGGTCAAGCACATTTCCCATGAGCCTCCTTGCCCGCAGTGAGGAGCACCAAGGTCGTGGCTGTGACACAGCCAGTTACTGTGACATGAATTATGCAAGAGGCATAAAAGAAGGACGCCTTACTCTCGTATGTGACAAGAGTGGAAGTGGAGGTGGAGTCAGCGGATCTCTAATGTGTGCTATTCTAAGTGAGGAAAGCGTGTTTACAAGTTGCACCGATCAACCCTACATTCCTTAGTTTATATATATAAATGGCTAAAGTTGTCATTTTTGTGAACTGCGCTCGCCACAAGAGGACCCCGTTTCCTCCTGGTCACTGCGGTGGTCAGTATCTCTTTGCAGCAGGAAATACTAACTCAATCAAATAAATGAATCATTTTATTTCTAAAATGTGTATTATTTTCAGATTTTTTTTTAGGCCTAGTTTTAGAGCAAGGTGCTTCCTTAGGGATGAGATTGTAATTACTCGACAAGTTCTAATGGGTGACTTTCAAGCAGTTTTCCTTCAGTTCGTTACTGCGTCACATTATAACACACAACCTGCAGGTGAGTCTCTGCTCTTCTTTAACCGTAAAAGTCGACCTCGCCAGCTTCAGCTCCCATTATTGCGACACGTGAAGCCGACACAAGCTTTACCTTGGTGGAATAAAGTAATTTGTTTAATGTTGGAGAGAGCACAAACAAGGCTGAGAGCTTTTACAATAATTTGCCTCCTCCTGTGATTGTCCCAAGGGAGCGCCCGTAGATTCCCCGCAGGAGAACAGTGACAGCAGAGACCTGCAATCTTTTGTATAAAAAGTTACCTTGAATCAAAGGTGAACATTTGCACCACGGGGGGATGTCTCGGTTCAGTTGCTTTACACAGGATCCCTGCCTTGACTGCCGATGGAGCGTTTCAATGGCTTACGTAGCTGCTACGTTCAAGGACATGATGACAATGCATGCTTTTTTTCTCTCCATTCCATTTCATAAAACGGTACATTAGCCTAAATGTACCTGAGAGGAAGGGGGGGGGGGTCGTTGGATGAGGATGGGAGGGGTCGGGGGGGGGGGGGGGGGGGGGGGGGGGGGGGGGGGTGCTTGAGGGAACGGTGGAAGTGCCGTAGGAGGAACAGCAGATGGAAGGAGACATAAAAGCAATAATATAGAGTTTCCAGATCACTGGGCTACAAGCTGCTTCAATTCCCTTTTTTTTCTCATCCTATTTCCACCATCCTTCTCTCTCTCTGTCCCTCTCGTCATATCTTCTTCCCCTCTCCCCAACACAAACGAGAAAAGCTGTTTTCTGTTTGTTTTATATCCTTTTGAAGATGGAAGGCGGTGCATCCTGACCAGGCAGAGCCCTCCCGGTCCGAGGCGGGACGGGCGTGACGGGGCCAGACATGTGGAAGCACACCGCCCCTACATGTTTGGGCTCTGGGCTGTGCAGGTAATACTTGCTTCCCTCTATTCTTTATTCCATTGCTTCCTGGACCTCACAACGTATTCGGTAAAACCCGCAGAGAGATAAGCAAGAGGGGGGGTGGGGGGGGGTATGATTGCGTTTTTTCTTTGCTCGGTGACATTTGTGTTCCTTGGAGAAACATACAGTGCACCGCCAAGCGCTCCGGGCAGGCCTCCCCTCACATGGTTTAGAGTTTGTGCTTTAATAGGAGACAGTTGAGGGCTGGAGACGCTTTATAGTGGCCTTTGGAAAAGACTCGTAAAAAAAAAAGAAAAAAAAAAGGGGGCAAAGATGGATGGCGTTATTCAGACTGCAATAGAGGAAACAAACACAAAAAGACAAGAAACAGACCTCAGCCTCCTTCAGACACACACTCTAATTAGACTATCTGCAGTACCGTATCTCACACGTAATCACACGTGAAGGTTATAGTGCACACGGTGGTTATTTAGCTATAAACACCACCAGAGCAATTATGTTGCTCACAAGTTTCGCGAGTACCTTCGATTCCTTTCGTGCTCGTGTCACCGAGAGCCAAAGCATCCTGGCTGCTTGTCACATGTTCTCCAAGCGTTCTTGAAACATGAAAGGCAAGAGTGAACCCTCTCCCGACCTCCGTGGCACTCCACTCTTTGAAGTTTTTAATCTCACACTCCTCCACTCCGAAGCTAAAAAGGAACCCACCTGTTTTCATATGCACTTAACAGACGAGATTCGAGCCAGCGTGTATAATAAGGAAAAAAAAATATTCACGCTACGTTAATATTTCGCAAAGTCACACTCCAGCCTCGTTATTTTCTGCAAAACACCAGTGAAGGATTACATGCAACACAGCCGATTCAATCCATCTCAGGACATACCCCCCCCCCCCCTTTTTGCTCTGAAGGTGGTGCTAAGGTTTGAAATGAGAAACATGCTATTTTATTGCAGCAGTAATCTGCTGCAGACGGCTAATTCATTCATGAGGCCATTTCCCCTACTGTTCAATTTCTCCGAGCCATAAGCCACTTTATTATGAGAGCCGAGCACACGGAGGTTTTGTTCGGATAATACACCCAAGTGTTCCTATTAAAAGCTCGTCTGAAAAACTTTTGACGGAGTCAAGAAAAGACCCGACAATTAAAGGCTTTAGGGCCAGTCTGAAATGTGACTGTGTGTTTTAAAACCGGCCAACAGCCTCTGGAGCTTTGTGAATTATTCAAATGGAGTGATGCTAAAAAAAACTATGTTTTTGAAACTCATTCGGGCGTCTGTGAGCAGTTGAGTGCTTGGTGAAAGCTTGATGCTTTACACAATTTGGTGTGAACTCGCTATCGGCACGAGGCAAACACAGCATTCTGAGCCAAGCTGTTGAATGAGAGGGTTTTTCATCCACTGATCAATTGACTCGTTCATTCATATATATATATTTTTATTCATTTGTTGGCAGTAAGGTTGAGGAACATTTAAGTTGGCTGTCTACAGACAAACGACATCGTGAGGGGTTTAAAAATGGCTCAAAGATCATTTCTTTCTTACCAAATCTCTATTAAAGCAAAACATTTTTCTTTAAGGACCACATAAAAAAAAGGCGGTGTGCTTCTTCTGCAATATTCCATAAGCTCAAATGCAAAAGTACACGTGAAAATACAGTACCTGCTAAATGCATGGTGTCTTATTCATTATACGATTCCATAAGAAAGTACTTTCTGTCTAAGGTCCGATGCATACATGTTCCCTGACATACAGCTCTCTAAATTGCTTATTACCTGCTTTTAAAACCCACTGGTGTGAACCCCGCTGGAGCCGGAGCGCGTGCCTGCGAATGGATGAGGACTTGCTTTGAATCCTGAGGGGTGTAATAACAGCGTGGAGAGCTTTGGAGACGCTCGGACCTAATTGGCAGGTCCGAGGGCTCAGCGGTGTTCTCGTGAAGCCCCGCCCTCTTCCTGAGGAAAGAGGCTCATTTCGAGGCAGGCAGGCGAGCGTGCAGCAGCGGGCTGCGGACGGGGGAAGGAAACTGTCTCGGTTCCAACGTCACGCTGGCTCTGCCTCGGCCTGAAAGCCTGGCAAACACACACACACACACAGATGCGAGTACTTAACAGCTCCTCCCTTCCCACTATGTGCATTGTGTGCACGTCAGTCAGTGGGTTAAAGAGCTCAAACGTTATTATCTGAATGACCAGTGTATCAGTATTTGTCTGCCCAAGTATGTGTGTTTGACATCTCTGCAGCCACCAAATCTCCCAGCATCCCTCTGGTGGACCCCTGTGCTGGCGGAGAGAAAGCAGCAGACAGAGGCCGCCTTGTGTGTTTGTGGCTAAAGTATTGACTTTATGTAGAGTCCATGCACTGGAGGCGGCCGTACCAGTCGGCTTTTCCACTGGGGCTCTGTACTGTATCGAGAAAGACGGACCTCTGTGCCTGTGTGTGTGTGTGTGTGTGTGTGTGTGTGTGTGTGTGTGTGTGTGTGTCAGTGCCACAGACGAGGGCTCATCAAACACAGCTAATGAGGACAGGAGACGTTTGTTCCCCAGCGTTTCATTCAGTGACTTATAGACCCCCTCACTCACATCTGTTTTCTGAGACGTCACCAGTGGTGTCAAGTAACGAATTACAGTTATTCCGTGATTTTCATTTGAAATTCATTTCAAAAAGGTTCTTCTTGCACATTAGTGACAGATGCGTCGCCAAAACAAGAGTCAGCTAACATGCTCGCCATGACAGTGCCAACATGCCGATATGTTTAGCAGGTATAATGGTTACCATGTTAACTGTCTAAGTTAAGAATATTGGAACGTTTACTAATTAGCTCTGCGCATGTCATTACTTTTGCGGGTATTTGGTTAGATGATCACCAAAGTTATTACAACTTCTCCTGAGGGGGACACGTCGGTGCCAGATTACACGGCAATGAAACCCGACAGTTGTCTGGACGTATTTATTTTCTTTTAAATGTATTTTTAGAGTTGGTTATAGATAATTCTATGTTTTATTTGCTTTCATGGGACATGAAGTTCTGTTCTTCTCATTAGGTGGCTGTTAGTCACATCTTTCTGTTATATCATGGCAAACTGGAAGGTTCGCTCTTTACCGGCCTCACTGTGGGACTCCTATGTCCATTAGGCATTAGTTCATTGAAGGGCCCTGCGGCAGCATCGACACATAAGTCTTAGCTCAGGAGACATCCTGCCCTCAGAGGAGCGACACGGCGGCTTAAGCCGCCGGAGAATCGAGCTCAACAAAAAGGGACGACCTCAGCTTCGAGCCGTTTACCCTCGCCATCGGGTGGACCCTCCGAGGAGCAGAGGGCACCGACGAGACCGGGGCCGAGCGAGAGGAAGAGGGCTCGTAAGTCCAACGCCTGGAGGGCCTGCCGTTAAATATAAATGAAAAGCACACGGAGACGCGCCACCTGTGGAGCGGAAAAGTTGGCCCCGGAAAACACAGAGGGCGGTATTCTGTTTGAACAAATCAAACTGATCAAACAGTTTTTCCGAGACACAGAGGGAAGACAACGAGGGAGAGGAAGCAGCTCGACGACAGAATCTCTTCTCGTGTGGAGATAACTTGTGGCGCTGCGGCGGAAAGAAAGAGGCTTTGCAACGTTGATGAAACTGAATTTCTTTCACATTTGCATAAAGAAATGGAAACCTTTCAGTAGAAAGGAAAGGAAATCTTTTGACTCACGTGACAAGTAAAGGTGGCCTATAGTATCTGCACTTACGGTCTGCATGGTAAAAGCTGGATGTACCTTCCCAGCTTTCACAGGTTGTCGCTTTACATCAGTCTTAACATCTACCGAAAAGGAAAGTATATATCGCCCTGCAGCTATAAAATGTTAAACGCATTTATGTAGAATGACGTACGGCAAGATGTCGCCTGTCAATTACTATACCATCACCATCTCCCATAGTTCATATGCACTGAACCTCCTGTTATCCTCGCCATGTGCTAATTTCAAAATGAAAATATTCGGATTCGGAGCTGTGGGCTGGATGACTAACCACATTTGCTGCCTGACAGAAAACTCAATCTGACCCGAGCCATGATGGTAATCATAGTAATCATGACATCTACAGGCAGAGAGCAAGAGGAGAGAGGAGAGAAGAAAGTCTGATGACCTCGACAATGCAGTATCAGCTTTGTAGTTTATACGGTGGAAAAGGGAAATCAGTCCAGAGGTGATATGCCCGGGGCAAACCACTACTTACAGTAGTGCCCTCCACAGACCGGGAGCAGCTGGAGTTCAAACAAAACATACTGTTCAGGATATTTTTTTAAAGATTGGAGTACGGGAAATATTGAATTCGTCATAAGAACATTTGATTTTGTTTCACTTGATACAAAAAAGGCACTTTTTTCACTCAATACTCGACGCTGAAACTCACACACACGTACAAGCATATTCATATAAAAAGAATACATTGGTTCACATTTATCAAGCCATAACACACTTCACATTGGGGAATATTGCTAGAAAAGATAAAAAAATGACTCGGCTGCGCTGAAAAAAAGACGACGGGATTAATTGAACGGGCTAAGCGTCGATCTGTCACAAATGCCTGGATCGGTCCGAATCCAGACCCTGCAGATTGTCTCGCGACATCCCCGATTGAAACCCTCCTTCCAGGCCCTCGCCCTACCAAACATTCCTCCGCCCCTTTGCAGCCACGGAGAACCGGTTAGATCCGCCACGGACGTGTGAATGAGGAGCCAAGAGGTACGGCTCAGAAGGAGCAATGAATGAACGAGTAGAGGGAACTCGAGAGTGACGCAATACTCTACAAACTATATTAGGCAGTGTATACAATGACACACACAACTTTTCACTCGGTGATCCAATCCTATGTCACCCAACGTGTGGGTCAGTGGCCTGTGACATCTGTGTGAGTGGCAGGGAACCCAAACAGCCGTAAGGGGTGTCTGGCCAACGTCCATCTCTGTGTGTGTTTCTGTCCATCTCAGTGCTTCTGTCCCCGTCCCTGGCTGCTCCACAGGGGGGGGGGGGGGGGGGTGTCAAGTCGAAACAATTCCCCCGGGACTGTTGTGCTCTCATGCAGACTGCTGCCTCTGCCTTTAAGCAGAGATGCAGCAGATCACTTCCAGTAGAGACGACATAATTAAGACGCCGCAGCTTCCAGCTGAACAATGGTTTCTCTTTTTTTTTCCCTTTTCCTCCTCAAGAGCACGACGACTGCTTCTACAACAACCGCTGGATGTGATTGTGCATAAGATGCTGTTTGTTTGTAGGCAATGAAGTTAAAAGGGACAGTTCAACCTAAAATCATAAATACATATTTCCCCTCCGATTTATCGAGAGAGATTATTTTGGTGTGAGTTTTGGAGATGTGGGCCGTAGAGAGGTCTGTCCTTTCGCAAATAAAATGACTCTGCTTGTGGTGCTCAGAGCGGCCCAAAAAAAAAAATACATTTGAAAAGCTCAACAGCAATGACCCTGTAAAGACACAGTTGAGTTATTTGGCCCTTTGAGCACCACAAGCCGAGTGCCATCTAGTTCCATTATATCCCTCAGTGAGTGAAACATACAGTATACTGATCTGATGGTAACATTTTTAATAGATTCAAGATTATTGGCATTTAGTTACATGACAGATATGGTAATTAGGTGGCAAATAATGGTTACAGATGGTTTTTATTACATTTTTAAACCTAATTCCATCTGTAAACGGGGTCTAGTTCTGTGCTGCATATTGCCACTAAAAACAACAAAGAAGGCGTTTGCGTGTATTTCTTCCCCAACCACAGAAATAAAGGCACATGCTGCAAACAAGAGCATCAAAAACATGTGAATTTATTATTTATTCACATGTTTTAAATCTTGTCTTTACCAGAGGAGATGTCATAAGTTTCTTGAAAATCATAATTAAAAACAAAGCAGAAAAAATGACTAATCGACTAAACAAATCTCAGTCCACTAAGACTAAAACGGACGATTGGTCAACTAATTGACTTAGACGGGGCGGCCCTAAAACAAAGAATCCCATTTTGGATAAGTTTGTCTTTATCTCTACCTGTGCTGTTGTGTCTACTTCACCCAGCAGCCTCTCTTCTTCAGTGTCTGATAAGAAAGACTGGGGTGGCCCGACGTTTGCTTTCATCCCTCTGCTGTCTCCTCACTGCCACTCACAGAGGGCCTGAGAATGGGATCTTATCTGCTGTGTGTGGGCTCTGAGCACACACCAACACACACACACACACACACACGGGACCAGCATAACAAGCAGAACCGCCTGAGAGATGGACCGCAGAGATACCATACAAGCGAGCAGGAATACATTAATAGTCAAGTGAGATGAGCCATGCAATATTAATCAGAGCATTATCAAACATCATCTCACATTGACTCTCACACGCCGAGGAGCTGCACAGAAATGTACACACTCGCTAAGCGAACCTGAAGTGGGTCTCCGCGGGAGGTAATTGAGTTTAATTGAAGGAAAATAGGGGGAGATTACATTTGTTGGTATAAGTTTGTCGGTATATCCAGTGTCAGGGAAGTGTGGCGAGATCGGCTACTCCCCCGAGCGTTGGGGAGTCATGCTGTACTATGGCGTATAAGCACTGAGCCATATGTGGGGGTGAGAGGAGGTTTACATCGGGGCCTCCGCGGGGTTTAACTCGCTCAAATGAAGCAGAGAGAGAGAGAAGTAGCCTGTTCCCATGATGCCTTGTCCCCGTAGATAAACACTCCGATACATAAATAACCACCTCCAGTAGGTCATGCATTAGCAGTGGGAGTAAAGTGAGGGGGAGGAAGGGGGGGATGAGTGGTGAAGGACGAGGCTTTGGCTTATTGTGGTCGAGCTCAGCACAAAAACACGGAGCTTGTATCTCCTACATGAGGCCGCAGTATATAGAAGCGGCAAACCTCCGGGGCTGAAAGATGCGGCCAAAACGGACCGAGGTGAGGTCACCTTACCTAGGCTTAGCTTGTTGTGCTAAAAAAACACTCTTGAGAATTCATTCTTTTCCAGTAAGTACGTTGCAAATAAGCCTGTTTTTAGCGAACTAAAATTAAGCTAAGCTAACCTAGCATTAGCTGTTAATTTAAGGGATGTCATGCTATGCTCCATGGCTGCGGCGGGCCTCGCTCTTTCCCTCTTTTCCAAATATGCTCCCTTCTGGCTCCAAAAAAAACAAAATGGTAAACCCAAAGCTTCAAAACCACAGCACACAGACCTACATCCATTTATTGTCCCGTCTGTGGTCCACAGACACATTATATTCTTAGATCCTCTATTTGAAGGAAAGAGTCGTCAATCATTGTATGAAGAAGAAAATAAAAATTGGAGAAGCATTATATAATATATATATAGAAGGAAAAGACTTGTGAACAAGGAGCGTGCTTGAGTTTCGTCACCCTGATGATTCTACGCTGGTGCCCTGGAGGCTGAGGTGGAGGCTGAGGTGGAGCCTGTCAGGCCACATTGGTTGGTATTCATGTGAGTGGGCGGGGTCACTAGCCCGCAGCGCGCTACACCTCACACCTATGTGCCCGTGCATCTGCAGCAAGGTGGTGACCAGCAGTAACCACCGCAGACAGACGGCAGGAGGACCGAGGGGTCGCAACGAGGCAGCTGCTCCCCGTTACCGCCGCCCCCGGAGGTCAAGCCGAGTTTCTCAGTGTGCAGGTGAACGCGGGGGTCGAGTGTGAGAACGGGTTTACAGCTAAATACTGGCTTTATGCGACACCTTCTGTGATTTTTGAAGCAACGAGACACCTTGTTTACGTCCTCTGCAGACATAAGGAATGGAGGTTTTGCATCTTCTCTCGATCACATGGGCCCAGATGCACTTTTGATCTTTCTTGTTGCCTGCCAACCACTAATGTTTTTTTTTTTTTTTAATCCTAATCACACGGTGTGACACTCACAAAGCTATAAATGTGTGCAAATGCGTCTTAGATCTGTCACTGACCGTGCAATCTTATGACAGTTTCTATTATAACCTTATTATAACCACTTCTCAGTCTAAAATATACGTTTCTTTTGCAAGAACTTCAAAGATTGTTGAGCATTCAATCAAAAATAAATGAAACATACCATTCCTAAATGATGTCTTTGGTGGCTATAGGTTAAGTGAACCATAAATAGGAAATAAATATTAAAAAAAAGGTATTTTTTTACCGGATTCGGGCGTGTGTAGATGACTAATGCAGATTTAATTAAAAAATATTTCGCAGCAAAGCCATCTGAGCTCTGCAGGCCACCAACAAACCTTTTATGAATCATAGAGGAGAAACCTTCAGAACGTATAGGGAAAAAAATAAAAGCAAAGTGCATGAAGCTGCCCGTTTTTAATTCCAAATTTCCCAGAAAGAAAATGGGTTTGATTCTGCTCTGCCTTTGATCAAATGCACTGCCTTGCAGGAGCCAAATGAATTCTAGCGGGATAAAACAGCAGAGGTTGACAGAGCGCTTCACCCTGATACATCCTGCTCATCTTTCACTCACTACACTGGGTTGTTTGTATGTGAACGCAATCACATCAATGATTGCACTCGATCTGATGCGTCTGGAAGGGGCTTTTCAACCAGAAGTTAGCCGGTGATTGTTGTTGTCGTGACGTCGTGCCGATAAGCTCAACTCAATTCATATGAACCCCCTTCAAAAAAAAGAGGGCAGAGGACCTGATATGCAAACTAATGGGACCACGGTGTGCTCACTGACGGCCTCTCGGGCGCGCTCCTGGGCACGCACAGAAAAAGAAAACACTGTCTTTCGTCGCGTACGGTTGGGTGGCTTCAATTGAGCTGCAACAACTCAAGGGTGCAACAAGCCATGAATCCAAAATCACTGAGCAGCGCCCTGCAAAACGTGTACGAGAAAGAATCAAACTGAATGATATGACACCGCGAGTGTCGTTTATTCATCTAACTTTTACAAAGCGGCATCGTTTTCCAGTCATTGTGGTGTTTGTGTGGGAGACAAATGATGTCTCTGCGTGATGACTGGAGGTTACTAAACAACACTGAATATGCTAATTTAAAGCGAGCGAGCAAACGCCGCCGTCGACTCAAACAGCGAGAGGAAAACAATGTAAGTCTGACGATTGAAGAACCCCTTTAAAATGTTATTTGTGTACATGTTGTATACACTTCTACCGCCGTCAGTGTTCTTTATCTGTTCATACCCCAAAACCTCTTATGGCCAGAGCAGTAGCAGTAAAAGACTTCTCATATAAGACCTGTTCTCTGTACCGAACCAACCATTTAGAAATATTTTAGCTAAAGGTGCTTGACGCCAAATTCAGATTGCATCCATGATACTGCTCTGTTCAAAGGAAGATGTTTACGGGAAACTTCCGCACTCTATATTCCTCATAAACTACCCCTCCTGTCTCAGTGTTTCATAAACACACGTGTTTCCCTTCCAACAGTCGAAGGATGAGCAGTTGGGAATATGTTATTTACAGATCTTTACTGTATCTCTCGACAGTATACAGTACTTATTGAACCGAAACACAGAGTTTAAAGTGAGTCGTGCGTACAAAGTAACAGATGATGAAAACGGTAAATATATGCTACACTCTCCTGTGCAGATCCTCCTCCTCCTCCGGCTCTCACAGGACCCTAAAGAGTCGAATCTCCAGTCTGTCAGAAGGCTCGGGTTGAAAGCATCCCATAAGAAACTGCCATTTATACAGTATATAAATTCACGCCTTTCGGACTTATCGCTTTCTTTTACTCCTCCATCACAGAGGCAGGGGAAGTAATTTAGTGTCGGAATATGGAGAGTGTCAGCCAGTGGGAGATAAAGAAGCCTTCCCGCGGGGAGGAGGGGGGGGGGGGGGGAAGGAGGATGGTATTGGGTTTTCACAGACAGGCTCTGGTTGCCAACATCACGAAGCTGCTGTTGGCTGCTAAGCCGTACACTGTAAGAAGTATTAAACCTCAATAAGCTGTCATGTCAGAGCTGCTGGGTGTTACAGAGACTATGCGACGCGGTTCCAACCAACCACTGGAACTGTCAAGGGATGTGTGAGCAGCGGGATGTGAGTAAAAGGCTGATAAGACCACAGCTGCTTTTAGGAAGAAGTGAATTTTACAGGTGGCACGCCTGCATACAAAGTCAATGTAAAAGGTGCAAGGAGACATGAAAGGACGCAAATTCACCCCGAGGCAATTTTTGGGGACTTGAGCAAAAAAAAGATATCTGTTTATCCCAAAGCTGCATGGCTTAACTTTATGAGCATATAGAGACAAGAAAATAAAGAGGAACTTGAGGAAAATAATTGAAAAACTTTAATCTGAGTCTGAGCTGACGTGGCTAGCTAACAGACGTAGCTGACGTGTGTACGTTGGTTGTTTGTGATCCCGACAAAATGATTTGAATGGAAAGTTAGAAGGCAGAGGGTCATTAGGATACATTCAGACTGGAGTTTCACCTACATTATAGAAGTTTGATTCGGACTTGAGTGCATATAATTGGAACATTTTGTTTTTGAAATGTTTAGGAAAGCAATGTTTAAGTCAAGCCTGACGTTGTCTTACAGATAGAAGAACGATGCCTGTCAATTCCGCTCAGTGAGGCTTATCAATTCAATCAGATCGGTATCGGCCCGATACACAAAGCCCAGATATCTGGTCTGTAAAGTCGGATCAGTGCGTCCCTAATATTTGCTCCAGTTTCTCTATGAGTTGAAACACGTTGAACTCGCACGGATGGTCTGCGTTTCAATTTGCGCCTTCTAGAGCAAATCCACGTTTGTTCATGGCTACTCATGTCTTCCTATATTGACTTTGTATTAAATCAAAGGGGACAGCGGAACAGCATTCACAGGTCCTATACTGTAGGATTCAAGCACGCCATTGATTTTCTGACTAGACATTGGCCTTCTGCAAAGGAATGCCATTTCCTTCTACCTAAATAAAAACAGAATATGTCTCTCTTATGAGGGCAACATTCTGTTGTTTTTCTGCCGTCTGGATGGTGCTGCCGTCACGATATGGAGCAATGCAGGGGAGTGAGCCCTGCTCCTAATTGATCTGATATAAGGCGATGGGCCTGTGTGTGTCTCTGTTGTTCTAACCGGGAGATAATCATGATCCATTTCCCAGTCGGCCATCCAGGGCCAAGATGTTGCATCCTATTATAATCCATGGGCCTGGGGTTTTTGTCCGGTCAGATAAGTGCTGTAATTAATTATATTAGAGGGGGGAAACTTCATTAGCTCGGCTAGACCTCGACCTTGGCACACCTCAGCCCGAGAAGCTTGTGGATTCACACTCACAAGCAGAAATATTGCTAAAGCGATCACTTTCATGGGATTGCTCGTTCACATTCACGGTCCCCCAAAGTAAAATAGGAAACGCTGTTGCTTGTCAAATGAGCCGAGCTGACAGCGAGTATTCTAAAAAGGTACAACATAGGACTCGTTGCATTTTAACTCGGGACTTCAAGTGTATAAAAGGTACCGGAATAAATATAGTTCTGCAATTCTGGGCACTCCTGTTGGCTTCTCAGATTGCTTTTTGCACCCCAAGGTTCTTGTATTTTGTATTTTTAAACAACCGCATTTTTTGAAAATCCTTTTGGTTGGAGGGGCTGTTGATAAAAGGTTTCTCCAATGAAAGATATATAATCAAGCATTCACTTTGATATACTCTGAGCATAAAAATGTATGATGATGTCAACGGAGGTTTTTAATTAATGACGCATTTCATCAATAGGAACTTTGTCCGTCTACTGAGGGGAAAGCAGAGACGGGAGAAGAAATAATAAGGAAGAAGAGAAAAGAGTCACAACTTACTGATTCATGTGCAAAAAAAACAGCCATTCACTGCTTACTTTTATTATTTGTAGCAATGTGCTCTGTGTGGCACATCTTTCGATATATTTTTAGTCCAACTTCACAGAAGCCATGCGCACATCATAATGTGTCATGCTCTACAGAAAATGTCACATGGGATAAGCCAAATGTGAAGTCGTGTATTCAGCTCTGATGAGAAACGGGGCTGACTGCCACATGACTAAAAAGAGGCTAACGTACACGGGGGCGCTGACCTCTGAAGCATCGCAGGACCCTCTGGAAACAACTGCCCCACGTGCTGCTCTACTGTACGTGGACGCTCACAGACGGCTACACCAGTGAGTCCAGAGAATAACGTACAACAAGGAAAAACAGACAATTCTCCAATGCGAGAGGCTGTCGAATGTTTGACATTTTTGCTTGGAAAATTATGAAACAATTATTAAAATGTTGCCAATACATTGTTAGTGTTTGAAGAGCCCCCTACACATCCACACAGGTGCTTCCACTTGCTTGATTAGCCCTCTACCTGTTGGTGCAGGACAACTTACCCTGTCGGCATTCTTATTGGTCCATTACTTGTGTGACATCATGCAATTCCAAGCGTAGCTCCGCCCTACTATCCTGACTAATCAGCCGTGGTAATTGAAAACACCTGTGTGGACGAGCCGGGCCTTTAATGATATTCCCGCTTGCAAATGTGAGGAACAGGTGAAACTAATTGTGTTAACGAGGGCTCAGTTACCAGAGGTATCTATCGGTGGTTTACCTGGCGATTGACCTGCAGAATGAACAGCAGTTAAATGTGATGTTAGAACATGCAAATATTACTGCTTATCAGGGATTTTAAATTCTGACTAAGGTCTATGGATATTGCGTTTGACATAGCAGTTTACTCTCCATCCTGACGTACGCTGATGATCAGAGGCTGAGAGAATGTTACCACACACACACACACACACACACACACACACACAGACCATAAACTTTAAGTGTGAACACACGGCCTTGAACCCGCAAGCAGCAGGCGGCGCGGTGAAGCAGCCACTTAACGATGAATGCAACCTGATGAACTCGTGGGACACGGGGCTTTGTTTTCTGCACACTATATTAATGACACGAGTACACAAGAAGGATCAACAGCTGGACTTGCAGAATCGATAAAATATTCAGCCGGCGGCGCCGCGCTCGGCCGACCAGCAGAGCTGTCCTAGTTGCTTATTCAGAGGAGCAGCGGCTTGTTTGTCCGTAATGAGCTTCCTCATTAAGGTGTGGGAGGACGGATGGGGAGCGTGTGTGTCAGAGACAGGTGTGTGTGTGTGTGTGTGTGTGTGTGTGTGTGTGTGTGTGTGTGTGTGTGTGTGGTTGTGCTGATGGTTGAGGCTTTGGTGTGTGTATGTCCGGTATATTGTGTTGTAGCAGCAGTATTTGGACTGGAGGTGATTAGAGTGAGCACCGAGCCAAAACAACTGTCTCTTTTATTCCGCTTACTCTCCTCATGAGAAATTGAAAAGCACAGAAACTAAATGCTTTAAATAAATGTGATTTTACACATTTCCCTAGATCCCAGACAGTTTTCCTCACTCACCTTTAATTATTCCATTTAAACAAAGGCCTTCCTGAGATTGTTGGGACTCTAGCACTACCGTAACAACACACTCCGTCATTGGGATTAATACAACATTTCAATCAGAGAAGTTGAAGCGGGTGAGCATGAATTAAAAGTCATTAAAGTCTTCGATAAAACAACATTTATTGTTTTCGTCACTCGAACTTGAATGCTAATTTGAATCGAGGATAAATTATAAATGCTGAACGGCAGAAAGTGGTGACAGATATTATTCTTTCACAAACTTCTTTGTATTTGTCTTTGTATTCATGAAATCAATGCGACGTTTATCATTCGACATTTAAGTCCATCTGCCTCTTTCATCACATCAACGCACGACTCATCACTGACTTTTCCCATTTACATTTAATTGCACTGATATGCGTCATGTCATTGTTCTGACTCTGGCTCTCGCTCTCTTTGTTTACATGCATCCATCTTTGCTTCACTGCTTACACTCCCACCCCCCTCCTATTCTGACAGTCAAGTCTTTTCCAGGGGGGCGGGGAGGCGGGGGAGTCCGGCTGTGTGGAGGAATTGATCATTAACGCAGGGAGGAAGAGGAGGAGGAGGAGGAGGAGGAGAGAATAACTGGTGCTAGACAGAACTACTGTGGCCCTGCTGGGATAGCGGCTTGGATTCCAGTCCATCGCAGACAAAAACACACACACACACACCTACTTAAAACACACAAACACCACTCCACACTCAAGGACAGGGCATGGGCAGAGTCCGGAACGTGGTCAGAACAGCAGACGGATGAATCCACAAGCTTTTATTCTTCCTCTTCCACATCCCTGAGCTAATTTATAATGCAGGTTTACCTCGACTGGGGGCCCAAAATATGAAGAAAGAAAAGCACCACCACTCTTCAAGGTCACATCCAGACTGACAAAAGACTACAGAGCAGTATTTCAAGGAGAGAGTTAGACATGCCGTTCGCAAGCTATAAACAAGAAGGTCGCAGGTCAAACCATTCGCTCAAATCTCCAATCTCCTGAAAAAGTAGGCTGGCGAGGTCTATAAGGGATTCCAGGGCTATCTATAGTGAGTGTGTAATGATAACCCAGCACGCAATAAAAGACTCTATTCCAGGAGGTCTTACAGGATGGATTACATATGGGAAATTAGTCATTCTAACAACCACTTCTGCTCTCTGAAGAGGCTCTTTTCTTCGCCTCAGCCTCCTCCTCCTCCTCCTCTCGCTCTTACTTCAACATGTGCAAAGTTACACGTTCTTTTTAAGCACCGTCAAAAACAATAGTATTCTGTTTACCTCAAGTACTGCAGGCTCCTGTGCTCCTCTGGCAGCACCTTTTAGAGGATTTCCTCACTGTGTTCTCTAACTTTAAAAAGGGTTTACATCCTATTTGTATCAATTGTATCAAAAAGTGAGTCAGTTGCAACACACAGAGAACACTGGCGTTGTAATTAACAAAGCCATGTTAATCAGCCGCGGGCATCGGGAGAGTGACGCCAGCGTTGATGGACGCCATGTATCTATTTTAGACACGTCGGCTGTTCCGGCCCTCTCTCTCTTGACATTCATTCACGAGCTCCGTGGTTTGTTAATGTCTACTTTGACAGTTAAGGTGTAGACAGCCTCAAATGTGCACAACGCTTTGATACGGATGCATGCGTGCCGTTAGGAATCTGACCCAACAGATCGGCTAAAAAAATAATAATAATAATTTATATATATATATATTTTTTTTCCCCAAATGATAACAACGGATTTTTCCAGCACATTCTCAGCTCCTTGTTTTCAGGCTGAGGAAATGAAATGCACCAGCAGCCTCATACAGATTCACATCGTTTAACTCAAAAATAATCCCACGTGGGACTCATTTATTCCCCCAAATATCGTCAACGATTTGTGCAAACAGCGAAGCGGAGGAGGAGGAGGAGGAGGAGAGACGTTTTTGTGTGTTGAACTGCAGCGCTGTGGGACGAACGGAAGCGAGAGAAAGCAGAGCGAGAGGTTTATATCCTGACTATTGCCGATAATTATGATTGGAAATTTCACATGGAGGACGTGTGAGGCATTTCCGTGCAGAGGTTAGAGATGGCAGTCGGCACTTCTGGACTCTTGACAGCTTCCAGGGAGCTTCAGCATGTCCGGTGAATCCCTGCTGATCCCAGGGGGAAGCAGCACGGGGGACACTGGGACTTTCAAACTGGCAGGAGTCCATATGGGACCCTGTGTGCCACCTTGTCAGGTCACAGCTCTGTTCTCCAGTGCCCATAGGTGGATGTTAGGTGTTTACTTGGAAAGCTGAATTTAGACGGCCTCTACAGTACAGCATATAGAATGTGTGTCGCCATATAGAATACAAGTATAAACAATTCAACGCACTGAGAATTCTTCTTACAGATCAAAGGAGAAACATGAGGAAACGGCCGCCCAGGACCATCAATGCAAAATGTATGTGCAAAAAGCTTTCTTTTTTTTTTCTTTCTCCCTGTCAGCCCTGATCTCGATGTTATTTTGGTCTGCAGATTTGCCCACACACTGCAGGGCTCAATTAGCTGCTGTGGAAGGAGGACATTAAAAACACACAGACACATTGTGAGGCCGGTCGGCACCGCTTTGGGGTCCAACCACACGAAAGGTGATGTTTAAAATGTCAAAAGAGAGCCGCACGGTGCAGCTATGACAAAGGAGGAGGGGAGGAGTGTAAGTGTACTCACACGAGCATCCCATAATGAACCACACAGGCATTGTAGCATGAGCGAGAGAGACGTCACTTAGGCGACTTTTTGGTGTGCTGTCAATCTAATTACGTATTTTCTGTTTTATAGTTTAACAGTTGTAAAATAATCTGCGACTGCCTCGACCTGCAAAATGATCTTTTAAATTGCCAAACATTCAAACGGGATCAAAGAAATGATCTGCCGCTTGCATTCCCACGGTGGTCCACCGGAAGGAGGGCGGGACTTCGCCGCTCTGTAATCACGGCAGCTGTTCTAGTCTCTTTTGTTTTTTATTGAGATAAATACTTCACATTCCAACATTGCATTGCAATAGTTTCCCTCCCAGTGTGCTGACCCCCCCCCGGTCCTTCTGATGTGATGATGTAATGCTGCATTAGCCTCGCTGCTGTATATGCTCGATGTCTTGTCCTCTATGCCGCATTACATCTTACTCTGGAGCGGCCCATTAGGTCGCTCACATTATATGTAATGTGAATCCGGCAGTGCACGTCAGTATCCGTCCGCATCACAAGCGGCCAGTTTCTACACCTGTGATCCTCGGACGGACCCTCATTAGAACGTTTTCCTCCAGCAGCGACTAGCGCGGTGTGGAATAATGACCATCAGTCTTTCTCTCTCATCAGATCTGGGTCAAGAACTTGAAGAGCTCTGTTTTGAAAATGTTACTGTCGTTCTGTACATGAGTCACTGAAATGGGACATTTTCTTTTGCAACCTCAGTTTAGATTGTTCTCCATCATTTCTATTGGATATCATCACTTTAAACATCTGGAGGTCATTGAGCTGAGTACAACACGGCAAGGAACACGAGCAGTCATCTGATCAGCAGCTTTAAAACTAATCCAAAGTTCACCGTATGATCACAGCCCATAATTTAGACAGCATCAAAGCAATAGTCAAAGCAGCTTTAATCAACATTTATATATTAATGATGGATCACAGGACTACTTGTATGTGAAAGTGGCCACTTACAGAGATGACAATCCATGAGTTCCATGAGATCTTCAACTTGTTTTTGTCCAAACAACAGTTCAAAACCCAAACATAATTTATAATGAGATAAAAATGGAGGGAATTTTCTAATCCTCACAGCTGAGGAAGAAAATCCGCGATAATAAGCTTGAAAGGATAAATGAAAGTGTGGGAAAAAAACAATCCATTTTCCCAGAGCGCTTACAAAATGTGATCTATTCTGCCACGGTAATCTCTTAATACCTTTTGTACAACCTGTACTGTGTGAAATTAACGATGGCCCGGAGACATGAAGCGCAGATCCACACGAGGCAGCAGCTGTAATAGAGCCGGGCTAATGAAGCAGAAAGGCGTCGGCATCAAACGCGACTCCGACTCAGTTCTCCGCCGTTTCTCTTTGTGTCCTCTACTATTAGATTATATTAGCGTCCAGTAATGACCCCGGCCACACTGCAGCAGTCGGGGCCTCTTTTGTTCCCACTGTGCGATGGCATTCAATCGCTCACCAACGCTTTGATTTAAAGATCAAATCGAGAAAACGTGCTTCTTCAATGATTTCACCGCGGGGGGAGATATTGTCTTCTCCTGCGACGGATTCAGACAAATTAGAGCTGCTGAACGCGACGGAGACGGTCGGACTAAAAATGTCGCCGGGTTTCAAGTGTCTTTGGTGGAGCAAGCTCGACAGAAAGGTGCCCCGGAGGGCCGCTTGACTGACTTCTGGAGATTGATCTTCTTCAGACTGATCCTTAGACAGTTAAGAGCAGGTGAGAATTGGAATCACCACTTTATCACTGATCTATAATGGATCAAACCGTCAGAGGAGAAGAAGATAAGAGGCAGGGTAGCACGATGCAGAAATGAGCCAGACATAGAAGGTGTACGGGAGAAAGAAAGAGTCACAAAAAACAGAAAGGAGCTGGATGATTGAAAGAGATTATTAAAGTGTCCCTCTCAGATATAAAGGGCCATACAGGGGTTTTGTGTGTTTCAGGCAATGAACTACAAATTGCAAATTCTGCCCTCAAGGCAATTTTTTTGATTGATAACCTAGCGTCTAGGCTCCATTGGTTGCCACTTGTTTTAATACCTATAAAATCAACCCGCAGACTGGTAAAGGAGCTGCAAGCACCACACTGAACACTCTCATTTCACTGTATACATATTACCGTATTGGCCAGAATATAAGAATTATCTTCCCCTGGAAATTGCGTTTTAAAAAAGCATATTATATTTAAGGACTAGACGGATGGCAGAGCAGATATACATTTTGAATGGAGAGAGCCAAGTGTACGTACCACCGGCTCCTACATTAAGTGTTGCATTGCTTGTTGCCTTAATGTTGCTAGGCTGGCATTTTGATATTAACCCCGTGTGTGTGATAAAAGCAGGCCAACTCATTCAAAAGCCACCAACCGTTGGACAATGTGTCGGCGTGGCACTACACAGCGGCTGCTGCATCGTAGCAGCAGCTATATTATCACTGAATCTGCACGTTTCAGGTGTGTATTGCAGTGCAGCAATCAATGCGGCCATAAGCTGACGGACGGGAGAGAGAAAGAAAAAGACAGAGATGAAGGAGGCTGAAAGGTAAATTGCTGACTTAGAGGATGAGAGAGAAGATGATAAGCCGCTACAGTAAACAAGGGAGGAAAAAAAACAGAGAGAGGGCGCGATGAGAGGGAAACTAGAATGTGAAATTAAAAGGACATTAAAATAATTTAGAAGCTTTTAACCAGGCCTGCAGAAAAGCAGCAGGCTGGCCCATCCATTAGCGCCTGTGCTGAGGCTCTAATGACTGTGAAGACGCCATCTAGCACACCTTCACACCAGGCACAATGTGCTGCCGGTACCGAGGTAGAGAACAGGCTTCAGTTTGCAGACGACGGTTTCAAAACAGAAAACGCCCTTTTCAGATTTGACTGGTGCCGTTTTAACTTACTTTAACCTTGTTGAGTCCTCTTCCACCGAACTGCTTTAAATGACACCCAACTGGAGAATTATGCCACGAATCGATGTGTTCAACCTCTAATATTTGCATAACGGCAGTTAGATGCAAACGCACATGAAATCACATTTTCTTTCTGATGATTTCCTGGAAATTTTGGTTAAAATCTGAGCTGCATTAGGATGGAAACCTGACCGCAGAGAAAGGGGGGGGGAGACAGAAATTAGCGTTCAAATTGGCGACCGCCACGTGAAGTGGGGGGCGTGAATGTCAAACCGTCTGCCATCCGACAAGCACTTCTGTAGAGCGATACAGATGTTGGAGCCAGGTGTAACCAAGCCCAACATCAGCGTCGAACCTCTCCGATGCTCCGGGGGCCGAATGGGAGCAAATCCCTGCAGCCAGGTTCCAGAACACGGCGGAGCATCTTCCCAGGAAGAGTGGAGGCTGTTGCAGCAGCAGATTAGCGCCCACGTGGTGTAGTAGAGTTGCAACTACCTACAGTATTACATTCATTATCAATTGTTGACTATTTACCCAATTGAGTGACTTTTAGAAGTTCAATTATAAGCACATGTTTACATTTTTAATGAATAGTGGCACACATCAAATGTTGGGCGGGATCGGCAAGCAAGGCACAACTGTCTTAATTGTGTGAACTCCCTGTTCCCGGGTGTCTATGTTGTTATCTTAGCTGCTTAATCGCTCTCATTCTCTGTGTGCAGCTGCACTCTTCAGACTCGCTCCTTTTCATCTGTTTCATCTCCCTTTCCAGTCTCTCAGCTAACACTCATCAAACATAGATGGCCTGTTTTACGCTCCATCATTAGTTTGACTTTACTCCGCTCTATCTTTGTTCCTGCTGTCTTCCCTTCTCTTTCTCTCTCATCTCTGGCCGTCTCGCCCCCCAAAACAGCGTCTGACACTTGATTTTGACTTGATTTAGGCGAACAAGACGGGGGCCAGAGACAGGCAGCTCGGAGAGCGGCGGCGTTTCCTCTCTGCTGTACATCCATTATTGGTACATTCAATTAACGCGGCGCGGGGAGAGCGCCGTCGCGCGACGACATCACTCGGTAATTAATGGAGTCATTATTTAGGAAGATCGTTCTCTCGGCAGGTGCAGATTGGTGGGCTCGTACTCATTTTTCGGTCGCCGCGATGATTAACGTCGTTTGACTTTGCACATGACTCGTGTCTTAATTAATGAGCCTAAACTGACAGCGTCCTCAAGGTATAACCGGTATTTTTGCATAAATGCATTTCCCAGACAGCCGGTTTAAATGATGCACTTAGAAATAGATTTACGTTAAACCAAAGTTCTGCATGACTAAAAGGCCGGGAAAGGCATCTACGGGCTATTTGTTTTTCGGGAGAGCCTCCGCAGGTGTGTGTTGGGCTGGGCCTCGTGTCGAGCCGGAGGAGGGATTATGGTTGCCATTTCTGACACCATTTCAGAAACCGAGTCCCCCGGCCCATCCTAACAAATAACGAGGAACGAATTGGCCCCAGTCGAAGTTTCCTTCGCACAGTTTACAGCATCGAAAAGACCCTCAACCAGGATCGGCTTCATATCACACATCAAACTGTACATGTTGTCGCCGGCTGCGTGTGTTTAATTGGACAAACAGCGGGCAGTCACTGACTCCTAAAGGATTTGGCAGGAAAAAGAAATGCGTGTCTACTTGCGTTGGGTGAAACCTGAGAAAAGGTACAGAGCACAAGGGATAAAAGAAAATTTTGGAGTTTGCACGTTGACTGATTAAATCTTCCTGATTATCAGGACAACACAACCAGAGTGTGACGCCGTGCCAGAGCCAAGCCGAGCTCCGGCTGAGTGCCTCTTGACATAATCTGCTTTGTGACGGCTGGTTAGTTCTTCGGTTAATGGTAGACAACCCAGCCCTACACTGCCTCACCCCCCCCCCCCCCCAAAAAAAACATGGAATCACGGTCACATTATGCTTATTCCCTCTTCTAACGAGAAGAGTTTGGTCTACTCCTCTCACAACTGAAGTCTTTTTTTTTTTCACCTAAAATGAAAAAGCACTGTGATCATCCATCTCCATGGACAGGAAAACATTGCTCTGTTTGTCTTGTTTGTCTGATGTATTTTCTACTGTATCTGTCCTCTCCAGCTTTATGCTAGTACATTAGTATTTGTGACTCACAGTTATGGCTTCATGTTATAGAGCGCTAGACCCTGAGAGCGAATCCACGTAATCTCCCGAAACATGCTCTTGACTGAGACCATTAGTGTTACTGTGTGACACTTTTATGGCTAACATTTAGTTTACTTTCTTTTTTTCTCTCTCTCTCTCCGTGTCATATGCACAAACACACAATGTCCTTTCCACAATTATCGAAACCTTGGCTGACACACACGAACCCATTAAGCATCATCGCATGCACGCCAAACATCCTCTTCCAACAACTCTTCCTTTTTAAACGAGAGTGCAACAAAGCAAATAACCCAGGCAAATCAATTAAAGTGTGCTGTGTGTGTGTGTGTGTGTGTGTGTGTGTAATTGTGTGCGAGTTTGAGCATTTCTGTGTGTGTGTCTTATTGCTGTATTACTGTAATAGGTCACGGAGATCATTGCGGATCATTTATGTGTTAATCCTGAGTCAACATGAGAGCAAACAGGCAGCCGACGGGCAGGAGGCAGCGGAGGATGGATCCGGTGGTCCACTAGTTTCACAGAGGTTGGAGACGGGAACGCCGCGGGCATTCCTTTAGTCTAGTAACACGCTCCAGGGGAGCTTAGCGTTCAGTTGGACTACCCTGTATCTATGCACTTTGGAGGACATTGTCATGCAGCTCACAAGGGAAGCTTTGTAGGTTGCTTCTTCGATGTTTACAACAGCCTGAGACAAATAATTGGCTTAAAAGGAATTCTTTACCCACAAAATGAACCTTTGTATAACAATTACACGCCGCGTGTTAACTGGAATTCCTCAAGAGACTTTGTTTTTCTCACGTCTCCGTGGTGATGTCGGGTATCAGGCTGATAGCTCAGATAGCTGGATCCAGTATCAGTTACAACGGGGGCCGATCTATTCAGTTCAATTCTATGTTTATATACTATATACATTACATACTAGAATTTTAATTGTTGCATTTGTTTTGATCAATTTGTTGCTGCAATAAAAGGGTTGGCAAAAAAAAAGGGTTACACTTTAGCAAGTTTCTGGTGTACAAATTATTATTTAAATATAAAATAACAAGTCAGTAAATGTAAATATGTGTCTTTATTTGTTACATTTTGTAACAACGTACACTTTTCAAGCCTATCGGGAGTTTGTTCGACACTCAAAGTTTCCGTTAGCGTCTTTAAGATCGGAGACGTGACAAAATGTTCCCAGCGGGATTCAGGGCAGATTGGAGGCTGGCGCCACAGCAGATAACCCTCAGGTTTGTGTATGCCCCATGTGTGACAAAGGAGGCTTATTTAGAGTTGCAGCAAGTGGGTTAAGAGCTGATGAGGCCCGGGGCCCCGTTGTGAGTCACCCAGTCTGCAATCACGGCACTGTCAGCTTCGTTAGAAAGAGGACGTTCCGAGGAGAAAACTCAATTTTGGCTCCCGTGTGAACGCGACCATTAGAAACCAGCTGTCATCAAACAGCCCGTCACTGCACGCGGCACGATGATGGCACATTAAGGCCTCTGGGAAAAGACAGGATGAAGGATGACCATCGCTGTGACAGTGGGGGGGGGGATCTTACAACCTATATATACTGTGTCGGCTTGTTTCCCCCGGAGACAGCAGACCAAGTGAGGTTGAACTCTGTACTCGCTCCGTGACAAGGACATTTCCCGAGTGGGGTCATATCCTGCTGTGTATCTGGGGCGCTGCCACAGTTTTCCCAGACGTAGCGAGGGCGTGAAGAGCATGTTCGAAGGAACAGGAGTGACGCAATATGGTTATGGAGGTACAGGGATCCGATGGGAAAATAAGAGTTTAACTTCCAAAAATGCTACAATTGATGAAGTATACTTCATGGTCACGGAGTAGTACTTTTTCAATGACTTAGCTTGGGGAACATAAACATAGGGCATGTTGTTGTTTTTTGAGGGATTTAACACAATATACCATTGCTCAATGCGTATAAAGACCTAATCTTTACCTAAAAGAAATACTGTCAAAATGTAGAAAAAGTTTCACTATTTATATGTAAACAACATGTGCAACTGCCTCCACTTCCCAATGCAACGCATCCTAAGAAACACTTCGTCTTCCTTTACCTTTTCTCTTGTGTAGCATAAACGCTGTTGCTCCAACAAAGCCTGAGAAGTTTGCCCTTCTGTTCATTTTATATTGCGGTTGCTACGAGAAGTGTATTCATGCATTATGAATGAATTTCCACACATCTTAAGAAGGGTGTTAAACAATCAGGAGCTGTGATATTAACGTTAAAAAGAAAGGAAAAAAAACCTGTGAAATTAGACTAAAACATCTATCGAGTGGTGACTTCTCCTAATAATGTCTCGGCGGCACGTCTTGGCCGCAACAAAGAAGATTGATGGAGCCGGGGTTGTTTCTTGGGGCTGCGAATTGCAGCCTGTCATTGATTTCCACTTTATGGCCCTGCACAGACAATGGCTCCTTCTCTCAGGGAGAAATGAAATATATAAATAAAATAAACGAAAACAAATGCGGCCACTGTGTCGCGTTTAAGCCTGAGGTTATTACTTCACAGGGAGATATTTCTATTCATCCTTACCCCGGGAGGAGCGTCACAAATCACCATCTCACACGCGGGCAACAAATGAAGAGCCAAACGCAAATTCATTCATGCACACGCGCGCAGATAGGAGACCTGGCTCCGTGTCCTCGTAATCTCAGAGATCCCAGGGTGTCTGATCTAATCAGTATTTAAGTGATGGACTTAATAAACATGGCTCTGAAGCCCACAGAATCTGATGGTGCTATGGAAGACAAAGGGTTGGGGTTTGAAGCTGTCTCAGCCCAAAACGGTTTGATATGACATAATGAAGTACGTCACACATCCCAGGGGGACACCAAGCATTTAGCTTTCTAAGAGATTGAACCAAAAGGTTTCTATTGACAAAATACTTCCTATTTGTAGGTAAGATACTGAGGAAATGTCAACTTTTCAATATCTGTACTTTACAAAGAGCTAGTGGCTAATTGTAGTTCAAATTGTGGAAGCGGAACAACATAATTGTCGCCACAATAAAATGACATAATTCAGAACAGTCTAAGCCAAATATGAAACATGTAATCTCTAGTTTTAGGGCTGTGCGGCCTCGTTATACTCCCCAACGGATGTGTATGTGGACATACGCGGACGTGCGGTAGTTCTGTTTTTAATGTCCGCTTGGAGGACTCGTTCCACACATGCACAGTAGATTACGACTTGGGGGCCAACGAACACGCCTACTGATGATGACATTTACATCAAACGGACCCCTGCTGAGCCCTTGCACACTTTACTCACCAACTTTGATTCCATTATTAGTGTCAGAATACTAGGAGAAATACACACTGCTTATTATATATAAAATATATAATAAGGAAACAAACAAAGCCAAACTGCAGCTTTCGATTTCCTATTGTAAATAGAAGTAGTTTTACGTTTCAGAATTTTAACAAATGTTTATTATTGTGACAATAATGCTGCAGATTCTGTACGCACGCACGCTGTGCGCATTTGAAGTTATGTGGAAGTTGTGACGTCTATAGTCCCAGGCCGACAGTGAGTGTTCACAGTGGTGAGGGCCACAGAGCCAGAGCTGTCCCAAATTGTAATAAAAAAGAAAAACAACTATTTAAAACTCACAGTGGAAATGAATATTTAAGCTTAAAAGATAAAAACTATAGAGATAAACCTGGAAATGAAAAAAAACAAACCTCTTAAAAAGGAACCAAAAATGTTCGTCCTTGTGACTTTAAATAACAAAACAAAACATAAGACTTCTTAAAAACAGAGATAATACAATAACGTGATGATTTCACTCATTGTCTTTGGCCTGTTTGTTGGATTGCAGGGAGCAGCATCTGATTATCTGTCTGGAATCACAAGACAAATGCACAGCTGCACATATGTGATGAGAGAGAAAGAGACAGAGACACACACACACACACACATAATTCAGAGAGGGAGACAGCATGGGAATATGTACGATCGTTTCCATGCATTCTTTGACTGACTGAACCAGACCCAACATGTGCATCCAAGTGTCCACATGTCGTTGTGTTGAATATGCAAGTGCATGCATCTGTGCATCACTGTGTGCACATGAGCGTGTGTCTATACAAAATGGTGAGCCCCGTATAGGGAGTTCTCATCAGACGCAGCATGTTGTCCAGAAGGCAGAACAACAACGTGACGCCTGTCACTTCACTCTGCCGTCTTCTGCCTCTGCTGTGAAAATGAGCCTGACAGACCCGCTGCTGTTTCCACCTCTCAGAGAATTCTTCTTCTCTCAGCTTTGGGCTACAGTCAGACCTCCCACGAACCCCGACAGCCTGCTCTAACCTTCCACAGAGCAGAGAAACCTGAGAGGGATCCCCAGCCGATGGAATTGTTGGACATGTTTGAGACAGCTAAATTAGGATCTGTAACTGGCAATTTAAAGAGGCTGGTGCTAACCGACATATCTGACAGTTTGCTGTCAACCCGGGAGGGTCGCGCTTTAATCACCACCCGTCTCCGCCTGTGCTGAACGACCTCGGAGACTTGCACCCGCTGAGGTCGGGTGGCACTGAGGATCCCTGAAGGTCTCTGTGGTCAGCTCGAGAAAGACTGGCGGAACTGCTTGAAGGGTGTCTATCTCTGCTGTGTTGGGGTGTAAAAGTCAAAGATTAAGGGAATCAGCACAAATACATGCATTAATATCAAGATTTGTGTTTTCTTTTGTATCCTTGAAGTTTCATTTTTTTGCCACACTAGCTGCATGGCTCTGTGAATGCCAATGTCATTGAAATCACTGACATATCTAAACAAGTATTCATGGTCCCCAGATGATGTATCAAAACAAATTGATGACCCCGACTTTCCTCAAGCACCACTATGTCGGTATTTGTGGTTTTAGATAACAGTCAACTATTGTTATAACTATTGTAAGGTTTATGAGATTTAACGCAGACATTCATGTTCCCCTGAGGTTGAACTGTAATAATAAGTGACCCACTGACTCTTCATCCAGCACCATTATCTGGTCAGATGGTAATTTGTCCAATCCTTTGGTTTATGACTAAATATATGCAAAACTCAAGACATTCCCATGAGCCTCAGCTGTACTTCAGTGCTAATTAGCAAATGTTAGCATGCTAACCTGCCATAAAAAGATGGCGAATATGGTAACATTATACCTGCTAAAGGTCAGCATGGTGGCATTGTCACTGTTAGCATGTTAGCATGCTGACGTTAGCATTTAGCACCACTGTGCCAAAGTACGGCCACACAGAGCTAGTAGAAGATCGTAAAAAAAAGTAGAAATGGAACATTGGCTATTGTCTTCATTATACTTGATACTATATCTGTACTTTACCAGCCATGGTTTATTTATTTGTGTTTCTACAAGTTTACACTGAAAAATTGGTGTTTTTAATCTCAGCTTTAAATGCCTAGTTACATTAAGATAATTTCCAGGTCATATTATTATAGTAACATTACATACTAATTAGTATAGAGTTTAGTCCTTAATGGCACATGTACAAATGGACAAATGGTTGTAGGGCTTTAGGGCATGGGCATACTACACATACAAAATTACAATTTACCAAAAAAAGTAATTCATTTAAATAATTCAGCTCAGAACTCAGGAGGAGAAGGCTTTTTAAAAATGTGTGATTAACTAATAAGTATGATTAGTACGTTACTAACACCGCGGCAGTAGAAAGTGAGGACTAATCCTTTTTGGGGCTCATTAAAAAAGGCCCACCTGCCAGCCTGTGATTAGCATTACGTGTCGTAATTGTCTGGGGCTGCAGGTAAATACTGAGTCGTGGCCTTTGCCATTCGCTTCCCGTCTCATTATCCCACAGAATTAGAAGGCCAATTACAGGCCATTTACCCTGACAGCAGGATAGCCAGATCCACACCACTGTTAGATAACACATAACGCTTCCGCCCAGCCAGCTTCAAAGGACACACGGAGGACGGTAGACAGAGGTTGGTAGTTAGATGACCCCGGCCCCTGTTAGCTTTGTTAAGCATCAAAATCCCGTTGTTGAACATCTTAACTGATTAAAGGACTATTTATGTACTGGGTACATTAGCTCTCCTGGAAATATGACAGCTGTTGATGTCTTAACTTTAGTAGCCTCTGATGAGAAAGAAAGAGGGGAACAAGCGGAGGATGAATTCGTGGATTTCCTTCTAATGAGCCTGCTGTCTCGCGGACAAAACCCATGCTTGACTACGGCAACAGCAAGTGTAAGAGTAAGAAACGTTTTGCAGCTTGCCGGATCAAATCTGACCAGATATGAACACACACGCATACAAAACGGAGGGAGCACAGCATGGGAAAGGTCATTCATGGGGACCGAGCTCTTCATTAAATCACCAGTTCCAGGAATGGGTGGAGTGGGGGATGGAGAACAAAGGAGGGCGATCGAGGCAGAGAGAGAGAGAGAGAGAGAGACAGAGAGAGACATAGAGTAGTCATGTCCCCTGGGAGCAGTATTAACAGACAGATGAGATGAACAAAGAAGAACATGGCAGCTCTGGTCAGGTGAGGTCATAATGAGGACAACAAAGACATCCTCAGGCGTGTCTCTGCAGTCCGTTTCAAAGTCTACCTTCAAGACTCACTGTAATCTAACCTTTGACCTTTGCTCCCCAAAGCTTAGAGCGGCCTGGCTGATGAATTAAAGGAGGTACTACGTGCAATTTTGGCTTGTTTTTTTGTCCTATTTTATTGTTCTAAGATCCATTATTTTATTCAGATCACACATTTTCATTAAGATTTCATAATATACTATTGCCATGGGAGCTTATTTATCACATTTGGGGAAAAGTTACGTTAAATAAGTTTCAAGTATTGAAGGTTATGCTGGGACAGGGTAACGCTAACTAAACATATATATATATATATATATATATATATATATATATATATATATATATAATAAATAAACAAAAGAATCACTTCATTGTTTCTTCCTCAGCCAGATGGTTTCAGTACATCTTGGAACATCTTGGTTCAGTCACAGCAAGAAGTTGGGTCCATCTAGCTTTGGCACATTGATTATTTTTATGTGGGAGATTTACAATCGAAGCTTAAGTGCATGCATCAAAAATCTGTATGCGCTTTGTTGAAGACATTTGCAGCCACTCTCACTGCTGGCACTAGAGATGTGTCATAGATGAAGTAATCGATGCCTTACATTGGGAAACTCAACATCCAAGCCCTGCCAGCTATGTTCAACAATAAGTCTCAGCTGTCGGGTCAACAGAGGCGGTTCAGAGATCCAGAGATGAAGACCCATGGCTCACAGAGTCCAGTGAGGCTCTTCTTCATGGAACCGGGGTCACATTATGTACCTGCTGCTTCTGTTTATGCCACATCACATTACACCCTTTTTGGACTCTTAGCATGTCAGTGCTTGTTAAAAAAAAAAAAAAAGCTATGACATCCATCTTGTACAAGTCAATATGGATATTTCTAAAAAAACCAAAAAGAATAGAGAAGAACAATAGACAACAGGATTACAAATTGCATTGCTTCACTGGGAAGACTATTACCGCTCCGACATGAGTGCACACGCGTGCCCCCTGCATAACAATGCCTCCCTGTGCTCGGCTACGGTCATATTCCTATTGTACTGTCAGATTTTATCAGTGATCTATGACTTGCTTCAAATGCATATTCTACAGCATTTAAAAAAAATCTCACAGCCTCTTTTCCTCCCCGTCTGTGCACAGTCACGGACCAGTAGTGCCAAAAATGAGCTCTGATCCACCCTGATATGAATATGCTTTAGCTGGGGTTTATTTAAATATTTTTTTTTTTTATCCCTTTTTCATTTTGGTCTAATTTCACAACAAAATGAGTTAACAAATGAATCTGCTGCGGGCAGATAAAGTAGTATAGTCATGGATCAATCACTGACACAGAGGATGTGGCCCATGCCAATCAAGGTGTGTATGTAGGTTTTTTTTGGGGGGGTTGTAAGGGTTTGGAGGCTTCCTGCCTGTCAGCCCCTGATAAATGATTCCATGTGAAATATCTCCATTAAATCTGCCTTTATCAGGGATAGAAGCCCGCTCAGCCCCCGACATTAGCATTGCAATTTATGGGACAGCTCCCAGGCTCAACAAATCAATTCCCCAGTGTACCTGGCCAATTCAGGCCGGATTAGTCGAAATTAAGCAGGGCAGGTTTTTAATAATGCGTCCGATGATTACTGCAGCGCTGAGATATCTTCGGTTTCTCGCCCCGTTTCGCACACTTGTGCCGCTCCTTTGCAGCTTGTAAACCAGAGTCCCACTGTGGCTTTTTCTTGTTCTTTTTCTTTTATCGTTTGTGGTGGTTTCAGAGCACGGTAGATTTAGAGCTGCCACTGACGCTGCTGTGTCAGCACTGCCGATAAGAGAGTGTTTACGCTTCCAACAGGGAACGCAGTGAACTAACACTGCTGAAACGGACTCAGCAATTTGTCGCCAAAAAAAAATACACCACAATCTTGTTGGGTTTTTGGGGCTTTGTGAAAGGTTGTTTTCGTCTCCCGTTCACCCTCAGACGCGTGTTGTCAGAAAGGAGAAGACAAAAAGCCACAGTACGCCACCGCCGCAACCAGCATCCTTAGAAGGCAACCCAGAGCTTTCTTTTGGTGTTGATTTTGAATTTATTTGTGTCAAGAAAAAAAAACCACCGGAGACCTCATCTGAGGGTGTGAGGTTTGATTCTCCCTGACACACATACATGCGTTCTGTCTCAGACGCACAGAGGATTTGGGTTCTGTTAGTCCCCCCCCGTCTCATCTCATCTCAGCTTTTGCATCCTTCCCCGCTCCTCTCCGACTGGAGGATATCAAGTCTGAGGGCGGCGAATGACATTTTGTGTAATGCGGAAATAAATACGTGCCCTGAAGTTTGTCCCACCACAGAAAAATGTTTAAAAGCCTGGGGGCGTGTCTGCTGGAGGTTCTGAAACCACGCCCAGTCGTAGATGAGGGTTGATCATGTTTCGTACAGTTACAGTGTACTCAAACACGTCGGCCATCTTTTGCAGAATGTTAACGCTTTATGGGCGGAGCATGCGCACCAGACACTTCTATCTTCTGGTTTAGCCCAAAAAATCCTGAACACAAAAATGGTGAAAAACTGAAATTCTGTCTTTTCACGTGTTTTCTGCAATTATTTGTCGCGATATCAATGTATAATGTGTTGAGAAACAAATTTTAGATTTTGCTTCATCCGGACCTTAATTTCTGTTAAGTTCTGGTAGAGCAGCCAGAGATAATACGAGGAAGCTTGTGCACCTGCTGTGATCATACATTGCAACCTTTGCACATATGTTGTTGTTTTTAAAATCAGCCATTACATCCTTGTGGCTTTTTAGAAAACCAGAGAAGTGAAGCAAAATGGGCTAATAAAGAGAGGAGAAAAGAGAACTCATTATGTTTCTGCAGCTGGGGATCAAGATGCCCCGGATGACGAAAAAAGGGTCCGACAAGCTGTGAGAAACGCTTGGCCTTGAAACGGAGAGCTGGTAGAGGGCTGTGGAAGGTTAAGAACATCTTTAACCAAGAGGGGCCAAATGCATAACAGCAGACGCCTGAGGTTGTATGAACAGCACGCACTCCTTCGTAGGCAGGCGGAACGAGCCAAAGAGGCGAAGACGACACCTTGCTCTGCTCAGAGTTAAAAAGCCCAAAAGATTAGATTGAAAAGAAGTTGCCCCAAAACACCCCCGCAGAGCTTTCTCCTCCTGTGCAGCTCTTTCACACGAGACCACATGCTAAAAAAGCACTCAAGACATCAGCTCTTGTTTGCGTGAGCACGTACGAGTGTGTGTGTTTTTGAGTGACTCTTTGTGTGTGTGTGTGTGTGTGTTTGTGCGTGGTGGTCCCGGCCACGGGGTGGGGTGCTTATTGGCTTATATACACAGGAAAGAGGCTGCTATTAAGGTCAGGAGCCGGGGGTAAAGGGAGATGGTGAGATGGAGAGGTGAAAAAGAGGAGAAGGAGTAGAGGAAGCCGCTGTGTGAATCAGAGGCGGTCGGAGACGTGTGCTGTCTCTTTGTCTCTCGTCACTGTCACCGAGGCCTGCGACCCGACATCCTAACCGAGAGAGAGAGGGAGTGAGAGAGTGAGAGAGAGAGTGAGAGGGAGACAGAGAGAGAAAGAGGGAGAGAAAGAGAACTGCTTCCAGCAATCAGCCCTGCGACAGTTGATAGCAACTGACATGATTAACATCATGACTCTACAACGTATCAGAATGCAAATATAACTAATCCATTTCCCACTGCTGAAACACGGTCATAATTAGAAAACACCCGAGCCGAGTGATGGGGGGGTTTAAGGTTAACGTATATAGTGGCTGAAAATATGCATCATAACATCACATGGATTTATAATATTAGTTGAAGCTCGGCTGCAATATATTCAAACCCAAGATGAAGCCAGAGTTTTACTCACTTTGTACATCCATCCCTGTGGCCCACACAGGGAAAACAGTCAACCAACCTCCCTCCACTTGGTGCAGGATGCAGTAACTGAGTTCCTTCATTTTAACCCCCCCCCCCCTCACAAAGTGAAAAATGATCACCACGTGTGATCATCCCTCACATCACAACATGCACCTTTTTTATTTGATTTTTTTTCTCGTTTCTCATACTGTATGTATACCAGACGACTCTTCTTCTCCGGAAGGTTTTTCATCAGACCGCAGGACGCTTCATGAGGAGGAAGATCTACAACCACGAGAGTCCTTTCCTGTGATCGCCACGTCTCCATGATGATTTGGAGAACGTGGTCGTACACAGCTCGGCCAAGAAATCAACCGATACAGCTGATGTATTGTTGACATTGACATATGCTGGATGTCGGCGGATGAGTGATGGAAAATTGCACAACAGCGCTAATAAGCGTATTTTCCAAGTTTTTGGCGTGTTTTTTATGATAAATGTTTGCTTTTTATGCCAGTTGACAGAGCTGTGACATGTTACAAAGGTCCCCACCCGGAACAGAAGCAGGGACGTTGCAGTGAAATGGTATGTGCCTTAGCCATCATGCACCAGGATATTCCCAATTGTACCGCGTGTCCGTATTGGCGAGAAAAAGGCCTTTACACAGCAGGGCGTTAACGAATACACAACACGAAAATATGAAATACCCTCCTGCGAAAATTTCGCTTCAAAACGATTCATACCGGCAGCAATCCAAAAGGGTTTATTAGTCACACTGTGTATATTTACAGGGCTTTTATTGTGAAAGGTAAGAATGTAAAGCGTGGATCTGGTCTGCGCTGCCTTTGTCAAGGTTGAATAAAGTTTGCCGACTTGGTTTGGACTACGGAGCCTCTGTTGTTGTGCACTAAAACAGGATTTGCTGACGCCTTTATGCTCAGCGCGGAAGCTCCTGTTGAAGGAGATGAAGTATCTGCGAATTTGGGAGTAGCTTCTCCCCGGAATGCCAGGGCCGTGTGGTATTAAAGACACCATACTGGCTGCTTAGTAGAAAACAGTAAAAGAAAAACTATTAAAAACAAAATAAGTAACTGAAGGCCTCGGGGTTTGACCCTTGAGGGTTTCGTAAGAAGGTGCCTCCGAAAAAACAGACACTAAGCAAATCTGGGGCGAATCTAGTTCTGCTTAATGTAAGAATAATGTAAGAACGGACAGAGATTGGTTCTTGTGTTTTGCTGACAATGTCGGGTTTGAGGGAGAAGATCCTCTGACACATAGGCTGGGCCCCATGGCCAAGTTCAAGTTCCTCTTATCAGGGGGGCCGATCACACACACACACACCCACTGACAAACTCACACTCAGCACATGTACACTCACACACACACACACACCAACTGACAAACTCACACTCAGCACATATACACCCACCCACACACACACACACACCCACAAGCATGACACATATCAAAAAGGATCACTGTGTTAGGATTGCTTGATCAAGATTTAGGATGATTAAATGGTACATCCATAGAGGCTTAGAAAACATGTAAAGCCCGTACCCATTAAGGGAACAGGCCTAATATAGGCAAAAGAGTACGTATATTAAGAATACTCGATTATTTTAATCATAGGCTGGGCAACAAACGATATTATGATTTTGTATTATGATTTTGTATTATGATTTTGTATTATGAGTTGTATTAGGACTGATAATATGTTGTATGATGTTGTCCTTCCTTGATCTGTGATGAGTGAGATGGATTAATGTCATACCCTGAGCACCGTTAAACATACGTTTGTGCAGAAGCTATCACGAGGGAGCAAGGGGGGAGGCAAGAAGTCCTGTGACCTAATTACAAAGAAAAGAGGAAGTCGGGGTTCAGACCAAGTGCAAGTTCAAGTTGAAGCATACGTCAAATCACAAGACAGCTGTCACGAGGCACCTGCCAAAAAGAGGATCTTGCCCTAAGATAGAAAGGAGGGGGACAGCAGATCCCCCGCTTGAGAGTATAAAAAATCTCAATTTTTAAATGTTCGAGGCATTAGTCGGGAAGAAAGGCGTATAGTCTTTTGAGGGCATAAGCCTTGGTTGTTCACAGGACTTTTTGTAAACTCCGTGTCTCACTGAGTGTTAGAGGTTTTTTCAGTCTTTTCAATTTTGTTCTTTACCTTATTGGTTATCATTTTTGTATGCATTGGGACCTAAATAGGAAACTTGTAATTGGCAGAAAATAAATAAGTAAACTTGTAGCGCTTCGTCAAAGATTCTTTTCCCTGTCCATCGGTGATCTCCGGCCTCCGGGAGAGGGGACACCCCCTCGGGGACGAGACCAGCCCCTGCAGGTAAGCAAGGATCCATGCACGGCTACACGACTGATTGCTCCTTTAGCACACACCACATACATCTGTTTCTAAAAAGGAGGAAGAGATCCGTAGGATAACCTGCACGAGCTTAATATCTGTTGGGCTCTAAATCCAGGGGGTAATAAATTAAGAACAGCTTCTCCTTTATGAGCACCGGGAAAATTATTAAGGATTTCTAAAAGTACAGTTGACTGTTGAGATTGAAATTGAGAAGTTGATCGTAGACCAGGTAGCTACTCCTTGTTCACTTAAGGTAATTAAACTGGCGAGATCAAATAACTTTGCCCAAAGGTTAAAAGGGTCATATTGGTGATTTATTACTTTGTGGGGAAAGCGACATCCCGTCGGGGATTTTCTTTAACAAATCAGTCCAGAACAAGAGGCCAACGCTAAAACTTAAAGCCAGTTGAGTGGAATAACATAGAGGTAAAGAAAAAAGGGGCGCCGTCCCCCCTCCTCCTTCTAGCCGACCACTTCCGGCCCAGGGGCCACTCACCGGGGGAGACCGGACCTCGGGACAAGAGCCCCGTTGATCCGTGTTCACCCTGAGGGCAGACGTGGATTCTGCCCCTCGCTGCCGAGGATCCGAGTCAGAGTGCACGCAGACACTCCGAAAGATCCTGGGTCAATCACAGTCCGTCTCGGACGGAGAGCCTCTGTTCATTTGATGGACCACACTTGTGATTAAAAGGGACTGATAAAAGTAAATTTTAAAATAAAAATAAAGAACTTGTATTTTTTATTGATTAAAAAACTTTTTGTCTTTTAATATACATATATCTAATAGAAGGCGCGCGGAAGTATAGCTAACTAATACGTAGCACGTCACATGGCGCCCGAACAGGGACTTGAAGAAATTAGGTCCTAATTACGACATTAAGTCATCAGTATATATGTGTACTTTGACGAGTAATTAGGGGATCAGATGTTTTCTGTCAAGTTAAATTACACGAACCCTCCCGAGGGTTAAGAAGTGTTGCTCAACCAGCGAAATCAAGCTGAGGTGATATATTGAACTCTGCCAGGAGAAATAAACTTCGATAATTTCTGACAGGCGCTCGTAACAGTCGTAGGCCTGAACCGGTAGTCAGAAAAAAGAGTCTAACTATCCTGAGCTATTTACTTTAGGAGCTGTAACTTAGGTCGAGGCTGTCAAAATCCTATAAAAACCTGGCCGTCCTTTTCACAGGAGAAGGAGCCGTCCACGAAAAAAGGGACAATAAGACTGACCCTCAGTTATAGACAAAGTAAATAGGAAACTGCTTAAACTAAAAGTACTTCACGGGAGGGCATTGAAGCAAAGTTAGTGGACAGTAAATATAATCACTGCGCATAGGTTTAAAGGGTACCTAGCTTGTTGAAACATAAGCCGGGCAAGAATTATAATACAAAGAAAAGAGTGTTGTAGAAACTTCCCCGTCGAACGCCAGCTGAATCCGATAGCGTACCCTGGCGCACAGTGACGGCCCAGTTGAGCTGATCACTCAATGCCAGACAAGGCCTAAGGACTGTTAAGGCGAAAAAGGCAAAACCCTTCCCTAAGCAATTTATTGCTCGTGATAATATTAATGTAATATCATCAGATCAATGTATTGTTAATATAATATATGAATTGTGTCCCCCCAGGAACACTGAGATAACCAAGGCCTGAAGGATAGAGTAAGGGATCTGATTTGTTATCTTAGATTAGGGTATTTGACTGCAATATACTCCTAAAATTTCCTGGTGGAAGATTTGAGAGAAATTAGGCCTGCACAAAGCAGGGAGCTGATGTTTTCTCTCAGATTAAAATATAACTACTCTTATAAAGTAATTGTGTACGCCAACGTGTGAGGGGAGGGGATCAGATTGTTTATTTCAGAATAAAATAATTATCTTGTGAATCACGCTGTAAAAATAAAAGCCATAAAATACATAATAATAAAATGGAGGACAAAGGCCAAACCAGGCTCAAAATCGCGGGCCCAACGGATCTGCCCCCCCCGAGGGGTCAATATCCAAAGCTGCCCCACGACCCAAACCGACCCCGAAAACCCCGAGTGACCGAGGAAGTCTACCGGACAATGTCTCAGGAGGAAAAGGAAAGCTTAAAGAAACAGAGGGAGGACTGGGATCAAAAATACCTGAGCCAGCCAGCCGCCCAGCGTTAGAGCTGTTAAAAACCCGCACCTGGGAAAAAGAGGGGAAGTTTTACGCAGATTTCAAAGGTGAAACTTATCGATTAGACACAGGTGCAGACATATCAGTCCAACCTCATGGGCACGAAACAGGTAACAAACGATTAGTAGAATTAGCTGACGGAACTACAAGATTGTTAACTGAAATTGAAAATCAAGGGTTAATAGGTCTTCTTGGACCAGATAAATTAATTGCTGTAAAAGACCTACCACTCTGTAAAAAAGTAGCTTATCTAAAAGAAGTTAATGTCGAGGACCAGATAAAAGGACATGTAAATACAGCCGATCTGCCTGATAAACAAAAGCTAGAAAGCATTATGAGGACAGGGAGCTATGCTCGATTCAAAAATGATGTGGGTTATGTACCAGAGTACACACACTCGATTCAAGGGGGCATGCCTCCGCGACAGGCACAATATCCAATAAAACCAGAAATAAAACAGGAGCTGGATCAAACAATAGATGAATTAGAACAGCTAGAAATAATCGCAAAAATACAAAATCCCCCGACTAATCTACCAGTAATGGGAGTACCAAAACCTGATGGCACCAGTCGACTGGTCCATAATTTAATCGAATTAAATAAAAGATCATACACCGACGCGAGGCATTTAATTAATCCATCCAGGACCATGAGAATTCTACCACAATACAAATATAAAACTAGCCTAGATCTAAGCAACGGTTTTTGGTCCATCCCGATTGATCCCCAATCACAGCTAAAAACATGTTTCACCTGGGGAGTGGAATCATATTGTTGGCTTCGTCTGCCGATGGGGTATAAAAATGCACCTAATGTTTTTCAAACGGCGGTTGTAAAAACTCTGGAAGGCTTACCAGTTGAAATATACATAGATGATGTGTATTTCACTCATGACGATCCTGAGGAGCACTTGCAGTGTTTATCCGAGGTCTTAAAGAGATTAAAAGACGCAGGGTTCAAAATAGGCCTCAAAAAGTGTGAGATAGCCCGCCACGAATTGACATATCTAGGATTTAAGATTTCTCCACTCGGAAAAGAAATCACAGACTCCTATAAACAAAAAATCAGAGACTTCCCAGACCCAAAATCTGTGACCGATTTGGAACGTTTCCTCGGTACATGTGAATATGTGAGCAATCATATTCCCCGCATGAGTGAGAAAGCGTCTCCACTCCACAAGTTAAAAGGCAAATTAAGAAGGAAGGATGCTCCTAAAGATATCCAACTAACAAAAGAGGATTTGGAGGACTATAATGCCCTCAAAATTCATGTAACTGAGACAGCACAGCATTTGGAAAAAAGAAAGATGGAGGCTCCTTTAGAAGTACATTTAGAAATAAATGAAAAAGGAGGAGGCATGGAAGCTCGAAACCTGGGCTCCAAGCAACCCACCCTATTCCTTTCAAACGTGTGGTCCACCACAGAAGCAAAGTATGCAGATGAAGAAAGATTCCTTTGTTTGGCATACCGCTTTTGGCCAGCTTTAAAAGAAGTAGCAGGCGAACAAAAATTGATTTTCTACACTCCGCTGTCATCAATTAAAGAGGCGACAAAACAAACAACTGCTGGCTCTAAGGCTATGATGAGTCGGTGGGGTAAATGGCAAATGATGATAATAGACCCTCAGGTCGAATTTCAAACTGAGGGTCAGGTCAAAAGGCCGAAAAATAATGATACCGGCCCAGAAAAGAAACAAATAAGACCGGGTATTACACTGTTCACAGATGGGAGCTTACAGGGCCCAGACACACAGGCCAAATGGGCTTTCCTCATTAAAAATGATACAGATGATATCATAGCGAGAAAAATGGGAAAATGCGCAGGAACTGCTCAAACCGCTGAAGTGACAGCGATTTTAGAGGGTCTCCTGACTGCAAAAAAGAGAAATATCAAGAGACTGAGACTAGTCACAGACAGTGATTATTGTTACAAAGCGGGAACGCAGGAGTTAGAATACTGGAAGCAACGAGACTTCACTAACGTAAAAGGCGCACCGCTGGCTCACGCCCATTTGTGGGGATTAATCTCAGAGGTAACTAGAGCAATGTATATAGAATGGACTCACGTGAAGAGTCACACTGAAATCAGAGATTTCGATCACGACGGGAATAGAGAGGTGGATAAAATGGCCCAAGCCAGGCCAAGAATGGCAAAACTTTCTCTTATCTTTCCGGCTGGATGGAAAGGGAATGATGCACTCACCGAAGTGCCACTTGACCAAGCCTCTCAGGTGGTTACTGAGGTGCACGAGGGATTAGGGCATGTGGGATATGAAAAAATCCAGAGATTTTTAAAACAAAATCTAGTTCACATTCCTAACCTTAAAACACATACAACACAAGTGAGGTCACGATGTCAGCAGTGTGCACTGGTTGATGGGTTCAAGAAGGCTACACCAGAACAGCTCAGAATATTGTGTAAGGATCCTGGAGTCCATTTTAGCGCGGATATAGCAGGTCCGTTCCCTCAGCGAACAAGATTAGGACACCGATATTTTCTAATTGTCGCTGATAATGGCTCTAGTTATAAACATGTGTATCCTGTAAAAGCCGCTAATGGGCGAACAGTGGCCACACGCATGGGGGATCACCTGTGCAGATGGCCAGAGACAATATCCATGAGAATGGATAACGGCACTCATTTCAAAAACAAATGGGTCGAGGAGGTTTTAACAGATCTTTCAGTACAGCAGGTGTGGTCAGTTCCCTATGCACACCACACAAACGGTGTGGCAGAGAGGGCCGTAAGAGCTGCGAAAGAGTGGATCATAAAAAATGCTCCACTAGACTGGGATGAACCGTTACAATTGACACAGTTAAACCTTTTTTTAAAAGAGCCAAAATTAAAAGAGCCTATAATACAGGACGCGACTGATGTATTACCCTCTCTCTCACCAGGGGATCGAGTGTGGGTTACCAGGAGAAAGATATTTCCAGAATCAGGAAATCTGAAGGCCAAGTGTGAGGGGCAGGACGAGGTTCTTTTCCAGGAAGGTAACGTGGTGCATTTAAAAAGATTTGGCCAGACGCACCCCAGACAGATAAGGAAAATAGTGTAGCATGGCGAGCCCGTATCCCATCAAACCAGAGCCTGATGTTGATTGCTGTGATCTCACACTATACACTTCACAAGCCGTATGGATCCTTAGCTGCGCAGGGGATAGAATTTGGCTAGGTCAGAGCCTGGATAACTATAAATTGGCTCTTAAAGGTTCCATCGCATCAAATTGGGAGAGAACAAATCGTTTGACCTGGAGCAAATACACTCCAGGATCGTGCGCAGCCTGCCGGGCCCCGGTCACTGAGTGTGCATGGAGGGGTCTGGCTGCAGAGCGCCCGGAGAAAATTCCCCCTCCCCTTTATGAAGAAATGAGGGGAGGGATGCACAGAGAAGGACTGCCTTCATGCAGGTTGACTTTTTGTGAGACCTGTTTCGGTCGATATGCCCTGCGGATGACTCTTGGTCGGTATGACCATCCTGCAGGCTTTAAAGGCGGGTGTATGTGCTCGGCGGCGGCCGAGGGGTTTCTCCCTTGCCCTGGGAGCATTAAACTGGGAATCTGCAGCGGTTTAGCTCTGCAGAGAGGAACCGGAGATTTACACCCTTCTGATTCAGAGAAGCTTGGCTTCCGGAAGAAACCGGGTCGTAAGCAAAACTGGGGGATGTATACATCCACCCCAGATCTGACTCCTAACATGTCACCTCTGCAGAAAATGATTGTGCAGCAGTTTCCTGTATGCCATGAGGAGAGGCCTAGCCTCTCAGTAGGAATCAAGGGAAATTCCAAGATCACTGTGCACCCCCACCAGGGGAGAGAGACTTTGTTTCCCCTAATGAATGCTAAAAAAGCTTACTCTATTGAGTTACAGAATATACTCCTTCAGATGCTGGAAGGCTCATTCGTGAAGCACGCAATGGCTAACCAGGGCCGTAGGCCGAAGAATAAGGAAGTGGATTGGGTGACCTGCCTGACTCCAAAACGTGACAGTGGGATGACGTATTGGGTGAACGAGACCGTTCTGCCTTGCTCCTTCCCCCAGAGCTCCAGTAAGGGCCCTGACTTTCACATGACAGTAAAGCTAACCCTGGCCAGGGGTGACAGAGGTCAAGTCAGAACAGCCAGAGTGAGAGTCTCAGGTCACGTGATTGAGCCAGAGGTGGCTAAAATAAGAAAAGAGAGGCGGAGCTGGAGAAGAGTGTTTAAAGGAAGAGGTTTGTGGCCTAAGTAGGCCTGGTGGCTGGGAGGGATCTCTCTGACTTTCCTCAACTCCTTCTCATCTTCCTCCTTCGCAGGAGCAGAGGAGGGGGGAGCAGGATGTCGGCAGACATAAGCCAGTCAGAGGGCCTCCCACAGAGCCCAGATGAACCGAGGTTAGAGCATCGACCGACAGAGACAAAACGGAAACAGAGACACAGACTGACTATATCATGCTTGGTTTGTACTTTTTACATGTTAGCAGTGGGTACAGTTTCAGCAATAATACTGATGAGTTACGCGGAGAAGACCATGTACTCACTGAGACGGTGGGACGTATGGCAGGTGAAGATAGAGACTGAAAAGGCCTCGCTTGTTGCATACGTACAGTACGTACATGAGATACCGTGTACCAGCTCTTGGAGCAACTGCTCGAGTGGCTTTCCATGTGAGGAGACTAACAGGACTGACTACAGGAGACACATGTTTCGGGAAATGGTGGCACGAGGGTTAGACATAACTCTATTTAATAACTCACGTTTTTTGAACCAGGGGAAGCTGCCAGACGTTCCCTGGAGCCATGAGGTGAAAATCTTTGTGAAAATTAACAACAACATGGACCAGATGCTTAAAGCGACTAACTGTAGCGCGTCTTGGTTTAACATTGCCCAGGACAGACCTAGCAGAGAAGACAACCCAGACGGACTGTTTTTTGACCCTTTGACCTCTGACAATGACACTCATATAATATCAACCTACAGTTGGGCCCCGCCGGAGAGTAATACATTCACCTGTGCGTCGATTATGACTAACTGGACTACATACCATTCAGCCGTGGGCACCACTTCCGAACGCCCGGTAAAAACATTCAGTAATTGTTCATTTATTACTTATGAAAACCGGACCTTGGTTCGTAAAGCGGACCTTCTGGAGCCAATACGCATGCCAGAGTTGGATAAAGTGTCTGAAATTATCAACAGAACCCGCACGCCCACACGATATCTGACCTTAGCGATGCCACCTGCACGTAAAATCCATGTGCGACGCCTCTGGGATGATATATTTCCCCCACAGGTGTCAAAAGAATTAGACCTGGAAGCGGCTCCAGCTAACTTAACAGTTTTAAGCCCTGATGATCAGATACCGGTCCAGCCCCGGAGCTCTCGTGTAAAACGCAACTCTCCAAAAGGAATGTTAGCTCGAACCAAGGCGTTAGATATGACTAAAACAATTTTCCCAGACATGCTTGGACGAGGCACGCTCCCGCTAAAATCAAGAAGATTTTTTCCGTGGGGTTTACAGGTACTTGAGGGTTCATACCCATTAAAAGCATATCCCTATGGATTAGATTGGCTATATAATATCACCCAGGACAACGTGGTGCTGTATTACATGAGGGTGCCGGTGTTTAGCAACAAAGATAATCAAGCCTGGGTACACACAAATGGAACGATAGCCATGACGAGTTTCCTGGACTGTGTGAACCAGACACTCTACGAGCCCTACTTAAGATGGCATAATACGCAAGAGGAATTAATAAAAAGCGAAACATATTTTGGACAAATGTTACTTCCTTATTGTTCGATTTATGGAGAACTCATAAATGAGGCTAAAGACACGATCCCTTACACTGACTGTGGCACCGAACACATCAACAGGATATGGAGAGAAATGACCCATACATATCATAATCCTGACTTGCCTTTTAAAGGCTTTGACCGGTTTCAAGGACTGGGTCTCTTGCTTAATGAAACTAAGTTACTAGAACCCTGCTTTGCAAGCCATACAGTCGACCCAGTCGAGGATCCGGACGGTTTTGAGTTAGAAATCTTTTTAAAACAACAGTGGGCCTCTCTCCATGTGGGACATTGGTATGAATTAGTGGAACGTGACCCAAAAGTGGGGACACCTTCCTCCCAGACCCCGGCATTAGAACTAAAAGGCTGTGTGGGTTGTATAGCACCCCCTCCGGTGGTGGCTAAATATACGACGGACAAAAAGGGTGAGTTTCTGGAATATGCTCTAGGCCTCAGAGCCACGTTGCCTTCCCAAAAAACTGCAACCGGAGTAAAGTTTGGCTACTACGACAAACAATATTGTTCCCGGTATGACGAATACCGTCAGTGTTATGCTCAGGATTATTACTCCGAGCACACAGCGGCTCAGGCCCGGACACTGAATCAGGTTATGAATTGGCGGAGAAGATACGATATAAAAAATGAAATGATTCACGGACATGAGCTCCAGATTTTCCTAGATCAGATGGACGTTTCTCCCCCTCGAAATGCCAGCAACCACGCCTGGATGATGGCTCACACCTATTTCGGAATGGCAGGTGAGTATCCCTCACATCAATTTGTAAATCCTATTTCCCATAATGAACGTTATTTTTCCAGAAGACATGACTTATGGATCCGGAAAAAGGCTGACCCACGGCCTAAAGGGAGGTCGAATGCATATCCAGAAGCATGGCCAGAGTTTAATCAGGTGTCACCCTCAGAATTACGGATTTCCCGGACCAGCTGGGTCCAGGAAGTAGTGTGTAAAGTGGAATCAGTATTATCAGGCGGGGTGTACACTGAGCGCTCCCCGCTGGTACAAAACCTAGACATTCGTTTACCATGGGGCGCTTCAAGCCCCTCATTTGACTTTAGCGGATTTGACATGAAATTATTTTGGCCAAAAGAGATGTTAGCTGAAATAGATTATGAGGCCAGACCAAATTGTAAAAGAGGATTCTTACCAGGAAACATCCACGACGGAGGAGATGGGTGGGGATCTCGGATAGTGCAAACTGGGGAACGACCCCCAGTAGCTACACTTTGGAAGGGGGCAGCTGGCAACATTATGAATACGGTCACAAAGTGGGGAAAACAAACATTTGGTAATGTTGGGTCTATTTTTACAGGGGCTTTCTGGTGGTTAAAATATTTAATACCAGTAATCATTTTTATTATCATAGGGACCATCGTGGGTGTACTGCATAGATTGGGCCTACTGCCCTTAGCTCGTTACATAGTGGGGAAAATCCTTAAAGGGATCTGTGCAGTGATCAAATTCACTCTGATTGTTTGCTTCAAAGTGCTGCAGCACTGCTTTCGGCTGTTGGGGAAGTTGCTGACTCAGGGCAAAAGTGATGACAGGAGGCGCTCCAATGAGAGAAGGCCAAAGAGGAAACGAGTGTCATTCGCCATGGACCAGTCAGATAGGCTGTCACTCCATCAAGCATGATAATGGGGAAGAACAGATTAGATAAGACACGACAGTGCACGCAGGACCCTCTGTCCAGAACTCAGCGTCTAGAGGAAGGGGCACTCCTTGGCATATGCTCATCGCGCAGCTTGACTTTTCATACTTAGACTTTTTAGACTTAGACTTCACTTTGCGGAGAAAACTTTTTTGCTTTTAGCGTTAAGTTTCGTTGATACTTTGTAGAATTTTTAGTTCTAGGTTTTTTATAAACTTAGGGTTTTAGTTGGAAATCCACGGGTTACGAATCTTTAATTTTTGCTTCTTTATGTATTTCCTGCTCACAGCCTTAGAGGTTTTGATTTTTTTTTAGTTATCACTGCCAAGATATTTGGCTGAAGATATTAAAATCTTATTAACTGCTTCTGCTTTTGACGTTACTATACGAGCTTTTGATTTTTTGATTTTCAATTTTTTATCTAAAAACTTGGCTTTAGTTAGGCATTGAGGGTTTCAATTAGAGCCCTGTTCTCAAGTTTGTTTTTGTGACCACTGAGGATCAAGAGAGGGAACAACATGAAACGAAGTTCTGGCAATTTCTCTATTGACCCACGGAATCTCTCGGATTCAGAAATTATCGAGATGTTGAACCTCGAGCTAACGAGAATTGCGGTAAGCCAGATCTTTACTTCTATCTTTCTGCTCTTATGGGTGGTTAACAGACAAGGACGAGCCCTCGCTCGGGGTTCAATTTTGGGCTGTATTTATATTGCTTTAGGGGTATATAGGGGTTTACACGGGATTACCGAGGCATCAGGGTGGATTATGCCAATTTACCTGGCCAGCCTTGAATTTATAAACACCCCCTTTATTGTACTAACGACATTGGGAGGACTTATGGGAATGGCAGGAGCGGCAGCTTCTCTCCATCCTATGTTTAAAATGCATTCCTTAATAATGATCTTAGCGGACATCTTGGTCATGATATTTACCTTATTGATTATGTGGAAAGTAATGTTAAGACAAATGACCGGGGCAGCACGAAGGTCAATGACGAAGCTGCTGACTTCTTTTACTGTTTTTACCGTAGGAATAGTTCTGATGAGAGGTGTTGAGTGGGGTTTTCAACTTAGAAAATCCAGCGTGTTCCTGATATGTGCTTTTATTTGGCATGCCGAAGGCCGGGGTCAGCGTAAACGAAGAAACATATTCCTTACGTGCAGAAGGCCTAAGCGGCCGCATGACAGGACGGTTTAGGTCTAAACAGAACAGGATAGAAGAAGTTTGTTTTTGTTCATTTTTCTTTCGTTGTTACTTTTCCTTTTTTTTTTCTGTTGCAACTTTCCATTTTTCTTTTGTTGATACTTTATCCACCTCACCCTATGTAGAGATCAGAATTATGTTTCTCACTCAAATTATGGTCACAGGCTGAATACACCGAGCCTCTTGGCTCGGGGCTGGCGCGGATGGGAGCCCCTGTTCCCCCGAGGAGCGCAGTGGATGTGGACCGGAACGCGATCCTAGGGGGGCGTCCGAATCCTTTCACAGGGTTCAGCGTGCAACAATTGAAAGAGTTGGCTGCGGTTATCAGAGACGACCCCAGCACGGAGGAGGAAGAGGAGGTCGAGGAGCCGAGCACCATGGTCTCCCCAGCTGCAGCCGGCCCGGTGGAATATCGGGTAACTATGCCATGTCACATTTTGACGAGCCCTTCTCCAGGCACACCCAGTTATTCACCTACTTCTCCGGAGAACCAGTCTGGGAGTCCTCGGGGATCCGAAGACTCGCCGGCACCATGCACATCTCCCCCGCAGCGAGTGCCGTGTAATCACCTACCGGTTCTGGAGCCTGGCGGCGGGATTCGGTTCGCAGACTCAGCCCCTCTCCCTCCTGAGCTAGGTGAGCCCATTTCGGAGCCAGTGGTTCGTACAAATGTTGTGGGCTCTGCCCCACCCCGGGCCACAGTCGGGGCAGGGGGAGGTGGGATTGAGGTGAACACACAGGTGACGAGGGGCCTACGTGACCAAAACTGGCCCCCGGAGCACGTGGTCATGAGGGAGCTCGTGAATCCAAACGTGTGGCATGGCCGTTACTCCTACGACAACCAGACCACCCTGAGGTGGGGGTGTCATCTCAAGTTCTTCATGGTACGTGAGGGGGATCCCATGCGGTTAGTTACGGACTGGATGATCGGTCTGTGCTGCAACTGGATGTGGCTGGTCTATGCGGCGATGGGCCCTAACCGATACCCACACACAGAGACCTGGGACTGGTCGATTCGTGGGGTGGTCAGGGCTCCTTGGATGCTGGAGACTAGTGTCCTGATGGGTTTCCTCCCACACACTCGTGTACCATTCCGGCCGGGTGTGGCCAGGTGCGCCGTCTGGCGTTATGTTCACCCCGTGGGACACTGGGCTCGAGTCGCGTGCATAGACCACAATGATGAATGTGTGGAGGAGTACGTTATCTGGGATTATCGAGTCAACCGCCGCATGTGGCGTCTCGGTCGTGAAATTCTGACCTATTAGATGTGACACGTTACCGTGTTGACGCTCGTAAGACCCTGGACATTGACTTTTCTGCTCTGTTGAAATGATGTACCGGGTGCCTTGGGACAACAAGGGGGTTTATTGATGTGGTGAGGTGATTAACTTAGGAAGGAAAAAAAAAAAAAATGATTTTTGTCTATTTTTGCGAGGTGTATTTTTGTGATACTGTTTCAATGAAGGATGAGGTGGGTTTTTTTACCTTAATTTTTCTTTTTACTAAGGTTTTTGTTGTGCTTTCTTTCATACTTTGTTTCTGTTGAACTTTTTATCTTCTTATTCCTGTTCTGGATATTTTGAGGTTATCATTCAGGGGCCGGGGACCCGGCTCCTGTGCGATTATATGTGTATGTATATGATGTTCTATTTTCCATGTATCCGGGGCTATCCGAGAGAGGGTGTTAGGAGAGTTAGCGAATGAGCCCGGATAGTGATGACGATGGTTGATTTTGGATTCAACTATCACCCTGTGATAAACAGGGCGGTAGGATGTAGGTCAGTGGAGGAAAGTGTGGGGAGTTTATTTGAGTTTATTTGAGGCCTATGGATTGCCGGGGGAAGAGACTCACAATTCGCAAGAGAGGGTGTTGAAGGAGATGAAGTATCTGCGAATTTGGGAGTAGCTTCTCCCCGGAATGCCAGGGCCGTGTGGTATTAAAGACACCATACTGGCTGCTTAGTAGAAAACAGTAAAAGAAAAACTATTAAAAACAAAATAAGTAACTGAAGGCCTCGGGGTTTGACCCTTGAGGGTTTCGTAAGAAGGTGCCTCCGAAAAAACAGACACTAAGCAAATCTGGGGCGAATCTAGTTCTGCTTAATGTAAGAATAATGTAAGAACGGACAGAGATTGGTTCTTGTGTTTTGCTGACAATGTCGGGTTTGAGGGAGAAGATCCTCTGACACATAGGCTGGGCCCCATGGCCAAGTTCAAGTTCCTCTTATCAGGGGGGCCGATCACACACACACACACCCACTGACAAACTCACACTCAGCACATGTACACTCACACACACACACACACCAACTGACAAACTCACACTCAGCACATATACACCCACCCACACACACACACACACCCACAAGCATGACACATATCAAAAAGGATCACTGTGTTAGGATTGCTTGATCAAGATTTAGGATGATTAAATGGTACATCCATAGAGGCTTAGAAAACATGTAAAGCCCGTACCCATTAAGGGAACAGGCCTAATATAGGCAAAAGAGTACGTATATTAAGAATACTCGATTATTTTAATCATAGGCTGGGCAACAAACGATATTATGATTTTGTATTATGATTTTGTATTATGATTTTGTATTATGAGTTGTATTAGGACTGATAATATGTTGTATGATGTTGTCCTTCCTTGATCTGTGATGAGTGAGATGGATTAATGTCATACCCTGAGCACCGTTAAACATACGTTTGTGCAGAAGCTATCACGAGGGAGCAAGGGGGGAGGCAAGAAGTCCTGTGACCTAATTACAAAGAAAAGAGGAAGTCGGGGTTCAGACCAAGTGCAAGTTCAAGTTGAAGCATACGTCAAATCACAAGACAGCTGTCACGAGGCACCTGCCAAAAAGAGGATCTTGCCCTAAGATAGAAAGGAGGGGGACAGCAGATCCCCCGCTTGAGAGTATAAAAAATCTCAATTTTTAAATGTTCGAGGCATTAGTCGGGAAGAAAGGCGTATAGTCTTTTGAGGGCATAAGCCTTGGTTGTTCACAGGACTTTTTGTAAACTCCGTGTCTCACTGAGTGTTAGAGGTTTTTTCAGTCTTTTCAATTTTGTTCTTTACCTTATTGGTTATCATTTTTGTATGCATTGGGACCTAAATAGGAAACTTGTAATTGGCAGAAAATAAATAAGTAAACTTGTAGCGCTTCGTCAAAGATTCTTTTCCCTGTCCATCGGTGATCTCCGGCCTCCGGGAGAGGGGACACCCCCTCGGGGACGAGACCAGCCCCTGCAGGTAAGCAAGGATCCATGCACGGCTACACGACTGATTGCTCCTTTAGCACACACCACATACATCTGTTTCTAAAAAGGAGGAAGAGATCCGTAGGATAACCTGCACGAGCTTAATATCTGTTGGGCTCTAAATCCAGGGGGTAATAAATTAAGAACAGCTTCTCCTTTATGAGCACCGGGAAAATTATTAAGGATTTCTAAAAGTACAGTTGACTGTTGAGATTGAAATTGAGAAGTTGATCGTAGACCAGGTAGCTACTCCTTGTTCACTTAAGGTAATTAAACTGGCGAGATCAAATAACTTTGCCCAAAGGTTAAAAGGGTCATATTGGTGATTTATTACTTTGTGGGGAAAGCGACATCCCGTCGGGGATTTTCTTTAACAAATCAGTCCAGAACAAGAGGCCAACGCTAAAACTTAAAGCCAGTTGAGTGGAATAACATAGAGGTAAAGAAAAAAGGGGCGCCGTCCCCCCTCCTCCTTCTAGCCGACCACTTCCGGCCCAGGGGCCACTCACCGGGGGAGACCGGACCTCGGGACAAGAGCCCCGTTGATCCGTGTTCACCCTGAGGGCAGACGTGGATTCTGCCCCTCGCTGCCGAGGATCCGAGTCAGAGTGCACGCAGACACTCCGAAAGATCCTGGGTCAATCACAGTCCGTCTCGGACGGAGAGCCTCTGTTCATTTGATGGACCACACTTGTGATTAAAAGGGACTGATAAAAGTAAATTTTAAAATAAAAATAAAGAACTTGTATTTTTTATTGATTAAAAAACTTTTTGTCTTTTAATATACATATATCTAATAGAAGGCGCGCGGAAGTATAGCTAACTAATACGTAGCACGTCACACTCCGAACAACCGTAGTTAATTAAGTCGCGTTTTAGCCTCGTAAGAGTCGCGTTCTGTGTGAAAGTACGCACAACAAAAACAACATTCCAAATAAAATAATTGATGTGATTAATCGCATGGAGAAAAAAACACCTTTTTTTTGGAATAATCATATGTTGATTAAAAAAAAAAAAGAAGAAAAAAATAGTTAAGGTCAATATATTTTTATATCATTTTTGTCTCAGTATCAACCACAAAAATCCAGTATACTAACCCAGCTCTGTGTGGAACTTGGGATTTATGTGCTCAAGTCACAGCACGCCTGTTAAAAGCAGCAGCTTTCTGACATAAAAGGAACACGTTTCATTCTGCATCAGTGTCAAAAAGCATTTGCATGCAGGTGACTCAGCAAGTGCGTCGAGGTCACACGTGGGCTGCCGAGACACCCGTCTGAGCTCCCCTCTGACACACGGCACCCTGCATGTGTGGCGCTGCAGTGGGTCCTGACCTCTGCATACGCTGGGCCTCCCGCCTCTCCTGTCTCACCATGCAGGCGGATTATCTGAGCTTAGCTGACCCAGGTCGGCCCCCCCCCCTTCGCCCCTATCCGCCTGCATGATGACATTGCAGCAACGTCTTAACGATGCGGAGGCTACGGTAAATACAGAAGCGGCCGGACTGTACGGTTCATCTTCATTCGACGATGCCGGCGAATACTCTCAGAATTTCCACACCAACGGCAGATTATTTTCATAAAAAAAGAGAAATATAACAAACTGTCTTCCAAGGATAAAGAGTCTCAGCCGTCATAAATAAAAACTCACTGGACTCTTTTCAAGTAGAGCTGCGCATAATGTAGCAGAGAGCAGCGGGAATATACAGGAAACAGAGGAGGGATGGAGGGAGGGCAGCTCTCAGAAACAAGACGTTAGGACTTTGAAAAACCTGAGAGCTCGTCATTTCCCCGGGCTACATACATCTCGTTACTTCCCCCTGCATCGCCTCAGCGTATGAGGTGAAATATGGCTGCATTTTACATCAAAGTGCAGAGTAACACAAAAGGTACGCTAGCTGCTGCGCGGGGGCAAGTGAAAATGTTTATGTCGAGCGGTGCAACGCTTTGTTACGAGTAAACGTGTTTTAAAGGGCGTGTGGGTATGAACACCGAGACGTTTTTCTCTGTTCTGTTGGGAAACGGTGTGACACTTGACACTTGACAACAGAGGGACATGTTGCAGGGTTCAGCGGGCTACATTTGTTCTCCCAGAAAGTGCATGCATGCTAACCGCTATCTCATGACGGTGCAGAAGAAAGTTGACAATCGCCAAAGTTCAGAGGAAGATTGAGTTTAGTTGCACTATATTCTGTGAAAAAAGAAAGAAGGAAAAGAAAGAGGTTCGCTGACACATTGTCTAGCAGAGGTTACACAGTACGATGGGGTTATTTCAGTCAGTATTCAACATCATTGTTAATCCGTCTTTTGTTCCAGCTTCCTCTTACGAACTGCCGCGTGGTGTCAGATAGCAAATCATTCAACTCCCTGTTACTGGGTCTATAAGCTCACTATGCAGCAGTGCCGGCTGACTCACACTGGACAAAGAGGCCCCTTCCTGGCCATTTAGTCACACACACTCATGACTGACACACACACTCACACTGCAGGCCAAATACATCATGTCCTCCTCAACTGAGAGTCACTTGAGTCAAAAAGGGGACCCATCAAGAGCGATGAAAGATCAGACGGTGTGAATGTGTGACTTCATGCCTGTGAACATATGCAACTAAATGCTGATACGGTGCGTCTGTATGTGTGGCATTGTGCTTGCTGTGTTTGTGTGAGCCCTGTGTTAATGAGTAATAGCATCACCACCACCCCTCCCTCGTGCCTCCTCAACTCTGGCTGCAACTTGAGGCAGTGAGAACACCTGCGGTGCAAGATCAATGCTTTCACACCGGGAGAAAGAGGAAACAACTCTCTACGGTCCATAAGACTTTCTGCACTACAATGATTCCTTTTTTCTTTTTTTTTTCCATTTCTGGGAGCCAGGCTCAACACACAACAGCCTACAATGAAGAAGAAGTGAGAGACAGAAAAGAGTGATCCGGGGCGTTTGGGATACCGTTAAACATCCCTCAGTGCAGCACCGAATGAGCTCAGAAAGCCCTTCTGAAAACAATAAGAACCGAGTGATATTGGAAAAGCCAGAAGGAGGAGGTGATATATTAAACCGCCAGCAGAACAGTGCAGCACAGCAGCTTGCTCTCTTTCTAGAAAAAAATAGAGAAGTGTGTGTGTGTGTGTGTGTGTGTGTGTGTGTGTGTGTGTGTGTGTGTGTGTGTGTGTGTGTGTGTGTGTGTGTGTGTGTGTGTGTGTGTGTGTGTGTGTGTGTGTGTGTGTGTGTGTCAGAGGCTTGGCTTCAGGGAAGGTCTATAGTTCCTTTAGTTGCTTTATAATGTGCCCACACTCCTGCTGGGAGTCACACTAAGCATCCAGGCTGTGGATGGTGTTCCAGGTTTCTTTCCCCACCTCAGACCTGCATGTAAAAGACTTCAAAAGCATGAAGGATCAACGTTAATTATATCTAACGTTCAAACTCTATTCATTTGACAAAGAATATGCAGCAGAGAAACATCTCAAATGCCACAAAAACACACCGTTTTTTGTTGTTTTTTCAACTTTAACTATTTATGTCGATTCAAATGATGATCCGTCAATCAATGCATAAAAAGCTTATCAGTAAAGATGTTGGAGAGTTCTGAGTGAAACTGTGTCTTTACTCCAGTGGTGGAGATCACATGTTAGAGCTCTTCCATTGGCAGTGAACTATGCTAAGTGGTAGTCCACAGCCGGCCCTCTGTCATGAATACCATCCAGTGTGACTACCGGCCGCATGTTCTGCGTCCGCACAATGCTGCAGCCGCACGCACAACGGCCACACTGTTCTCGTCAGGGTGGAAACATGCTGTACCGGGAAGCAGGACTGGGCCGGGCTGGCTAACAAAAGTCTCCACTGTGTGTGTGTGTGTGTGTGTGTGTGTGTGTGTGTGTGTGTGTGTGTGTGTGTGTGTGTGTGTGTGTGTGTGTGTGTGTGTGTGTGTGTGTGTGTTGGATGTCTAAAAACACTCCAGTCCATGCTGAAGCAGTGTTGCAGGTGTGGGCTGATGGCTTTTTCACTTTGGCCGGCTGTGCACAGCTTGGCACGTTATGCTGCGTAGTGCCAATCCCACAGGGCTGAACGTAACAAATGTTTCTCTTTCTCAAGAGGACGTTGGAGTACATCAAATAAAAAAAACCTGAACAAGAATTCCGTCTACACCGGTGAAGGTGTGACTGCGGAGTGGCCCCTGATAAAAGCACTTGTGCTGTCGCCATCGTTGGAAATACACATTTATACGCGCTTGCTGCTGCTCTGTCACGTAAGCTGAATATCTTTGGGTTTTGAACTGGTTGCTGGACAAGAATAAATGACCTAAAACTGCAACCTTGGACTCTGAGATACTGTTACAGGCACTTAAGTTTATTTCAGGGGGGGGGTTTATAGACCACATAGTTCATTAAAAAAACTACCAGACAGTCAAATGAATCGGTAACCGCAGCCCTAATGTCTACTCGTAAACCCCTCATCACATGTTGCATGTGTCAACGACCTACGAATAGTTACGCTAACACATCATTTGTCCGTTCTTATGTTGTTTGCATTTGCAGATTTTCATCACTGCAGCTCTTCTCTGGGTGAAAGTCACTGAGGGGATTATTGACTGTTGCCATTTAAGCTGACACAGGACCAGTGTGGCCGTAAGCTTTGCCATCATTCCCGCCATTGTCTGCACTCAAACCACTCTCCTTCATCACAAAGGGGCACTAAGGTGCCCAGCTGAGTATAAACACACTCCCACCACCACACCACTGGCGGCGATGTCACTTTTCATTCTCTCCATCTTTTCTTCGTCTCCATTACGACCTCAGGCGTGTTTTCATCTTTCCGTCTTCTTACGCTCTTATTTTAATCTTCTGTAATCAGCTTGTCTCTCCCCCCGTCTGCCTCCCTTTCTCCCCCACCTCAAACTTTGTTCCAACATTCTCTCTCCTGTCAAACACTTGACCTCTGGTCCGGCAGCATCTTTGTCCCGCTGTCAGCCTGCATCACCTCTGGTTCTCTGTTTCTCCGTGGGTGTCCTCCCACTCCGGTCTTAATCTTGCACAGTCAGCTCTCTTTTGGAGTAACCCCAGCACACAAAAGTTGGTTTGAAAAAGGGCAGAAGTACAAAAGTTATATATGTATATATGACAAGTAACACATTTTCATTGTACTTTCATATTCCAATTAAACTATTACTAATTTCATCCATAAAGTGTCCAATTATTTTCAGAGCCTAATATGGCATCTTAAAAATCTAAATATTATCAATGTGCAATGATATAAAACAGAAAAGCAGCAAATCCTGTCATCTGAAGAGAATGTTTTTTGTGTTTTTTCTAGCTTGACAGACATCTCACCCAATTATCATAATTATTGTTGATTAGTTTTTCCAGCTGTTTCATTACTGCTCCAGACCTCTGCGCGCTGGACAAGACGAATACCTGACTCAGCAAGATTAGCCTGCTTCTGTTTTCTGTCGCCCGCTGTGTTTTCCTCCATCTCTCCCTCTTCTTTCCTCTCCTCTCCTAATCCCTCTGTCTTTCTCTCCCCTTCCTCATATAGAGCCTTGGGGGACCGTGCAGAAGCAACCCCCCCCCCCCCCCCCGAAGCCTCGCCTGCTCTCAACGAGCCTGACTCCCGCCACTCTGCCTCTTTGTCAATCTCTCACCCTAATCTCCATAATGCAGTCTCTGGCAGGAGCTGCTTTGTCCGGGGCTGGGCTCCAGCTCCGGGATGATGAGCAGGTAGCTCTGTGGGCACTCGCTCTGCCGGTAATTGCAGCCGAGGCAGAGGGAGCACAGCGCAGGGGGGTGGGGGGGGGGGGGGGGGGGGCGTGCACACTCACTCACACGCACAGACATGGGGCGACACCAAGCGCAAGTATTATGTTCTGGAGTCAGAGGTGGGAGAAGATGTCAGAAATGGTCTCTGTTTGCCTCCTGAATACGCCCATTCCTTCTTCAAACACGTCTTCAGGTGTCAGTACGCAGCCGGATACGGGGACAGTATTTGATGGTTGAGAGAGCGGTAAACTGAGGAAATACGTGAATTATTGGCACCATTTCTATATCTATACATTTGACATTAATGGTGCCCTGTGGAGTTTTTGACCACTACAAGCGCCATGGAGCAAAGTTTTGTTTCCTGCCTTTGGTTGATCATACAGGTAAAACAGAGGAAAAGGATTCACACAAACCTTTGGGTGGAAAAACACTAAATATAATCAAGTAATTGTTTATTTAGAAGAAAACTCCATGAATGGCTTTGATTTTGTTTCCAATATTTGTTTACAATTTGGTACAGTGCGTTTGATATATTTTGTTTTCTGACCAGTCCCACGAGCACCTACATTTCTTTCTTCTTCTCTTTTTTTTTCTACCTTTCTGTTGCCTATTGCAATCTGAGACGATAGCATCTCTCAAAACCAAGCATGCAAATGTAGCAATTCATACTACTGTTTAATTTAATTGTCCACATACTCAAAATAGGGATAGTGGTGAAAGTTTCACCTTTACCTACACATCAGACAGTCCACCCCGTTGGCCACATATGGGGCTGTGCATCATTACTGCCCGCTATGAGACACCTGCAGGGAAGTAAATGAAAAGAGGCATGGAGGCGGGCATCAGTTTAGTGGCCCCTGCAGGGGGGGGGGGGGGGGGGGGGGGGGGGCATCAGTAACACCTGGCGAGCTCCCCAACACCGCACAATAAGGTGCTGCTAGCTTACTTTTATCGGCCGTATCAAATTACCATGCGCCATGCTGAACACAAGCTACAGCCACAGGTAAAAAAACACAACAACCGTGAGCGAAAGGGACCACAGGTGAGAAGAGAAAAGTGAGAACCTGAAATCCGGTGGGAGGATCAGACATACAATGAGAGCACGATGGGAGGAGAGGGTGAGAAAATGGCCCCACGTGATGCGCAGTCTGACAGTGGAAGGAGGCACAGCAGCAGCAGCAGGAGGAGGGTGGATGAATAGGATCTGTGAAAAGGTAAGTGGGCTGGAGCGGCCTGCCGCTATCAGTCGCCATCAAGTCAATCGTGTTACTACAACCTTCTATAATGCATGCCGCGGGTAATGAGGGACCATGTCATCCATTCAGTCTCATTTCCATTTTACAGCCCTTTGATGGGAGGAATCAGAGAGCAATGGCTCCGGCGGCGACTTTATGGCCCTGAGCTTCAGTGTGAAAAGTGTGCGTGTGTGTGTGTGTGTGTCATCTAACACTTTGATGCGCTCCTGTTGATGAACTGGGCCGTGTAAAAAGCAATGACAAATGTAATGGCTGCCGTAGACAGAGATGTCGATGTTCCAATCGGGGGTGAGTGGTTATTTCCACTTCCATCGGTCATTTTTGGTCGGAGCAGGTGATAATCCTGCGTTTATGTGCCCGGCTGGACGGATGTGGAAAAGGATCATTCTGGGTTGTTTTTTTTGTATTATCAAAATAACACCATATTTTTCAGCGTTTGTCAGCTTTCACTTTGGCGTCTGCGGTTTGGACCGTGTAAGGGAGTGAGGTTGTGGGTCTCATGTTGTTTGTGATACTCTACTGATCCCTGAGGGCCACATTTACTCTTTTGTCCCCAGAGGTCAGAGGTCAGCCTCGGTACACAGCATCCCTAGAGCTGGTAAGAGTTTCAGTTAGAGCCCGACCGATACGGGATTTTTGGGGGACGATTATGAGAGTAGGGAGTAAAAAAACGTCTAATATATCTAATATTGTTTTATCATATTTATATATACGGACACATGTTTTGCAATGATCCAACAAATGTGGTTATCAAACGCTTGTGACAAAAATATGTAACAGAGGCAGGGTATTTTATAGTTTAACAATACACTTCAGTGCTTCTGCAGCTAGCAGTCTGCTAGCCGCTAGGCTAATTTATGCAGCTTACAATGCCAACGGCTTGAGCTAGTATTTCAGCGATAGGGACGGCCCACATTTCCCATCATGCCTGCCTAATGCTGGACTCAGTAGTTAGTTACGCTTCCTGTTTTATGTTTCAAAGTGCAAATGTTACTCTTAGTGTTTGTAATGTGTCAGTTCAGGGCACGGTGGCTTGTGTTGGTAGAAAACCGGAGCACTTCAGGATGGTCAATATGCAGCACAGACTGAAGTCCCTGAACACCACACCTGCGCCTGTGATCTAAGAACACGTGGCCTTTATCCAGTGACATAGTCAAAACATTACCAACATGTCCAGCATGCTGTTGGGAAGTAATGTTTACGCGACGCTCGGTCTCCTGAAATATTCAAACAGAAACATGACACACATGTTCACGCAGCTGAGATCTCTTAGAAATGAGTAGCTGATGTCAGTGAACACATGGCCCATTAACATTTGCAGGGAGCGACTAACTGACGGAGCATCTAATACTACAAATCTGTCTGCTCTTTCCACTTAATACCAATGTCGACAGTGTAGTACTTAACAAAGACATTATTCTGACTTAATTCAGAGCGCAGTCTGTGCAATCTGCCTGTGTGGTTTTTTCCTGTAATATTTTGCCAGCAAAGCTCCCCTTGTCAACAAGCACGGAGGACTCTTTTTACGTGACACGCCGCTATTTGGAAACTCTCGTGATTTAATCATGTTTTTTGTTTTTTTTAAAGCAGCTTATTCCGATGATCCGGCAAAGCTACCTCGACATTCTGTGATGCGCGTTCCAAATGTCTCGGAAAAATAAATAATATCATCTGCGACGCGCTGAGCTACCAGTTTACAGCACAACACAAAGGAAGGTTTGGGAAATGATCCTTCATTTGAGAGCAAATGGGATATTATTACGTAATCTAAAGTGTACACCGACCGAGATGCACATCCAAAATGTGTGCACAATAGGTATGATATATGAGCCAAGTGGGTTTGCCTTTCAGCTCCATGGGCGAGGAGCATAATCCCTGCGCAATCAAAAAAACAGAAGATTGAGGACGAACTCCCTTATTTGGTGATTTTCCTCTTTATATTCGTGCCAGTGATTCCTCTGAGAACGTACCTGTCCATCACAGCCGTGCCTGTGGGGCCTCGGAGGGAGGAGAAATAATGAGAGCTCACACCGGCTGCAAGGAATTCAGAGACTCCTGCTCCGCGGGGGCTCTTCCTCTTTATACCCCCCCGCTTTAATCCCTCAGTGCTACAAAGACGCCCCGCCCCACCCCACCCCCGCCCCAACACCAACAACAGAGGCACGCCCTCCAGTGATCGCGATCCAAAAGGCGAGAGAGAGGGTTGCGATCGCACCTCGGCAGCCTTTTGGGGCATTCGCCGCTTCAGACCAGCAAGCTGAGACACTTCAAAAAAGGGCCAAAGCGCGTCGTCTCCATCTTATCAGTTTGTCTGGCGGCACCACGGTTGACGCTCGCTGTCACCCAAAAACAAAAGAGGCCAATTATTTCCACTACAGGATTCAGACTGCACAGAGCGTTGAGAGTTCAATAAACGGCTTTTACACAGCTCATCACTTCTCTTTCCGGTGGATTTAGATGACACTGTGATGCTGTGAGAGAGGGGAAAAGCTACCAAAACAATGCTTATTGTGAATCTCCGCTGATTTTGGAAGGCACCGTTTTATCTGTCTTAACAGAATCGTTTTGGTAGAGCTCAGAATGGTGCAGAGACACATCCATATCTCCAATAGAAATGAGATTTTAGAATCATTTGTTTTCTTGAATTCTTATTTATCTTTTGGGTAATTATGACTTAGCATCTCATAAAACAAGAAAACAATATCCTAATCTCAATAACTATGAGACCTCTTCCTTCCGATTATGAAAATAAATGCATATGCATCGATATTTGCATATCATAATTACAGCGGATGTGCATAATGCAACGAAGGGTCTTGCAATCAAGAGTGAGTTGCACCAAATTGTGAGACGCTAAGTCAAATTGATGGGTTACGAAATGTATATAATTACAAGAAAACGTCTCCTCTTGTTCCGTCCCGTTAGACTGTAATGTGCTTCCAAAGAATGGGACAAAAAAAAGTCAAACTATGAAGCAGTTGGGCGAGGAACAGCTGGAGGGAATCCAGATGGCACTTGGATTTCCTTCAAGTGACATTTTGGGTCATCTGGACCTCGAAGCTTTTACATCCGTCACGCAAACCACACGGCACTGAGCACAGTTTGGGCTCAATGAGACTAGATGTCATCACATCTCATCTCTGCTGTCACTGGAGGTGTCAACTCAGGCACCGAGCGGACACGCCAATCGCCCGAGCCACGCACAAACACGGGCTGAATCCAGGACAGCGAGCTATTGCTCGGCAACCACCTGTTTCCCCGGGTGTCACGGTAACGAGCTGCAGGGGATAATGAGGCCGTGGGAGTGGGAGCGTGGAAAGGGAGAGACGGAAGGGGGTCCAACCACGGGGAGGGGGGGAGGAAGTTGCCATTTATAATTCATGTCATCATCAGCGCCGTGGCATTTGGAATGAATTATTGATCGCGTCTTGGAGGCTTTATGTAAAAACGTTCAGTCGGGGGGTCCTGATGGACAGGGCGTGAAGTAAGAGGGCACGGGGATAGAAGAAGAAGAAGAAGAAGAAGAAGAAGAAGAAGAAGAAGAAGAAGAAGACACAAACGGTCTGCTGAGGCAGGAGGCTGCGTTTTCAGAGAAGGTTATGGAGATAAATTCTCTCTTAGGGGAGCACTGTATGAAATCAAGAGGCATGGTGTGCAGCAGTGGAGACATCTACATCCTTTAAGTAAAAGTAGCAATAACACAATGGAAGAACAGTGTATACTAAGTGTGGGTCAAACTGTTTGATAGTTCAATCTATAAATCATCATATTTTATGGACTGATCATAGGTTTTGAATAACGAATATGTGCAAACATAACTAGAAAGTACACTGCAGATGTCAAAGGTAGTGTGAAATACAATACTCCCTGTTTAAAGGTAATGAAATGAAAGGTTTTCCCAGGAAATTGGTTTGTGGAGGTGTGTGTAATAGAACACTCTTTTCACCCTTTTCCCCCTGAAAGTTAATGCTAATAAAAGCGTAACAATTCATCACGACATGGACTAACACACGGGGGAACTACAGACGTGAACACATTGAAATAAGAGTTGTATCGGCTCAAGCATCATATTAACCTCGCAGCTTTTAAAAAAGCGCCGCTTGGCCCTTGACAGTAAAGGACTGCTGTTGAGGAGTAATGGAAGGGGACAAGCTGACCCGAGTGACCCCTCAGCCACTTGACTCTTGAACCTCCCTCCATCACTTACTGCAGCCCGAGTCTGACAGCCATGAATCACGACCTTTTCTCGAGATCTTTTTTGTTGTTGTTTTTTTTTTCATTCCAAAACCACAGTGTGAATCAATACCAATACCAACATGTGATCATCCACAGTGAGTGGGCATCGTTCAGTCGCCTTGTGTAATGTGTCTTGTCAAAACAGGAACACACACCTTCCTCCATGAAAGATGAATGGCCACGAATGAATTTCACGAGCAACGAGAGAACGCCGGGAGATAGTTCAGCATGACTTTCCAATGGTGCAGATTCGCCAAAATGTCGAACAACTTTAAGGGACAAAACAGCCCTGGGGGTGTAGCCCGCAGCTCACTCATTGACAGCGAGGCAAAAATAACACTTCCTGTTTTAGTCCCACAAAGCGAGACGGGAATGGTAGTCCAAAAATAGATCTTTTTGTTTTGCACTAAGGCAACATAATGCCATAGCACGGAATCTAATGGGTGCCCAAATAATACATGCATTTCTCAGCAGCTCATAATGCACGGCAAGCCTCAATAAGACATGTAGAACTGAGCCATAAACCTGCAAACAGCTTACAAACCGAGCACAGGCAGCAACGGCTTAATAATGCACTGTTGCATGCAACATGTCCACAGAACAAATGAGCACAGGGCCAGGCTCAGGGCATCCGACTGAGGTTAAAGCCAACTTCAGTAAATAGCATTCAGGCTGGCGGGGCCAACGGTGGCTGAGGCACGTTCCAGATGTTAGCAGCACAGGGCGTGGATGCTGAGCAACTAGCTATTTTTAGCCGAGCAGAGCGCAGGAAGGAAATAAAAGGAGCAGAGTTCGGCGTGCGCGGGATTCAGAGCCGCGGAGCAAAGGGGTAATCAAACACTGCCCACCAATGGCAATCACGCCGCTCCGACACAGTGGTGGCTGGCCCCGCCGCCGGCTTAGTCTTATCACAACACGCTCGCGGAGTGGGTGTGAGATGAATGAGCAGGGGAGTGAGGCAAGGGGGGAAGAGATGGATGGGAGAAGTGAGAGGGGAAGAAAAGCGTCAGAAAAGGGAGCAGTTGGTGCAAATCGAATCAGGGGATTGGTGCGTTTCCCTCAGATTACAGCTCTCCATCTGTTTCAAGGTGTGTTTTGTGTACTCGATATTAAGTAAACCGATTATGAGCTGTGGTGCAGGCCAAATTTTGGCGATATCTTACCATGAAAATACCCGATTTCAACACTTCAATTTGTCTGTTAAAAAGGAGGATAATTTGGCTACAAATACATATACAAATCATCACTTTATCATCTATAAAACCCGGCCTGCTGTCAGCTGAACCAGCTGCCAAGTGACGGCTGTTTCATACAAACAATGAGCTCAAATTGAGGGACTAAGTTCCATTCAGATGCGGCGCACAAATAAAAATCCATTCACCGTGACGCCGTACTGTCAAGGCGACGAGCGCGGGCCCCGGATGGCTGTGACACTCTGCGAGTCAGTCAGTCAGTCGGGACTCCGAGGCTGTTGAGGTGCGATAGAAAATGTATGCAAGCACCGCCATCTGCATTTCAAACAAATGACGCGATTAAATGAAGAAGGCGAATCCTTCCTTCCTTCCTTCCCTCCTTCCTTCCTTCCTTCCTTCGCCGCTCTCCGCTCACAAGACAGAAAATTACCAAACTGTTGATAGATGGTTAACAGGTGCGGGCTAATTATGCTAATCACGGCAACAGCCAAATAAACTGATTGCCATGTTCATTTAAATGACAGCAATGTTCCTTCGGTGGCTAATTAAAACAGGTCGGGAGAGAGCGGGAAGCGAGGCGGCTGGTTCTTTTTTTTATGGAGGGAGGCGTTTAAATAAAAGCCTTCTCTGGGGTCTACTGTAATAAGCTGTATTTCATTGGTTTAATGATGTCATAATGAATTTCTAATGATGGGGGATGGGTTCGGGTATGAGGGGGAGAAGTGTGGCGCTATGCAGCTACTTTCTACCCCCCCCACGTTAAGAGGAGCCAACAAGGGAGCCCTCGCTCATGTTGTGTGTGTGGCGCAGGGTGACCCCGGTTGAAACGACTTGGGTAATGAAAATAAAAATCAGTCGAGGACATCTAGCAGGATGTGTGCTCCATCTGTTTCAATACTAGCCCCACTGGAAAGGGTATCGGGGAAGGTTTTGAAGGGGGCAATTACTCTCTTTTTTTTCAGCATTAGGGCCAAGTTGGCCCCGGTCTCTGTTTTGCATGTGACCCGGGGAAAAAAAGGCATCATTAGAAGCAGAGATGGTGGTCAGAGGCCAGGGGGGAGATGAACTCCGGGGGCCCCCTGACAGCCACTGGAGGTATGAAAGGTGCATAGGGGCTGATTAATGTTTATAGAGGCAGCTGCTATCGAAAGCCTCCATCGCACCTCCTCTCCCCAAAGTCCTCCGGTTTAATTCCACTCTGGAGGAGATTAAAAATCTACAGTTTGGGCTCCGTCTTTGCAAACAGACCCATTTGTTTTCAAAAAGGAGCTCCGCCACCGGGGACACACCGAGAGTTCCACCTCTCCTTTCCTTTCACTTGAGAAGCCTCTCCTCCTTCGCTCTCTCATCAGCAACATTTGAAGAAATCAAAGCATCAAAACACTCACAAAGCACCAAACTTGATTCACAAAATGTAAATCATTTTGCCACGTGTCGTCCCCGCCCTTTGTGTACGGTGAAAACAAAGCAGTGATAAAAAGAATGATATGGAAAGAAGAGATGAATGATATTGCATTATGATGGATACGATGGAAGTTAGAATTCCTTTTGTTTGCATTCCGATGTGCACACAAAGAAAGTCAAGGCAACAAAAGAGGAAAGAGCAAAACCAGTGCCGGAAAGAGACCAGAGAGCCTCGAACTTCAGGCATGAACCAGCCGGCTTTTATCTTGCGTTTATGAGGCATTCTCACTATTTAAATGTATGCCACATTAGTAGGGATCTGCTCGATTCAATATATTATAATGTGATGTTTGGCCTTAATGGAAAATCAATGGCGAGACAAGCCCGCCGCCGCTGCCACCGTGCAAAAGCAATTTCCAAATTGACATACGGAGGGCCGACGTGATTGATTCTGACTGCTGTTGGATTTTAATACCGTTCACTGCGAGCTCATTGACTCTCAAGACATCGTCTTGTGGTTTATCTACAACCTGCCAAATGAGTCCTTGTCTCCTTTTTCTCCTCTCTCATCTTTTCTCCCTGCGTCTTTCTTTCGGCCCCCTCATCTCAGCCCGAAGCGGGGGTGGGGTGGGGTGGGGTGGGGTGGGGGATTAGATACGTTTAGATAAATGAGCGGATGACTCTACGCAAACACGTCCTCGTTGCAATCAATCGCGCAGTGGTGATACAGTTCATTCAGAGCCCACCTCCACCATATTCTACGTGTTCCTTCCATTAGCCGAAACATTCCCCCCGTCACCATTTGGTTTCCTCCCTTCAAGTTCGTTCACATGAAAAGGAAAGCATCTCATGACCCGATGGCCTCTTCGGCGACGCTTTGCAGCAGCTTTGCGTCGTCGTTAAAATGCCAGTTATTTATTTTACCAACTGAAGTTACGTATCTGACATCCAAACTTCCTCCTTCAATCCACTGAAGCTGGGCAGCTGGTTGAGCAGATGCGCTTCTCTCCAGCAGCCACCTGCAGCTACTGGGTCCTGAAACATCCCCGGGCCAGTCGGGATATGTAATCCCTCCTGAGTTTTCTGAGTCTATGTCACTCACAGCCAACTAGTATTAAACTGGTAGGACATCCATGATCACATGCTGAGCCACCTTTCAATGCAAAAGAGCAGCAGCTCTTCTCCGATCTCCTACCAGGAAGTCTGTGCTCCAGGACCTTAACCTCCCTCAGAATGAAGGAGGGGGAGAGGAAAGAGACCTTGTGCATTGGCCTTATGACTACCCATTCAATAAACCCCAAAATCCACTTGAAAGCCCCATAAAAACTCTCCAGAAAGCTCATATGATGTGCGAGTGAGTCAGCGGGCTCTGCTGCTGAGCCGACGCTGCTGGAAAGCAGAGTTGGGTCTGACTCCAGTCGCTTTGTGACATGAGATGAGATTGCCGACCCTGAAGTGTTACACCGTCTCTCCGCGCCGTACTGAAGTTAATGCGACTGACAGAGTTGACTTTGAACCGTCTTTAAACCCGGGTAAATCACAGGGGGCATGATGTGCAATGCAGCAGATGAACGCACACATGCAAGTACTCTTCCACCACACACACACACACAAACATACGCCACATGTATGTCAGCCCATCTCACCGTAAGGATACCATGCGCCGCATCTTGGCTCTTTGGTCTGACAACAGAAGGACATCAGTTCCGCTGTGGTCAGGGACACAAGCAGCGTCGTGTCTCTAAGTAGTAAGAATGTAGCCCTTGGGCAGCATAATTATCGAGCGGATCACAGTGTCGGTTCAAGCGCAGGGCATTTCGGAGGCTGGAAAACCAAAAAGGGGGGGGGGGGGGGGGGGAGCATCCGTCAAACGTCTAAACTCACCTTGCCGAAGTCCCTGACGTCGAAGAGGTCAAAGGGGTCGAACAGCTCGCTGTTGCGCAGGCCGAACTTGTCGTGGCACACCTTGAGGAACGTCCGGATGTTCTTCAAACACAGGAACTGCAAAAGAGGGACGACACACACAAAAGCAAAAACGTCAACGCAACGCTCAAACTCAATCTTGGGTTTTACAGCGACAGTGAACAGCTATCGTGTTGCAACACTATGTTTAATATCCCCCGTCAACGCTTCAGCATTCGAGTAAATATTTCATTTCCTGGTTGATGATTGGCAGGCTCTTCACTTCGTCCTCTCCTGGCGTGCGTGTGTGTGTGTGCGTGTGTGTGTGCGTGTGTGAGATTATTCAGCCCCAGAAGGTGAGCAGGCTGATTGCGGCTCCCTGAGGCTGATGGGCTGTCTCTCCCTGGTCCAGATAAGGAGAGCCACGAGAGGAGCCTGTCTCCTGACATCGAAGCTCAGACGAAGTGTCTTCAGACGGCCCAGCGGCCCAGCGGCAGAGACCTGCCCCGGTTGAGGCCCTGACCTCAAAACTGAAAGGTTGCAGGTCACAAATCTGACATCACAGCAGCCACGTGTCCCGTGGAAATGTCTTTGGGAAAGAACACTGTTCTAGCACAGTGAGGTGAGTTCAGTGATTGAAAATTGGTTATAATATTCAGGAGAGAGAACAAGTTGTACTGGGAGATATGGAGAAAATCTATACTACAGTACAGGATCCCCGTCTTAATCTAAATTTTGTGTTCTGTGTGAGAAATCCCTCTTATGTTCAATCTACAAAGGTTAAAACCAATATGTCTAATCTGCAAGTGTAGTAGAGAGAAGCTAACAACTCGAGCCTGACGGAGACAATGGCCGAGCCATTATATTAGCCGATATCTGCTTTTTCCAACAATGGCTACTATCCAGTCCTGCAAATACAGCACTTGCCACTTTGAGACTGATAACCAATATGGGAGGGGTAGCATGGTGGCGAGAATACTCATAACAAACGGCATAATAAATAGTCTCTGGTCACGAATGTTGGTGGTCCGGGTCCCTCAAATATTCCATCACACATATAAACCTCGAGGGCTCAGGGAACGGACCGATAACTCCACGGGAGGACCGTTGAAATATTAATGATGAGCATAACCCGGCCTCCCATCTCCCTGCGTGAGAAGAACACATCACCGAACATGTTAATTCAGCCGCTGCTCCCGACACGCCCTCCCATTTATCTGCGCGGGAGCGATACGAACCGACAGCACACAGAAGCTGAATGCACTCAAGGAAGAGATTTGAGCCTGTACGTGGAACAAAACTAAATGCTCGATTGCATATTCCAATGTACGCGTCGACAACATGTGCATCATCCCTGTTGTGTAACACTGGCATGGAAACCTGCAGCCTTGGATAATGTAAGCGCGCCTTTGGCAACAACAGCAGCAAGAGTGTGTTTTTTTTCCAGGTACACTAACATGCAGCAGAGCATCCCCACTCCCCACAGGCCTCCAAGTGCACAATAGTCTCATTTAAAGCCACACTGCGGCTTGATGAGCCGCACTGTTTCCTGTTGCTACAATTGACCGCGTGAGACATCATCCGCATCAGTCTGCTGTACTAATTAGCTTTAAAGGGGAAAAAAATAAAAATAAAAATCAACTCATTGTTACCACTCCAGTAAATGTTCAGATCAGAAATAATAAAGAGGAAGCAGAGCTCCATCTGATATGCTGTCCTGGTATTCAGTGGCATTTCAGTCGTCCTCTCACCCGCGGCCACACCTGAGAGCCCTCCGCTGACTCATTCTCATTCACGTGTGCGCATCTGCTCAGGCCCACAGAGTCGCGGGTGTGAACCCCCTTAAGAGAGCCGCGCCCGGGCACAGCGACAGAGGAACGCGATTGGTCGGCGAGCCGAAATGACATTTGCAGTTCGCCAGCGAAGGTTATCGTGTCTGCAGATCCTCACGTGCAGTGGATGAAAAAATATATATATATTTTCCCAGCCTAGATATGAAAAGGTAACATTTGCTGGAGTGGTGTGTGGGGAGGGAGAGGGAGAGGGAGAGGGAGAGAGAGAGAGAGAGAGAGAGAGAGAGAGAGAGAGAGAGAGACTCTAGATATGGATCAGTGAGAGAGGAGATGTGTCTGGCATTCTAATGTATGTTTGCAGATCCCTACCCCGGGATAGTGGTTGGGAGAATAGCTATGATCTTGATGAAAAAAAAATAAAAATACACCATTTCTTGTGGAGTGGAGAGCGCGAGTGCACATGGGAATAAACAGACCGCGGTCATCTCCTTGGGCTCAGGCTGCCCTCAGCACAATCCATCTGGAATTACCTCTCTGTGGTCTGCAACACACTCAGGGCTACAGGCACCGGCAGTGCTCCATCTCTCACAGTGCTGCGAGTGCATCTTGCACACACGGCAGTTTCAGCCGCATGGACAGTACGAAAGTGACTACAAATGCTGCGGAATGTAAAGGTTAAAATGAATATTATATACGCAAGTATGCAAAAAAAACATGAGAAACCTGTTTTTTTGTTAGTAGTATTATTATTCCATCCTCAGAAATTCAGACAACACTTTTAAATAAAGACTTGTTGAAAGTAATTAATAAATTAATAAAGTAAAAATGCCAAACTTTTTATCGACAAAAAATTATCCGTATTGAATTTCTAACAAGTAAGAACATCTCGTTTCAACTTGTTTTTCAGTAACTGCGACACAACTTGTACATCTTTCGAGATTGCAGATTTGGATCATTACCACAATACTGTTTTAAATCGATCTCATTACTCCGGAACGCTGCGGTCGCCGTTTCAAGCAAGGAAAAGAAAGTAACCCCGACTTATGGTTTTTAGGACTCAAACATTGCAATAAAAAGTTGATTGCGTTGAAGCGAAGACGGCGTGCGGGTGTTTATTCCCTTTTTGGGAATTACATTATTGATTCTGGCTTTTGTGCACCTGTTGCCTTCGTCTCTTGTAAGACAGCAAAGCAATCTTTAACAAGTGTTTTGTATAACAACATCTTCCCGAAAAAAGAAATAAAAAACCCTGTGTGGGCACATGCCGTATTAATGCCTGTGTGCTAGAAGTGTTTACCACTTGCCTCGAGTGTGTACGCTATTTGAAGCTACCATTGTTGTCAGTCCCGCTACTCGGGGCTCACTTAGTACTTTGACTGTCTGCTAAAATTGCGCTTCTCAAGGCGCTTTTGTGGCAGCAGAAAGTGCATATAATCAGATCCAAGCCTGTAAATGTGTGTACTGAATCTGGCTTTTTACAAATTATAAAAGACCCCTTCAGGGTGGGGAAAGATTCAAAAAAGAAGGTCATGAAGAGAGAATATTTTTTTACAAGGTGGTTCTTGTGCTCGACGCCTCTGATTTTTGACTTCTCAGTCGAGAGCAAACAGCTCTTAAAAGAGGCAGACTTGTTGTCGGGGAGGCGGGGGGGGGGGGGGGGGGGGAGCAGCAAAAAGGGGGTGAGGGGGGGGAGAGTCGGGTAACAAAGACCCGTCACATCCCCGACAAGCCCTTCAACCATATCACCGCGCCACATCACACGGAGAATAATGCATCATTCCTCTGGGAGGGCGGTCCTTATCTGCACACGCTCCCGCATGCTCGCACCTGAGGAGATACAAAGTGGAGCCTCCTTGTGTGAAAAGAAAATGAGGGAATAGGGTGCAGGAAAGGTGTGGAGGGGTATGGGTGATCGGGGGAAGGAGGGGAGGGGTGGGAGGAGGAGGGAGAGGTGGGTTGTTTTGCCAAAAGCGAAGCTCTTAGGTGTCAGAGAAGTGTGTGGGGGGGAGTTGAGGGGAGGGGGGGGACATAGTGAGGTGAAATAGCAAAAGAGGCGGAAGCTGCAGTCAACGACTGAAACAGAGCAAGAACCCTTCAAGAACTGATCTCAGAACCAATTACCTGATATTGATTCACACACATAAAATAAAAATAATAACAAAAACAATGCATGTTGTGTGCTTTGTGTCTGGTGGCGTACAGCAACATGTTGCAAACCAAACCTGGTTCAAAAGTATGAGAATGTGTCTCGTACGCGTATGCAATAGGTGTTAAGTTGTTTTTAACACGGACAATATGATAAAACGCATGAGAGCACAGAGTGTGAACTCAGAGAACAGCAGCTTCTGGATGTCTGATCCCGCTACAACAATCACGAGACAAAAACAGAGAAATGCAAAAAGATGGACAAACAAAAACAGAACGATTCTGCGCGTCCAACGCGTGATCAGTAAGGCGCTGATGAACATCGTGTGCGCGGCTCGGGCTCATCTTATTTCCCACGGTGGAGATGACGCTTTCATTATCTTGGGAAATAAATTGCTAGGTCTAACTTATTAAAATATATTAAATCGTCAAAAGTGAAGGGCATCATTTTGGTCAGTTTCAGAGGCGTTCTCTGGGTCCCAGCAGAACGTCCCCCTTACTGGTGCTTTTACAAATAATTAGCGAGATGCACAACTCAGAGAGAGAATGTCAAGCAACATACAAAGTGTACAGAAATAGGACTTTCCTCAACCGTGACCAAAGACCATTTCTCCAGGATTCTTAGTTTATACAATACTTCTACTTCCTGCATCATTTCAGGATCATAATCCAACGCAAGCATCTTCAGCTTCAGCAGAGGAAATCAACCACTCCAAAAATCAAGGTTTAGGACACATGAGAAAGTAAACTTACATTATGGTGAGGATAAGATAGTATAGGGAAGGAGAGGAGAGGAGGAGAGATGATAAGACAGGAGAGGAAAGGAAAGGAGGAGAGGAGATTATACGATAGGAAAGAAGAGGCGAGGAGGAGGGGAGATGATATGATAGGAGGAGAGGAAAGGGGGAGAGGATAGTAGGGCAGAGGAGATGAGGGGAGGATACACGAGAGGAGGAGGAGGAGGGGAGATGATATGATAGGAGAGGAGAGGAGGATTTATAACCACACTGAGGTGAGTCAGACAGATCATCAAATACTCAGACAGCCAGTCAGAGAATTGGAGTCAATGAAAGAGACTGATGCCTGTCTGGGACCTATGAGGCAGCCAAATACTCACTTATACACACATACACACACACACACACACACACACACACACACACCCTTCCCTCATGTTGTGTCTCGGGCAGAGAACCATTCCACACCTTCAGAACAACAGGAAGGCAGCTCTCAGCAGGTGAGACAGCAGCAACAGCGAGCTCACATGATCACAAGAAAAGGCTGACAATCTACACACACACACACACACACACACACACAGACTCTACACAAATGTACACACACACACACGCCATGTAGAGGTGATGATGGATCTCGCAAACCTCCAAGTTTGGTTAATGATGCCGCAGCCAGGGTGTTGATTGCTTTCTGGTAAGGGGAGATTTATGCCCGGCAGTGATCAGCACTCAAACCTTTTCCAAATAGAACACAGTGCAGCAAATGTCCATTACACCAGCCTGCTAATATCTCAGTCAGTCGGAAAAGCTCTCAGTTACTAAACAGCCACAAACAGCAGAACAATATAAAAAGTGAGTATACACTCTGGAAAAACCTCTTCTGCCTGCAAGATGATAGCAGTCTACTTCCACAGACTTGTAGTGAAGAAAGGAAGTAATGCAACACCATCTATCATGTCTTCAGGGAAGTGCTGCAGGGTTAGTGCATTGACTAGTGCAGACAAATAACATTTAACTAAGAAATATCAAAGAAATATATTATCTTCTCCTTCCATTAATATGGAAAATATTCATTATACTTTCTAATGTGCTACTGTAGATTAACTCCAGTGTAACTGCAATTAAAGGATGGAGTTTTTCTGTTTAACTACACTACAATAAATCTTTATAAAACACAATGTCAACTAATAACTTCTCATAACACAGATAAAGCTTTGCAAATAGCAATGATAACATATTCCTGGTTGCCTTTGTCAGGGTATTGAATACCGCACAAGAGACAATTTATAATCTTGAGCTTTGATTTTGTGCCCCACAAGTCACCAAAATGTGGAAGCCAATGACATCGTCGACGGATGGCGCACTCATTCCTGTCAGTCTGCCAAGTTGTATCTGTTTCTCTTTGAAACCAAACAAATCGTCCCAGATATTTTTCAAGAGCACGGACGTCCTCCTCTGCCATCTTTGGATTCCCTTCATTGAAATCAATATCTGCTGTGATGAGTATTTCAAACCAGCTAATGGTTCCACTGAGTTTCCACGAATACAAGAAGGTACAAGGGTCGGGGGAGGGGAAGGGCTGAAAACGACGTAAAAGACAATTTGTCCTGTTGGATGTAACTTAAAAGCGGGAGAGCTTCAAATGAAAAATGGGAACATTTACATTTTTGGGAGCGTGTAGCAGGTTAGTAGATGTTTAGGTGGCATGTGCCGGGTGACACCCGGAGGGGATTAATGGGCGCTGGGGGCGCTTCCAGGTCACCCAGATGTTAAAGACAGTGAGGAGAAAGGCCCTGCTCCTGCAAATTAGAGAGGACGACGCCGCATGAATAATGCATTGCAATAGTATGCAAATGTTATAATCTCATCCTATTACCCCCTAAAAGCCTGTAAGCAGGCATGGATTGACCACAGATTTAAATATCGTGCAACCCCTCAGCAGACGAGACAGAACTGCTGCGGAGGCGAGGGCCGCCTGGCTCATGTTGAAATATGGAAGTTAAGCAGGCTAAGTGAGGTTCTTTTAAGTGAGGTTAATCTCCATCACAAAAGAAGATAATTCAGCTCGGAGCATAAGACGGCAGAGGGAGAAAGTCACCGCGATTGTAGAGCACGACTACATAATTAAATCAAGTGCACCTTCACCTTTACACTGGCCACTCGTAAAGAGAGAGCAACACCAAGCGCACTCTCTGATTGCATGTAGAGCAGAGCCTGATGCGACGAGCACGCGGCGCGTCACCGTAAGGCGCCATCGGTAACACGCTCGCCACACGGACACACAGTAGGTCATTCGTGAGAATGGAGAAGCAGTGAACCTGAAGCTAACTGAAAAAACAAGACCCCCCCCCCCCCCCCCCCTTCCCTCCCTCCCACGCTTACCCCCTCCGCCCTTCCTGGGAGAGAAAAGCTTTTGTGCGGGACGGGGGAAGAGAGTGAAACACAACGGTGGGATAAAAGAAGAGCGATATGTCTTCAAGGTACTGCTCTTTCGCCTCTCTGCTGAAGCGGAAACGACCACGGCCATGAACAAAGAACCTGCTCTCATGGATAATGGAGAGGAAGAGGAGAGGGAGCTCATTTTTCAACTTGTGGTGGTGCTTTCTAATGCCAGCCAGTGGTGCTAGCTAGTATTTATTTACAGTTTATCTTCTATTATTCGGAATTGTTTCAATATTAATACTACGTATTAACAGTGTGAGCAATTCATGGCTATATGGAAGGCAACGTCGATCTGTCGATTGGCCCACACTTAAACACCTCAACAACTACTGGATGGATTGGTGTGGAATTTTGTACATACATCATGGTCCCCAGAAGAGGAATCCCAATGAATTGAGTGATCACCAGACCTTTCCTCTATGACACTAGCGGGTTGACCTGTTGGGCCTTTAGTGAAATGCCTTGACATCGGATGTTTTGATATCAACATTTTTCAGACTTTCATGGTTCCCAGAGGATGAATCCCAATGACTTGAGTGATCACCGTAACTTTCTGCTAGCCCCACCAGCAGGATGACATGTTGGGCTTCTAGTGAAATGCCTTGACATTGGATGGTTTGGCACAACATTTTGTAGACTTTCATGGTCCCAGAAGATAAATCACCTGCCATTACAAATGAGCTCAAAGCACCTCTGTTCCTAAGTACAGCGTCACAGTATGGCTGGAGACGCTTAGTCTTGTTTACCGAGCAGTTAGTACGTTTCTCCAGAGTTCTAAATATTTCAGAATGAAAGGTAGGAATGAGACGTTCACATAGACATTTTCCTACATGTATTTTGAAAACCTCACCAAATAATTTGGTAAATCTATAAATACTGAACGAAGTATGGCTACCAAGATAGAGGTTCATTTGTGTATTTGGGAACCACTTGAAAATGCAGGTAGCTCTCCATACTAAACAACAAAATTCAAAGTACTACTTGGTTGAGGTTAGGGGCCCTTCGTCATCATGGTTAAGCTTGACTGTCGGTATGAAATGGGAAACACACAGCAAACAACAAAACAAGATGCATCCTGATGTCTAAGAGTTCACCACTGAATGAGTCAGTCATGTAAATCTGGTTTGGGGAAAGGTTTGTTTCTAAGTGAGCTTCAGATGCTGAGATCAAAGAGAAAGAAGAGAGCAGCAGTGGAAGACAATAGTGTGTGTGTGTGGGGGGGGGGGGGGGGGGGGGGGGGTTCACTATTATCATCTTAATTCTACTTGACCCGAGTTTTCAATTTCCTCTGTGGATCAGAAATAATTCATAAAGCTTCTTTCCTCTGAAGTGGTAAAAACTGCACGCAGGATTTCTACTTTTGTTTTTGTTTTGTACAAGAGAGGCTTCACCTTTGCATGACCGGATCCATCTCCATTTGGACTTTCAAATAGCGGGAGCTGGTTCTCGCAACAGCATGCAATAAATATCATCATCCACCTGGATGGCCTCGGGGCTGTCCAATATTTCATTCCTAGATGGTTGCTGGGGCAGCCTTAAATAAATCTACAGTATTTTCTTTCTACAACTCTTGTTTCAAAACTTTTGACCCCCTCTTACCTCCAGGTCCGAAAAGGGTTCAGACTAGGGTTGCAAAAACTTTCCATGGGAATAAAAAGGAATTTATGGGAATAACAATTAAATGGAAATACAGTGACTATTGGCTCTGGGTGTATTCACCATAATATGATGATGAATCAATCGATTATGAAATGATTCTTTTTGGAGTAAATCTAAAGTGGCAGAAACGAGAAAACAACAAAACGGATGAAATGAAAATACGAGTCGTATTATCGTTTCTCCCACTTTGGATTGACTCCAATAAAGAACTATGAAAGTGTACACAGACCCGGTACCTTCAACGTGATTAACAAGCTCTACTTCTTCATCCTCTAATGTGAGGATGAAGAAGAATGATAGGAAATAGACCATTTAAAACTCCTCAATCAGCATGCTCGATCAGGCCACATCTCACATGGTAACAGCTAGCTAGCAAAAAATAGCAGAAGGCGTTCGTGATTAAAAAGGTACCATTTTAATATTGAAATGGTGCCAAATTTTCGGAACTCCTAAGTTCAACTTCCCTTGGAAATCTACCAGAACTGTACCGACCCTAGTGCCGCCAATACAAAATCAAACTTCTAACACACGTCAAGATGCTAACACATATCGGTGCATAACACATTCCTCCAGGTTCTAGCCCCTCTTCAAGTAAAACACAAATCGGTGTTGTATCCAAGCAACAGGCCATGCTGCCTGAGACTCAGAGTGTGTGTTTGAGGCGTTTACAGCCAGGCTGAGCTGCAGCCTCCGGGCTTGATGAATGTGAGGAAGGAGGTCCGCCGAGGATCCCAGACACCCACGGATCGATGGCCAGGTAATTTATGACATCAGACCAGGGAGAGGAAGACTGCATTTGTCTTTTTCCCCGGAGAGTTTCCCTCACAACATAAGGCTCATTGGGTTCATTTAGATCCCCCATACGATGTGTTGCCTTTCACTTTTTGTCCCCTCACACAAAGCAAATGCTAGTATCACACACATGGGCTGTGAATGTACAGTTAGGATCTTTATAAGAGTCTTTATAACTGTACATTCACAGCCCATGAAGTCTCACACTTTTAAATCATCTCTGGCTGAGCTTTGTGAGCTCTGGGCTGATGCACACATGGCCCAAAGAACAACAAGTAATCGGAACAGATTTAAGGTTCCGACATGGGAGAGTTACAAAAACACTGTAGCAGTCACTCAACACTTTCATAATCAGCTTACATGGCTTGATGAGAAGAGACTGATACTTCTGTGGCTCCAACTTTAACCTCATCCAAACCTCATCTTTGTGAAAACACTCAGTAGGAATTTTCTCTGGTGACACAACTTCTTTCCGTTTCTCTAGATGGCAAAATTATACAACGCAGGTTACCAATGATGCTTCTCCCTCAGTGTCAGTTGCACATGTATTGTACATAATGTACTTCCCCCAATGTGCTTTCAAATATAATTAACTGAGTTTCTTTGGGGGTAACCTATGTTTTTAAGTTGCTGGCCCAATTGCTACTAATAGGATCTGATTATATATTCCACCACTAGTACCACGTACATTCTGAGTAGTAAATCAGCAAAGTACATTTTTAAAATGTCAACTGAAATTACTATAGTAGAAACCCAAAAGGCCAACACCTGAAAGCATTGTTTGTGGCGGTGGGATGTTTGCCAGTCCTTTGTTTAAGGAGGCTATCAGGAACACAGGAGGCTGCAGCTCTGTGCACTTGATGGCTGCGATTATCTCCAAGGTGACTAATGTCATTAACACGGAGAACAGCCTGTTAATTACCCGACTGGCTCTGGGGCCGAGCTCGGGCCCGCTTTAATCATCAGACCCACAGCTTGGATAAACAATCATTCAATCATCACGCGGCTTTCGCTGCGACACACAATACAGCGATCGGCCAATTTGACAGATTAAGTGATTGGACAGGGTTGGACACTGGATGCAGTTTGAATCCACTCGGTGGACGGCGGAGAGCTTTCCAACGGGCACTCGACCGGAGTGAATGCAATATGAAACCACAGCAACAACACACTTGGAAATGTGCTGTTCAGTTGGATTTCATGTGAAGCGGCCCGAAAGACAAACACTCTGGGAATAGTGGACAATCGTGTTTGCACACTCGGCACACGATGATAACATCCCAGTTGAACAGAACACTTAAATATAGAGTACAGCTGCAGATTATGCCAACCCGCATCCTAATGGTACTGCTCAAGCCAGCGTACGCCGATATGTTTCATGTTTCATGTTCCGATTGGCTGGTAGGTGCAGGTTGACACCACAAATGAAGATAATTGCAACAGTTTGACACACTGAAAACCGATCAGGAGTTAAAAAGACAACAGAAGCATTATGATGTGGACTCTGCGGTGGACATGGCGGTCACATACCAGGGTTAGAACTGGGTATTGAACTTGAGACTCCATTAGTACAGACTGGAATGTGTCCATATCCTTGAGCATTGACATTAGTAGAGACGTAACATATGGGATTGTTTATTTGAATTCAAAGCTTCTATTGATGTTTTCGAATGAAGCTTTGAATGTCTGTACTCATATTTTATGATGCATAAAACAAAATCCTTAATTTGAACAAAGTGATTCATCAGATTAAATGAGTCTTATAAAGTAAAAATGTTTTGGAAACGCTGAACGCCAACAAATACGGATTGAAGACGAATGGTTCTCTGTAAAAAATCTGGTGTATATGAATTCATTAATGACCGTGTGCACCGCTGCAGAAAGAATATAGGTAAAGTATTGATTAGTGCAGTCTAATCTTTACCTGCAACTGTGCAAAAAAAAAAAAACGGGTACAAACCCCCCCAAAAAAAGCTGCACAGCACTCAAATGATCATTTAGAATTCAAATGTCAACGTTATCAATAAAGCTTCAGAACCTTGAACTATTCAGACCACTGAAAACTGATAGCAAATGTCTGGCAACAAGGTTACTTATCCTTTGATCAGTTAGTTCCTGATTTAAATCAACATTATGCCAATTTAGGACTATTATATGTGGGCAGTTCTTGTATGAAAGTTCTTGTATGATTTTCGTCAAGTGAAAGAAAAAAAAGGAGAGTATTGTTCTCTAACCTGCACCTGTATATTTAATTTTATAAATACTTACAGTTCCTTTGATATAGTATCAGATTCTAAAATACATAATGAATGTATAGCATCAATGTAAAGGGACTAATAAAAGGTACTATATATGAGATTGGGAGCTCCCAGTCAACGCGGTAACGGCCGTACCGGCTGCTCGCAGCTAACAGCGCTAACGGCGGCAACAATGCGGAGAGCTAACAGTGCTTACTTGAGGGGGACCCTGACCAGTGGGGCACGCGAACATGCTCGAACATGCACTAAAAGCACCCGGCTATGTCAACGAAGCCAGGAGAAGCTTGGACTGCACACACACACACACACACACACACACACACACACACACACACACACACACACACACACACAGAGGCAGAGTGACTTCATTCACTGCAGGTTGACGTTACTCCACTACATCTTTACATAGACAACAGTCGTTTGCTGCAAAATCAATGCTCTGAATAACAGTATGAGCGAGCTAGTTCTTCTGCAGCTGATTCATGCGACCTGTCAGTTTGAATAAGTCACAGTTAGCTGGTCTTTCCAGAGCGGTTTGTGACCCAGTAATTAGGGCCTATATTGGGGGTATTTTTGGGTGGCTTTCCTCGACTCAAACACGTCAACACTCTGGCCTAAATAAAGCAAATATGTTCACGCTTTAGCGCGACAGAGGACATTATTCTACTGACCTTAAGCTGTCGCGCTAAAGCGTGAACACATTTGCTTTATTTAGGCCAGAGTGTTGACGTGTTTGAGCCGAGGAAAGCCACCCAAAAACAAACGTCGCGTCACACAGTCACAACTTTTCTTTGGCCCCCGCGTCACCCTCTGTAGGCGCCGTCAACGGCATTATGCATTTGGAGCGTACTTCCTGTTAAGACTTCAGCTGCAATCTACATTGGAGAGCTTGTTGGCACTGTCCCCTGCAATTACTCACTGTCGAGATAAAAAGCATTGTGTAAAAAGAAAAAGAGGAAAAGCTTAAGCGTGGGGAGGCGGCACGGGAGGGGGATGTGTATGGTTTTTTTTGCGTATTTATGAGCATTAAACAAAGATGTAGAGGGAGTTTTGGTTGTGAAAACCTCTCATCTTCATGGCAGCTAATTATCCATTTACATTGGTCTTTCTCTGTTATCTGAGGAAATGGTCATAAATTACCCACACCTGTCTCTGTGATCCTCTCTGCACCACTCCTGGAGAAAATTGAATCAACTCCTCACCTATCTGTGACCCAGCTGTCCTGCATACACCCAGGTAGACTATTGCTGAATCTCAGACATCAAACAGCAGACAAGCTAAAAGGGCTTAACTCTTATCTTTAAAGAAATAAAGAAATAATACAAGAGTGAGACACACAGAGAGAAGTCTGGAAGAGAAAAGAGATACAAAGAGCCTTGTCGGATGGATACAGCAGCGCTGGAGAGCAAGGCAGGATCAAACGTCCAGTTGATGCCGGTAATCCTCCTCAAAGAGGAGGATGAGGAGGAGGGCGGGAGGGTGGGAGATGGGGGCAGGAGGAGGGGAGGGATGGTGGAGACGAGAGGCTGGTTGCTGTGCCACAGAAAGCAAATGTTACTGGCTTTCTTTTTCATCCAGCAGGCGAGGCGAGGGCGACGCCAGCCCCTCCACGGCTCTTCAGACAGTCTGGCACACGGGCCACAGGAGGAAACCATTGGAAAAGATCAGAGCCACCCCCGCCCCAAGCACGGAGAGAGTGTAAATTCTGTGCGTGTGTGTGTGTAAGAGAACGAGAGAGAGAGAAAGAGAGCGCTGCTTCGTGTATGCAACACTGTGCCTGTTCTATAATTAGAGGTTTTTCGCCCATTTGCGATGTCGGAAATCCACGACATGGCAGCGTGTGCGAAACAGTGCAGCATTTGTTTTTTGTGCACTTTGTGCACTTTGTGCACCTCAAAAAGGTAGGACTCGGAATGTGTGCCGCCATATTTAGATATTCAACAGATATGTCGGATGCTGTATCATCAGGGAGCGCCTCACATGCGAGCTATTAAACATTCAACGGCTAAAAATAAAATCCTTCTGCCTTCTGCCAGCCAAGTCATTGTGTTCACTGCCCGTTAAGAGACAACAGAGGGATATTTATGCACGGTCACATAACTTTATTAACTCATTAAAATGTAATTTTACAATATCTATAAAAAGGTAAACCGCTACCTCCGTTGAGACGACATGAATTAGTGAGGAGTAAAATGTGACTCTCGTGAATCATAAGTTCAGTCTTCCTGTGACTCACAAAGACCTTGCATCTCTTGTAATAACTCTAAAGAGATCAAACTTCAATAAGGCTAATCATCAGGTCGACATAAAAAAAATGAAATTTAGGACCCAGTGAAATTACCTTTAGTAAGATTACCTTTAGTAAAGGTCACTAGGTACCCATTTAGAGTATTGAGACCCTTTACCAAGGTGGTGGCTTGATCCTCATCCGAAATTCGTCGAGTCTCAAGGTTTGTTAGTAGCAATTGACGCAGTCAACTTGCTACGAAATTTGCTAACTTGCTACGAAATGAAATTTAAGCTTCAATCTCCACAAACAAACCTGCTCATATTGGGGGTTTGTTTTCCCTGAATTTAGCTTCCAAGGCAAGCTCTATTTCTGTAACTGAGCTTTGCCCAATTTACCAACAGTGAGCCATTTCTGAATTAATAACTTAATCTAACCATGTGTTTTTCGTGGAGCCTGTTGCCATATCGCTCCGTCATAAGAAGCAAATACTGGCTACCGTGCAGACCAAATTTAGGGATTTTCGAAATCCTCAACAAATTTCCAAGAAAGTTTTCTGCAAATATGAGAGACTGAGCCGACAAGGAAGAGCAACGCAGCCTGATCATCGACAGCTGACGCGGCGCTGTGAGCTTCGGTTTCAGGAGGGCAGAGGTGAGAGAATGTAACGGGCAGAAGCAGCTTGATAAGCCGGCTCTCCCTTCTCCGTCTCCCACGCAGTTGGACGCTGCCTGCAGCGCCTCTTTAAAAATAGGAGAGAGAGGAAGAAAAAAAAAATGTCACTCTGGATTTAGCCTACTTTCCAACATGGCCATTCATTTCAGAGCAGATGGCAAAAAAAAAAAGGAGAGTGAGTTTGAGGGAGGGGCGTCTGCTAAGCTGCAGAATAACAGAGTGGAGAGCTTCGGATGGCAGAGCTAAGAGAACAGGGGTAGCGGGCGTTTTACAGCAGATTAGAGCCTTATCGTGTACGAAGACGGTTATTAGGAAGCATTTCCTGCTATTAGGTGTTGCTACGCGCCGCTCAGGTTAGCAAGCGTTGATGGAAGCTGGGAAGTATTGCTCTGCCCAAACTTTTATTGATCTGTGTATCCACACTTCCCTTGTAGGCACTCATCATCTGAGCCTGTCTTGGGGGGATTTAATGGGCGAGAGGGCCGGGTATAAACCAAAGGATATGTTCTGAAATGAAATAAAAGGGAGGCGAGCAGGGGGGGGGGGGGGGGCCTAGGGATAGATACATCTCCAGTCTGTAGCATGATGTAAACATTCCCCGCGGACCCAGAGAGATTGCCAGCAGTAAAACGGCGCCGCCGTAAAGACCTTAAAGAGCAGCGCTGACGAAGCTGCTCCTATAAGCCGGGAGCGAGGTGGAGCGTTCCACTGCAATCAGTCTGTCTGTAATTAATTAACACGACAAAGCCCACCGCGGGTTTAGCTAACGCGCCGTAAGTTCGGTAAATCATATCACAAACAAGACGTCCTCAAGGACAGCCGTTAATCACGAGATCAGACATCGGGACGAGCGTCCTTGAGGCCTTTTGGCGTTAGCCCGGAGTTACAGGCCTTGCAGCTTCTGTAAAGGTTTCCGTATCGTGGTATCCACACAAACACCCCAGATGGGAATTTACCTCATGTATTCATTTCTGAAGGCCGCAGAAGCGGCGTGTCGGGAGATGCCAAGAGATGCTGTGTGTGAGTGAGAGGAAAGGGTGAGGAGAAACAGGAAGAGACGGGTGGAATCCGTCTGTTCTTCTCCAAGAGGACCAACGCAGCCGAGGGTGATCTCCCCCCTCTCCAACTAATCAAACAGGCGTGTGGGGTGACGTCACCACCCCCCCTTCGCCAGGACTCCAGTGGTCCTCATCAAAGAGGAGAGCACCAGCTGAGCAAGGCGGGAGGCCGACATGGAGAAAATGAAGCAATGTTTGCAAACTGCGGCACTAAATTGTCCCGTACGCTCACGTCAACCCGCGGCTGTGTGGTCTGCGGGGCGGCGTTCAAGCTCCTCTTGTTCACGAGCCAATTATCTAAAAAAAAAGGAGCAGATCGGCTTGGACAGATTTGTGACCGAGTGATTTATAGCAGAACGCCTCTCAGTGCAAAATTACAAATATTTACATTTTTATCATTACTATCTCAAAGGAATAAGGAAGAGAGCTGCAGGGGAGGAAACCCCAGTGAAAGTGATCATGTGACCACAGGTACCAGTGAGACAATGAGACACCATCGAGGAAGTCCACTTTCAGTAATACAATCATGACTCGGTAGGAACTGGATGCCAAAATACAGCACACTGGTTTTATATTTTACAACTCTGGAATGTTAACACATATTTTCTATTTGGGATGTGGTGTATGCTCTTTACAAAACCCAAAAATAATCATCTTATTTTTCTCACCCTCGCGAAGGATAACCCTGACTTCTGATCCCATGAGCAGGGCCGCCCGAGGATTTCTCTATGAAGAGCAACAAAACATCACTATGTACATCACCCTCTACACACACACACACACACACACAATAAATAGCCCACACCTCAGGTTATTGTTCCGGCAGGAAACAAAGCAGCGCAACCTCAAAATAAAAACAAACATCTGATGCAAAGCAACGTCCTCATTCCAGCTCTGACAGACGGACGCGGGCGTCGTGTGTGTGAACATTGTACCAGGACAGAACAATCACTGCCATCAGCCCCGTGTGCACACGAGGTGTACCCGGCTGCTGCGAGCAGATGTGGGGGAGAGGTAATTATTTGCGTACTGTTGCGAGAGAGTGGGAGTGTTGACAGTCTAATACTATTTGGACATTGGATGCGGTCCACTCTATTACATGCAGGGGAGCTGGCTGAGTAATGAAATATTTGATCAGCGCAGATGCACAACAGCTCAAACACTGCGGGGCTAATATCTGGACTTCGGACAAGTCAACGTCCTTTTTTTTTTTATTATGCAGACAAGGGGGACCAGAGGAGACAAAACTAACCTGACAAGAGTCTACAACATGATCAAATATATATAATACTTTAGACCAGGCTTAATAAGAAGCAGTCTATCACTATGGGGACCGTCTTCAAGGCCCAGAGGAGTCCTGGAAAGAGCTAGTTCGGTTGTTTCTGACTCTTTCCCACAGAAACGTGACAGGCTGACAGCTGTCCAAAAAACATCTGAACTGTGCACTCATTTCCAACTAGGGCTGGAGGATATATGTAAAAAAAAAAAAAAAAAAAAAACACATCTCATTGTTGGGGCCTTTTCACACCACGCCCAGTTTGGTTTGGTCTGGAATCGTCGCACGTTTGACGACCTCAGCGCTGCGTCGATCACGTTCAGACGGGGATGGTCGCAGGAAAAAAAGATGGTCAAAAAGACTTGCAACCAGGAGGCCGGCGTTCGATGCTGGTGTCCCGAAGTGTTGTGTTTCTTTTGTTTGTTTTCTTAAGTTATGTTACAAGATTGCAAGGTCAGGTTTATGAACATATTTCACTTAGTTTGCATTGGTATTACAATTGCTGACGGGCATCTAGTCTCTGCATGGGAGTCTCTGCCATCAGTGTGTGAACGTTCGAAAGATGTAATTGATACAATCCTAACTTTAAATTAGATTTATGTTCCACTATCCACTCCGTTAAGCTCTTCACATAAAACCTTCAATAACTCATTGCATTACTCTTAAATTACAGATTGCTTCGAGTCATTCATTTGGAAAAAAAGAATGATAAAAAAAAAATAATAAGTTAGCCCAAATTCCAACACACTGATGTGCGGAACACACACGGACAAATAACATGAGGTCATCCAGATGAGGCCTCTCGGCTAATCACAAGTGAATAATCCTCTCAGGTGGGGCTCTTCAGGATACAAAGGGTCTCGCCTCGGTCTTCTGTCCAACACTTTCTTATCAGCTCAAGTGGAAACGCAGCTGCACTTATTGAGGGAAATCTGTGGAATGTCTGCGCCCGAAGCCGAAGTAAGTGTGTTTTCTTTTTTAGTTATGTGGGTGTGCAGTGATTCACACGAGACAGGAGATGGCAGGTTGTGTCACTACATGAATCGCCGTGACCTCGGTTTTTTTTTGCCACATAAAGAAGGCAGAACGGTAGACAGACACAGTGTCGAAATATTTCTTAATGAAGTCAATGAGAATGACCACATTTGAATCTTGTCTTCATGCGTTACAGTATCAGGGTTAAATCAAATTACAATGTGTCTTGTACAGCTCACTGTGTCCCTGGGCTGGTTGCCCAAATATTCTGGAATCACTTCTTTGAATGTGTGTACATGGGCACGTCCGTGCGCACGTGGGTAACAGTGTGCGTGTCCATTTTGATGTGACCGAGATAGCGGGTCCATTTAGCCTTATCGAAGGAGCTATCGCGCTGACTAAGAGGAAAACACACACAGATAGTATCTCAATACAGCTATACGCACTCCACTTAGACAAAACTTTGTATCCCCCCTCTACACACACACACGAAGCGGACACAGCCCTCAAGGCGACTACCGCTCTTTAATAACTCAATAGAGCGGTCGATAAGGCAGGCACATGTATACTCAGGTGAGCTGAGCCGGCATGCCGAACACAGAGCCCGCTTTACGGCTCTCACTGTGATAGTTAACGGGGCAAAAGCCTGAGGTGGAATACTTGCACAAAAAAAAGATCTACCTCTACCGCTCAGAGGCGAAGCGCAAGCTGCATCAGAGTGTGATCATGTCGCGTTTAAAACCTACACCGGTCTTTTTTTTTGTAAATGTATGTTTTTGTGTGAATACGCGACTGCAGCAGAGACCTGAGATTCTGTTTGTTTCCAAAGATCAAAGCAGACAAAGGGGAGAAGAATAAAACGTATACTGCAAAACACAAACTGTCTGCCAAACGGCAGCAGGTGGATGCTGCATCCTGAGGAACGTATTGTCCCCCCCCCCCCCCCCACACACACCCTTCAATATTCTTTGTAAGGCAACAGAGACCAGCCACAGGCCAGATGTAGCATACGCGTCTCCATAAAAAACGACTGCGTGCACCACACTGTACAAAGACAGCTATTCATAAAGAATGCGCCATGAGAATATGTGCAGACCTCGGAGCGCGCTTTGACCTAGACTTTTCAAAAACGCTCGATACTGGCAAAGAAAAAGCTTTTCTTTCTTTCATTTATAGTCAGGTTTAGATTGCTTTCAGCCCATCATGTTATCAGTATCACCGGCAGCTATGTCTTTGAACTATGTTAACATTACTGAGCTAAGAACACGACACAAGAGTAGTTTGAGAAGGCAAACCTAACGTGCATGCATCATTATATAACGAAAACAACATTTTCTGATTTGTTGCTTCAAAATAAAAGCTTTTGAAGGAGAAAGACAAAGAGGGAGCTTTTGTTTTGAAGAATTGACAGAAAAACGGCTTCATGACCATATTAGAAGAGCTTTATTCGCAGCTATTCTGCAATAAAACAAGTTTACTTATACTGCATGGTGGAAGATCTTTTATTGGACTGTGAGGACTTTATGGGAAATGTGTTTATTCACCGTTTTACATCCCTCCTTTGACCACAAACTGCATCCAATCACTACCCGATCAGGCAGGTCACATTGTAGTGCACACATATGCAGACACAGCTGAGTTCCCATCATCCAATCACAAAGGTGTAACCCCCCCAGCCGCTGGGACTGAAAGCGGCGCGAGCGAGCGTCAGCGACAAATTCAGTTTGATGGCATTGATGGCACCTCCTCATACATAAATAAGGAGGCAGCTGGCTGGAGTAGCCATTTCAAGGTAAATGACCATCGCATATAGCAGCCTACTTGCTGTATTGCAGGTACTTCTTGCTATATACTATGGAATCTCCAATAAATATCATTAAATAAAAACATGTTTTCCGTTTCAAAAGCAGGCCTAGAAAGATAACAGTCTCCACCCATCTTTCAACTGCTCATGTGTCCAGTCTGATCCCGAGCAACCAGCTGTTAGGTACGTGGTTTGTTTACAGAAGTGAATATTTCTTAGTTGACTAAGACCAAAACGACGGGTTAGTCTAATCGACAGAGAGGGGCGCCAACACTAGCTTGAATACGACACATCTATGAACACAATGTACATATAGATGACTGACTCAGGCAGGGAGGGAGGTTGAAGCGTTTTTGAGGCAGAGGCAAAAACAATATTTAGGGCCCTGGAGGCACGTAGAGCCACTGCTAGAGAGTATTAGTGTTCATCCCTGCATTAGAATGGGGGGATTTAGGTTTAAATCCAGCAGATTGCTTCAACAAATTGGGATGGCGATAAGGCGTCTAACACAGGACTATAAAACTACTCAGCATTTTTTATTTCTGCTTACTTCCGTTGCAATTTCAAACTGACTTTTATGCATCTGGTAAATATGCTTTGTATAGTTAAGAGATACTTCAAAGAACTTCCACTTTGTGTTGATTTTGGCGGTCCCTGTGGACAAAGGTGGTAGTGTTTCCGAGCGCCAGATTCCCTTTATAGAACCTTTTATTTTACTGCAGCAGGGGTCTGACAGTCTGCTACGTGCAGTCGTGGTGCTGGTTCTCCCGTGCCTCCCTTCTCTCCAGCGGGCCCAGCAAAACAGCCTGGTTCTCCAGCAGAGTTGGCTCCCGGCTGAGACCGGCGGAGCAGTGAGGCGTAGGTTCTATAGTGTTTCTTGGCAAAAGCAGTTAAGTGACATGCTTCACCTACCGTACATTGTTATACGCATGTTTACAAGTTAAGTGCCATCCAAGAAATGGCACTGCAAGAGCTTTACATCTGAACTCAACTGTGAAAGACAGACGGTCATCTCCTGATTGGCTGAGCAGAACAGCAGGGAGAACAGCTAATTGCTGATGAAGGCCTTACAGTAATAAGAGTCCCCATCACAACAGGCTTTCCTCTCCAGGAGGCTAACGATAATTAGACATATACTACTGTCCAGCCCTCCATCACTCGGCAGGGAGCGGGACACGGAGCCCTCCACCGTATGAGCGTGTTTCCTTTTCATAAGGCACACGACACAGAATGTCACATAAAGTGATTTAAGTGGTTTTGGTGCGTGTGCTCGAGGGGGGGGGAGCAGTAGGAGGATAACGTTTGGATGAAGGCAACAAATTTTGATGATTACACTCCCACGACTATCCTGGGACTCGGCCGCCGCCGCTGCTGCTGATCTGCGCCATAAAAAAAATATATACATCCGGTGTAACAACCTTTGATGACCGGGGCATAATGTTTTCTATGGATTTATGCTGAACTCATAAAATCCATTCTGTCGACATTTCCTTTTTTTAACTCCGCGAGTAAAACTCCAGCCATCAAACGCTCAAGCAGCATTCATTAACATGGAACGACGAGCACTTCAAGGTAACACCCGCCATGTTTTTTTTTCCTTTCTTAAATTAGTCTTGTAAATTCCTATCCTGATGCTAATTACAAATGAGCTCTATCCATCTAGTGACAGTCGGATAACAAGTTTTCCTCGGCGGCAGCGGCAGCCACGGTCGTTATTCCGCTCGGCGTTGCGCTATCATCTAAACGGCATCACTCACAGGAGTCCCGACATTCGCCGGCAAATTAACTACCTGATGAACCCTCAATCACCACAGGAGCTCATGCAGCTGTCATCGACATGAACCACAATCCCTCTTTCTTCACTCCTAGTCCTTTCCCTCCAGCCGCCTGCCTTTTCTTCAGCTGACGCATTCACATTGACTCCGTTTTCATTTTTTTGGGGCCTAAACAAGATCCATTACACTCACAATAGCGGGTAGTTAAATGAACGTTAATGCAGTTAATTAAGTACATTTGTACGGTTTTAATTGCTGGAATATTGGCAGCGGGGAAAGGAAAATCAGGGTGAATATGAAGAGAAACAAAAAGCGATTGTTCGTGTTCATCGCCGTCGCCCACTTGGGTTGTTGTTCTCATATTGGGCAATTTGGACAAGCAACTCCAGGGTACAATGCCTACTGAGTGCGAGCATATTACAAAACAGCATGGTGGCCCAGTGTTTACTGAGGAAATTACACATTATGCCGCTGTGTCCCATAAGAAAATTTTTCAATTACACTTTTCATTGCATTTGTTGACACGCGTTTGCCTGAAAATGAATCTAAATGGCTGTTGGGATTAGAGCATTAACAGATGGAAAGAAAGAGGAGGGGGAACAAATACACGGATGGAGGTCAAGCATCTTTATTTTGATGCAGACTTGTAAAATGTGAGCGGCGTACAAAAAGACTCACGGCGGGGTGAAGGATGTGGAAATAAGTGAAGCGCACGCTTGTGGAAAAGGGGGGGGGGGGGGGGCTGGAGAATGATAAGGAAAGACGGATGGATGCAATGGAAGAGACTGTGTGAAAGAGGCAGGGAAATAAAACGGGGAGGGGGGGGGGTGTAAATGATGAAGCTTGCTCTGTGTGACAAGCCGGGGACCTCTTATTCTCAGTAGCTCGTGGCGACATGCTCTTAACCGTGAACTGGATCTGCATGAACATATTAAACAGCTCTCAGGGATTCTGGACAGAATCACTGAATTATGAGCTTTGGTAAGTAAGCCGGTGGAGCAGATATGCACTCTGAAAAGTTTGAAAGTTATTAATGTTTAATCAGACTTCATCTGAGAAGACGCAAGGAGATGTAGGTCAAAAATAAAAGTTTTGTTTTAACCCGACGGGTACAGGATAGTGATGAAGCGGAGTGTGTTTGTGATTTCACCAGAACATTTATTTATGTTTTTTTTTAAATGTTTCATCGTTAACATTTAAGCGCAAACTATATTTAACACATTTACGGTTAAAACAACCAGCTGTGTCCAGTTGTTTGATGCATAACAAGTGCAAGTAAAACAGACAATAGATTTCTCACAACTAACGCTGCATAACAATAGTTCCTCCATGCTAATGCTATGCTCCATTTTCTGTAAGAAGTGAGTTTTTCAGCGGACGTTGACGCAAGCTAGCACTGTGACGCTAATTATCCTACAGTTTAAATTGAGCTAATCTTACAAGCTAATGCTAGTTTAGCTTAAACTGCCTAACAGTTCCCCTTCACGGTTGATGCTACAGTTTGTTTATGTAATTATGTTGTTTTAAACCAATACAAGCTCAAGTTTTACCCTAACATTTTGTACCTAACTACTGCCATCTATGTACAGTTTTTATTTTGGTTAGCAGGACAGTGGTATCATTTGTGACAATGTGACTACAGTAACAAGCACAAGTCTTCAAAATCTCAAAACAGTTTTTCCCGCTTTTTCCAAGCAGTGCGTCATTAGTTTAATGATCTCACAGAGTCTTTCTGCCCTTAATGATAAAACATTATCTATTGCAAAGTATCTGCAATTGTCGTCAAACCAATGCCAGTGTATGATGGAAAATCGACTGCACATGCTGATTGCATGTGACGTAAAGCTGAAAAGAAATACCATCTATTGGCACTAGTACGCTAGCCTCTTTGACAGATAAGGTTTTAGAAAACTTTCTGGAACTGACTGACTTTTTTAAAATCGCACTGGGCCACCTGAGGAAAGATTACCTCGGCTCGGTCCAGCTGTTGACTGTGTGTTGCAGCACACTGTGTTCCTGAGTGTCGGTGATGTTGTGTCATAGACTGACTGAAATCGACCAATTTGCTTGGCTTTCGGGGTTACGCTCAGCACTTAGTACTCTGCTGAACTACGCATTGTGCTGTGAACGCGGGTGTTTGTGGGAGGTTAAGAAATGTTGCGGTAAATCCATTCCGCCCTTCTTTGTGGCTCCCGCCCGGATATCTGGATGTTGCCGAGCTTTAACAAACAGGCTCTCTGTGCTATCAGCCCTAGTTATCGGCCCGTCACACTGTACGGGGAAGATAAATCTAGGCAATTAAAATTTAAATTGCTGTGTGCACTGCCGTGACTCCCCCCCCCCCCCTTCCGTGTGTCTTCACGTCTTTCTCCGGCACCCGGCTGGTCGGGGGCAGAAAAAGAAGGGAGTGCCGCCAGGGATGGAAAACATGCTGGTCAAACACAGATACGCCTCACCTTGGGGATTTACCCCGAAATAAATGGTTTCTTTTTTCCATTACGTCCACTCTGCCAGCAGTCTGTTAAGTGCCTCTGCTTTCCACCCTACTGCCTCTGTCGGTTTTTAATAAAAAAAAAAGAAGGTAGTATGATGAGCGGGGTTATCGCACTGAATCTGCAGATAAAATGAGATTTTCTGGATTGTAGAACTGAGTGGTGTGCACTGAATACAGCTAAGAGCCAGGAATAAACCCACAACTGTGAGAACAGGGGAAATGCTCATTGATTTAGTGATGAAATGTTGAATCAATTAAATGGTCAATGGTCAAAAACTCACCATTGACCATTTAGGTCAGCAAAAATGGCAAATTTTCATTGGATTCAGTTTCTCTGAGTGTCATTACTTAATCATATTCTATTACCTTGTTGGCATGGCTGCTACTAATAACATCACACCATTGTCACTTTTGCCATGTGATTTTGTTTTTAATTGCTCCTCTATAGTTAAAATGTTTACTTATCTACTTGTATTAGTTTTATATACATTCTTTTTTACTCTATTTATATGTACTTATTTGTGTCCTTGTGGTGCTGCAGTAACCAAATTCCCCCACTGGGGATCAATAAAGGTTTATCTTATCCTCTTAACTTTGCGCCTGTGTTATATCATGGTCTAATCCTCTCAGTCCTTCCTTTTTACCAACATCAACCCTCTCGTTTGATCAGTTGGAGGTCAACGACGCTCTGGAGGCCACGAGACATTGTACAATCCCCGAGAGGCTCTTCAGCCAACTTAATGGAAGCGTTTCCCCACCTGGTCAAAGCAGCCAGTTCGCTACAGAGACACTCAGACGGGTGGAAGTAGCAATCGCATGTCGGGTCATTTAGTACCTCAGGTAACATCGGTGACACCTCTTCTCCCTCTGCTGCATGTATGCAGATAGGAGACAGTGGGAGAGGCAGGAAGGCTCTACATGCAGCTAGCTCCATGTGACAAGTGCTCTTTAGTGGTTCTTGTGTAAATGATGGGATGAGGGCCAGATGTGCGATGGCCAAGGATGAGAGGAGACCCACTGCTGTAACCACCAGGCGTCTAAAGATAGAAGATGTCGTATGTTGTACAGGCTGTAAAGTCCTCCAATCATTTTATGGTTTGGGGCAAGGCACAAAAAGTTGTCTTGTTGGAATCGGTAATTCCAGTCAAACACTTGGTCTCAAAAAGGGCCAGAATCAATGACAACTGCCAACGCCTATGTCCCCATAGCTCAAAAGTGATGCCCTTAGTCCAAACAAATGCTACATTTTTTAGTAGGTGGAATGAGAAAACACCACATCATCAAATTTTTAGTAGGTGGAAACAGAAAACATCACATCAGGGACTCAAACAGGGCTGCAAGTTATCCAATCATCCGCAGTATCTTCCTGTTATTTGATTAGTCGTTTGGTCAAAAAGATGTCAGAAATCACGCGATATTCTAAAGCAGAAGGTGACGTCGATCATCTTTGCATGTTTGTTTTTTCTGACCAACAGTCAATTCTAAGCATATTTGCCTTTGATTCATTTTCCATCCATCGCCCAAACATTTTAGCACTCGTGCATTTGGAATCGCTTTCAAAAGAAACGACATCTCGGCAACGCACCACACGGTGGATTCACCTGGCCGGTCATCGGGAGATCCAGCCAGAGCTCGCCTGTTGTTTCTGGCTGAGTGATTTTAGGCGGAGACGAAGATGTGGAGCGCAACAGAGATTCTCAACTCTCCCGCGTTATCGTTCCTCCTGCTGGCAGAGGCAGCTGTGTCTCTATTCAGCTCTCTGATCAATAGCAATAGATCCAAGCCCGGAGCTGCTCTCACCGTTATCAGTGCACATATTGACAAAGTGGTGGATCAGCGTCAGCAACCGATTCAGGCCCAAGAGTCAACATTATTTAATGGCTAGGGATAATGCACATGTGGGTTTTTTTATTATTCTCTTCTTTTTGTTGCAAGTGTGTTCAAGTTTCCAAATAAAAAAGTATCCGTCCAAGCAGAGTTTAATGGGTGTGAATTAGCCATTTGAAAACCAGCCTGCTCTCACATCGACCATTCACTTCTTGCAAATAGGATCTGGACAAAGAATAAAACCCAAGTCTGATACAGCAGCATTTCAAGAACACACACACAAACACACACACACTATACAAATTGCCTCTAAGCCTCAAGCGAGGCAAAGCTGCTCCCTGAATTTTCATGCGCCTGTTTGCTTCTCCATCATCGGGTAGACAATCTTTGATCTTTGATCCATGACAATGGTTTGGCCTTTTTCCCTGGGCCTCCTCCTTCTCCTCCTCCTCCCCTTGCATCGTAGCAATCCATGTGGAATAACAACAGTAACATCTCACTACCAGTAATCAGCAAATCCAACACAATCCAGTCGCGGTGCCCAGATAATGCAAACGACCAGATAAGCATTAGAGTGATAACCTCACACACACACACACACACGCACGCAGGATCCTAAAGATGCAAAGAGCCTGGCGGCGAAACACAAGGCCGGGCGGCGCGGGGGCCTCTATGAGGCAGGAGATATGAGGATGATGAAGTCTCAGAGGTGCGCTGCAGAGCTGCGATAATAAGAGGAGCGTGACAGAGCGGCGGCGGACCACGCCCCGGGAAGAACAAGCATATGTGCAGAAGAGAGTCAAAGAGAATGAAAGGAAACATGAGGATCAGAAAAGAGACATCCCTCATTTATTTGTTTTTACACACACACACACACACACACACACACACACACACACACACACACACACACACACACACACACACACACACACACACACACACACACACACACACACACACACACACACACACACACACACACACACACGGGGCTTTGGCTCGGTGATAAATCCCTGTTCACTTTGCAACGATCCATCTTGCTAATGGCACCACGCACTTATCCAAACTGCTATGTAAATATCATCCGTTATAGCCCATGGGCAAGCAGCAGCAACAAAGCGGGTTTTTTGCACGTGGGTGTGTGTTTGTTACTATTGTGGTACGGGTGTGTGTGTGTGTGTGTGTGTCTTTGTTTGCACAATAGAGCCGAGCAGTAAAGCAGAGCGAATGGTTCCATACAGGGCCGGCTTGGTTCAAATAGTTTCCAGCTGATTTGGTTTATAGGCTCAGATGAAGCCCACCTGCGTTATCGTTAATGCGCAGTATGTGCACATCATCTGAAATGCCCCGCAGGAACATAAATCACCCCGGAAACCTTTTTCAGTGTCTGTCCTTCCGTCCGTCCATTCGTCTTTCAGGAGTCTCTTTTCGGTCCGCTAATCAGGTGACGGGCTGAATGCTAATTGTAAACACACTCTGTGGCGTTGTCACGGTGATGGTCGCGGGAGACGGAGAAGTCCTCTCTCGAGGCGTGACTGCCTATGTGGTAACCTCAATTTAGGCACGCAGAACTGCCAGCGCGAACTCCCTGATCTCATCACAGAGGAGAGAAAAAAGAAAAAGAATCGAGTCCACTCGCTCGCCTCGAAGCTCTTTCAGGATCTTCCCTCCCAGCCAGGACATCTTACTCCAGGCGGATGTTTTTTTAATAAGAATCACGTGGGGCTTTCAGTCCTTAATGCTGTAATTAGGGGGCGTAATGGCAAACCCAGAGCAAAGTTCAATATCTTTAAAAAAAAAAACATGAAAGCATGAGAGCAGTTCCACAGCATTTAAGAACAGCGTCTTAAAAAAAGAAAAAAAAAGAAATCAGAAATGAAAATCCATCCAGTGCAGATGACCTCAGCAGCAGAAGGGGTTTTCCTCAGAGCACACTTTACACTTTACAGGCATGACTCTGGTATACTAGCTGCGTTTGAATCTGTAAAATGAGTCACAGGCCGAGACATGAAATCATTTATGAGGCTTCCTCCGGCTGTTTGTTTGACTGTGAGAGTTTCACAGAGAAGGGGAAAGACCTCCCTGCCCCATAAATAAACAAGGCTCTGTCCCGACTTCCTCCGCGCCCCACAATGCAGCGGGAGCATTACAAAGACCTGTCCGCCAACTCGCGGCTGACCAATAAAGTTACGCAACGCCGGGGACGAGCTTTGTTGCTCTCGTCTGAAAATAAGATCTAAGAGCAAAGAACAACATAAATTGGGGCTGTTGTTAACAAGTAATAGGGCCAATATGTCCTCAGCTCTAATAAAACGGTTGTAAAGGAACGTGGCCCCGGTACCAAACAGGCTCCATAAACTTATGAAATAAGAGGTCAAAGAATCAGGGCTGGCATTACCCATAAACTCTTTCCTTGAATATTTCCTTAAGAGGGGGGTAAAGGTTGAGATTAACATTTTTTTATTTTAAAAAAAGGAACAGATTGCGTTTCCTACGTTTTTATTTTGTTTCCTGATGCCAGAAGACATTGCAGTTTAGAGCTGCCAATAAATATATTCATTGTTAATTAATCTGCCATTTCTTTGTTTGAGCGGTTTGATCTATATAATGTCAGAAAATGGTGATAAACGTCCATCAAAGTATCCCATAATGATGTCTTTAAATGAGTCCAAAATCCAAAACATATTCCGTTGGCAATGACGAAACAGAAAATCAGAGTTACACGAAATGATTCATCAAAATGTCAAAATAGATGCAGATAAACTTTCTGCGGGTTGATTTATAGATCAATTCGCTATTTGTTTCAGCAGTTTACAACAGAAATTAACAGTGATTTTTTTTTTGCACTGCTAATTATATATATTTTTATTCCGTAATCTTCAAAAACCCAGAACTGTCTAATCTCGTTTGTCATCGTCTTGTGTCCACTTTAATCAGTTCATCTCAGCTTTCCTGCTGAAAACCACTCCTCACCCTCTGTGTACCAAAGGAAACATCAAGTCTACATTCATCAACATTACTCCTAATCCAATCTGTTAGAGCTCGTCCCGGAGGAGTTACATCACAACTTCCTCCCAGCGGGGTCAACGCTCCCCTTGGTCACTCGGGGGAATGGGGTCATCCTGACCCTCCCAGATTCCAAGCCCGTGGTCCGGCTCGTCAACCTCCCACAAACCGGAAACCCACCTACACACACACACACACACACACACACACACACACAGCCTCCCTGTTCCTGATTATTTTAGCACCAGCATTAGGAGCCTGGCCATTAGACGGGATGGGCTTGTTTTCTCCCCGTGTCCATTAGAGGCTTGGCCTGCAGCGATGGACAGGAATAGCAAGGAGGGACTAACAGCTCCCTGCATTAAATCAGAGCAGCCTCCCACACCCACACGCACACACACACAGAGAGAGAGAGAGGCACTGTGGGTACTCCATAACTCATAGCTCAAAATAGAATAAAGGCCTCTTAATAGAAATGAAGGGATCTCAGGCTTTGCCTTTGTCTGTGAGGATCTTATCATTACCTGGAGAGAGGGAACAAGGAGCAGTAACGGGTGATTCCAGCTCTGCAGAGTGATGCGTTTCAAAGCTGCAGCTGCTGATTACTTTATCTGTCTAACAGCCGATTGTAGTTTTTGATTAATGGAATTATTGCTTCGTCTGCACAATTTCCCAGAGACCTAAATTACGTCTTGAGAAGTTTCTCCTTCCAACAGTCTAAACGTATATGACCAGAGAAAAGCAGCAAATTCTTACATTTGCGTTGGGTATTTGACAAGTGACCCCAAATAATGAATCAGTCAACAAAATTGTCGTCGATTCATTTCCACTCGATCGTCGTATTGTTTCAGCGTGTTATGAAGACTTTCAGGCAGACCCCATCATAATTAGGCATTGTTGCCGGCCTGAATGATGTTTTTAGATGTTTATGAATTCCCTTCCTGCCCTGGACGTTTCTGACAACATGTGGGCAAGTTGCCCAGGCTGATGACCGTGTGCAGATTGTGAGATTGTGTAAACTGGTCATTTATTTTTGGACATAGGTATATTTCAGCGCCCCGACATTCCTCTGGCATCTGGCCCTGGGAAGATAAATAACACTTTTGTAGGCCTGAAGAAAACATCCGGTTGTCGGAATGAAGAATGATAAAACAGTTTTTTTGTGTCCATAAATCCGGTATCAGCAGAGGGGGAAGTCTATTTAACTTCGACGCTTCTGTGCTTACTGGAAGTTGGTGTAAAGTATTACAACACATGAGGAAAGTGAACGGATGTATTTTAATCCCACAGAAATCAGCATCACTCTCCTTCCTCCCCCTCAGAACCTTTAAACAAAAAACTCACTATGCTGGATTTTACTGGATAGTCTTCAAGAGAGGCAAACACAGCTACAAACGCTGAGTCATCATCCACATTTAAATTATTCATTAAACCTCGAGCCAGATCCGCCCAGCTTAGGCTTTCTGATCAATTTCTCGGTGTAACTGCGCCGTGATCGCCCCGCCCCGCCCCCCCTCCTTCCTTCCTTCCTTCCGACCAGCAGCAACCAATCACCACGTTTGCTTTCGACCCAGAAAAAAAACCATCCATCACAATCTGGCAACGTGTGCAGACGGTTGGGAGAGGAGCAGTCGGCTCACGTGACTCGGCATACTGTTAAAGAGGTGTGGATTTAAATCAGCAATAAATAAGGACTACAACAGCAAGATCAATTGCACAAGAGGTCGTCGGCAGTGGGTTACAAATGTAACGGTGCGTGTAGATTTGCACCTGTGTACAACTCTCTCCATGCATGGCCGGGTCAGGCCCCCCCCCCCCCCCAGTTGTTGATCTGCCGGATGTGTGCGCGCTCACTGTCTCGTTGGTCTGTGGCTCTGATCTAATTTGACTGTTTGGGGTGCTCTGCGTGCTCTGTAATGGATGGCAAACACGCCGTGCATTATGGGGGATGTCCTGAGGAGGAAGCAGAGGCCAACAGATGGCTTTAATATTCCGTAAATGAACAGTCGGATCTCTTGACGCGAGCGCTCCGGACGAGGCCAAATGAGATAGAAATGCAAACTAGACGCAACAACAACCCCGCGCTCTTTGATTGGCTACAAAAAGGGGCTGCAGTCGGTCAGAGGGGGAGTAAGAAGAAGTAAGGGAAGAGGGTCCGGCTATTATTCAACCCATCACTCACTGTGCTTAATGTCTGGATTCTTTAGGTTCAGGTGCTCTGCACAACTAGTCCCGCCACAGTGCTGGCTCAGCACATTTATCTGCAATTGTATAAACTCCATTTTGATGAATATTTCTCAAACACCAACGTACTGCAAGTAAAAGGACACGTTTAGTTGTTGTGAATAAGGGAATAGCGATGGTTCCAAAAAGAAGAGCCGTATCATGTTTCCATCGTGCTTCCCACCGACAATCAGGTTTCTGTACAAAATGTGGAAGTTAATACGATATATTTAAAGAACAAACGCTTTCACAAAGGACATCATGAACTGAACATTAATCATTAACTGACAGACAGCAATCAATCATTAACCGTTATGTGCGTCTGCTGAAGCAGTAGCTGTACTGTCACTCTTCTTTCCTGTGAAATTTAGCAGATGCACAAACCATACCTTCTACCCCCCCCCCCCCCCAACAACACACTTTAGTCTGACAGACAACTACTCACCCCACCTTTGAGTTGAACCTTTTATGACATAAACAACTCGGCGGCCCGGCGTGGTCGAGAGTCGCACTGAGCAGCTCGTTTGAAGCCTTGGGTGGGCTAGAGGGGATGCATGTGTTTGTTTGCTTTAGCATAGAGCACCACCCATTTCACTATTTGAAAAGGCAACAAATATTGAACCCAACTTCCCTCTGAGTGTCCTTAAAAAGCCTTCTGTTTTTTTTTTTTTGCCATCAGTTGAACTCTTGATTATTATCATCTTCACCAGGAAGATTATGCTATCACTCACGTGGTGCCATAGAGTGAGAGTGCACCTCTGTGTTGTCCGTGGCTTATCTCACATTGTGCTGCATCAAACTGCTTATTACTTTGAGTGGCCGCTTATGGCTGTGTGCTCAAGGACCTCTCGAGGTTGCAGTAACTCACACTTTCTCAAAAACACCTTTTATTGCCCGTTTTTATACTGCCAGCTTCCTTCTTTTCTTACAACTTTTAACCGGACCCCAGTCGGAAGGGGGGACAGTTAGCTAACCTTTATTGGTTTGGATGCTGTGTTTGGCTAACAGCTAACAGAACTACCAGTACACTCACTGCTGAGTACACCACTGCCACTCAGCTGTTGCTATGCTTACAGAGTTTTAGCCAAGATTGTCTTATAAGGCCTGTTGTTGTTTGAGTTTGAATACGATGTGTTTTGTGGCGCCTTACAGCCCATTGTATTGTGTGATTGAGGTTGCATTCATTCAATCACACAATACAGCAGTGGTCCTTGCAGATACACCTGGTCTGCACTCTACTGAGTGCACCTTTCTAGCGTCAGATAGATTTTTGCTCAAATTGCTTTGTTATACCATGTCAAGATAAACCTGCCAGCCATCCAGAGAGGAGTTTCTGCAGATTTGGCATAATCAACAATAAACAGTGTAACGGTATTGACGCCCCTACGCTCACAACACAACTGCCCGTTTAAACCGGGCCTTGTGTGTTTGTGTGCACTCACTACTGAAGCCACTATCCAGGCCGTCTTCAAAGCACGCTTTTCCTCAGACCACTCAATAACAAGCGAGTCTCATGCAGCTGTAATGACAGTTGCGATTGCAAACCACAAACAGACCTAATGATCTCAGGCAGTTCAATAATTCAAGAAGCAGATGCTGGAGTGAAGAGCGAAGTCATGCAGGAGACAAGTTTCTAGTGCATTCCGGCTCAATCAACTGTTTGGGGACACAGCTGTCGAAAAAACACGGCACGCCATCGTGAAGATGTTGGCTAAAAGTGTTTTAGCTGCCTTGCCCCGGGCCACTGCGATAGAAGGCGCTGCTAAAACCGCATTAAAAACAAAATAGCCAGTTAATCAAGTACATCGTTAAAGTCGGCATAAAACAAATGGCAGGGAATCCGGTATTCCCATCACATTTTGTTGTCTAGCAAGCCGTCCTATTGTTTTTTTCTCATTACCGCGCTCTCTTCTTGTCCCGAGGCGTCGGCAACCTGTCATTAAGAAGATGAGAAAAAGGAAATGTCTTCTTTTTATTCCGCTGGTTTTGATTGTGCTTCTGAAGACCAAAGTTCCGTGCGGGATCCTGTTCGTTCTCAGAACCACGAGGATTCGGTTTTAATTAGGAAGGCGCGCTTCAAGGTAGCGGCGGCTTTAAAGTGTTTATGTTCCCACACGTCTCCACGCGGCCAGCTTTATCCTCCGTATCTCAATAAGGCAGATAATAATTTGTGTTGTCTCATAACCTTGGTAAAAGCACACCTGTCACGAACCGCCGGTGCTGTGATTGGAGTGTTTTTGTTGCTCCAGAGCCACTTCCATAGCTGCCGTGTATTAGAAGGCCCTTTTGAAGCTTTAAAAATGGGGAGTGAACAGACACTTGGATCGAGGTAAAACAGGCAATTAGCATCAGATAACTGAATGATTGCAAGGTGAAGTTTAAAGAAGAATCTAAAAATGTTACATTTGGGAACACTTTTAAATGTTAACCAGAGGTAATGTTCAAGTACTCAAGCTAAATATTTCAGTAGCCTTTCGTCTTCTAGGAGCCAGGCTTCTTCGGATTCTTGGAGGAACGGAAGCGAGGAGTGTCAGCATGGGTGCAAGGGGACTAAAAACCAGTCAGGTTTCATGCAGTTCTTCCTTGAGGCAATGCCCCCCCACCCCCCACCCCTACCACTCGCCTCTGCCCACTGAGCCCACAAACCAAAAGCTCCAGAAGGGATGTCAGAGGTTTGGGGTGACAACCGCACCTTGAGTTGAAACTGAGAAACACAGCTGGGTGGAAACAGCGTGTAGAACCGGCTTATTTCCTCAATTTACTCTATTTTGACCAAACAAGAGTTGCAGACTGCTGGAACAGTGAAAAGTTTCTGTCCGATTTGAATGAAGTGGGTTTCGCGGTTTCGCGTCGCCAACGCAATTCAACTTGGCGTAAAAGAGAAAGTTGAATTCAGGAGGCGTGCGGTTGTTTACAGACGGACCTCCGTTGCCATCCCTGGAAGCATGCTGCTGGCACGGCTGAAAACTAAAGGTTGGTACAAAATAAAGCTCTGAGGTGACCTTTGACTGCCAGCAACCTGTGAGCAGCAAGCTGGTGTCAAAACAAAAAGAAGACAACAACTCCAACATGTGGCTCAAGAACACCACAGGACGCAGCAGCAGTTGTGGAGAGCAGACAACAGCTCAAGGCTTTTAGAACCAACCACACACACACACACACACACACACACACACACACACACACACACACACACACACACACACACACACACACACACACACACACACACACACACACACACACACACACACACACACACACACACACACACACACACACACACAGATAATATCATCATGTAGATGGCCAAGTGGTCCAGACATGTTTTAACAGACGTGAATTAGATTAAGACGCGCCAGAGCGTTGAGGCGCTGTAGTGTTCTAACCGCCATAATTAAGTAGCAATAAACTAATAGGCTAAACCATATCAATATTAATGAAGACCATGAACTACGTGTTGCCCTTCCTTTACGACACTGAAAGAAAATACCATGTTTCAGTACTGATTAAGCAGTGAGCCAGCTGCTGCGTTTTCCCACAAATAACACAGAAGCATGACTGACGGACCAAACCCCAATGCAGATTTGTAGTTATCAATCAAACCAGTGTTCAACGATGCCGCGGGTTTCTAAAAAGGTTGCCTCCGTGATTACACAAATTAAATTCCAGTGGGAGAACATACATCAGTTCTGCCAGTCAGACAGCCAATCACCAGTGCCATTCAGCTGCCTGGTTAGAAGTAAGCTCATTTAAGCCAGCGAGGCCTGTAATGATCTCCCAATAGTATCATCACTCGCGCTGACATTTAAAGACAATTAAATACCTAAAGGGATGCAATATGTCTGTGTGCTCACTCTGAACCAATACATTGTGTGGATTAACCGGGAGCACACCTCTAATGGGGTACATCGTCATATCAAACTCTACTGGGAACGTGTTAGCAGAAGAAGACACAAACCTTTTTATTATTATCTCCGCCAGACGATTATGTGATCGCTTGCGTGTGTGCACCTCCGTGTCTGTCCACGGCCAATGTTGCATTCTGCCGCAGCAACTATAAAATATATCTGGATGGCCAGTCATGGATGCATGCTAGAGGACCTCTGGTGTTTGCGGTGGATCGTATTGCCTGTTCTGAAGCGGACACCCCTTAACAGTTAACGGAACTAGCAGCACACACCCTGCTGAGTACACCGCTGCATCTCAGCCGCTGCTACATGGGCAGACAGCTTGGAGAGTTTAATTTAGTGTTGTGGCAAGATTGTATGACGTGTCTTATTCAATGACTTTGGGGCAACAGTCTGCATACATCGCTGCTTGTTTTTGAGTTGTAGTGGGTTTCTACAATGCCTTAAAGCCCAAGTGAATACAACCCTTATTTGGGTTGTATTCACTTAATCACACAATACAGTCGTTGCAGACACACCTGGCGGAGATCTCGACTCTAATGAGTGCACCTTTCTGGAGTACTTTAATATTTAATGTTCATTATAATCTAAAATATAAGGCACTTGAACAAAGGTTCTCTATCTCTTAAGAGTTTCATTATTTTCAGAGGGCACGGTTTTCATTTCCTCCACATCTTAGCCGGAACAAAGAGAGAGGAGGTGAGAGCTGTGTGTGGGGAAAGATGAATGTCACCGGGCCCTGCACTTCATCATCTCAAAGGGCTATTTGAGGGGGGGGCAGTCAGGGAAAATGCGATCCCGTACTCCCCCTATACTCCGTCAAGGTCAAGTCATATTGGAAAACAAGGTACGTTGGAGAGAAATGAAAGAGCACTGCCAGGGGCAAAGACGAGCAGGTCAAACTCAACATACATTGCGCCCCTCGGCTAAGTGCTAGCCAGCAAAATGGAAACAGTGACGCGTCTCGATGCACCACGTACCAAAGGGTGTGCGACCTCAGCGACAAAGGTGGAGACAGCAGAGGGTTTCATGAATTAAAATGTTTGGGTTTTTTTTCTGTGAGAGAGGCCTGTTGTCTGTGAGTTAATGAATACATGGTGGGAAAACTCGAGGGAGGGAAAGACCCAGTTTCATTGTGTGACAAATGTGAGGACACACTGTCTTGAAACAATAGTGAAACTTGTGGATGGCTGGTAAAAGCATTGAGATATCAGTTACCCCAGTGTGCAGCAACTGCCTCAGGGCTGGGGAAAAAAATTCTAATTGCAAATGAAATCAGTTTTTCTAGTGGTCTATATGCTCTACGAGCATCGTCACAAACCCATCTCGATTCCATGTGACTAGAATTAGGTCAAATATATCAGCGCCTTGTTGATGAAGACCATTCCAAAATCTCAGCCCTGTTAGCGTACCCTACTTTCCTGACTCAAAACCCACAAACACTCAAAAGTTTTACATATTTAGAAGTCTGACCCCGGATAGAACTCACTGACTTATCACATCCGACGATGTTTTGACACCTGACTGACAACTGATCTCTGCATGAATGAGCTTAAACTAACCGACCCGTTAGCTTCACAGGCTCACTGCTCTGAATCCCGGGGGGGCTGCTGATTCAGAGATACTACAGTGATAAGCTTAATGATGTAATGTGCTTAAACAGGCAATAAGTGATAGCGGAAACAAGTAGTGAACAGAACATTGACATATCATCTTTCCGTTGATATGACAATCTCGTTTACGCATCTACAAAGACCAATATGAAGCAACATTATTGGAATGACATTCACTCTCTGTAATCTCAGTTTTGGTCTCTGTCAACTCCTGAGGGAAATATCTGTCTCTGTAAACGCTCCAGTGTGTTCTGGAGATTCACCGATACTGATACCGGCCCAACGCTCACTCAGATAGCTGGCATTGGGTCGAGTATTTGTTACATTTAGATTTACAACGTTGAGAAAGGAATGTTTAAGTCAAGCTGGATGTTGCCTCACACATACAATGATCAAGAGAGTGAACCAAAACAATAAAGTAAGAACAGCCAAAAGTTCATTTTTTGTGTTATTTTATCAACTGACAGAATTAACATTAATCAGCTACAGCTGAGTAAATGTGCCCGTGAAGTCGTCATCAGGACAAGCGAAATCATGAGTCGGCAGATAAAACTTTGCTTCTGCTTGTTAAGATACTATTAAAAAAAAATACATTATAATTAAAACTGTCTCACTTTTGCAATATGAAAAGTGTCCTTTTACAAATTGTGATTTCCATCTAAATTCATTCAGCCCTACAGTACGTCACGGTATAAGGATATACTTTCTTTTTTCAAATAGGATTTTTCTATAAATGCCAGTACCATAATAACCACTGATTTACCAGCACACATAATTTGCATGGATTTGGGGGGAAACGCATCCTTCTGCCTCCAGCAGAGGCTTGACACGGCTAAAGCAACGGAAACTGAAACAGACACGGTTGAATGAAAAGGCAAATGTAACTTTATTCCACTGTTCTAAATCTGGCCGCAGCACCTGCACTGCATACTCACGTGGGATCAATGATGTAGAAAAAGCTTGTGTGTGATATCAGTACATGGAGAGGTTTCTCTACAAAAAACCTGCAGCTCGAATTCTTAAAATATGTGCAGAGCAGAAGCAGCACTTTCACTGTGATCTCAAGATCCCCAGGCGGATAAAATGTTACAATGTGTTCTTTAAATGACGGAGGACTAAAGTGAAACCACTTGAGATGTGAAAATTTGTGAGAAAACACAACAACGTGAAGACACACAGCAACAGTTGCAGGTTGCCAGGATTGAAATGCAGAGAGGAAAATGAAAGCGTTTTTTCGTTTTTCTAACCCCACTCAGAGAAAATGACACACTTTGCACAACACAGCGAGCACTCGAGAAACGGTACACACCCACGCGTTCTTCTCAGAAATCGGCAAAAAGGTCATGATAAGAATGCAACACGTGCACGAGGGGTTCGGTTTTGGGATAACAGCGTGGCGTCCAGACTTCAAGTTCACAGTCCGGGGGCCAAGCATTGTTGGACTCGTCCGAGGCGGGGATGGGTGCGCTCTGAACTCTCTGTTCTCCGTCCAGATGTTTCTTGTTGTCTGGCGAAGTGCATGGGGAGCGGAGGAGAGGGCGATTACACAACTCTTTGTCTCGCAGAGGAAGAGTGGGAAGCAGTGAATATCCTCAGAGAAGGCGGGAGGAAGCTAAACCTGTCATTGCTAATTGCGTTTTACAGTTACTTAAGAAGGAGGAGAATTCATCTCAGTTTTATTCACCCTTGAGGCAGTTACACAACCAACACCTCTCTAAAACATTATGGCTTCGATAACGGTCGGGTTTATTGCAGGGCTGTCATATTAGACTGATCAAGTATTAGCCTGGTGTAGCTGATAAACTCTCAACTGAGGGGGTTTGGCCATTGACCTCCGTTCCTATACGACAGACCTTTTGTGTAAAACTGTTGACTGGACACATTGAACCGCACGTCAGTTATTACTCTCAGCCTTGTGAAGTATTAAAGCACGCCGGTTTCAGATTCGTAAAAACATTCTCAGAGAAGAGCTATTTTCATGTGAGGAGAATGGAAAGGGAGACTGAGCCAGTTGTGTACGGGGATATCCATCGTTCCCACGTCCATGTTTCAAAACCAGGAAACAATTCATGGTTTGTTTTCTAACCAAGTATGGTGGTGTTGTTGGTTTTTTTTACTCTTATAAAATGGTTTAAAAGAACAGTTCACCAAGAGTTAGGAGAGAAGATTGACACCATTTTCATGTCCTTAAGTTAAAAGAAATTAAGCTAAAGCCACTAGGAGATTAGCTTAGCTTAGAATAAAGAATGGACGCAGAGGGAGCTTGGCTTGGCTCTGTCCAAAGCTGAAAACATCTGCCAACAAGCCCGTTTAATTTTTTACAATCAACACTTATCATTGATTTGCTTAATCGATACTGAAACGGAAATGAACAAACAGGACCGACTTTGGACAAAGAGCCACTTCAGGTGTTTTGTCCTCTTTTCTTTGCTAAGCAAAGCTAAATTGCCTGCTTTTCACTGGCTTAGCGTTCAGACATTCCTCTCATTTAACTCTTGGCACGACCGCAACATTTGGTATTAATTTCCAAGAATAAGATCAATAACTGTAACCAAAAGTCAATATTCGAGGAAGAATTCCAGGAAGGAAACCAATGTGCAAGTGTATTAATAATTAACTATAACTAACAACCTGATGAAAGTACATCTGGATATGATTTGTGGAAGCCTTCCAAAAGGTATCAAGGAAACTAGATGTTTTAATTATTGCCTACAAACGACCTGATGAAAGTCCATTTTCAAACAGAAAACCCATCAGGCCCATCGTCTCCAAGCAGAAGGGAGAGTCAGCGTAAAGAAACACAGCAAAGTCTACTTTTCTTTGTACAGGTTCGCTGACCCAGAGAAGGCCACAGCGTCCGCAAATCCCGCTCGTTGTCACGCTCGTGTGTAGTTAAGGCGAACCTGTCTGCTAATGGAGGGTCCCTCGTGGAGAACCAGATGAGTGGTGCACGTCATTGTGAGGGACATGCTCAATTTCACAGGAGAAAGCTACTAAAAGCTTCCTCTCAATCAGATTCTCTGTGTCTCTCTCTTTGCTTTTCCTCCAGGAGCTTCCGTCCTATTAATTCTAAATTGTTTAGCTCTCGTGTGTTCACGCTCCGTTGCTTTCATTATGCGGACACCAAACCAGTGGCAGGTTTACTGTTTTTCTTCAGCTTTTTCTTCTTTTTGGAGACGGGGAAACGGGATTGAGGAAGCTCACCTGCCTCCCTCCGGCTGGCACTCGTGAGCAATTGGTTTTTAGGAATATCATCAATCACGGACGGACGGGGCGACTTGCCAGCTTTACAGAAAAGCGGAGAGATAGTCAATTTAGTTTGGGAAAAAAATAAATAAAAAGATAAAGACTTTCCTTCCCTCACCAACTGGATCATACAACGTCTGAAGTGCTGTTTCTACATGGACACTGAACGAGATGGACATTTAACAATCGATCAACTCGTGCATGAACCGACAATGCCGCCACACTAAAACTCTCAAAATGTGCAAAAGAAAAACTATTGTATTTTTTCAAAAGGGTTCACATAGTACAAACTGGCTACAAAGAAAGTGCAATGTGGCACTGAGACACAGTTACACGCTGCAGGAGTGACGATGAAAGATAATAGGCCCTCACACGGCGCTGTATGTCAGCAGACTAAATAAAAACACAACGATGCATACACACATCGGAGGGATTTGTTGCAGTGTTGCAACACGTAGTGGAAATATAATATGTACATTCTGAGAACCGTCTTTTGTCTGATTTCTTTTCCTCCCAAAAGCTTTTCAGTTTTATCGCTCCGGTCCTCCAGACAGGATTTCTTGAATTGCTGTGAAAAGTCTGCACGATAACTTCCCGAGCAGATAAAAGCATAAAATATGGGCTCCCTGGCTTTTGTTAACAGTGACAATTACAATGGCATTAGTATGCAAGATGGCAGCGTATTTCAGATACATTAAATGGGGGGGAACAGAAACTTGGTCTGAAACCTGCAGAATACAAATGAATGTCTGTGAAAGACTGACAAGGTGCTTGTGTTTCCTCTGGATCAGGACAGTCTTGCCAGTTAAGGAGGACCGACCTTCAACTGGACCCCCCCCCCCCCCCCCCGCTGACACGGCTCTAAGTGTCCTTGAGATAGATACTGGAGCTGGTGTATTTAACATTAGGATGAGATTACTTCTCAAAGACTATAATCTGTCATTGATTGATTTCATGTGTATAAATAGCCTGACAAAGAGAATAGAATTCACAGGACCTAAGTCCGTACTGTGAAGTTCATTAGCGCTGAAAAGACTAGTTGATTAGCGGAATGGTTATCATTTTGATTCATCATTTTAGCTGAACCCCTGCTGGTTACAGCATCACTGAGAATAACTTGCTTTTATTTCATTCTTCTGCCATTATGTCATAATTGCTTTGGGGTTCCTTCCATGATGAAGAGACTAAGAGATACTCAAAATAAAACTGAATAATTACAGCCCTACAATACCAAATCATTTCACAACTGAGATAATGCAACGTATTTGAAGACAACAATACTGAATACTGCTGTGGTTTGGTGCTGTAACGAAAACACAGAGAACACAACCGGGGAAGGTTTAGATTACAAATCACAGAGCAGCGCACCGTGACCCCGAAGGTGGAGCGCGAGGAAACGATCTCTTCCACCCTCTGTAACCGGCGACACTGTTCCACTTTGTTTGCATGATTAACTAGAGACTGAGCCGCGGAGAGGATCAATAAGCGCTGGCCTTTTTAATGCGACCGAGTCGCGAGCGTTGCAACCCTGCCTCTGTGCCCTTCCCGTTCCACCGCCAATTATGTGATACGATCGATGCGCGTCGGTAATTGGATATCGGCTCTCCTCGTGGCGATTCCTGTGGCGAAAGGCCCTGAGAAAAATCCATGGTAGTGCAAGCGTATAAACACTGCTCCCATACTCAGCCGCCAGGCAGTGCGTCACGAGGGTTCATATTATCCATTTCCTTTTGGCGAAGAGATAGAGAAAATATAAAGCTGTTTATCTTCCCCCCAGAAAGAGGCTGCTAATGTATTAGAGTGTGTGTGTGTGTGTGTGTAGTTGGGGTTTGGGGGTGTCCACGGAGCTGCTGTGCCTCTCCCCCGGAGCACAATCCAGATCCTAATCTGTTCTCTACAGCAGGAAGCCGCCACAATCAGTCTGCCAGCACAACAACAATTTGAATTAAGACTCCGGCGAACGGCGCTGTTCTGACAACGGCTCGCCGCGTAACAGGCTAAGTGTCATAACCGACAGTCGTGGATGAAGACAGATGCCAGTCAAGCCCTTTGAAGGACAAACTGACTGGCTGATTAACGACTAAAGTGCCAAAATCAATTTATTTTTCAAAAAGGGGACGAAGGCCTGGTTTGAGGAGAGCTGCAGGGGAGAGATTCAGCCATCTGGCTCCACCACTACAGAGAACAGAACCGCGGCCTCCCCTCTCTCTCCCCCCCTCTCTCCCTCTCTCCCTCGTTTCTCTGTGGAGCGACGGCGCCCAGCAGAGCGTAGCTGGCTCCAGGAGGATCCAGGCACCATTCCACCGCATGCCCATGCTAATCACCCTCAACAACCGCTATGCAGATGGAGCCTCTTTAGAAATCAGACGGCGTCCATAAGGCTGCATGATCCCTTTTGTCCGTCTCTATTGGAATCTCACAAAAATAAAAAAGAAGGGCGGCATGTTGTCATGGCGGCTCGCTTTCCTCAATGGGTGATGCGTCCCCTGACAGTTAGTTAGGTAAGATAATTACGAGAGGAGACTAACAGAATGAGCTTCCACTGGGGTGTTTTGACACATGCAAGATTTTAAAAAGGTAATTCTAATTTTAGTTTAAAAGAAGGAGAGAAAAGAGCTCTCCACTGTCAACAGTGAAATGCTCTTTACGAGATTAGCTGTAAGATGCCTTTACATGACATCAGTTAAACTCTCCCTCGCAGTGTGAAAGATTAGGTCAACCCGGAGTTCCCCGCAGAAAACCCTGCGCTTGCATTTCTGACTTCCCTGAGGAATGCGGGGAAGAGAAAGAGGGAAGAGAGGCAGAGAAATGCTCCACAGGCTTTAGATGGGGGGGGAGTGTTGTGTTTTTTTAATCTTATTAAATACACATGATAAAACTGCAGGGCCCTGGCTGAGTCACACCAGACCGGCTGAGTCACGTTCAAGCCTCTGCAGAGTACCAAATGAAAAAAAAGAGGGTGAGATGATACAGAACAATATGATATTTTGCAATGTGGTTTAAAAACGTGCATCACTGGGCAGCAGCACTGTGCTCCATCTGCTGTAATTACTGTTTTCTGCCAAAGCTAGTTTCCCTTTTAGATGTTTAATAATATATTTCTCGCTTGGTCCCAAATTAATTGCTTTCCCTCACATGCTGAAGTGATACATTTTGTAATTTGTACCAAATGTGATAGGACATTTGAGGCCTGCTGATATTTGAGAGTTTTATCAAATGTGATGATGTTTAACCTGAGATCAAATCCCTGCAGACTCCCGTCCCCCCACAGCGCTCTCGTGGATGAAACTGAGCCGTGATATTAATACACGGTCACATCCCTACAACACGTTGCACTCTGGTGGCTTCAGAACTCAACCCCTCGATTGTTCCGCGGCAGCCTTTCCGCCCGCATTGTCACATCACGGCCCACATTCACATTGGGGCCCGTGTGCAGCCGAGTGTTCAACGCTCGCGTTTTGGTGGAAAGAGTGAAGCTGTGCGCCAATCCAGAGCGGGGCTTTCAAACTGGATTCAAAAGTCGCCAGTTAAGCTGTAGGAGCTATATTACTTAGCATTAAATCATTACTAGTCAATGATTATTGAATCATTTATTGAATTTAGTGATTCACAATCTTTCTTAAAATCTGCATTTACACGTTTATATTGGGTCATTCCCAATGCAAACATTTAAATTCCCCTTTTAATGTTGGCATTGCGTCTTAACATCTTGTGGTAGCTGTGGTTTGTGTTACATAGCCTACAGTGCATGCAAATGTACCGAGCCTTTACTATCGGCCTGTGTAGAAAGTGAGAAATAAAGGGGGTTTGTTTGAATTCCACATCCACTTCCTGTTTCTGCTTCTTCCAGCAGCAGCATGGACGGACTGTGAGACAACGGGCCCCTGAGCACAGACCCACACCCCTCCTACTAAACAAACTAGAGCCACAGATTCAAAGAGACATACTTTTGGTCAGTTTGCATCTCTTTGTTGAAGTTTTGTGTCTCTTCGTTGGCATTTTGTGTCTCATTTTGCCAGAGTCGTGTCTCTTTTCAGCCATTTTGCATCCTTTTGTAGTTCTATTGCGTCTCGTTTTGGTCGTTTTGTGACCTCCCAACAATAAATGTTAGCTGTGACGTCGAAACACTCACGCCCCCCGTCTCTCTTTGGTCGTTTACCATCTCATTGTGGTCGTTTTCCATAACATTGTGATCATTTTTCGTCTCTTTGTGGTCGTTTTGTGTCTCTTTTTGCTTGTTGTGCATCTCTGTGGTAGTTTTTAGTCTCTTTAGCACTTCCCAACAAGAAATATTAGCAGTAATTCCTAACAGAAGCTCGGGCCTAGGGCCCCCCTCATACCTGTTGGGCAGCAGCCCTGCACAACAGCAGCAGTGTACGTGTGACCATTCATTTACAATTAATGAATATTGACCTCAACTACCACGTGATTCATTCAACTGCTGCATTATACGACGACTCCTAAACCGCTCTCCTATTTATGTCGGTGCTGTGAATTCTTCCCGCGCTGTATGCCTTTACATCTATTTATTTCATGAAAGCTTTTGGCTGATTGGGAGATGTTATCTCACTAATGAATGTGCACATGAGCTGAAAGCTTTCAGAGGCACACCTCCTCATCTAAATGGAATAGTCCCCTCTTTGAGATCAATGACAGCATGGCATCGCATGGCAATATGAATAGCGAGTCAATAAAAGTTTGTTTTGACCCGTGTATCTATTAAACAATAACCGTAGAGCAGGATGTTGCTGTGGTGGAGGGGTCGAGAAGTTAACTACCACTTGATTATGTATTAAAAGCAAAAGGCGATCGAGTAAAGTCCGACATAATATCAATTTATTTTCCAGCAGGTGCTTTTGCTCAAGTCCCATTTCCTCTTCTCTTCGTCCCCTAATTAAAATAACCAGGAACCAGGAAGTAAGAAGGCTGAATTTTCTAAATTACAGAATGAACTTTAATCTCTGCGATGCAGTCCTTTATCTGCTTTTTGGAACGGGCTATTAAGCGAGCACTCATCTCCTCTCCTTGTTTATCAAAGTGATTCAACGGCATTGTTCGTCTTTTTTTTCCTAACCAGTTGCTGTCAAAGTTGACATTGTTTCTGCTTTAATTACACAGAAATGCAAGACAATAATGGGTTTCAGTTCCTCAAATGTCATGACGTACTCCGTGTGAGTCATCGTGCTATAGATCTAAATGTGTTAAGTTGTTTTAAAAATAGATGTTCACACCAGGATATCCACACTAGACAATTATATAGCTGTAATAACCATGAAGCACTGTGGAAAAGTAAAGGAAGTCTTTTTTTTCTTTTTTAATTAACAGTAAAAGTATATTTCTTTACAGCCCTTGTTCAATGTTCACCCAATCTCTTCATGTGCTGAATCACTGCACTGTGGAAGCCAGCAGCACAGATATGAACACACCTGTAAGCACATCTCAGCTGTTCTAACACTGTTCCTCTTAAGACATTGAGGATATTTAGATGTTCTGTTTGAACAGCTGACACGCGGGGCACACGCCAATTCCCTTGTTTGATCCTTGCTTGACCCACAAATCGTTCATTGTGAAGGCCGTTCCCAGCGCTCTTACTTCTGTTTGGAGTGAGGAATGAGGAGGCTGCCCAGGGAGCGCATGAGCAAGACTTTTACTGGACAGACACGCCCCCCTTTTTTGGGAAATCTATAAGGAATTGGAAGCTGCAGCTGAACAGACCGTTTTGAAAACCCCACCGCCCAACAGTTGTATGATATTGTTGCTGTTATTTGGACAGTGCATACAGATGCAAAAGCAAACTCAAAACCAACAGACGTTGCCACAGAGCTGGAACAGCAGCCGTCTGATCCAGCTGTTCGTCGTCAACAAACACGGACGTCGCTTGGGAAGAAAGCACGTCTCATTTCTCTAAAAAAAAAGGTGTTTCCTCACAGCTTTTCCTGCGTCTCTCATCGCAGCCTTCAGAGCGAGGACGCAAGGAGAGGAACGCAAGTGAAGGAAACGTGGATGCAGTTTAGGGAATTGGCATGAACCCACAGATAAGCTTTATTTTAAGAGGATAAATTCTTTTTCAGCTTACAAGGAAGTGTCATGAGTTAAACAGGAGCAGCTGGGCAGAAGCCGTTAAATCCCTCACTGTTGTTTACTTCGGTTTCTAAGAGAGGGAATTCTGACTTTTAGGCCACGACTGTTCTTAAACTGGACAAAGTTCGAGCTCCGTCCTGTTGCAAGGCATCCACATCCGCCCTGATCAAGTAACCGTGAACAGGACACGGACTTCCTACCAGCTCGGGGAATACTGCTGTTATTATGTAATCTTACCTCAGTGTGAAGAGAGCTACGATCCCCTCCAGATCAATACATTGCTATGGCCTCTTATACAACCCCTGGGATTTAAAGGACTATCATTTATTCATTCATGGATTTTAACAACCTGGCTCGTGTTTTCATAGCTCTGACCATCATTCCTGTTGGTTATGATTATCATTTTGCTTACCAGGTTCATTCCTGGTGTAATGGACCGTAGTTGATCTGTACGGACCCTCTCTCGCGGTTTGGCACGTATGTGAGCGGTGGATTAATACTGCAGTTTAACTTTTACTGCTGATCGTTTAACGGACGATATTCATTAATAATAAGTGATCGAGTTAATCAATGCTTTTTAGTGGCCGATCCTGATAATGGTACATTATGAACAACAACTCAAAGACAAAAATCGGCAGGAGGAGAGCTTTTATGATGCAGTCGTTCTCTATTCCGTAAACATTTGTATTGGGTGAAGGTGCATTATGACATTATCGTGACATGTCCGATGTAATCTTGTAAAATCAAGCTGACTTGACGAAATACAGTTGTTTGAAGGAGATGTTTTTACAGCAATAATATCGAGGGAATTAAGATCCGTTCAACTTTCCTTTAACTTCACTGGAAGGTTAAGACAAAGGTCATTTCCATCCCCTCAAGAAATAACACAGTTTTGGTGCCAGTTGTGGAAATGTCAACACACAAGCCACAGGAATATCAAAAGTTACAGTTAAAATGCTTTCCGTGACCCTAGGAGCAGGATTAGCTCACACAAAGGGTGAGGAAAAACCTGGCCTGGTCTCATTCCCCCCCCCCCCCATTTCCCCCCCTCCTTGTCAAACCCATTAGCTTCCAGTGGCAACGCCCCAGCTGTGCAGCACGGGACGCGTCCCTAACGAGCTCCATTAGCAGTAGTACCTGCATCCGGCACACGCTGGGGTCACGGGGTCAGCGCTGGACGGAATGCAGAGATTAAATTACCCTTGGGGGAGGCACTGGTGGGTGGTTGTCTACAGTATAGTCGCCGACCCCTTCCCCAAACAAACAAAAGCATTTACCATGTCGTTTTAGAGGTTCGCACACTCCCTCTGATCTCATTTCAAACCCTGCAGAGCTCTTTGAGACGCGGCTCCGAGTCACTTAATATCCAGGGGCTTAGCCCTGAAATCTGGGATTTACGCCTCCAACGATAAATACGATTTCAATGAGAGTTACATACTTCAACAATTCATATAATCACTTGAAACAATAGCTTCAAACACACACTTTGAACACCCCTCAACTCCTTTAATGAATGAATAAATCAACACGTTGCTATAATAAAAAAATGTCTGACCAATTAAGTAAAAATAAGTTCCTTTTCCTGTTTCGTCACACACAAGTTGAAAAGCTAAAATACTAAAGAGCCAGATATATTGTTCTCAAGGGTTGATGGAGACCAAACCAGAAGCGAAAAGGCGGTTCTCCTCAGAACAGCCAAACATGACGACCAGACGAAGAACTGCACGCTAAATTTCCTTTTTTTTTACACTTACACTGTATACTTTATCACATAGATTCTTGTTGGAATATGTTAATACATGAGGATTCTTCTGACAGTTTGTCTGGATTTGAAAGTGTGGTTCAGACGGAGTCTCTGGCCCCTCCACAACCCTGATGAAATAGTCAAACTCTGACGTCCACTGTGAGTGTAACCTCACCATCACGCTGGCGCCGCATTGTTCAATCAATCACGGCTTGTAGTATGAATAGCAGAATTTATGAAATAAATAAATCATATTCAAACCAGCTCCTGTAACTTGCCGGCGGCAGCCAATGTTTCCGGTGGGAGCCGGACAAAGAGGAAGCCACTCAGGCTTATTGTGAGTGGAAGCGGCAAGCTCCGCGTGAGACCTGGAGTCCCGCGGAGCTTGCAGAGAAGCTCCAGGAGGCCTCTGAGCTCAGCCATCAGAGATTCAGGTCTGATCACAGGTGCTGTAACAACTCTACTTCCACTGTAATCCAAACACACACACACACACATTCATATCCACCTGAGTCATCCCAAAGGCATTCACAACCACCTCACTAACAGGAAGAAAAAAAAAAGAATGAGAAAAGCTAAGTGAAAAAAAAACACACCGCAGAACACACAAAAGGCTTCAGAGAGCACAGCTCGGTCTTGTCTTTCACACGCAGCCCGAGGCGCTGGATTCTGAATGTGTACACACACACACTTTGGAGCTCCGAAGCACCGGCGCTCATTAAGCGTCCATTCACGGCCTTGAGGTAAGGAGGCGAGCCTCGCCATCATTTAAAAAAAAACAAAACCAGGGATCTATTTGACCGCCTCGATGAAGGTCATCTTTGACGGCTTCTTCGTGGGAGGTTGTTCACGCCTCCTCTCCGCGATGAGGCAGAGACACGTGAGCTCACAGTTTATGGAAGAAAAACTGCTTCTCATACATATTAAAATATGTTGACTGTCAGTATTGATATTTACTACTAGAACAGTTACTTCGGATGTCTGTGACATGTGTACAGGTCAGTGCGTCCTTCTTTAATCCATGAATATACAACACACTTCCTCACTGTGAGCTGGAATAACACATTTCCACTTTTTAGCCAATCAAATGCATTTTTTCCCCCCCACCCTTATTTATTCAGTAGATTCATCCGAGTGCAAAACAAATGATTATTTTACCAGATATGTCAGTTACCATTAACTGGCCAAAACTACAGATATATTCAGTGGACAATTTTTACAAAACAGAGGGGAAAAAACAGCACATCCTCCCATTGTAGACGCAAGAAGCAGCAGTGTTTCTGCTTGTACATCGATTATTAAAACTGATGTCAGTTCATTTAAAAATCAATCAGCACTGAAAACCCACGCACACACGTGAGGAGAACACGTAAACTCAACACAGAACGCCTCCTTTCTGACAGTTTGAACCCAGGACCAGGCAGGACAAATCAAACGCACCCCTTAACAGTCTCAAAGTGCTCGCCTAAACCTCCGCCCTAAAAGGAAAAAAAAAAAACGTAAAAAATGTCAAACCATAAAACTCATGTTAGAAACCCTTAAAAAAGCTACGGTTGGTGTGCACACTCAACATGTGGCAAATCGGTCACAGATTCAGACATTTATGGACGCTCTCCATCAGAAATGTTCCCAGTGTTGCTGCTGCGACTTCCCTCCGAGCTCCACACAATGCACTACGGCACACGGGTAATGCACCGGAGGACCAACTGGGATCACTGCCAATGTTTAAATTGGGATTAGGGTCTGTTAACAGCAGCCGCTGAGTAGAATTAGTGGGTCAGTAGAATAAAAAAAAAAGGAGAGGCACATCCCTTTTGACTGAGTGTTCCTCTTTTCTGATGCGGGGAGGGGGTCGCACAGCATTAAAACGTATACGTTAGCACCTGAGTCAAACATAGCGAGACTAACTGTTTAACAAGCGAGGCATATTCAAGACAAAACTCAATTGTAGAAGCCATTAATCAGGAGCAAATAATGGAAGGACTCCGCTTCACCTCATCTTCATTTGGTGCAGAATCACACGCGCTCTGACCTTTTTGCTTATCATAAATCACACACTACTGTTCTGCTGCCAGGACTTGGTTTAACCCAATTTGTCACCCAGGACTACCCCCCCCCCAAACACACTCACACAGACTTCCACCCTCGCCGAGGATTCACACAGTGGGACCGGGAGCACGGGATTAGTGGGCGGATCAAAGCGTGCCATCCAGACCTCTCTCTCGCCTCGTAATCAGGGAAGTCAGCGGCCTCTGAGCTGATAAGTCCCGGCTACTGCTGGTTACTAGGCAAAAGAGAGGAGGACTAGGGTCTACGGTCGACAACTAACGTCAGTTATTTTGGAAGCATTTAGTCTATGAGCACAGATATGCCCGTCACACGTTCCCAGGGCCACGTCGCCGGTCCCTCTTCTGTGTTTAATGTCACGTGGCCGGCCGGGCTCCGATAGAGGCCGATGGGGACGAACATCACCGCTTTACGTGGAGGCTCCAAACACATGACGAGGGACACTTTTGCTGAAAATATCTGTGAGTATGTGATTAAATCCTGATAACAATCCAAACAACTGATGGACGAAAACATGGACGAGTTATATTTGACCCCGTTTTCAGGTTATTTATCCCCACAAAACATATCTCTCGAATATATAACGCAGAACTATCGGCCCTTGATAGTTATCAGTCCATTTATCGGCTATTGGCTCTTTCCCGCTCCAATCGTTATTATGTCGGCCTTTAAAAATCAACTGTCGGTCGACCTTTGGTCCAAAACAATACAGAACCACATTTGCAGACACACAGACGCAAGTATTCAACTGGAAGCCAATACCGGATAATGTCACAAAGCCTGTGTTCTGCTGCTCGTTCAGCGTTAAAGGATCATCAGAACTGAGTGTGGATGGCGTCTCTGTTGATGGACTCAACAGGATGTTTTACCACTCGAACCATACAGGAAAAAAAACAAGAAGTACTTACTAAGAAAGAGGCAGCCAGCGACGCAGAGTGAAAGCCAGACAGACAGATGCAACACACACTTGCGTTATTGTGACAGAAACAGGTCACGGTGTGACAAGACCATCAGACGAATGGGCTGTCAGAGGGCTCTGTTGCCATCGGCGTTTTCGGCAACGAGAATACCTGGAAAAACACTGTGCAAGCAGCGGGGGGGGGGGGGGGGGGAGGCCAGCTCCTCAGAATTCTATCACCGTACAGTGAATGAAGGCTCAGCGGTACTTCAGAGCAGACTGGATGAGTCAATAGGAGCGTTTGCCACAGAAACACTTCTACTCCGCCGCCGCGGTCGTGTAAACGTCCCGTGTTCACCAGACACTTCCTGCTGTTGGCTTTTGGAAACATGAATGAGCTCAAGAGGAGAGCGGGAGCTTCATCGAGACTGAGATTCCAAACCCTCTACATCGTGCCACCACGTAGACGTTACGTTTGAGTCCAACTACATACCACGATGGTTATTCCACTTTGACAGGACTTACTGTAAACTTGACTCCAAACCCTTCTGTAGTAGGACATGGGTAACATTTCAAAAGCAAAACTATCCTCAGCTTTGGGTTAAAGGGAAACTATACTGGTGGCGTTTACTAAATCAAGAAGATTGGCGGCAAAATGGCATCACCCGGATGGTCAACAGATTATTATCTTCAGTCTGAGTGGATAATATTCAATTATCATCTTTTTCATCTAAAGCAAAACGTGCCCTCCTCGTACCCTGACAGTGGCTGAGCGTGCTGCTGATGGGAGACTTGAGACGTTCAACACGCTTGTTTGTGAAAAGATGGAACAACCAGCGAACAACACGCAGAATCTAGAGGTGTGATTAACTCGAGGTGTGGCAGTAGCTCTTGTGTGCACGGTATGGCACCGTGCTCCTTTCACCCGTGTCCTGTGTGTGTTTACGGCGTGTACTGTGTGCACATCTGTCGAACCGTATCATCATCACAGATATACTGATAGTGGCTCTTCTTGGGGGGGGGGGGGGGGGGGGGGGGGGGGGCAAGAAGTGGGCTTGTTGTGACAGGAGGGATCAAATCTGTGGACCAGAATCCAGGAATGGGATGCTGTAAAAATGTCATTCCAGACCTCCCAAACAATGACTGTCAGGACTACCCCCCCCCCCCCCCCCCCCCATGTGTGTGTGTGTGTGTGTGTGTGTGTGTGTGTGTGTGTGTGTGTGTGTGTGTGTGTGTGTGTGTGTGTGTGTGTGTGTGTGTGTGTGTGTGTGTGTGTGTGTGTGTGTGTGTGTGTGTGTGTGTGTGTGTCATCAAACAACCCCATTATCTTGCTGGTTGGAAGTTCGCAGCTCACCTGTGACATCTGGGGTCTAAAATTGATCTCCTTCAGGTCCACCGAACCCGGCGAGAGGTTGTGCAACATCTGGCACAGGAGCACCCCGTCTCGCAGAGCCTGCGCCAGGTCGAAGACGGCCGCCGAGGGCCACACGACCCGGTGGTTCTGGGGCAGGACCTTGCAGTCTATCAACCACCTCCCGCATTGTCTCCACTCCTCCATAGCGGCTCCAAAGAGAGGGGGGGGGGACTGACTCCCCCGCACACAAAGTGTTTAAGCCGAGTCCTCGAACTGGCTCGGCGGCGGAGCAGCTGAGAGCTGGAGGTTTCACGGCGCACGGGCAGGCACGAGTCGGCTCCCTTACCTGCGCGCGGACGTTTTAATCATTCACTATCAGCTGTGATAATCAGGCGATTTCGCAACCGTTCGTTACCGGGCTACACCCCCCATCCCAGACGCATGTCAGCTCTCCCGTCTCCGCGACATGGAAGTGAAGGCTTAGGGGGAAAAAACACTGAAATACGGATCCAGTTTAGCGTACACGGCGGCGGCGATGCGAGCTGACGACAGAGACGTGCTAGGGGAATTTCCTCCTCTTCATTCTTAAAAAGTTTGCTTTGCATATCCAATCCCCAAGAAAAGAAGAAAAGGCGTTACAGTAGCGGCTAACAAAACAGCTGGATGCAGCGGTTTTTGTCATGTACCGACTTCAGTATAGTGGCTCACATTTCAGTGAACCAAACAGCACAGCCTCACAACACGATGTAAGGGGGGGGAGAGAAAAAAGCAACACAACGTTTTTAAGTCTGTTTAGTTGTCCAACCAAAGCCCGGAGTCTCCAACCACAATTTGCATGTAACGTTTCCTCGGAAGTAAAAAAAAATAAAAGAGCAAAAAACAAGAACTTCCCGTAATATCCACAGCAAACAATAAGGGGAAAAAAGAGATAACACACAGGGCAGTGTTTGCCCAACGCCGGAACCCTCTTTTCCACAACACACGGGTGAAACAACGCTCTCCGGCAGCGGAAATATTTCCAGAGAGGGGGGGGGATAATAAACACCAGTGTTTACGTTTATCCGGTAAACCCTACTTTGTTTGGCGCCTTTCTGCACGCCCTAAAATAGCGCTGCTGCGCGTGTGTACAGCTTGGCATGTCTGTGATTTCTGCCTCCCTTCCGTTCATGTCCTCTCTCCCTCTCCCCCCTCTCTCCCTCTCTCTTTCCCTTTCCGACGGAGATGTTTAGCGGTCCCGACCCCCGAGCTGCACAAACGCGTGGAGAAAGTGCCCAGGCTTCTCGTGCGGTGTTGACTTAAGTGGGGAGGAGGGCTAGGGGGGGGATGAACGAGCTCGCACGTGCCGATTATCTCGCGCAAAGGTAAAACTTGACTAGAGTAGCCGCACTTTCGTTAAAGTGGCTCCATACTCCCAAGAATGTGAGTTTCAGGGAATATAGATATAAATATATTTTGAACGGATTTGTGGATGCGCCCTCTGACGGAGAAAGCGCGCACTGCACGTGCTACGGACACGAGGGTATTAAAAGGGACAGTTCAATCAAATATAATGATGGGCAGGTGTGCTTTGGGAGAAAGCAGCTAATAGTTTGCAGTGACTCTGCTCACTGTGAAGTGGGTTGTTGTGAGTATTCATCTGAGTGTATTAAAACAATGATTTGGGATTTAGTTTTTGATTAAAGAGGCATTCCCCCCTAATGTTATCTGTCACATTTTATATTGCCACAGCCAATAGCAGGTTGCACATCCATTTTTAAAAGGCAAGAGTATAACTAAAAGACACATTGGAGTCTCATTAGAGACTACAAGTCATGACATGTCGGCCTCTGCTGCTTCAATTTTTACAGCTTTCTCTCGCAAGTCTGAACATTATGCACATCACTAAACCGCTGGAGTGTCCCTTTAATGCAATTTTGAACCCCACTACCACAGGCATCACCACACTCAGCTATACAAACCACTCAGTTATTACGGTTATTAGTGGGCCATGCCTGAATGATTAACATCATACAAATGAATTAATTATCTATTTCCTAGGTCAGTTTTGATTCTCATATACATCACAAACTATATGCGACCACACCTATTTACCCATGAGGTAAATATATTAGGTAAAATTGTGATAGAAAATCAATTTAAAAAACACACCACACAAGCCACTACATTTGTAAAATGCTCTCCATTCTCTGCTACGGATAAATATGACTGACTTGTCCCAATCATACCTGTGATTTTTTATTTTTTGGTGATGTCATAAAGTCTGAGGCAACACTTTGGAGGTGGCATGTTTTTATTTTCACCAGCAGGCCTTTATCTCTGAAGAAATGCTGACATGTCACAGTAGGGAAAGCACACGTATAAATAGTAAAATTGATAAACGTCGGACTCAGTGGAACATTGTTAAAGAAGGTAGCTGTAAGATTAGCGTGTTAACTTTAGCTTGTCTCCACTTTATGTCGCTAATGCTACTTTAGTAATCTTAAAAGAGCGGTTCAATATTTTGAAAAGATGCTAATTAGCTGTGAAGATGCCACTCTCATGTCTGTAGGGTAGCCGCCGGTTAGCTTAGCTTAGTTAATCTTAGCTTAATTATGACAAATTACAATTTTTACAGTTGAGTTTTTGTGCGGATTAAACAAACAAGATATATGGTGTTCATTTGTGAACTTCAGATCTGCTGGATTCTGTTTCCTTTGTTCAGAGCCAGCCTGTTTTCCCGTCTCCGGTCTTCATGCTAAGCTAAGCTAACCGACTGTTGGCTCCAGCTATATCTACAGACAGAGTGGTATCAATCTTCTCATTTAACTATCAGCCAGAAAGTGAACTTTTCTTGTTTGCGTAAAGGAATCTCTGGATGTACTGCAGGAACTTTTGAGTGTCTGTGAAAAGAGGAAATAAATAATTATTAAAATAATTAAGTTAGGAAGCCAAAATATCTCAGAATTAATACTTTTTTTTTTTTTTAATGTATAAACAGGAGTAAAATACTGAATGCCACTCATTCACACGATAGCAAACATTACTTTCTCTTTACATGATAAAGTAGTTTATATTTGGTCACTTTATTTCAGAAGCTCATACTCACCTCCAGCTCAGGTGGTGGAGTGAGATAAGAGCAGAGAACAATAGATGAAGGTTAGTAGGACGGACAAATACTCTTTGCATTTCTAAATAAGTGATGTTGCATAGATAAACAGTATGTAGCTAGTTTAAGTAATCTCATAGCAGCACGATGTTTCCTTTGTCTTTATATTACTATTTATTTTAGGTCACTTTCTTCACACGTCGGACACACACTCACATTTTTGTCCATGATGAGCACCAGTAACCACCAGTCAGATGAAGTGAGATTAATAATTTCACATTAGTTTAGATGATAACGTATTGTAATAATATATAGTTTTCACTCATTTATATTAAAAGCTCATACTTACCTTTTTCGTCCAGTGAAAGGAGGCAGCTCAGGTGGTAGAGGTAGTAGAAAAAGAAAGGTAATGATTAATAAGACACAATCTTTGAGTTTCAGAATAAGTTAAATTATATGTATAAATGTTCAGAAGCTGCACCTTTTTCGTCTGAAGAAAGAAACATTGTTAGTAAAACAAGTAATCTTTGTCCGGACACACCGGATCTAACAAATAACTGATTGTGCTTCATGACCTGCTCGACATCAATACTAAATACAGTGTGATCATTCACATTGAGTCTTTTTTGACTGTCAGCAGGATTATTACAGTTCTCAGCTCATGGCCAGACTACCTTTCTCATCGTGTTTACATAAGACTTGTGAATTGCGTGTTATTTTGGTTTCTGGTTTACATTTCTCTCTTTTGAAACTTTACATATCACTGATGATCAGCTCATGCATGATATATGGAGTGGAAAAATGCTCCATCTGAAATATTTACATCACAATAAGAAGCATGAAGGCAAATCAGACTTTAGTCCAGAGGGACATCTTCTTTGTTTTGTTACAAAAGTGAAACACTGATTTGAATACTTATGACTGTGGAGGAACTCATTACACTGAATAATAGCAGCTTCATGCAGACTGGACTCAATAGAAAGAAAACAAAGTGAAGAAGTACTCAGCATCAGAGTTTACAGACACGTCATCATACTCATAGTTCTTCACTTTGTTATGTGCTGTCTTTAACTTTCACCTAAACTTGAGGATACTTTTAGTCTACATGTTAATTATTAATATTCACTGAACATGTGCAGCACACACAGGACTATGGGGTTTACATGTTCATTTATATTGAGATACATTTTACTAACTCAACCTGATCTTAGTGCACTTGTTGAGGTCAGCATTTCCACTGCAGTGAACAACACACTAAATACAATAAGTATTTTGTTACATATATGGTTTTATGGAACAGAAATATGGGTAAACATAATAAGTTTAAAAAAAGAAAAATAAGAAATAAAACAAACAGTAAATAGTAAACTGTCAATGAACGAATTCTCATTCTCAATAACAAGAAGCATTAGTAATAAAAACAAGCTCGGCCTAAAATAGATTATTATAAACTGTTAAAAAGCACATTATAACCGAACCGTTGAATCTACACTATTGCAGAAAGAAAATATTGATATTGAACAGTTTCTGTTGCGCTTTCTGTTGTCCTTCTTCGTTGTAGTTCCACCATGGCAGACCTCCGTCAGTGACATTCTCCGTCGCATCATAACTACGTAGCTTAGTGAAAGTGGAGTCGGATTCTCTGAACACCACGGTTGTCTTTTCCTAACTCCTCATGAATTCTCCTTCACTTCTTTCCTTGACCCCATGACGTTTTAATAGAGGTCAAGGAAAAGTGGTTAGGAATAGACGTTAGGAGGTCATTTCTTTACTTTTCGACCGCAGCCTTGGTCTTTTCTTACGACGATAGAGTCGAAATGTCAGCTGGGAAAAAAGGCCTCCCACAATCCATATATTTGCATCCATATTAACGTGAAAGGAGTCGCTCGTAGTGACAGAAATATCACACTCTGCATTTCCGCTCCGTTTTTGGGCTCAAACAATTGTGAAAAACAGCACCCGGCTATTATTTGAAGTATCCTCTGCCATTTAGAGACATTGCGTTTCATTTCGTTCCCTTGTTTCCTTTCCCGGTCTCTCTCCTCTTCAATAGATTTCCCAATGTCAGCTCTTGTTAGTGAAATAATCAAAATTAGTCAATTAATCACTTAATCGTCGCTAAAATCAATATGCCACCTGTTTCTTGTTAAACCCCCTCCGTCACGTCTCATTACTTTCTCAACCCCCGTCATAATCGTCCCCTCTCACCTTCACATTTCCTCAGGGATGTAACACATTTGGCTAATTTATCTCCGGGCATAAAACTCTCGTCTCATGTTATGAGCTTCTTTTTGTACCTTTTTGTATTTTCATGTTTTTATTCATTTAAAGATTGCAAAGCTGGATTTATACATGAAGAGCGTGGACAAGTACAAGACGCATTAAGTCATCAATATGTACGGCTTAAGGAAGGATTCAAACGACCACTTCCAGGTCTTTACAGCTGGATATCGTGTCAGAGGCCTCTTCTTCCTCAGCTTTCTTCTTCGCTGCCCGGTTTGGGACTGACTCCCGCCCAAATATGTTACAACGGTGTAGAGACCATGATCGCTGCCGCCCATCGTTTCTATCCCAGAGGTCCAAGCCTCCAGTTCAAGAATACAAAGCCAACATTTTAAAACCAAAATCCTGTTTGGCACAGGCAGCGTTTCATTCACACCCAGGCAGAAAAGCCTTCCCCAGTGGTTGTGCAGCCATATACGGAACGACATGCAAGAGTGGATCGTGCATGACCCATATAGAGAGCCTGGAAGCAGAATTTTCAGTTAGAACCAATCAAGATGCCTGTTTGTGTTTCAATTTGGAGCTGTGAGACCCCTCCCTTGTCTCCTGCAGGTGTCTCACATCTGCTCGCTACGTGAGGACAGGACAGCCTGCCGAGGCCCGAGGCGGTTTTGCTTTCGTTTACGGTGACTGTGGATGTGGTCTGTCTTTCAGGAGTGCTGGCTGTGTAGTCCCAAATTCATCCTCGGGCTTCTGAGTCCCGGGGGGCCGGAGTCGCAATGACCAGCAGACCCGAAAGTCAACATGGAATTACCCGGAGATCAGTTTCAGCCTCGGTTACTGAGACTGCGGTCGTCATCTACAGAGAATGCACATGCAGTTTATGTGTGAATGCATAAACAGTCCCAACCTTAAGGAAGCATGCAAGCAGACAAATGTGACTTTGCAGGACACATTCTTACAAAACCGTCTTTGAGTTGGGCCCCGATGGCGCCATGAGATCACGTCACCTTTAGAGGCGTCCTGAAGAGCCCAACCAGCCTGAATGTCAGAGAGTCGGGGTTGTGGTTTGGTGGCCTGTAGCTGAATCCAGTAATACTGCTGAGTATAAGCTTATGGTCCTGCAGCTCCCACAAGCGAATATAAATGCACATGCAAAATGTATGGGAATGTGATGCAGTGCAGCGCTGCAAAACTACACACTCAGCAATCCCCTTGGATAAGTAATGGTTTTAAAATAGATTAACAAGCATCATAGATTTTGTTACCAATTGAGCATATATATATATTTTTTAAAGTCTCTTGATTTATCGAGAAAAGTATCGTCTAATTTGCATTTAAGATTCTTCACGTTAGCGCAACTTCCAAACAAAAGTGCATACATGTGCAGGTCACTCTACATACTTTGATTCAAACGGACTACCAGTTGGTGAAAAGGAAATGAAAACCGGAGATCCATTAATCAAATCGAACACACACACACACACACACACACACACACACACACACACACACAGTGTGGTGCGACATGACTGGAGGGTTGCATGCGTGTGTTCTTTTTAAGCAATCGGCTTCATGCGTTGTGAGCGATGGACAGAAGTGGCACGAATGACTTGTTGTCATTGGAGCTGCGGCATTGATCAATCACGCCCCCCCCTGAGGTTGTTGGTCGGTGCAGAGTGGCGTGTTGCGTGTGGCATGATGGGAGGAGTGCAGGTCACAAAGGGCACGTTCTCTCTCTGCGACATGCGCAGTGCAAGGCTAGACGGGGGGGGGGGGGGGGGGGCTTCAGGCCTCAGCAGTCCAGCGTGTCGTCTATCAATGGTAAAACAATTAAGACAAAGCAGTAAAAGTCCTGCATTCAAATTATGACCTCAAGTGAAGAGTGAGAGAGGCATTATCAGCACAAGTGCGTTGCTTTCCTAACTTTCCGCTAACGTTCGCAGTGCGTTGCTTTCCTAACGTTTATAGATTGTTCCGCAAATCTGAACCTGCCATGTAACCAGTAACATTACTCTGTCACGTAAATGTATTACGACAATGTTTTCCTCTGAAGTAGAAGTACACAGTAAGTCGGCGGCCATACAGCTGAATTGTATATTTCTAAGTGCTTTGGGGGCCTTTTGTAACTTATTTCAGGGTATGATGTGTTAGAGTAGAGTAACAGCATGTATTATAAACAGCATAATACATCTATAGCTGTTCTATTTGGGGGCCCCAGGTCCAGGTCGCTAACGGTTAATCAGACTGTATCACCGGTGTCTCTGACTTGGGTGTTTGAAGCAACAAAGGCATGGCAAGTGTATATTGCTCAGGACACAAGGAAGTGCAGTGTCCAGTGTTTTGTATGAGCGGTGCAAGCATCAACACTACAGACATATAGGGATAACAGATATCCCCATGAAACTTACCAAGTTGAATACTTAACATTAAGAGAAGTATATATATTTTTTAGAAGTTTTCTGAACATGTAGGTTTAAATATGCAAATGATGCATAATCTTATTACGTATGTGCTAATTTACATATATTTCCAGAATTGAAATCTGAGCAATGGATGAAGCCAGGTTCATAATTCATTTCATTTTGTTGACGTATTAAGAGTCAAAGGTTTATTATGATGAGAATTTTGGATCTCTTTTTATCATAAATCAGAAAATACTGTCAACAGCCATTTTGCCATGTTTTGATTGATAAAATGTTTTAGAGATCAGGCTATGAATGATGTATGACCTAAGCCCTCAGTGAAAACCGTCAGAATACACAGGAATGGGACGTTTGGTGTATGGAAGTGCAACTGAAGCGGAGATTTGTGGCTCAGAGTCTGAGAAAAAAACTCATTTTGAGTAAACGGCCTTTAAAGAAATGTTTTGTAAAATTCCATTCATTTCGCAAGACACTTTAGGTGAATATTAAACTAAAGACATCACCATGAAACTTTCCCCAGTTCATTACTTACATTGAGACAATTACATTTTCTGAAACTTTATGCTCAAATATGCAAGTGAGGCATTATCTAATGCTAACTACAGACACGAAGAGACAAAGTAGTAAAATGAACAGCTAAATGTGTATTTTGGAAGTTTTCTTTCCACTAGTCTGAAAAAGACGACATGTTATTGAAGCAAAATAGCCCATAATAAAAATAAAAACAACTTTTCACTCTTCACTTAATGAAAATCACTTCAAGCTATATTTTCTTATGAGTAGATTGACAAATAATATATAATAAATGCATAAATAATAATCCATCCCAACTGCAGTATTTTCTAAAATACAACAGTGAAACCATGAAAAGTTATCTTCATAAAGCTGAGGATGGTGCATGATGGCCATCTCCTGGCTGATTGACTGAACTGCAAGCTCCGTTTAGCCACAGATTTCCAGTTTACTCTTTATCTTCTCTCCGCCAACATGAGACAGTCCTTCAGTACCACGGTCCTCTCACACTCACACACAGACATACCTCCAGTACCACCAGAGCAGTTGGCAGGCCAGCTGAAAGTGGAGTCAATGTTTCAATCAGGAGGGCTTTCTGTCACTGTGGTGCAAACTGTGGACTAAAGAGCACGACGTTGAGGGCACTTTACACCGACCCTGTCAAACAAACACAAGGCCACTGTTGTGCTTTTACTTTTATTAACAAAATAGAAACAGGAGAGCTTAAGCAGACAGATGAAACATCAGCTTATCACAAGTAAATTCATATTAACAGCAACCAAATAAAAAAACATGGTTCGAAACAAGAACTTACATACGTGTTGTTTTTCTTTCATGCTGTGGTTCATTTGCAACAAATGGCATTCCTGCTGTGTGGGCTGTTTCTGTTTTTTGAACATGGTTTTTCCAGGCCTCAGTTAGTAGTTTTATTTTGTTCAAACGGAATACAAAATCTAATTGGCATGATTTCGGTAGCCATAATTGTAGTGTTTACAGGTTAAAGAAGACAGCACATCGCCATGCAACATACTGGCAGGGGACATAAATAACAGTGGACATGATCTTCACTTTGATGGATCACCGGACTCAAGTCTCTGCAAGTTGACTTTCATACCACGGCGCTAAGAAGCCTGGAGGGGAAGACACAGTTAAAGCACTGCATCATGGGGAACATATTCAATGGAAGTCATTTGTAGTAAATGGACTACGCCGTGCTAAACACCGGTGTGGCCCTTCACAAAGGTCACGCAGTGGTTTGTTTTAAACTGCTCTGCTTGGAACAATAATCACGGACGGCACCCATAAAGGTGAAAGTCAAACGACATTCATGAGGAGACTTGAAATAAATAAAACTAAACGTGTTAAAAGGTAGAAAATAAAATTGTTACGTGCATTTAGTGCTGAACAGTTAAAAATGTATGTAGTGGGAAAATGTTTCAATATTCATTTTCCAGTTTCTTCCACAACTGAAACAGACAAGTACATAATACATGTGTGGAGCTGTGAACCAAAATCCTTCTCCCCACCCTCTCCATGCTTTCTAATGAACAAGACTAAATGCATACCATATTGTCATCATAAAGATGAATACCCATGTCACAGTCTCAAACAGCAGCCTTCATAACTGCAGCGTGCTTGAGACTAAATATGTTTGTTCATAATCATGTCCTACAATAGAAACTTGCTTCTCTCGACTTGAAGAGCTGCTATTGAGAGCCGTCTCGTGCAAGAATTGGAGGTGGAGTAGAATATTTCAACGGTGTGTTTGAAAAAGGTGTGGGTAAAATGAATGACGGAGACAGGATATTAAACTCAGATGTTATGAAATGTGCCCCAGTGAATTTATAACATCTGATAAGAAACACCAGCGCCGGATATTACCATTTATTAAGGAGTGAGAAAGGCCACGCTGAATAAAAGGAAGTTTCCTTTTCCAAATATTTCAACATAAGACAAATAGAAAAATAGGGATGATTAACAGTTGTTTTGGTCACAAACAAAGAAATAAATAAAAACATTACAGCCGTCACGAGTCGCCGTTTTCTGAACTGGAGTCACTGGAGGTGCTGGTGGCCGAATCTGAAGAAGTGCTGCAGCTGACGTGATGAGACGCAGCATGACTGCCTTTCTCTGGATGGAGGGAAGTAAAGGAAGCACCATCACCAAATCAATTCTACAGATGCTGAGGGCATTTAAATGTTTTGTTGTCGTCGATGTTTTGTGAGCACATTCATTTCAAACAACGGTGCACTCAGTTGGAGTGCAGATCTCCGCCAGGTGTGTGTGCAACAACCACTGCTGTAATGATCGATTGAATGAATACAACTCACAATTGTCTCGGCAACTGTCTAGACAACAAAGGGCTGTAAGGTGTCGTGAAACACACTTAATTCAAACTCAAAAACAACGGGTGATGTATGCAGGCAATCGGATACAAGTCGTCGTATGAGATATTTCATACAGTCTCTCTAAACTCACCAAGCTGTCTGCTCGCATAGCAGCGGCTGAGTGGGGGCGATGTACTCAGCAGTGTGTGTACTGTGGGCTGAGTGGCAGCGATGTACTCTGCAGTGTGTGTACTGTGGGCTGAGTGGCGGCGATGTACTCAGCAGTGTGTGTACTGTGGGCTGAGTGGCTGTGATGTACTCAGCAGTGTGTACTGTGGGCTGAGTGGCAGCGATGTACTCTGCAGTGTGTGTACTGTGGGCTGAGTGGCTGTGATGTACTCAGCAGTGTGTACTGTGGGCTGAGTGGCAGCGATGTACTCTGCAGTGTGTGTACTGTGGGCTGAGTGGCTGTGATGTACTCAGCAGTATGTGTACTGTGGGCTGAGTGGCGGCGATGTACTCTGCGTCGATGTACTCAGCAGTGTGTGTACTGTGGGCTGAGTGGCTGTGATGTACTCAGCAGTGTGGGAACCAGTAATTATGTTAGCTGTTAGCCAAACAAAGCTTCCTAAACACAGGAGTCAGTGGTATAAAACGGGCAAAAAAAAAAAAAAAAGGTGTGAGTCACTGCAACAACGAAAGGTCCTTGAGCATGCAGCCATATCTGCCAACCCAAAAAACAATGTAGTTTGCTGCAGCAAAATACAAGATTGGACAGACACAGAGGTGCACACACACACACGTCACCGATCGTATGATCCTCCTGGCGGAGAGAATACTAATGATTTGAGGGAAGGTGGGAGGACGGCTTCCTACTTACTTTGACATTTCTTGAACTTCTTATACAGACAAGACTTCACGTATTGCTCCAGCTCACGCAGAGTGGACGGCTTCAGTAACTCGAAGTCGATCTCCATCTCTTCGGGGCTGGTGTCGTGCATTGAGGGCTCTCGTCTCTGAATGATGTGCACCACGCGGCCCAGCTTCAGGCCGGGCAACCGGTTAATGTCGAGGCTCAGCTGCTGCTTCTCGTCGTACGTCATCTGCAGAGTTTCATCATCTGAATCGCAGACGTTGCTTCCCAACCACGACCGCCTGGAATTCCAAGACAAAGGTCTCTACGTGGTAGTGACATACTTTGATAATAGAGTTCTTCAGTTCTGTGAAACATCCTACCTGGAGTTGTAATTTGCCCCGCCTTGATGCTGCCTGCGGTCGTCTTTCTGGTCCTTTTCTTTCATCTTCTTTGGTCTAAGCGCAGGGACTTCACAGTATGCAGAGAGCTGTTCGTGAACAGTTTGAAGCCGTGTCAACAAAAAACAAAAGACATTTGCTTTTTGTGGTACATGTGGTAGTATCAAAACAGTAAGTGAGAGGAAAAATAGCAACAGTAGGAAATCATGCCAGAGAGTAGTTTCTGTGTGCGAGCATGCTGGAGTGACATAAAGAGTAAAGATAAGGAAGTGTCATTGATCGATTTACTGTCTGCTGGGCCGAGTTCAGCTCAGCATGTGATCATTCAACAGTCAGAGAAGGAGAAAAAAATACAAGTCTTCTGATATACTTAATGCAGCTATTTCTCCCTGTTGTATATTTGAGAGCCAGAAAATAAATCTCAATGCACACCCAACGCTGCTTCCTGTATTGTGCATACTTTGTTAATATGATGCCATTGGGTTTATATACACAGCATGATGCCAGTTACATGTTGACAAACCTGACGCTGCAGGACACAAAACATAATGTCTGCTCCAGAAAACTCGGTCATCTCATCTCATGTGGAAGTGAAGAAAAAGTCCTGCTGACTTGAGATGTGGTGAAATTTGAACTTCTATAAAAGCTATATTTTCATTGCATTTTTCTTTACAGGTAGAATAGATGCTATGCCAGCATTTGTAAGTAAAGGCAACACTTTAGATAATTAAACTAGAGGTCAATGAATCTATCAGGAAACCAGAGGCGTCGCAAAGCCAAGAGGAACTCTGGAGTTAGAGACGTGTGCAGAAGCCCACCTGTTCTTGAACCTCAGCAAGTCGGGTGGGTGTGTCCCGCTCGTCCGCTAAGTCTGATTTGTCGGCGTTGTAGGAGCCGTTCCTGCTAAAGCCCGCTCTCTTGGCTGGCGACGGCAACTCCACCGGCTCGTCCGGTATGTTTGCGAACATCTTCTCGAACACACCCTGAAGCAAACGCATGCACAGTGACGAAAGGAGGATCGAGTGAAATCCTAAAACAAAAACAGCAAAACCTTTTTTTTTTTTTTTTGTCAATTCAAAGAGCACCTGAAGCTTTATGGCCTTAGTGACAACATCATGATGCGGCGGGTTGTATTTGTAGCAATTGGAAAAAATCAGCCTGACGTCTCCAGCGAAGCCTTGTGCGTCCTGGTACTCTCCTCCATCCATCTTTTTCTGGAAATGGAAAAAAAGTCATCAAGACAACAACCGTCATGCCCGTGAGATGAACCATGAAGGGCACGCACTTGCACTTGCTCGTACCTTCACAGTGCTCAGATCCATGGGGTATTTGATGATGAGGTGGTAGTCGTGGAGCTGCAGAGCTTCAGCGTCGACGGGCTTGTAGAACGGCCAGGCGTAGGACAGGTATTTCTTGGACAGCATTTCCTTCAGGATATCGTTGCAAATCGTGAGCTGTTCGGGTTCTTGTTCCGGCAGCTCCTTCCCTCGGCCCGCGCTTTCACGTCTCCTCTTGCTTCCTGACGAATCGCTCAAACTGGTTACGGCCGCCGTGGCGGGATCAGCGGCGGCGTCCACCTTCTGCTTCAGCCCTTTCTTCTCCAATGAAACACAAAAACACACACCACAATAAGAGAAAACTCTCCTCGTGATCTGCGATTCCAAACGAATAGGAAGAGACGTAAACGGCAACTCACTTTTGTGGCGGTCTGTGACGGGTGCTTGGGCACCGAGGATGAGCTGGAGGGCGTGTTGCTGAGGCTCGGCTGAGTTGTGGGCGTCGTAGCTGAAGGACATTTGGTCACGGCTCCGTTCTGCCGACCTGCAGACGTGGATCAAACACAAACACAGGGCATTTTCAGTGATGATGTAGCTGGTATGAAAGACAGGGCATCGCAGCATACACTAATACATCCCCTTGTATTGTATCTGTTTTGGGGAGCTCTGGTGGATAGACTAGTGGTACATTATGAGCAAAAGGAAAATAAGAGAATGTCAAAATCAAAAACGTTTCACTTTTCCTCTCATTTTCCAATGTGTGTTTTCAATGACTGGAAAATTGGTCTTCCAATTTTGTTTTCCAGGACGCGTGGGAACCCTGACAAACTCAAATAAAATAGAAAAACCCCAGTAAAATATACATCTTAGTCGAAGTAGTAATATTTTATAATATCAGGTTTCAAGGTGCATCGTGTTGTAACAGGATTTAGTTTTTTCTGGCCAAAAGAAGCAGCGACAAACATCCAGTGTGTGTGTTCAATCTAAGCTAAGATTGATCGAAGACGACACAGCTTTCCGTGTCGCTGTGCGCAGGTTGTTATTTCCACTCTGATTTCTGAAAAAGCGCGCACACACACACACACACACACACACACACACACACACACACACACACACACACACACACACACACACACACACACACACACACACACACACACACACACACACACACACACACGTTGTTCTCAGTGGCCGTCGGTCTGTACGCTCCAACATGTACACGTAAACGATTTAAGAAACACCCAAAATTACCGCGCTAATAGCCGTATACATTTCCAGAGTGCAATATCATTTAGGTGGAATGAGAAAAACAACACTTTGGAAGAAATTCCAATTTGTGTGACTGCAAAGTTCAACCTCACTAAAAGGACCCACAGGGTACAGAGTATATAGTTAGAGAGCAGAGACATTTCAAAACAGACAAAAAGAAGAAGAAGAGGGGCAGAGGCTCCCTGATGCTGCACAGTGCTGGCTGAACCGTCGAGAGACTTTAGGGCGCCGCTGATTCATGCAGGCCCAAATATAAAGCTTCCACACACACAACAAGGCATGCCAAGATAAACTACAGCAGTGACATCACCATGTTTTGCGTTAAAAAAAAAGAAGTGAAATACTGAGGGATGAATTAAGGAAACATATTTGAAGGGAGATCTGGATGTAACCTTTTGATTGCATTTAATAGAACACAACATTAAAACTGAAAGCAGGACGCCTCGCTTGCCTCTCCGCTGCCCCGGCCTGGCACCTAATTGCCATGTCAATGAAATCATAACTATATACTAATGATGGTTTTTATAATTATGGCCTATATAATTAGTATTATTATATGACAACATGTAATTATATTATTGTTGTTAGCATATCGCTGATGGATATATTTATTTACACTTCCACTACATCTTTTGTCTTTCTGCCACACATCTCATAGACTACTCACACGTATGCTGTTGCCTCTTATGCACGCACACACACACACACAAAAAATATGTTTGTAATGAAACCAAATGTAAGGAAAGTGGCCTGAAGCAGTGTTGCCTGTTCATACCACACACTGTACATCCGATGGGTTCGTGCGCGTACCTTCATTACCGGGGGGGCTACTTTTCTTGCCCTTCCCCTTGGCGGCGTGAGGAAGAAGCTCCACTTCCCTCGGCTGCATCTGGGCAACTTTTTGCAAGAAAACCTTTTCCACGGCGAGCGCCATCAGCACAATGTCATCTGTGGGCTGGAGGACAGTTTTCTTAGTTTTCATGTGAGGCGAACCGCCGCATTGCATTCCCCGTCACGGAGCTCCTCACCTTGTTGTATATGTAGCAGTTGGTGAACATGGTGTTGAAGTCTTGCATACATTCACCGGCGCTCACGTAGTAGTCGTTCTCCAGTCGTTTCTTGATGGTTCCCAGGTCCATGGGAGACGTTATGATCGTATGATAATCCTGATTGAGGAAAAAAAAAGAGTCAACGACTAACGTTAATAACACCCAATGTTTAATAAACTAGAATTCTTCTTTAACGAGGTATCCAGCCATAAGAGATAGTTTTGGGTTTTATTTGTCCATAATTTAATTAGTAGTCATTCTATAATTGGAGCAAATACTTAAAAGTATTAAGTCATTAATTAAGTACTGACTAGCACGTAAAGACAGGTATGAAAACACAGTTATACAAGTTTAAGGTTATTTCTGAAGATTCTTAAGGTTATTCGTTATGTTATATTTAGAAGCAGTTTTACTTCAGGGAAAGAAAAGAGGAAAGCAGACTCTCTCCAGCGCGACGAGACAATCACGTGTGTGACGGTTACACAGTGGGATTCCATGTGTGCACAAAATGTACCGAGTTCAGGCATCAGTAGGCAAGAGGCTACTTTAATTTGGTTGTGAATAACATCGTTTTTTTTGTTTATTAGACCCTGAAAAAAAGTATTTCGTAGCAAATATACAGCTGCCTTTATCAGGGATGACTATCACGATTGTAGTTAGTACAACACCATATAGTGAAGTTGTGTTGTTTTACCTCAGGATTTATTTTCTGATGTGTTGTTGACTTTTAAATTTAGGGCAGGTGGTGAGCTACATAAAAAATGTCTAATAAGTACTTAATGTTAACAATCCGTCCAATTGTCATTAAAATACATTAGAATACATAAATAATTAATTGATATAAATGTCTTTTTTTACTAACAACAAGCACTACACACTGCAATGTGTTGTGGTGCATTCTGGACTGAAAGCATCTATAGAAGCTAGAAGAACATTGAAATCACTTTAAACTACTCACTGGCAGCCCAAGAGCGACTGCATTAACCGGCTGGTGAAAAGGCCAGGAGAACTGGTGCCGCCACAGGGACTTCATCACTACACTCTGCATGTAATGCAGCTGGTTGGTCCTCCGGACGGGCCCGTTGGGGTTGGTGACCTCGGGGGGCGGAGGGTTCACAAACCGCGGGGGGTCCGGGCGAGCGTCTGCCGACATGGCTGGGACCGGTCTCCCCGACAGAACGCGACCTCTGCTGGTTTGTGTTATCTCCCGTGAATCCCGCAGCTTTCGTCCGTCAGCTCATCAAAGGCTCCGAGGGAACGCCGGCTCGCTTCATTCATAGTTTTCATAACACACGATGTGATCTGCCGACATGAAAACAGAGAGGTCAGAGGTCATCACTATGGTTCAGAAATATATACAAAACAAGCCGCTACTACTGCTAATGTGTGATGTAACTACGGTTGATCTTCTATCAAATGGGGATGGCTTCTCAAAAAAATACAAAAATGGCTCAGTCGAATACACAATCTTGCAAACACGTGAAGTCTAGATTTGCACAACAGACTCCAAAGTTAAGTTAAAGCTGGCAACTCTGAGTACCACTTGGTACGTAGCATAAGACATCATTGCAGTTGCAAAGATGTTTATGAAGAGCTCACGTGAATGAGTCTGTCTGGTGATTCAGTTATCAGCTGCATGTTGTTCAACTGCTGCCATAGATTCAGGAGTTTTGGTGCACATTGTGTATAGGCCAAGGAGGGCCTAGAGGAGTGTGTGTTCCACTTGTTCATTGTTATTTTATTGTTAAACTGTGGCTTTCCCTTATCATAGTATAAACTGTGATTCTGGGCTGTTTTATCGTCACTTTTGCACGTGGCAAGGAGGTCAAAGGTCATCAAGGTGGTGATTTTCAAAGGAACGACGAGATGTTTAACAAGGTTTAAGAGGGGTTAGACAGTGACGCGCTAAAGGTAAGTACGGTAAAGTGTAACATTATAGCATTAAATAAAGGTTACTGGCTTTAACATGTAAACACTGATTTGTAACTCGACAAACAGCAAAAAGAAGAGCTTGACAGTTGTTGTTTTTAAGTGTAATAAACAGAGCGCCATACCAGCTACAGGACAAGCCTGTGATGTGCTGTTAGCTGTACTTCAGCTAGCTAGCAGGAGAAACTAAACGTGCACCGTGTCATCACAAGTCGCCGTTACAAAATAATGAATAGTCGTTCGAATAAAGTCTTATATAGCCTCCTCGGGAATTTGGCATACACGAAGTCAAGTCCGAGAGTCGTGCTTTGCTGTGAGGAGGTTTACGTTTCAGCTCGCAGCTTTAACACGGAGCCTTAGAGGCGCTACCTTTCGAGCTAATGTTACCTGTTATCCTCACACAACGGCAACTTAAACTGTCTCGCGAGGGGGCGGGGGGGTCGCGGACAAAAAACTAACATTTAGATAACTACAGGAGTTTTTACTAACTCCTTTTCTTAGCAAGGCACGTTGAAACGAGAGTTTAGGGACACCACGCACACAAGAAAACAGACTTTAGAGAGCACCGTTTGACCAACTTTGAAACTTTGTGACCGAAACAACAAACCTGAAGCCAGGAACGTGCGCTCCTCCCCAGACAGCTTCACTGGCGGATTGTAAACCAAAGGTCCACACCGCCACCTACTGTGCTGGAGTGTGTTGGGCCATGTTAGTATATTATTATGTCACAAAGGGACGTCCACGTTTCAGGCTAACGTTATATCCTTTGACAAATATCCTTGACAACATTTTATTATACTGCCATCAGCTTTTAAATAACATTATCAAACTTTATCTGCCCTGAGGTAAATTAGTCAAATGTTGATGTAATGACTCCCACTAATTGAGCCCAATACATAATGGTCTCAAGAAAAACAACATATGCAGGACATACAATCCACAAACCTACACTCTATCACTTTCGATTTATTTGTAAAAGTGCACTTTCAAACAAAATAAAACATCAAAATGATCAGGGTCACCTGGAACACCACTACTAAAACTCACAAGTAATGAAATAGGTACATTTGCCTTTGACACTTATTGTCCCTCATTGGCCTCCGTTACTTCTGAGAGTGACACGCATGCGCAGAGACGCACCAGCACACCACATTCCCCGCTTCTCCCCTGGCTTCTCGTCGCAGGCGAGCACCCAGCAGCCAGCCTATTGATTAACGCGTCCTCCATGGTCGTCCGAGTAAAAAAATACTAATTTCTCCCTCCAATCTTCACGAGGAGTAGCAATCTGACCGCGAAGCTGCATCGAATCCCCGTGAGTATCCGCTTACGACTGAATACTCACCGTTTGAATGGAGGGCCCCTCCGTGGCAGCTCAACCAATTTGTCAACAGCGTTAATGCTTCGCGAGCAGACTGCTAGCATGTTGGGACTCACATTAGCTCTCATGTTAAACCAGTGGATTCAACATTGACTTGTTGTCCATCTCTGTCTGGGCTTCAAATCGTAACCGTGTAAATGCTCAATATTCAGCATGACGACAGCTACTGTCACAGCTGAACTAACCAACGAAAGGGTTCCGTGTCGCCCTTTGTTTAATATTTCTTATTTTGGCTTTTGTCGCATTTAAACACGAATAAACTTGAACGTTTTAGTAATTGATACCAACTAGCCACACGTATAGTCTTAGCTAAATGTATTACATGTTTCTATTCAGTCCCTTTTAACCGTAACTAGCCAGATGACGGTAGCTAGCTAACTGCTAGCTGAAATAGCTAATTTTTTTTACATAACGCTAGCTATTTTAAAGTAGAAAGCAGCCACACAGGTCATGTCTGTTTAACGACTAAATACTAAGAATAAAGGCATCTTTTAACGGCCGATCTAATGGCTGCGTTTGTATTGAGTTAACGTTACAGTATCAAACACCCGTTGTCTCCCCTCCATATGAAATATCTACCATAGTTTACATTAAAAGCATACATATCGGGTGGATCGCGTCATTTATAAACTGTACAGTTAAACTCGCTTGAAGTGAATTATCTATGTATCCACTGTAGAAATCAGTCCTTTAATCATCATGAAGACCAACCAATGCAATCATTGTTGTGCATGTTCTAATTTACTACCATTCACTAATTAATACTCTAATGTCAATGCTCTAATGTCAATACTTTAATACTCTAATGTTAATACTCTAATGTCAATACTTTAATACTCTGTCAATACTCTAATGTTAATACTCAAATGTTAATACTTTAATACTCGAATGTTAATACTCTTAATGTTAATACTCTTAATGTTAGTACTCTAATGTTAATACTCTAATCATAAAGTGTGTGCTGAGGACACTGATGGCTGTCTGCTTACAACGCAGACGTCTGTTTCACGGCTACGTTCACATTGGTTGTCTGTGAATGCGACAGAGCTCAGACTCCTACAGGATTTCATTATTAAACTCAATATCTGTCTCCAGGAGCGTGTTCAGTAGATGCTCATTTCCTCACCATGGCAACGGAAGATAAGAAACCAGAGACCGACACGAAGCCTCCCGTCGTCCCATCAGCGTCTGCCAGTCAAAGCAAGGTCTGGGTCCCTTAAATATCTGCAACTACAGCACTTCACTTATTGGTTAATTGTGGGAATGGTGAGAACATTTGTGGGGGAAACGTAGGTTTTTCTTTGTCATTTTTCGATGAATGAATGTCTGCCTGTTTGTCGCACGTTTCTAAACGTCATGTTCTCATTCACAGTCTGCGCCCGGCAAGCCCAACTACAGCCTGAAGTTCACACTAGCGGGCCACACTAAAGCCGTCTCCTCCGTCAAATTCAGTCCCAGCGGAGAATGGCTCGCCAGCTCGTGTGAGTTCCTTTAGTTTCCAAAACCTCATGTGGGGCCACAGAAAGTTAGGGCTGCAATTCAAATTATTTCCCATTATCATTTAATCTGCTAGCTATTTTCTTGTTTAAGCGTTTCGTCCATTAATAGTTAAAAAAATATTGTGAAAAAATGACTTACGCTTTCTCATGTCTTCATCACCGCATGCTTACTGGAAGCAGAGGGTGGTGATGATTATTTCTGCTTAAAGAATGCCTGAAGAAAAAAAAAGTTGCAGATCAATCTACTAAACATTGCCGCTCTACTGTAAATCCTATTTGAAGATATTTTCTCATTTGCCTTTTATCATAAATATGTTGTGAAAAGAGTAGTGAGCTTGTGTTCACGGAGGCTGCAGCAACACTCACTGAATGCATCTTTTGTTTTTGTCTGTACAGCTGCCGATAAACTCATCAAAATCTGGGGCGCATACGACGGCAAGTTTGAGAAAACCATATCCGGACACAAACTGGTGAGTAAACAGATCCTCACCTTTTTACGCCGTGGTCGTATTATCTACGTGTGTTCCTAATCAACGCCCCGTGGACCTGCAGGGTATCTCTGACGTGGCCTGGTCCTCCGACTCCAACCTCCTGGTGTCCGCATCCGACGACAAAACCCTGAAGATCTGGGACGTCAGCTCGGTAAGAGAGCGCTCAATGAAACGCTCTGATCCACTGAGCAGAACAATCCCATCACGTTCCAGTGGTCGCCCAACACCGGGTGTGACTTCAGCAAATGAGAACGTGACATTTCTCTCTCTTTGCTTCTCTTTCTTCTAGGGGAAATGCTTAAAAACTCTAAAAGGTCACAGCAACTACGTCTTCTGCTGCAACTTCAACCCCCAGTCCAATCTCATCGTGTCCGGATCGGTGAGTACAGAGCTCCGGGCACAGAAGAAGCAGTCAGTGGGAATGATGTTCCGCTAAAGCACTGGACTTTAAGCATCTCCTCAACATGTCTGTGGTTTTTATTTGCTTCCAGTTTGATGAGAGCGTACGGATATGGGACGTGAAGACCGGCAAGTGTTTGAAAACATTGCCGGCTCATTCTGACCCAGTCTCAGCTGTAAGTTCTTATTTTTTTACAATGATATTAATATTCGAGGACGTTAGTAAGATAAACACGGTAGCAGATAACGTGATCTGTCTCGTTCTACAGGTTCACTTCAACAGAGACGGCTCCCTGATCGTGTCCAGCAGCTACGACGGACTCTGGTGAGAACAAAGCTCGTCTGCATCACACTACTCGTGCGGCAGGGCGGATCTTTAAAAGGGGAAGAGGAAAATGTATAACTGTGGTCGTCATTCGGGGGAAGTTTAAGACAAAATAGGTTTAATAATAATAAATCATGCAAGTATGAACATTACCTGCTTTGACAGTTAGTTTTATTTAATAAAGGTGATTTATTTGGAGTCTAACACCGGCTTGAAAACACGTAGGATGGGTGCTGAGTTATGAAGACTGAATATTTTAGCAAAACTAATTAAATAACTCGTATTCTTTATTATATTCAATCTATAGGAATATTTGCTCATAGCATTGTTAACATTGTTTTAAAATAGTGATGCTATGCTTCTGTTTTATTCATTGTATACCCGTTAAAGCCTAATTCCTATGTTTGGTTTATGTTCCCAGCCGGATCTGGGACACGGCATCGGGGCAGTGTTTAAAGACGCTCATCGGTAAGCTCAGCCTTCATGTGCGGGGCTATGACGGCCCTTTATCACAGGGGAAATAAATATTTATTTTGAGGTGACGAGTGACTGTTTGAATTGAGGCCTCGTAACACGTGTGTGATATTATCGTGTGCTGTATTTTGTGCTGACTCTGCTCCCGTTGTTGTTGTTTGTGTCAGACGACGACAACCCCCCCGTGTCGTTTGTGAAGTTCTCCCCCAACGGGAAGTACATCCTGGCGGCCACGCTGGACAAGTGAGTGTCAGCGCGCTGCTTTGTGTTAGAGGCCGGCGTTCATGTTGTTCAGGGTTGTCACCAGCAGAGGGCGGCGCAGCGCTACGATAGGCTTCCCTCAGCTACAGGTTTACAGAAACCGACTGTACATGGAAGTAATGAGATGAAGACTTATTGGCTTTATAGTCACATTGTTGTAGCTAAAGCTAGCCGCTCTAACGTTAGCTCTGCTGTATTTGTGTCTACTCAGCACGCTGAAGCTGTGGGACTACAGCAAAGGAAAGGTGAGCAACTATTCACTCAGGTTGATTTATGTTCTTTCACGTTTAAGCTTCCTTTTATTTTTTTTACTTTGAAAACAAATTAAGTTGCTGATAAATGTAGGTTTGTCCACGTGAAGCAGAAAATGTACTTATTGTTTTTTTTTTTACATTTCAGTGCTTGAAAACGTACACCGGCCACAAAAACGAGAAGTACTGCATATTCGCGAACTTCTCCGTCACCGGCGGAAAGGTTAGACCTGTGTTATTCCTTCATGTTCCTGGTGAACACTGTTCCTGCTATTTAACGCCTCACCGGCACACTTTATACTCATTTCTACCTCGTTCTCTTTCAGTGGATCGTGTCCGGCTCCGAGGACAACATGGTTTATATCTGGAACCTGCAGACGAAGGAGATCGTGCAGAAACTCCAGGGCCACACAGGTACAGGAGAGGCCCCGGGTCTTAACTTTTTAAAGGGGACAGTTCACCCCCAAATTAAAAATACATAGGTCTATAGCTCCTACATGAAGGTGCTCACAACAAGCTCTGTGGATTATCTTTGGGAACCGGGTCTTGATTTCTTAAAGGGACATTGCTGCAGAGTTTTTTTTTTAACGTTTTTTTTTTGGCACTCGGAGCACAGAGAAGGCAGACATCTCTATGGCAGAGATTTTGGGGTGAACTGTCCCTTTACGTGTTAATAGGCTCAATATCAGACACTTTGTCCTGATGCATTGTCAGCTGTTTTTCACTCAGATCTTTGTGGCTGAGTGCAATACGTTTATAAAACTCTCCCTCCCGTCTCTTACTCTTTCCAGACGTCGTCATTTCGACCGCCTGCCACCCGACAGAGAACATCATCGCGTCCGCGGCTTTAGAAAACGACAAAACCATCAAGCTATGGAGAAGCGACTGCTAAGCCCCCTTTTTCTTTTTGGATCTTTTGGGCCATTCATAACGAGTTTTTCTTCTGTTTTGTTGTAAGAAAAGAGGACTTTTTTTGTTTCCGAACAGAGAGCTCCTGCGGGCCGCAGAGGGCTTTCAGGTGATGAAATTCAACGAGGAGAATCAAATGAGGTCATCGACCACAAACCGTATCGGCTGAAAACCCCACAAAGCCACATCTGAGATATTCCATGCGTCCGTAACGTGTGCCAGATTTAGTTTCTTCCACCAGGAAGTTGGAGACTTTTTTATTTTTATTATACAACAATGTTGATGCTCTGTTCTGGTGCTTCAGTATTTCTGACACTGCGTTAACCCCCCCGACGTCACGGCTCCGTACCAACTCGCGTGCATTTCTGGTCTCTCACGATAAACGTAAAGCTTATTTGGCCTTTCTATGATTCGTTTGTGTTTTGCCTTTTTTTTTTTTGTTTGTCTGAGTAACTGAGTAGTGATTTCAAGGAGAAGTGACTTTGACATCAAGTATTAAAAAGAAAAGACTTTAAGGATCCTATGGCTGTTATTTATCATTCAAGGCAGCACTATCAGTTTTTTTTTGTCTTGATATTTAATTGCCAGATCTCAAATGTGCACCGCGTGCTGTAACAAGATATATTCAGTGTTTGTAAGTCCTTTAAGGGCAACAAACCAGGATTTAACGTACGAAAATGTGATGGCACAGAAATAGTTTGACATTTACAACAAAAAAGTCCCCCCCATGTCTAAATTGAACAGTTTAGGAAAGTGACCAAATGCAGCTGTTTAGTCCTCGAGCATCTGTACATATGACGTTGCCGTATTGTGATTTGATTATTTCAGCTGTCTTTGTTCTCCTCTGCTTGATTAGCTCCCTCTGTAGTTCTGCACATGAAGCCAGCAGCATCTGTTCTCCGTAGTTAACCTGGATTTATTATTTTTTTTTTTGGTGGAATACATGTTTTGACATTTGACAGCTATAACCTGCGACTTAATAAACCCAGTTTTTGTACGTTTCACGTGAACGAGTCGTGAGTTTAAAAGTTTACATCGCACACAATCAACCGGCATCAGCCAAGCTCATTGAGTTTTTTAATAACTTTATTTCTGTCCATGAAAGATAAGAACATCGGAGAACAACCCACAAAGAACAGAAGACAACAATTCCATCTCCTTAAAAAACAAATGGACAAAAATAGAATTAAAGAGGACATTCCCCGTCTCGCAGCGACGGGCTGAAAATGGCGAAGTAAAGGCGAAACAGTTTCCTCACACCTTCAACTTTCAATCTGAAAATCGCCTCGTGGAATAAGCTTTTCCACAATGTACGCGACAGCCCGCAGAAGAAAAGGGAGAGAACACAAGCAAAGAGATAAAATTACCTTTGTACAAAAATAGATCATTTTCCAAGTGTTTGTTTTTTTTGTCCTTTTTTTCTTAAACATTTTACCATCGATGCAACAAAGAAAGCAGTGATTGTGTCACAAGCCCAGCTTTTCCTGATTATTACACTTTTTGAACATACAATTGCCAAGCAACACACATTTGGGAGGGTTTAAAGTCTTTTTTTCTCTTTCACGGTTTTATTGAGGTCCCATAAACGGCTGAGAAGCTGGTTCTTTTTTGTAGCTTTAGAGCTGCTGCGGTTCTGCTGGTGGACCAGGGTTTGATAAAGTCACGGTCTGAAAGCAACAAAAACAACTTGTAGTAACTTGAGTCGTGGAACGTTTTGGTCTGACAGACTCGTCTTCCTCTTTCGATGTCGGACATACTGAAAAGAACAGATCTGTCGATATAGATTTATAAATATATACACATTTACATATTAACAAAATAGAGCTTTGTGTTATAAAGCGTTCATGGAGGTGATCCTTTCTGTATGGGGGGGGCTGAGCTCGCACGTCGTCCACTTTATGGCTTAAGAGACCTGCGCTCGGCCAATCACAGTAAAGTAAACACGGGGGGGGGGGGGGGGGGGGGTGGCGAGACGAGACATCGGACCTAAATCTGCTTTCCTTGATTCTAATCGTTCCTCTAAAAAAACAAAACAGCAAATCTAGCCCAGAATAATACTAACATTGTAAAACGTGTGAGCAAATTCAGATTCTTTCTGTTTGAACAGAATATAAATAGTGTAAACTGAGCTCAGACCTGGACGAATCGTGGTAATCAACACTGAATTTATTGCTTCTCCTCAGTTTTGCTGAGCAAAGTGATGACAGCTGACGCAGCGGGGACAAAGTGCCGTCTTCTTGTCGGAGTAAATACTTCAAGTAACGTCGCAGCGCCGCTGCTCCTCCACCAGAGGGCGCTCGCGCCTCTTAAATGGCCACCGCGTGCCCTCCAGTCCAGACTGAATGTGAATGTTGTCCTGCTTGCAGCGAGTGAACGGCATCTGACCCGGCTCTCTGCTTTATTCTAAGTGGGGAAATTGATCACTGGGATCAGCTTTACAGAGGGGGATTAACATCTGTAAAGCTGCCCACCCCCCTTTAGTGGAGGCCCTGCTGTGAAACTGGACCCCGATCACGTGGTCATGGTATCATTGGAGTCTTGGTGCTATGGAGCCCTGATGGTGCCACCGGAGTTTTTCCACCTTTTCAGATTCTAATTATCATACATTAATATGTGGATACAATTCTTTAACAGCGCGATAATGAAATACGCTCTGAGGGCGGATCAGACGCCGCCAGCCGGCCAATAGAAGCGCCTGTTGCTGCTCTGTGGTGGGACTTCATTTCATACTTGAATGTCGCTTTTATGTGAAAGCAAACGCACAATGGAAACTTTAAATGTTCACACTGAAGATGTGGAATATTCTAAAAAAATCATTTTAGGATTCTATTTCAAAATTGAATCAGTAATCAATGATTAGCAGAATAAAAACATATTTTACATTTAGTTTTTGTAATGCATGATTGAAATTCATATCTAATTAACGTTTAGTTAAATGTATTAAAATACGTAAATTGGTTATAATTAAAGACTGAAAAAGTGATGATTGAAGTGTCATTCTCGAGGCTCCATACACCAAAGACCGTTAACCATTTCAGTTCATCACAGGATGATGAAGACGCGGCGCTCACGTTCTTTCAGGTCCAGGTAGTGTCGAGGTGCTCATCAAAGCGTGTCGAATGAGCAGAAAATACTTCATCTAATCATCTTTTGGGCCTTTTTCTAATGTCGTACTTGGCAATAGCTACTATTTACCACGTCCTTAAACTTGGCTTGGCTCCACTGTTCCATAAGACGGTACAGAACGACGGGGAAAATAAAAACCTTAAACCAAGCGGTTTACATCCGGCCCAGTAAAAATATCACACCTCACAAACACTTGACCCGTTTGAGCCACGCTAACACGCTCCCGCTCTGTGGACAATCTTTGGAAATGCACTCGATGCATAGTTTCGCAGCAGCTGCAGCATTTAGAGGAAAGCAGAGGAGGAAGGAAAAGAACAACCAACAGAAAATGGGCATGAAGCAGAATTATACAGAACGTGGAGATATCGAACGTTTCAGTTCCACTTGAATGACACTGGGTCGTCCAGAGAAGTGCAGGGAGAGCGAGTGTGTGTGTGTAAGTGTGTGTGTCCCGCTGAAACTGGTGCGTCCCTGATCGGGGCCAGATTCCACCTCAGAGGTCCATCACAACATCAGCTCTCCGTTTAGGAACCCGACTCCGCCGTCATGAGGTTAAGTGCCAAGTAAACAAATAAACAAACAAACAAACAAACAGGCTCTGCTGCGACGACGAGCGCCAGGAGCCCTACGGTCGGACGGATTGGAGAACGGAGGTAATCGTGCATCGCTGCTGCTGAAGTCAAAAGAACGTCAATACTGTATTCGGTTGTAACTGTCTGTACAGGTAGATGTCGGTGTTTGGGGGGAAAAAAAGCTAATATCCCGCCGCGTGGGGGGGAGGGGGGTTTCTGAGTGTGGAGGTGTACAGATGGTGTGCTGAAAGTCACGTGAAATGAGAAGGGGAGAGGTGAAGGGTACGGAAAAAAGGGAGCTCGGAGGCCGCTGGCGAATATGAGGATGTTTCTCCCCCTCAACAGATGAGACTGTGCGCTCACTTTCTGGCCGACGTCGCCAGAAAAGGCCCAAAATGCTGTGACATGGGACGAGGCCAAGTTTCAGAGCGCCGCGCAGCGTCGTAAAGCTAATGTGCGGCCATCGGCCTGCATCTTCTCCCGCGTGCAGGCGGACTCCCGACTCGATCGATTGCCGTTAGCTGAAGGGCCGATTGACTACAAACGTCGTCCTCCCCGATGTCGCACAGTGCTGACGGAGTAAGACGTGGTCTGTATCCGTTGGAATCGGGCAGACACCTGAGGTTATTCTTCTTTTTCTTTTAAGCACTTGCAGTCTCGTGACCCCCCTCTCGTGACCCCCCCCCGAGTTTCGACTCCATAAAGTTCACAACGGCTAGTGCAAGACGTGACGTCCCTCCCCCAAAGTGAGTTCAGTCCTGAAAAAGAGAGAGAGAGAGGCTCAGGTCCAAGTCTAGGCGGCCTGAGGCTCTCCCAGTCCACGATTGTCCCCGATCACAACGCTGAGTGTCCAAATGTGACATCAACGCCGTGTTTTGTTGTTTTAAAATACCTGCAACTGTGGGTGTTAAAACCCGATCGTCTGCTTTTTGTCGTCGCCATGTAGGAAAAGCAAGGATGGAAAGGATGGAAAGGTTGGGAAGGATGGCTCAATGCGCTTCTTTTGTCTTCTGTCCGACCTTAGTTGAAGTCCACTGTTGTCACTTGTGTCGCCACGTGATTTTCATATCTATATATCTATATATATATATATTTCTTATTTATATATTTTTTACAAGGTATAAAACAGACCCACAGACATGATGCATTCATTGTCTTAAAACACATCCAAAAGGGAGAGGGTAGGGAGGAAGGGGGAGGTTCTCCATCCGTCACGTGATCTGTCCCTCGCTGGAGAGACACTGATGCCGATCCAGGGCTGGTGGTAGATGTTGGGGGGGGGGGCAACCCTCTCTGCTATTATGTCATTTGATGCGGGGCTTCTAGCATCTCCATGAGGAAGGTGTCGATGGGCGTGTCCCCGATGAGCTTGAAGAAGAACAAGTGCTCCAGACACTTGAGGCCGATGGAGCGCAGCGCTGGTAACCGCAGCAACAGTTTGGCAAACCTGTCACAACACAAGACCAAAATTAATTCTGGCATCCTAACAGCTAATTTACTCTTTTCTTTTCTAATCATTGCAATGTATTCAACCAAAGTAGTACATAATGAGATGTTTGGTAAATAATCATCAGTAATGTTGATATATTCTAAATAATTATAATTGTAAAGGGTAGCTTGAACAGTCTGGTGAGCTCAGAAAATGACATTACTTTACTGTAATAGAGCCTTATGTAAGTATGTGTAATAGAACACTACTCATATTCTGAGGCTACATCTCGCCTCGTATCCTGCCCCTAGTGAGGAGCAGTGCTGTATGAAGAGAGAGCCAATGAGGAAGAGTGTGGGGATGTGCACATGTTCATACCTGCCAGGCTGGTCGGGGTACTTCTGTTTGCAGTAGGCCTCTAAAGACGCGTACACCTTCTCTCTCAGAGCTTCCACCTCCCCTGGATTGGACAGACCTTTAGAGTCTGTGGAGACACAGAGATAAAGTACAAATAATCAACAACAACAACCCTGCCGCTACACATGCCTCTTCTCCACATTCTTGCGGTCGCTTTTGTCTCGTGAAAACTCTCGCAGCAGTTTCAAATGGAGGGCCTTACGAACTCACAAGTTGAGTTTTAACCCCGCGGGGCTCACTGTGGACGTGTGTCGCCACATTCTGGGTTAGTCCAATGAGGACGGCGCTAAGTTAAGCTCCGCTGGAAACCCCAACACAAACGCGTCATTGAGCAACATTTCGGAGGAACAAAGCGCTGCACAATTGATCAACAATGAATGAACATTTTGTTGTCAGCGGGTGGACTCCATCACACAGTGTGGGAAAGGCAGGACTGAGGGCCTTTTTTTAGCCCCCACCACCCACCAACTGCTTCCTCCGTCAGACCGGTCTTGTGAACCCCTAATTAACAGGGAATCAGGCCGAGATGTGAACCGGGGCTGGTGGGCCTGGATCTGGCCTGAACGAAACGAGGAGCACAGAGGATCAGTGTGTGCCTGGGCTCAACAGATCCACAGTGGCCCCAGAGGGACGGAGGGAGGCTCCCACACTGAGTCATTAAAAAAAAACCTGGGTCACACTCATGGGTTGGTTTGGGTTACTTTGGTTGCCATGTGGAGGAGGTTTAAATACAGAGCAGCACACTGATAGCGGGCGGGACACGCGCCGTGGCAAGACATGGGCCTCAATTAAATATAACGCGCTGTCATAAGCTTCCTTTCACAGTAGGATGTTGCATTATTATCATCCCTGCCAGGAGAATCATGCGATCGGTCGCCTGTGTCCGTGTCTATGAGTGAATCTCGCGTTCTGCTGCAGCAAACTGCACGACATTTTGGGTGGCCAGTAATGGCTGTATGCTCAAAGACCTCTGGTGGCTGCTGTGACTCGCACTTTCTCTAAACACCTTTTATTGTCTGTTTTATACTGCTGCTGACCGCCTGCTTTTCTCCTCACTCACCACTCTGGTGGGGGCCTCTAGTGATTTCACAGCTGAGTGCATCTCCAACAGTCCGGGGATAACAGTGTGCGGTGTGTTCGGCTAAGAGCTAACAGGTGACGCACTGTTGCGTAACTCCCGGACGCTACGGCTCAAATTTGATGGTTTTGAACTGTGTGTTTGGCTAAACCGCTAACAGCTAACGAAACTACTAGTACACGCACTGCTGAGTACCTCTTGGAAGCTTTTATTGTATTAAACGGTGTGACATCTAACCGCTAACACACTGCTGTACCAGCTCACCTTTACTGTTTCGGGCCGTGTGTTTGGCTAACGCAACGACTAGTGCACAGACTGCTGAGTACATCACCGCAACTCAGCAACGGGGGGCAGACAGCTTGGAATTTTGTTTTGAATGAAGTGCGATTCACAACGTGTGAGTGCACCTTCCTAGTTAAATAAATAGTTCATGTGTACGCCTTCAGTACATTCACATCAATAGAATATGCAGTCTCAGCTTTTATTTTACTCAGGAGGTGGAAGCACAGTTTTACAAGTCTCACTTTCACAAGAGAAGTCCAGAGTCAAGTTCAAAGAAAACACAGGCAAGTGAAAAGCCAGTTCCCAATTCTCGAGTTACATTAACGAGGTCAAGCTGAGTCACAAGTCCAACGCCCAAAATCTATCGCTATCAAAACTCTTTGGCTTGAAAGGTCCATATAAAACATATAAAACCACCTCAGATTTCAAGTGGATCCCAGCGGTGACACGTTTCAAATTTTTTAAATGATTTTTTCCTGCAGCATAATCCCCTTCTCCCTCTGTGTGCTCAGTACATTCAAAACATATGGCCGACTCCACTACTGCTCTGCCCTGCTATTATAAGCTCCACCTCAAGAGATGCATTCATCCACATTTGAGTGAAAATATGACTGTTTGTGAGACACTTAGAATACTGATGGGCAGTGGAGAGATTGGATTGTACTGCAGGGGCTGTTTGAGAAGGTTCTCTGGATGTTTGAATACATTTCTTTACAGCCATCTGTCCAGCATATTGGAGGAGTTAAAAATAGATTTTAGGTGGAGTATTACTTAGCTTCAAGTCCTGAATGAGTCATTCTATTTTAGGAATATAAATATCAGTTGAATGTTGTTTTTCTTGGTTATAGCTCGAAGCAATAGCGCTGTAAATAAAAAAAGTAAAAAAAGATTGGTATTCAACAAACAAAGCTGCTCAGCAACACTGTGTCGCTCTGAGAGAACAATCCCACATTGGAAATATGTCAACAGTGCTGTAGATTCTTAACATGTAGCTTGGTAACCCACTAAGCTGTTATTCTAAAGTCAAAGAACAACCGATCATCTTCAAAACACCCGATCTACAGCTTCCCTCAGCTGCCACAGCGCACGCGAGCTCACAGAGATAGTTACCTGGGTTGAAAAGGACTATAGCTCGAAGGCACCCCAGTTCCGTCTTATCCATCTGCATGTCCCTCATCTTTGACACCAGTTCTGTGAGCACTCTGCACAAAAGAGAGAGAAAAAGAAAAGAGAGTCAGAGATGTGGTTAATTCAAAATCAACTTTTTAAAATCATATTTTTCATCAGATAACGGAGTGCCAGAGAAGTTAAGCTCACAGGAAACGACGCATTGTGTGTAAACGACGCACTGTGAATTATCCAGATCCAGACTGGGGCGTTAAAAATAGGTTTTAATGACCATCTATCCAGCTCAAATCTATTTGAAAAAACAAAAACAAATACACTCGAGCATATATACGCTCAGCCCACGTTGGAACAGTTAGATGAGTGGAAAAGTTTACAACCCTGCAAAGCCATTATATTTAGTGCATGGTTTTTATAAAAGGGAAGCCACAGAGTAAACACACGCTGCAGTCCAACACCAAACACTCCCGCCGTCTGCCCGTGACATCACCGGTGGGAGTGTCGGTGCGCTGAGTCGCTCGAACTCCTCACCCCTCTTTGACTCGGTCACACCCTCTCCTCGCCCGCTCTATTTTTTTCTCTCTCTCACTCTATTTCTGCCTCCCTCCCTCGGATAGTAAAGTCAATTGTGGCTCTTAGCTCATTCTAATTCAATTTGTTCCAAGGAGGAACAACGGGGCTAGAGAAAAAAGAAGGAAAAGGAAAAAAGAAAAGACTCAAGTGTTTAAGTTAATCAGTGTCTTCATTTGTATGGTGAAGAGAGAGAGAGGGAGTAGATAAAGAAACGCTATCAGCGCCCTGCATCTTAATGCTCGCCACGGTTAATGCCGGAGATGGAACATGTCCTGTGGCTGATGATTGGGCACAGAGGCTCGGAGATCAGAGGGGCCGAGACACAAGAGGGGAGGAGGAGACAGACTGCTGTTAACATGGGTCTGATGGCAGCACCATTTACACTAAAACTGCACTTTTCATTTTCTAAATAAATCATCAAATTATAAAAAAAAAATATGATTTGCTTGTATCTTTTATAACTTTCCAAATTACGCATTCTGGGTTCAGCTGAAGGTGCGATGCTGCTGAGCAGACCCCTGTGTGAGATGTCAGTGTGTCAGACAGCTGGAATGTCGATAACAGTCACCGGGGTTGAAGTTTGTGCGCACGCCCGACCGACTTCACTGCCAGAAGCTTGTGCATGGATTTTCGTAGCAGTTTGGTGTTTCTGTGAGATCCCTGATGCGTACAGGTGTACATATTTAATATACTGGAATAAATCAATAGTTCTTTTGTGACTTCCAGTCTAGGTGTTGATATTTCAAATGTCTTGTGCTGTAAACCACCTTCTAATAAAAGTTGTATCTAATGCTTCATCAGTAGTTAATACATGATTTATTAAGACTTTATAGATCAGTAACAAGGTATTAATAATGGTTGGGGTACTTAGAAAGACAAAGCAAATGATCACAACCTGGCAAGCATTATGGCATTAATAATGGAGTATTACTGATTAAATCATTAATGCATTATTTATTAACATGAACAAAACATTACCTGTGTCTTGAGTATGGCTAAAATGTTGCCACTTTCTAATAAGGCTTACTTACCGATTGCTAAAGCTTTTATAAGTAATCTATTAGCATTAGCAAAACTTTTAGTTACAATTTATGAAACATGCCTATGATCTTATCACTTTCTGATGAGTCTTACCAAGGGGTATATCTTAATAGTTAGCATATGGTTTATGAATGCTTAATAGATCAGTAATAAGCCATTAATAACCAATGTTATAACCCAAAGATATTTTCCCAAATCTGGTAACATAGTTGTCCTTATTAAGGGCTTATTACTGACCTGTAAAACATTTATAAATCAGTTATTAACCACTAACAAAGCCATTAGTTTCAATTTATGAACCACTTATTAAAAATGTTTTGATAAGATTGAAAGTGGTGGCTGTAGGTTGCACTTATTTCATAAAAGTCCAGTAATATGGGAATAACCACCTGTCAAAGATGGCTCCCACTCCGGCACTGTGGGCGCTGTTGCGGTGGACGTGCAGCCCGGTCGCCAGCAGGATCCCGTCCTTAATCGATATCGAGCGGTGCGAAAATGATGCAATGAGGAGTTCGTTCCAACCTGCGGCAGAGATGGGGAGAAGGATGGAGGGGGGAAAGTATGAGCAAAAGAAAGAAGAGAAAAACAAAACTGAACTGGCAAATCCCGGTACAAAAGTTCACACAGCATTCAGGCAAAATGAAACTGACAACAAAGGGGGAGGGGGATTCCAATGAATCAATTAAGCTGCGCGTTAAGAGCTTTCTCAGGCATCAGGTTATTACGAAGACGTTTGAATCATGCTTTCTGGGGAGACAAGCGTGTAAAAGGGATGAACTGCGCCTGCCACCGCGATAAAGATGCCGGGCTTGACGTGCCAAAGCAGGGCCTTGACACACGAGGGGGGCGGAGGGGGGCGTGGCGAAGACACAAGGACGCCGCCTTTTGAGCGACGGGGCTCCTTTAACTGTTCTGCCTGGCAACACTCGCCTCTCCTCCCCGGAGTTGAGTTGGGTATGAGAGAGAGAGAGGAGCCCGCGATGCTTCTATCTGTGATACAGCAGAACTAAAGCGGTTATTTATAGAAAACCTGAGCTCCAGAATAATGTCTCTCTCTCTCTCTCTCTCTCTCTCTGCTTTGCTGAAGTGTCTCCATCATTGTATGTGCTGAGGATGAGGAGTGATGGGAGGATTTCTTTCTCTTTTTTTCTCAGGGTGTGTAATAGCAACTCCCCCCCCCCCCCCCCCCTCAAGGTGGATTTAGAATATAATGGTGTAATGTGGAGCGACAAGCAGGCAACGAGGGCAATATGTTGAAAGAAAACCCAGAAGACCTTTTCGTGCACGTGATGTTAGAGAATGGAAGAGAAGTGACGGATGATTCCCTCTGCGTTCTTACGCGGCTGCCTCTGTGATCCTCAGCGGTTAGCTTTGCCTCAGATACACACAGTGAGCTGTTCTGACCTTGGTGGGTCTGACTCTCGTCTCAGTCACGTGACCAAGAAGGCTATTCACCACAATGGCCAAATGAAGTCTATTCAAGTTCTGTTTGACGTTTCTACCTGGTTACAGATAGAGAGCCAGGTCTAGCATCTAGTTATTCAGTGCCTGTTCCTCTGTCAGCGGCTACAACATGTTTTTCTCATCAGTCGTATTTATCTACTGTTTCACAGTATCATAAAAATGAAAAACCTCGGCATGTTTTATTTAGCTGGCACTCAACAGCAACATATCCGACGGTTTGCGTTAGCCATTTGCAGTTTACTACATTCCTGTTTACATCTCTGCGTGTATAGAGTCTCGATTTGCTTTTCCTTTTCTGTGATGAAATAGGCCTACATATTTAATGAGCATTGTTGAAAGAAGCCTAAGATTTTCATTACCAACGACTGTTTCGTTGCAACAGTTGTTGCACATGATAACGTGAAAATAGTCCCAGAACCCACACATGTAAAAAAAAAAAAAACAGGCGCCTGCAAAAATGCGTCCCGCGAGTACGAGGCTGTAACGGGCGCGAGCTCGACCCTCCCTACTTCTTACTTATTTTTGTAACCGGCTTTTCAGACGTGACTGCCAAATAGTTCACTGCTAAAAGCCCTATAAACATGTCAAATGACTTTAAAAAGAAGGTAATTATTATTACTATTTGTTTATGCTTTAGAGCCAGGAGGTCTTAAAAATCTACATTTGAGTATATTTTTCTACCAGCCAAATCAAATTGTTCACAGGATATTCAACCTTCATTTCTTAATAATGCATTTAATACTCGACTCTCTTTTTTTACAGTGCTCGTATAAAGGTAATAAAGTAGTCCATGAATATGAGATGTGAGTTCACAGTTAATCACAATCCCTCCTCGGCATTGAGCAGGTTGGGTTAAGGCATTTTGCCGTTTACACTCGTTATCTTCTCTCTACTTCACAGTACATTTTGTTTGGACGCCCTCTGGCGTTTCGGGAATAATGCGACGAACAGAGAAATGAGCACAATCACCTTTGTGCGATCATCTGCGTAGGCTGGCGTTACACAGTGCGCGGGCGTCGCTAACCGTCCCGAGAGTTAACGGGAACGCTCAAGCTCCTTAGTTGCAAACAGATACATTCGGTTCACCGTTCACAAAAAACATGAGCATGTTAAATAGACACGCTGCTCCGATTGCATAAAAAAAAAATCAACTTCTTGCTAATCAGATTTTATGCATCTGTTATGCATATGTTCTTTATATTGTGACAGTTTTCAGTATTGCATTACATTGCATCATAAACCCTGTATCGTGATACGTATCATATCAGCAAGATTCTTGCCAATACGCAGCCCCGAGTTAAAACTGTTGTTTTATCTTTGTTTAAAGACAAGGTGATGAAATGTTAGTTAAGAAAACAGTAATATATACTCATGTATTCTTTTTTCACCACTGTGCTTGATGGATATTTCCTTTACGTTCAAATAATAAATGGCTAGATTCAAGTAGTCATGGAGCGTTTGCCAGAGTTTGCGCACTTGACTGAAGGAGTCATTGTGGAATAAAGCAGCCGGCTTTTGCACGACCCGGTTTGAGCCCTTTTCTTTTGACGGACCTGCTCGTAGAAGGATGACCTGGTCGTCCAGCGGCAGCTCAGAGAAGTGGGGGATCCTCTTGGCCCACTCCACCAGGGTGAAGAGCTGTTTGTCAGCCGCTTGACAGATATTTGTCACCGGGTCGTTGGGCTGCAGGGAAACAGATGAACGGACACAAATCTCAGTGTTAGAAATGAAAAGGTGTGACATATTTGTTTTCTTGTCTCTAATGTGGCTGCGAGCCTGGTGTCGGCTTTAGCCACCTATCAACACACACACACACACGCACACTTACATCAGTACCATGCTGATAACCTCCTAAGAGGAGCAAGTAGGAACACTAAACAAACAGTGATTCTTTCACAGCTTGTGGAGGAAATACCTGCAGAGAGCTGCTGGTGAGAGAGAGAAAAATAAATAAAAATAACGACTTTCACCAAGCAGGATCTTTCTTTGGGGACCTTTTCAGTCGACGCACAAATCAGCCTTTTCAGACGGGCGATGGGAGCTCAAGAGGCCCCTCCTGACACTTCACAACATAACAAGCACTAAAGAGCTCCAGTGGGACTTTATTATCAGGCCTTTAGGAGAACTCAGCCAATAATAGTGTGTAATGAGTGTTCATATTTACTCACAGTAAAACATACTCATGAAACAAATGTCCACCATCATTATCCGTCAGCAGCTCATATAATAACCTGGTATGGTGCAGTTATTAATACCGTTGAAAACAATTCTGAGGAGAAAAAAAAAGAAAGAATTCTGATAAATGATCAAAACAAGCAGTTCTCGGTAGTGGACCGGTCCGGCTAATGGACGTCACAGCACATTCTGCCTAAAATAGGACCGCTGACTATTTCCTCTGTGAAATAAAAAGGTGAGCCAAGGAGAAAGCTTCAATCCCTCATTGATTTCTCTGCATTAGATCTATTAAGTCTGGACGAGAGATGGGCATAAAAGCTGGAAGAAAGGCCAAAGATGAATATATTAATATGTGTTATGTAAGACATGGTGCGTATGCTTTAAAAAAAAAGAAGAGAAAGAAGCCTCTCTTCTCTTTAGGTGCTGAGTAGCGTTAAGTGTTATATCAAGGGTGACTGTGGCATATGTACTTCTGCTGTGAAAGCAAACTCAATTGCAGAACAATTGACCTCTTTACGCACACATCTATGAAAAGCTCCCATTCAAGTAAACACACATTTACCAGTGAGCAAAAGCTGGAGACAGGACTGCAGAACACGCACACACTTCGGTCTAAAAGCGGAGTTAGCTTGTGTTTATTTTAGGTTTTGTTTGTCCTAAATAAAGTGTCAAATTTAAAGAGTCTACAAAATACTGGCGTCATCCTGAATGTGCAAACTGTAAGACAGAAAGCTCAGCATTCCCAGGACTAAATAACAAGTTTAGGATCTCTGTGTCCGTAATGTTAGCTACGCTGCTGCACATGAGGAGCGCTCCTGTTGACATCATCATTTCTGTGTTCTATTGAAACGCCAGTCCAGAGAACAAGGACTGCTTGTCCTTAACCGTCACAACACATCAGATTGGGAGACCAACAGGGAGTTTATGAGCAGTGGCTGAATACTAATGCAACACACATACAGTGGAACTAACTGACTAGAATGTAAATTCATCTGGGTAGAGGTACAAAAAACAAAAAAAACAGAATACTGTCAATCTCTGACGAGTAATCTACCATCATCCCAGGAGCGCAAACCCATGATGTGCATGTGTGTAAACAAAGACTCTGTGCACACGCGTTTGTGCATAATTTCTTAAAAATCAAGTAAACATCCTTAAATTCTAAGAATCCCTGTGTGAACTCGACAAACTCGGCAACTTCTCCCGTAAACTTCCTTCTGCCCAAATCCCACAGATCGATGGTAAAAAGCTCGGAGGATCTCCGGCATCAACGGCAGCTCTCCGGAGAAGATTAGTTCAAGATGAAGGAGAAGACGTCCCTCCGCTTGCGCAGGCCAAAGACCATCCCTCCCTCTCCTCCACGCTGTGGAACTCACACTGACTGCAGAGCAGTCGCAGATATGAAGAAAAAAAAAAAACAGACCCAAAGCCGACACTGTTTTTGTAAAATGAAAGTCGTTTATTTTTTTGGGGGTTTGTTTCTTCAGGAGGGGGGGGGGAAAGAAAACAGGCATCTTATGAATATTTCAGCATCTGATCTCCGTGGGAGACGTGGACGTCGTGTCTACGGCGCGACAGATTTCAGCGAGCTGCGTTTCCCCTCTCTCTCGAACAGATGAACAGATTTCGGCTAATTCATTCTAAAGAGCGGCCCCAGCTGAAAAACTTAAGTTTAAAAAAAGAAAGAAAACGAGGCTTCGGCGTCCGGCCAACCCCTCCTAAGAACACAAGTCCCAGGGTTCTCGTTAAACACGGCGGGCCTCATGAATGTTGAATGGCTATCTTAGCCGTGTTTACGCTGACCTGGTTTCTTTTGCTCCTGTCCTGAGTGAGATGACAGGGAGGAGAGGAGCTTACACTTTCCTGCAACAATCCTTCCGGCATCGCATTACTGTACTTACTGTTCAAGTCACAGAGCGGCATTTAAGGGTGTTATGGGGGGGGCGCACCGCCATGGCCTGGGAGGGAATAACATGGGCCTCTGCGTTTCAAGTACAAAGGTCCACATGGGGATATCTCACAGCGCAACATCTTCTACCACTGTGAAGATCACAGCTGTAAAATAGGGAGCCTGGACAAAAGATGAAACTAGAGACAGAAAGCAAGAGAAGACATATTTTTGATTTTAGCCCCTTCAGCAGATCTCTAAATGCCTGCCACCAAAAAAACTAATAAAAAGGAAGTGTCTTCATTCCCAGCAAATCAAAAGGGGTTTATGGCCACTCATGCTTCCCCCGCCACGGCCGATCATCCCCGCAACTTAGAGAAATGCCAGGCTTGCATACCGTCCTATGAAATTTTCATCACTCGAGGAGAGGGAGACGAGAAGATTTGCCTTTTCAATTTTTCATTATTCAGCTTGAACCAGACTATGCTGGCGTGACAACAGAGCGAAATTCGGGCGCTCGTGCGGATCAGTGGGAAAATGAATTACTCAAGTGTCCCATATTTTTAGAATTGAAATAAAAATTAAGAAAAAAACCCACTGTCCTCATATGCTGGAGCGTGCATGAATCATCAGCTAATTACCATCCAAATAACAGCAGCGCTTCCTGCCGTGAGCTCAGGAACAGATAGGAAACTAAACGTTTAAAAGACGGCGATGCACAGATGGCGGAGCGTAAACGACGGAGGGATCGGTGAGCGATCGCGTCTCTTTTCCTCCCACTCTTCCTCCTGATGAGAACTCCTCTCCCCCGTCCGGACTGGAGGCGCATTACTAACGCCTGTTTAACTCCCGTTCTAGGTCACCATGAGATAAACACACTGCATTGGGGTTGGCCAGACCCCGGCCATTAGACAGTGGCTGGTGGCCTATTCATGGTGTACACTCATGGCCCGGGCCCTGTGATTAATTATAGCACGGGGCAGTGCCTCTCAATGGAGACCTTACAGGGAGGGGGGCGGGGGGACTCAGAGAGAAGGGGAGTCCTTGTGGTCAGGACACCCTGAACGCTGACACTCTGCCAACATCCTGGGCTCCAGTGTGGCTCAGCTCAAAGTGGTGTTTTCTTGCAAACTCATAGTCGTATCTCGCAGCGTTTCACTTGCCCGAGTTTTCAAATAATACATTTTTTTCTGCCCAGTTTTTTTTTTTTTCTTTCATTTGGAATGCCCAAATCCCCTGTCCTTGTACTAAGCCATGGGCTCCATGACGCGTGGCAACGCCAGCAACTTCTTCATTCAGCAACTTTGGCAAATGATGCGTTAATACGTAATTACGTCAGGGAGGTGTTTATATGACCGACATCAATATTGCAATATAAATAGGGATATATACCACATATATCATGTGACAACTATGTTCATTGCATTACATTGGACCAAATTATTCATATTCTATGTAAAACATAATCATGTTACAAATTAGGTTTCTGCTGTAATTATAACCTGCACAGAGTCAGGAATTTGGCCATTTTTCACGGATTGATATCGTGATGTGATTCCGATTTGCTTCCACATATAAATATAAGATTCTCAGCCCTGTACATCTGTATATTAGCGCCGTTTTCATCTCTTCGGTAGTTCTTTAGAAAAGCTCCTCTTCCTGGTGTCAGGCAGGCAGCGGGCACCGAGGGGACCCCGCCGTGGCTGAGCCCAAAAAACACACTCAGTGCATTAGTGTGTCTGAGCTGCCAGCCGATCCCCCGTGACTCCCCGCTCCTACTCCCGTTCCCTAATGTCAAGGCTCAACTCCTACATTTCTATCTGCCCCCCTCCCCCTCCCCTATAATAGCTCCCATTTACTCACATAACAGCCCTCACATTTCTACCTTGACTTCATAGGACATTTCCATCCCCTGAAGCGGATGAATCCCAGAAGAAGCCCTCCCTCCCTCCCTCTCTCTCTCTCCTCCCTCCTCAAGTCTCTGTTCCCCTCCCTCCCTCCCTCCCTCCCTCCTTTGGTAGGCTGCTGTGCAGCTCCTCTGTTTCTCATGTTGCAGCAGAATTCCTGAGGAAGCTGAGGCTTTGTGGGATGCTTTCAGGAACAGTCTGCCTGTTGCATTATTCATCACTGTTAGTCTCCTCTGTTTAAAAGACAGCCCACAGTGCCCAGCCAGTACTGAGGAGGGGGGGGGGGGGTAGCTGAGGGAACTCACAGCTGAGCGAAGGAGATAATGCGAGGTGAACAGGTAAAGCAGCGCTCCACACTACAAGCAGTCACCTCCAAAGGGACTAAAAGAGGGAGGACGAACGGTAATCACACCCATCTTTACCGGCAGGCAGCATCTTTACCGACTGACAGCCTGGAACTCCACGACACAGAGAAAATGCTTTTCAAACGGCACGTCCTCAATTCCAATCTGCATGGCAACTCTAATCACATGAGGAGCACTATGTTTGCACTGCAAAATAACAAAAGTAAATATGTGCTAGGCTGTCAGCACACACACACCAGGCGGCAACATTTCGGTTCTGAAAAGTGAAGCCAATGCTGAAGTGTCTCAAACGTGCATTCTCTCTAACGGCCATCAGGGAGCGACTCCGCTGGCTGCAAAAATAAGTCAGATTGTCTGACTACATCCACCTCTTACATCCAGTCCATGATTGCAGACACATTTTAAAGTGTGCTGTGCCTCGATTCCGCGATTCAATGCAGAAATGTGATACTGTAGGAGCTACATGCAGCTGGAAAGATAAAACTAAATGTGGACAATGGTGGCACAGCTCCAAGAAGATTTTGGAAAGCAGAAAATAAAGTATAAGCCATGAGCCATAAATCTGAAAAAACATTTAGCTTTCTCCTCTGTGAGTTTACTGACAGTAGAGTTGGATACAGTTACAGTTTGAAGTCTTGTATCATTACGTATTAGTACTTAATAATGCATTACGTTTTTTTCATACTAACCGCAACAAACACTACACTACAGAATCTGTCCCCATTAAGTCAATAACACACGAGAGGCTTTAACACAGGAAAACTGTTCGATTTCCCACATCTACAAGAGAGAAAAAGTAGGGTATGTGCTGCACGTCCACTGGTTCCAACACAACGTGATGACTTGTTGCAGAATGACACAGCGTGTGATTGTTTGAAAAAAGAATGCGTGAAAACGCCAACTCACCGAATTGGATGGCACACCAAGGTTGGTCTCGATGTAGGTCTCGGTTTTTGGTTCCACCGCCTGCTCGGCCTCCAGAATCTTCTCCACGGGCATGTCCTCGTTGGCGCAGCTGGTGGACTCCACCTCGTTCTCGCTTCTCTCCTTGGCTCGCTGGCGCTCCTCCTGAACGGCTGCATGTAACAAAACTGGTTCCGGTCACTACTGCTGTTTTTGGTTTTGGTTTTTATTTACACTCCCTAGTCACTAGCTGACCGATTTTTTTTAATGGCCGATATATCGGCATTATATATATATATATATATATATATATATATATATATATATATATATATATATATAAAAAAACACAACTTGTTAATGAAAAACGTTTTCATGCACTTCACAACTGCATTCATAGAGCAGATTGTTTGTGTTGGCTCAGTAAAATACTATATCAAACAAACAAATAAATAGACATCTGCTCTTACAAAGCCAACTGTCTATTATCTCAAAATAACATTAATTGTCCCTGTTAATCAGCATAAAGATTAATCGTTCTTCCACCAATGTCAACATGTGTTCAAGAGCATGTGCATGTTGAGAGAAAGATTCAGGATTGCAAGCTTACAGGGTTGTGATGAGGGTTTTCTACAAAAATGACTTGATACTGTACAAGTTACAAAGTGTTAAAACTGCATTAATCAATGATTTTTATGTTTACAACAAATCAAATGACTATTAATGATGTGAAAGCGGTCACTTGTAATGACTCAGATAATTAATACCCCACTCTGTTGTTTTACAGCACACTTACTGTTTTTATTCACTCTTACCGCTAAAAGTAGAGTGACTATTGGATTGTCATTCATCAGGTGTGTTTTGAAAGGTTTGTCTCGTGGCCAACCATTTATTAATGCAGCTTTAATTCTTTCTCAAAACGTTTAATGCAAGCGAATTCAAACAGATTCAGTGTGGATTCTTAGCCACTGTGACAGACCGCTAAATCCAGATTGCAGTCAATCATTTCGTCTATCATTTGTAAAAAAAATAATAATAAATACGCCAATCTGCGTGTGTGGTGGTTGTTATTCCACTCATTTCCAATCAACTTTTGTTAAAAAAAAAGTTTCCACAATGAAGTGTTCTAGTTCCTAGTGCAACAATGAGTTAAAAAATACACTTGCTGAGATGAAATGACTTGATAAGGCAGTGCAGCTGTTGAAGTAGTAGATGAATCTTCCCTTTCGATCAGATACTTATATTCATTCCTGCCCGTTTTTGAGAAACCAAACTGCCCAGTCTCTGGTGCACATCAGCAGAAAAGTGAACACTGTGTGTGCGCATGCTTGAGTTGTGTTCCCGCGCCTGCATGCGTGAGTGCCTGCTACCATCGTTGTGTACGCCAGTGAATAGTGCATGACCCAGTATGTATTATGCCTGTGAACATATCCAAGAGTTCAATCATCAATAATTGCTTCGACAGTACGGATGCAACATATTTTTGAACTTAGACCGACATGATATTATGCACAACGAAGGTAGCGTGTTCAAGGACTTCCCACAGCTTCCTCATCAAAGAGACGTGTTTTTACGTAGCGTTCAATGACAAAGAAGACAGCTCCTTTTATACACTAATCATTCATACACACATAAATAAAGCATCGTCTGTCACTCCTCTATGCAATGCGTGGTCGCCAGAACGGCTTAAAAATATTTTTTTGAAAAACAGAAATCAATGAGGACTTTGTCTAGATTTAGTTTTTTCCGTGTCGTGTGTAAAAAAAAAATAAAAAATATGGTCGAAGCAAAAGCGTGTCGGCTCTGTCGTCTGATTGGCTTGGCGAAGGAGACACAGGAAGTGGTTTGTGTGCTGAGCAGACACCGAGACTCACTATGGCGGAGGCAAGAGAAACCGCACCTCCGGCCTCAAGGGAGGATTGAAAAGCTGTGTGTGTGTGTGTGTGTGTGTGTGTGTGTGTGTGTGTGTGTGTGTGTTTGTCTTTTCAAAAGGCTATAATTTACTTAATTCAAGACACCACAGAAAAAAAGTTTATCCTCCACACATAAGAAGAAAAGAAAGTGTGGGTACGCGACGCGTTGAATGAGAAAGGGCTTTTGGAAATTCAATGTCGGCATGCAAGCTTACATACACACCTGGAGAACCGTCCTGCCTAACACACACACACACACACATTAGGTTTGCAGAATGATCTGTCTTCTTACGTTTCCCTTACTCTGGTTTCTGTTTTTGAGTCCTGTATCAGAGAGGCCGTGGTCTTGTTGGGGCGGTGAAAGGGAAGCAGGGGTAGTTAGAGGAGGAGTGGGGGAAAGGGGCCCCATTTTAGAGGAACTGCTGTCTGGCGGTGGAGGTCAGCCCAAGGGTAGAATACTTGTGTTGGAGTCAGCGAGAGGTGAGGAGGGCTGAAATCATGTTAGCTTTATTCGCCCCCCCTCCCTCCTCCCGCCTCCTCCTCCTCTCCTGACAGGGAGAGCATAAATTCATTTAATCCTGTTTTTCTGTGGATTCGCTTAGCCTTCTGGGCTACTGCTGTTCTCTAACCGCAGCCCTCGGGGTGTAGTGTGGGGGGGGGGGGGGCTTAGGCAACACAGAGAGTGAGGCGAGAGGCGCTAAATGATAATATCCTTGAAAAGGAGTAAAAGCGCCAAACAATGATATAAATAAAAGCAAGGAGGGAGGGGAGGCCAAGTAAAGGTCAAGACAAAGTGGCCTTGGATCCAAAGAGCGTCCCCCCAAAAAACATGCGTTCTTCTTGTTCACCTATGTTGTACACTTGTGCACCTGCGCGTACACACCTGGTTCACACCTCTTCAGCCCCCCCCCCTCCCCGGCTCGCTCAGCACAATCTATACACTCTATATCTGTAACCGGTAACCGTAATGGTGAGAGGCACTGATTGATTTGCTCAATGTGCGAAAGGGTGCTTAACAGCACTGCTGAGAGCGTTGATATTTTTAACACCCTCATGGAGTGTTAAAACTCACACCTCACTGCCAGTGACCCCCCCCCCCCCCCCCTCCCCCAACCACCCAATTTTTCCTCGAGGTGCTTCTTTTGCTGTAAGCGTCCAATAATCACAGGAGGTATTCAACTCCGATTTTACAAGTCAGGATAACTCTCAATGACCGGAGAGCATTTTTTAGTAAGCTTTTATCACATTTGGACTGTCAACGGTGTTCATTGATTGGCCGATGGTGATTCAGTACAGTCAGTTTAGTTTAAAAGACTCTGTGTCTGTGACCGAACAACTCTAGTCAAGGAGGATTCAAACTGTGCGGTACAAGTCAATGTTAGCTTAAGATTAGTCGCGAAAAGGTATAAAAGGTACCTCTATCTAAAAATGTATCTGTTTGGGACATTTATGACAGCATGCTAACTAAACTGTGCAGAAATGTGAGGTGATCCCATCGAAAAATATTCATCAGCTGGCCTCCACTGGGGTTTTCTAACTAACGGAAGAACTTTACAACACAAACTGCTATTTTAGTTAGTTTGTCTCTTTTTACACCAACTCACTCGACCTGGAAGTTACAAAAGAGTAGGTTTAAAAGCTCAATTTAGCAGGACTTGTAGCCGAGAGGCACTTCAGTATGACATTCATGGTAGTCAAACCTTAAATGTCACAGTTGAGGATTCCATAATCCCCAGTCTCTACTGTGAGAGGACAGGGTTTCTGCATTTGGAAGAGTGATTTAAGTTTGCAGGAAGTTTGCATCTTGAGTAAATCCTTTCAATGGTGCGATAAAGCCTTTTCTGTCCAACTCGTTACGTTATCAGACTCTAACAACTATCGACGATGCACCGAAGTGGATCGCGAAACATGCAATGTTTGCAGTCAGGAAAAAATAATTCCGTTCTTTGTTAATCTTATGGCTGTAGTTGGTAGTTGATGCACACAGGCTTCACATGAAGCCTTGTTATGTTTATGTCAAACATGCCGGTTTCAGTTAGAATATCTTGAACCACATTTGCATGGATACTAAAGATGTGATTTTAAAGAGAATGTTTAATGAAAGGTCCCGTCCTGCACCACCGCATGTTCTGTACATGTGGCCTCACCGTGCGACTGATTAAATCCCTGTGTGCTTTTGAACGAGGGCAGGAGCGGTAGGCGCGTTCCATCGGTAGCCTCTAATTTGAGGAATGCGGTGCACGCTTTACCCCATGCCGTGCAATTACGAGACATTATCCAATTGGACCGATTTGTGCGTATTGAGCATCTTAAGCAAAGAGAAATCTTTGTGTTTATGGGAGCGAGTTGGTTCACAACGACTGGGGGAGGCCGTCCCACGCAACCGTCGAGTTTATGCAAATAATTAAGAGCGCGAGGGCACGAACTGTGACTTCCAGAGGATGCAGAGGGGAGCCGACGTTCACACAGCTCCACTGTTATGTTTTCATTTCTCCGGTCTACATCGAGCTCCCAGAGGACCGCCTGTTCTCACAGAGCCTCGCTCAGCAACCAGCAGTACCGGGTTCCTGTGGCGGCAACGGCCAAATGCATTATCTCCCCGCAAAAGTAGTACTTGAAGCAGAACCGTTTTCTTTCTTTTTTTTTTAAATACAGCAAAGCCTATGGCTGCAATGAACTGTATGATGTAGCAAAGCAGAATTACAGCTGTGAGTGCAAGTGTAGTAATTAGATAGAGGCAGGATGGGAAAACAAACTGCTTTACTTCTAGGAAGCAAGAGGACAAAGGGGCATCTTCTAACCAGAGTGTCATATCTCAGGTGCTTTACATTTGCAACTTTGTATCAGTTTAACATTAAATTGGAATCACCAAACTCATCCGGCTGACAACTGTGTTCACAGTGCAAATGTCTATGTGTATTAGTAGAGATGTGAGGGGCAATGGGTAAGTGGGACTTTATCCTCTACGGTATGTGCTGTACCTTCTCTCTTCATGCCCATGGCTAAACACTTCTGGTAGCGGCAGTACTGGCAGCGGTTCCTCTGGCGCTTGTCGATGACACAGTGCTTGCTGTCCCGGCACGTGTAGGTGAGGTCTTTGCGCACCGTCCGCTTGAAAAAACCTTTGCAGCCCTCGCAGCTGTACACCCCGTAGTGTTTACCTGAGGAGGGAGAGAGAGAGAGAGAGAGAGAGAGAGAGGGAATGGGTCATCGAAATGTACAACAGAGAAAAACATCCTTAGAGTTATGGTGGTGGGAGGGCTCGTCTCCTGTTTTTGTTACATGTAATGGATGAAACGGTTTCCTTTGTTCGCTCTTTGCCGGTCGGACCACCAGAGAAGATGAATGAAGCCTCCGTGCACAGTTAAATGAAGCCTGATTCACTACTAATCGTTGTTTTGATTCCCCCCCCCCCCCCCCCCTCCTTCACCCCCACTTGCTTCCATGCGGCACCGATGATGCAGGATGACACAGAATGTCCAATGAATTACGGCTCCATCCCGGGGATGAAAACCCCCCTTTTCCCCATGAGTGACAGGTCGGGCCTGCTTTTCCCCTCTCCGACACAGCGCTTCTCTATGTCAGCCGAAGCCCAATTGAGCTTCGGCTTTTTCATCGGAGCGTGAACGATGTTTTTCTCTGCCTCACATCGTCAAGTTTCTTTCATGTGCCTTTCATGCTGCTTGCTGCTGCCCTCGTATGCAGTTTCTCATACTTCTTTCTGGCCACGCCATTTAGCCCAGAATTCCGCTGACTGTTGTCCTTCCAGGAAGATCTCCCGCAGCAAAGAAGCTGCGGTGCGTAGCTCTGCCAGAGCGGTCCGTGGGGCTGTTCTCTGACCGGAGTTCATCTGTGGAGGTTGGTCGGTGTGGTCAGTGCACCAGCTTTAGGAAGACGCTGGCTAGACCCGCTTTCTTTTCACTGGGGAGTCTTGTGAAATCATTCATAAAATTCCTGGTAAGGTTGTGACTCTTGCACTTGTTACCTCAATTCATCATTGTCATTCCATCTTTAGAACTTTAATGTATTTATAGGAGTCGATTAAGCCAACTTGTAACACTGCAAAAAACACTCATTCTACACTGCTTCCTGTGCGGACGCTGCACCCGTTTGGGCAGCGGGTGTCCGCCGTGGTTCCGTCGACGTCACTCACCTGAGGAGCGGTCGCCGCAGATGGCGCAGATGTGCTTGGTGAGCGACAGGATGGTGCCCGAGGGCTGGGCGGGCACCTTCATCACGCCGTTGAGGCCCAGCGGCGGCTTGATGTCCTCCGTGCTGCTGACCGAGTTCATCGGGGAGTTCAGCTGGAACATCAACACACACAAACACACACACACGCCGACAGGTCACAACACAGCCCCTTCTGAACTCAGAAAAAGCATAGTTAACCGATGACATTATTTATCAAGTGAGGGGCCAGAGGAGGGTTTGACTGTACACACACAAATCAATCTGAGCGGAGCTATGTCATGCAGATTGTCATGAACAACTGGCTAAATGCAGAGAGTGAAAAGCATATTTTGACTTCTGATACTCGATGCAGATGGTCGGCCGTCCCGGCAGCAGGAGTTTCTGCCCTCTTTCATTGCTCCCTCTCCTCCCTCTGTATCAGATCTAAATCTGGCGCAGCAGGATCCTGCACCGCTCCAGCCCAGCCTCTCTTTTATTCATGCTCCCGACAAGCCTCGCTCGCTCCCGAAATGTTCAGCGCTAGCATAACTGCACTGCAAAATTCAACAGTACAGCGGAATAAAGAGGCGGCATTTGTTTTAGCGGCAGTGCAAGCTGCAGCCCCGGGTCTTGCTTCAGTTGCTGCCTCCCTCTCCCTCTCCCTCCCAAAGTGACATCTCTTTTTAACTCCCGCTAAAAGTGGAGAGCAAGGGGAGACTAATTATTATAACTAGCACCATGCTGTTTCCAGAGTAGATAAACGTTGGGAGGAGGAGGAGGGGAGGATATGAATTATCCTAAAACACTAAATGTAGTGAATGGAAGAGGAGCTTTTGGAGCTAACCATTAGCACCGTCCTGTTAAAGAAGTGGACATTGGGGACAGTGGGGGAAGAAAAGCATGCATTCAAGTGGATTCCCCCCGACAAACACATCCAGGACGGAAGTGGGGGTGAGAGACGGGGCAGAGTCTTCAGAGCAGCCACATGGGCTCATGTAGCCAAACATTGCTTTTATTACCAAGCTCTAAATTTAGCGGAGGAGGTCTGTCTCCGTTGGCGGGGATCCGTCGAGGCAGACGAAATGTTTTGTCTTTACGACCACGAGGCGACCGTGACAGGTGGTTGTGGATGTAAAAGCTGATAAGCTGATTAATCGATCGTCACAACTAAAAACTTCCTCGAGCTCTAGGCCACTATGATTTTATGACTGTAATTATGAAATTATTAGTAAATAAACCCAATACATGCACATGATTAGGCATGTACGAGAGAATATGACAAATTATGAGGCTACTTTAGCAATTTAGTAGGCCTACTTCAGTAAAGTTGGGGGGACGGACACAGATCTAACCTGCAGTCCCCCTGCGTCGGTCATGCTCCCGACAGCTTCCTAACGTTTAACATTTACTATGATGCCATAAGGATGAGCAGCTGTTTGTATTAGGTACATACACATGTACATGCATGCACAAGTTCACCTAAACAGAAGCTTGCACACAGACTGTAGAGAAGTGTACGCACTCGTCACCAAACCCATTGGTTTGCAGACGATGGTTCTGATGCCTCGACATCGGCATTTGTTTTTTTTTTTGCAACCTGAGAGAGCGTGGAGCTATTAACTTTGTAAGAATGCTACGATTAATAAATCGTTTCATAAAACAGAAACACACTGCGAAAGGGATAAAGATTTTGGACAAAAACACAAACAAAGCCGCGGTAGCAACCATTAAATCACAAGTTAGCCACGCCCTAAATCTTTCCTTGCTTTATGGTCTATTTGAATCTACATGGACCATAATTTACTAAATGAACATCATGCTGTGTTGAAGAAGACTTGAAACTAGAGATTGAGACCATAAACTCATGTTCACAATGTTTACTGAGGTAATAAATCAAGAGAGAAGTAGTCATTTTCTCATAGACTTCTATACAATCTGACTTCTATTTGAAAACAGAGGAGTCGCCCCCTGATGGCCATTAGAAAGAATGCATGTTTAAGGCACTTCCGCATTAGCTTGACTTTTGACATTAGCTTGACTTTTCAGAACCAGAGGTATCCGCCTGATGGAGACTCAGATATACCACGTGGACGTGCATACGTACACACAGCCATGCACGCATAGACAGGTACCCACACTCGCTGCTGTGGCTCCTGGCATTCCATTTCACCTCACACTCGGATATTTGATTCCTCTTAAATAGCTTCAAAGTTGAAAAATATATATAAATGGCAGCAAAGCCACATACTTTCTTGCTTGAAGCTACAGCATGCATCGCTTACATGGAATGAAATATTCCAAACCGTGGCACTTTACCATCACATCAAACAAAAAATTCTAGATGTCGTCCGCATCCTTTCACACCCTTTTCCACATAATTGTGTGGTGTCATGGGAACTTGGCGAGAATTTTTTTAATATAAAGCTGATGCCGGTTCGAGCGTTTGGCTGCATTTGGAACGACGGATTCACTGGTGGGTTGAAAAGGTTAAAGAAAGCCCACCGCCACATGAAAATGTTCAATTCACACCCCGACACCCCACCGGCCTGCTCTTCACACCCTGTTTACACAAATGCACACTGAACTGTACGCAAACGCACACACAAAGCCTACGCTCCAGAATAAAAAGATTATTTGATCATGCTGCAGAGCTTTCTGTGTGGTATTTAATATTATTATTATTACCAAGGAGGGGATATTTAGCATATATCAAGTGGCCAAGGTTTATATAGAAACTAAATGTGTCGTTTAAATTCGTTTAAAGAAGACAATTTTTGGGAGCGCACAGAAGCACGCAAAAAAAAGAAGAAAAAAAGCATTGTTTGTTTGGAACCAGCTGTGGCAGCATGTGCACACACACACACACACACACACACACACACACACACACATCTCTGCACATTCGCCCACACAAACACACACCATGAGGTCTTACCTCAGTTAAAAGCCTGAGTCTAGTCTTTTTTTTCCCGTGCAGCGATATCGTCTCTATCAAACCCTCAATCTGCCAGCGGAGGACTCTTTTCTGTCAGGGAATCTATTTTCGGGAAAACCTGCAACTCAATCTCTGTAACATTGCTCCTCCACGGTGGGGTGGGCAGACTTTTTTTATTGGGGGGTGGGCAGACTTTTTTTTTTCGCTTCTGCCCCATGGCAGTGGAGGCAAGGCAGGGGGGGGATTAAAGTGGCTCAGGACTGGTTCTGGAAATAGAATACATGCGCCCACATCCATGTGACCCGTCACAGGGAGGTATGCCAGCTGTGTGCACGGCATCGTCGTCTTGGGAAACCCCTTGACGCTCTTTTTATTTTTTTTTCCTATTTCTCGAGGAGCAGAGGGCTCAGATTCAAACTTTCACAGGCCGAGGGAGAGATAAACAAACGAGGGGCGTTTAACATCAAGGGCTGGAAAATGTAGCACACAAGATTCCCTGCAGTACAATGTACGACGCGAGCGCCTGGAAACGCTCCAGCTGGATCACAGCGCTCGGTGTGCTGCGGGTGTTACGTAACGTGTTGTGGAGGACATTTGATTGGTATATCCAGTGCGGCGGGGGTCTCCCGTCTGCTCGTGGGTGTCAGATTCTGCATAGAATCGATGCATGTGATTATATGTTTTGTGCAGCCTGCTGTAATAGCCAAGTACAGTCATTTTTCAGACATGTAAAAAAGGTGATAGATTAATACTCTGAATCGAATGCAAAGATTTATGAAACATGGGGGTGTTCTGGTTCGGTTTCACAAAGACACGCAGAGCAATAAAACATGTTTTCTGGAAGCAACTGCTGCAACTACTATTTATTGTCCTTATAGATGAATCTACCCATAATTCTAAAATTCCCAGAGTTCACGGTGACGTCTTCAGATTGCTTGCTTTGTCTGAGGCACGGCCTAAAACCGAAAGATAATCAACTAACGACAACAAAAAAGAGAAAAAAGCATGTATTTTGACTATAACAATTAGTCAATTGAAAAGTATTTTTAATTGGTCAACAGAACACAATAGAAGCTAGCTTATTGTAATAAAACAAAAGAAAAATAAGCTATAATCTCAATGATCGCCGTCAGTCGGCTCGGTTTAGGCGTCTTAATCAGCCCTCCTTAGTTTTAATAGAAAGAACAACCCTGGCAGCAGAGCGGGTCCTTTTAAACCATTAGTATGCTATGACAGCACACATGGTGGTGAAACAGAGAGAAAGCCGTCCCTCGAGTGAACAGAGGAGAAAAAGGCAGGAAGAGCGGAGGAGACAGTGGAGGCCTCTGCTTAAGACGGGCTTAGCTTGATTCAGGGAGTCAGAGCACAGACTTTGCTCATAAAGACACTTCAAACGGAGACTTCAAATCCTGGCTGGTGCGCCACTCCTCACCGCACAACCTTCATGTGGAGCTTCAGTTGCTTTTACAGTTCAAGGGCACCTTTTCAGGACGCGGGGAAAGTTATCTTCGCAGTATTCTGTCAGGGCGCTCTGAACGCACTGCTTCACTCTTCCCAAAACAAAACAAAAATCTGGATCACCCCCCCTTGAACCGGGATTCATTTTTAAAAATGTTAATTCGCTTCAAGGCAGGGAAGAATTGTGGCGAGGACAGGGATCAGGTCACTAATGATAACCGCCGTGTCCCCTTTTCACCTCTGGACACCTCGTGACACAATCGCTTCCTTCGAAGAGCAAAACTTCATCTCAGCGCTGCCGCAAACTGCGGTAGGAATGAGCTGGAACTTTCTCCTCGTCCCCTATAAGTGCGAGAGTCTTATCCGGACACGAATCGGCAGGGGGGGGGGGGGTACATATTCACAGTGAGATACCCTTCAGGATCAACTACGCCACTGTTACCAGTTTGAAAGGCACCTGTTTGAACATGCAGAGAGGAAACAGAAAGGAACGCTTCATTCCAGTCACTGAAACTTGTGTCAACATGTGACTTAAAGGGGCCCTGTGTTGTTTTTTTGTAAACAAACAAAGATTATGTTACATATATGCGTCCTGGTGCACATGCATGACACACGTAGTCCATAGACACATAGCTCCATAGTGGTATAAGAGGTCAAAAACTCCTCAGGGAACCTTTAACAATCCACATCTATACCTACGCCTCAAAACCACCGAGATGACCCTTCGCTTAGTCCCGCCCTCGAACGCAGACCGGCCATTCATGGCGTAGCACTGGCCAGCTTGGACCAGGGTTGGAGAACTAACCAGCTGAGCTCTATAGATGTTCTTCATTTTCAAACTGGTTGAGTGGATTTGGGGCAAGTCGTGGTTAAACATACTCGTTAATGGGAGAGGTTGGAAGTTTCTACCTAAAATTGTTTCATATACATATTGTTGACCCTTCTATCTGCTTCTCTCTGGTATTGCTTTGTCGTTTTTTTTTTCAAAAAGTACATATTTATTCAGGGAGTGCAGTTATTGTTAGTGGTAGCTCTGACAGCTTTTGCCATCAGTCATCACTAATGACTTTATTCATCTGAAGCATTTTTTTTTACAGATCAATAATAAACTGCCCTGCCAGCTTGAATTAAAAAGCACTTTTGGGTTGCCAGGTTATGAGCTTGCATTGATCACTGCATACTTGATAATAAACCTGCGATATATTTCTTTACGTCTGTCTGTTAAATGTTATATGACTGTAGGCCATCGATAAACTCATTTTGGTCTTGATGCCTTCAATTCAAGATCGTTGGCGGAGAATCTTACAAACCAAAAAAAAGAGCATTCTTTTACACGAGGCAACCCAAAAATCCATGAATTTGAGCGACTTATTAATGATCGGTAAGTGAATTCATCAATTACATCTTCACCATTAATAAAGCCTTTAGCGACGACGTGTAAATCCTTCCGAGGTCTGCCTCGCTGTGAAGCGCTGAGCTCTAATAGAACTCGTTCTCTTCCCTCCCCCGGTGGATAGAATTCAGAAGGAGCAGACATTATTCTAGACAGCTCGGAGGTTTCCAACACTCGCCTCATGCTGTGACACAACAGATAAAATGAATCAGCGCAAGCACTGCTGCCGCTTATGTGTATGTGTGTGTGTGTGTTTTGACAGAAACTTTTGTTACAGTGAGAGAAAAAAAGGATATTAAGACTATCGGTGGCATGAAAGGCAGCCAGCCTTACAGCGGGGAAGTGGGAATACGCAGAGTGACGTTCAGCTGCTGTCTCACCTCAGCCTGTGTGTGTGTGTGTGTGTGTGTGTGTGTGTGTGTGTGTGTGTGTGTGTGTGTGTGTGTGTGTGTGTGTGTGTGTGTGTGTGTGTGTGTGTGTGTGTGTGCATGTAGGGGTTGGGTCGGCGGCATGCATGTATATTTTTAATTCCTGCGTCAGGGGTTTGTTCCTGCATTTCATTTGTGCATGCGGGTGCACAACTGTGTCCTGTTGGCTTTGTTTGTGTGTGTGTGGATGAGCACGAGGGGTGTCTCTAGAGGAAACCGTGCTGCTCCTGTGGACACTGCACTGCACCTCCTCCTCCTCCTCCCTATATAAATCCTTCATAGAGTGTTTGAATTGTCACAGCCATCTCTCTCCCTCCCTCTCTTTCCTTTGCTCTTTTTTCAGAAATAAATCACACTTTTTACTTTCGCACCTCACCTGTTTTGGTTTAAACAAACTGATGCATTCGCCTTGTCTGGCTCTGTTCGTCGGGGCTCCTGTGCAAACTGTCAATCAAACTCTGGTGTTGACGAAACAAAGGAACAAAAAAAGACGGTCTGATCAGCTTCCGAGGGGCGCGGTTTGTTTGTGGTGTGAAGGCAAAATGGGATGACAGTAGGTATGTGATTAGAGCAGGAATTCCAATATAAACTACTTTTAAACCCGTGTCATTAAAGTCAGTGCATGAGTGATTTCTGATCAATCAGGAAGTGAAAAGGTGTGCTGTACATGTATATAATTCAGTGTTTTTAAGATTCTTTTAATCACTTATATGGTACTTCATGGCCAAGCCCCTGTCTACATCTACATCTCGGTGCTACTATTTCCTGACACCACCGAGCATCCACTTAGTTACTCCATCATAAAACCAGTTGGCTGTACCGCGTGCTAAACGTTAAACATAAGGCTCTTCTGCTCCAGACTTTGCACCCAGACTTTAGAACAATCCCCCCCCCCCCCCCCAGTCAGTCATTTCTTCTTGAGCTCTTTGAGACACCACGCAGAGAACAGAAATGCACACATTAAATGCCGCATGAGGACCAAAGTTGCCAAAACTGTCTTATCAATGAGATACCTGCAGTCTGAATAACTTCATCTTTAAGTGCGAAAGCACCTTTAGACCCACAGGAAAAATAAATACACTTGAAACATAAAATACAAGTTGTCTTATTGCATAATACTATGGTGTCAGATGATCGTCAACATACTATTCTGGCTCTAATAATTGGTACAACTAACTGCACGTTAGCATTTTTGGCAACATACTAGACCTTAAGACATGAACCTCCATTCTAATCAAGGTATAATCCACAATGACTTGTACTCTTAGAAATAAATACAGCATAAAGCAAAAGTGCATATTTCTGGTTGATGAGGTTAGTGGCTCAATGAGGAGTGAAATATCTAATATATAACTTAAATATAATTTAAATATAATAAGTCTCGCACAACTGGTGCAGTATAATCCAAGTCTCATTTATCAAGTCGTATACTCACGGCTTCCCAAACACATGGATTCCTCATCTTCCTCTGTGGACCGGCCTCTACCGATGTGATCATGCTCATGTATGAATGTACGTCATTCAGTGATTAATGGAAGTATTTCCATTGTCCATTAGCAAGTCCTCCGGCAATTAACTGCCCATCCATTTCCTTTGTCAAATAAGCGATTAGCATTTCCATTGTCCAGCTGTAAATCTTAACACGAGTATTCCACTGGTGTGTCCTCCAGCGAGTCATTGAAAACTGTCCAACACATCACATGGTGACGGATAGAAGTGTTTTCAGTGACAAAAAGGAGAGCCGCCCGCTGATTCATTCTGTAGCGTGTCCATTACCGTCGTGTCGTTCATCAAACTCGCGTCGCCTGTGTGGAAATTAGTTGTTTCTTTCGTCAAACAGCATAGGACCCTGCAGTAATCTAGATTCAGATTGATTACATCCTGAAAGTCATTCAGAAGTATCATCATCGAGCAGATCACAGAGATCCACCGGCACGTTTTCCTGCTTTTCTATAGACTTTTTTTACTCGATAAACATGTCACACAGGCACTGGTACGCTGCTATTTCCCCGATTACTGACCATGTTTATTGATCAATGCTTCAGTAATAATCAGTGAGTAACTGATTAGCTCTTCAAACAAGAGGTGGGGGCTGATTAACACCAATTCTGGCAGGATGTAGTTTGACGGTCAACTTTGACTTAAACTTACTGATCCGTTTTTATGTTCCTCGTGTGGGAAAACCTGGAGTCTGGAGTTATCGGTGTATCTATGATTGTTCGGCAAAGTCCAGTAAATGACAGTGTGTCTACGTTTACAATCACCAAATATTCTGGTTATTGCCCTTATTCGGAAGAAGCCAATATTCCTGATACGCTGTTTACATCGGTGGTGGACTTGTTGGACCGTGTGAGCACAGCCTCCCTCTTTCACCTTCTTAAGAAAGGTTGGCGTTGCGATATTCGTGCATATCCAAATACCTGTTGGTATCCAAGTCCTTCATAATGCTTAAAAGTAGGTGTGTTTCTCTTTCCGACCAGAAATGTGAGCTTTTCTTTTGGGCATGCATCTCTACTGCAGCTGTGCAAACTATCGGCTAGCTGGTTTGTGTTTAACGCAGTGAGCATGTCGAAAGCAGGAGAGAAGCTGTGTGTCGCAAAGTGCCGTAAAAAACCCTGTTGAGACACATATTCCAAATGCGCTGTAAACATTTACAAAGAATGCTCCTAAAACCCGAATAATAAAAAAGTTTTCATGAGCCATACCAATTATTAGTGGAATATGAGTTAAATGTTTCATAATGCTGTTTGGTCCATGCGTGCCTCTTCTATCCTGCCTTTACAGTTGCTGTGTTGAGAGACGTCTATAACAGTGTTCTGTGCACAGCTACAAGTTTTGCAGGTGTGAAAAAAAAAAGTGTGATTAGTCGTATAGTTCGTGTCAATACACTTGGCAGACATGCCACGGCGTACATGTCTGTCCACAGACCGTATCCAGTTGCAGTAAGATCACACCGCCAGATGCAATTAAAAGCCCTATAGAGATTATTCAGAGCTTTAGAATAAACGCCTGCCTCTGAGGCATTTCGACAGCAGCGCCTGGAGCCGGCGTTAGGTAGCCGCTCTCTGAAACCTAAACCTAATCCGACTGTTTCTACTCCTTATAGCCGCCACCTCCTACATGGCTCGTCTCCTGTGTAGCCCCACACAAGTCAGGGCACACAGACGGGCCCCCAGCGCTATCACACTACATACACCGTCTGTTATCAAATCATGGTCTGTTGGGGAGAAAAATAACAGTGGTCGCGAAGAAATACCTTTGGAAAGTACCCGTGCTAAAACAGCTGCATGACAAACTCTTTACAATTAGCGTTAATTTAATTATCTTGTTATCAACTGGCTCTACTCTCTGTGCTTCAGCGTCTTTTAACAAAGCTAAACTTCCTGCCGATGTTTCAGAATAAAAGCTTTCCAGGGAAGGAAAGGGGACTGAACAGCTGGAAGTTTTAATACAGATGCAGGAAACTGGCTTCAACAGCAGCGACAGCACAAAGTTCACCTATGTCACATTCAGAAATATAAAGGTATGCTTTTAAAACTAGCAACGTTTTGTCTACAAGAGAAGAACTAAGGAACTGTGTACTCTACACTTGTAGAGAAACCCAACTAAATTAATTCTACACATTAGTTACACTTCCTTGAGCTACCAGTGCTGTCGGTGGGGGGGAAAGTGGTCTCTAAAACGGCTTCTAATTGCTACCTGGAGACAGCTTTGGCTAAAAACATTCCTCTCCCCCATCCATTTGAGGGTTGATTGACGTCGGAGAGCCTTAACTGTTCCCCTGGGACGCCACACACAGACTCTTTGTGCGGCCATTAGAGCCGTGCCACCATGATGTCATGCCGAGCGACCGCAGCGGGGTCCATCAAAGACCACAGCGGCGGAATGGACCTTTATTGCTCCCACACTGGAAGGGGCTGAGGTCCACTCTGCTCCCCCCTCCTCCATCTCTTTTTCTTTCTCCCTGAGTGTGTTGAGCTCCTGTTTCCTAGCGACCCTCAGCCAAAATAAGACGTACCCAGAGCCGGTGCATGACATCACCGCCGCCGCTAATTTAGAACTTATTAAATTTCTTGTAAAACATTTACACCTTTCTTCTGTGTTCCACTCCAGAAACACTGGAGCTTTATATGTATTTCTAAGGCGTACTGAGAGACGCTGGAGGCCTGTTGTTGGTTTGGGATTCAATGGGAGAGCGTGGAGAGCCAGAGGGGCTGCAGACCAGACGGAGTCGGCACTGGTCTGATGATAAAGAAGCACTATTTGTCCTACAAAACATTGACAGCCAGACAACTCTCGCCATTGTCATTGGAAGTGCAAAATGCATCCCAACCCCGCGTGTAATCCCTCCCAGCTGCTTGGGGAGTTGCGGTGTCTGTGATTGAGATACGGTCCCTATTGTCAGTGAGTTCAAGCCCAAGGACATGACAACTGATGGGTCTCATCCTATTGGAAATGGGCTGTGGCCTGGCATCGCCTACCCCCCCCCCCCCCGGGGGAAATGGTCCCCTTCATACTGCGCCAGGACCAAAAAAAAGAGAGAGATGACAAACCTAATAACGGCAAAAACCACCTAATGAAAGACAAAGTATGCCATTCCGCAAAGTATTCGTGTCAAAATGTGTGTGTGGCCTTCATCAGAACAATGCAGATGCCTCTCTGATCTTCAACAACACACCCGGCAGATAGCCCGGACGCAAATAATAGACGCGACAAACTAAGAAGTACGCACGAACCGCGGCGTGTCGGTGCTGTCTGGACGTTCGGGACGGAGCTCATGGGGAAGCGCTGCTGTTTGAGATGCAAGAATTGGCTGCCGATGAAGGAGCGATTCCTCTCTTTACATGTGGTTTTGGCCGTCGGAGGATGAGAGATTCCAGCAAGAATGGGAGTTTTGTTCATCCTTTCTTCTGCTTTCATCGTGTTGTCATTTACGTCTTTGATGTGGGGAATAGTTAAGGCCCATTGTTTAAGGCTTTTCATTGGCTATCCAAGTTTTAATGAGAACCAGAGCGGGTGAATCGGATTTCCACCTGGATGTTTATGTTTTTGTGTATCTAAAAAGTCTAAAAGAAAACACTGATGACTGTAGTTGATGGTAAGTAAGTTTACAGAGAGTGTGTGTGTGTGTGTGTGTGTGTGGTTAGCATAGGCGAGGGGTCTCGTCATGGCCTCTGAGTGGTTAAGTGGGAAGGAGACCGGGCTGTAACCTCGTTCAAGTCATCGCTCATGAAAGATAGCGAGTCATCAGAGTGTTAGGAGCAAGAGTCTGACTCGAATCACAAGTGCCGCACTCCCCCCCCACCCCGACACCTGTCTTTAACCTCCGAGCCGCGCTCCTCACGCTGAGCAACAGTCAGCAGCTTCCACACTCTCAGTTATGCAAAACGTTAGTACCCGTCACATTTTAAGGCCGGACACCATTTCAAAAGTTTCAACACTGGCACTCTTTTTTCACAAGGTTTTGTGGAATAACCCAAACAATACATTTTTCTATGTCTTACGTAATAAAAACAAGTTTTTCAATCATTTCTGACAGTATTTGAAATCCCCCTATTTAGCAAGTGATAGTATGTGACAAAAGCAGATACAGTATAAGTTATAATGTATTTGTCAACATCTTTAATGTGGAGGCTTGTGTATGAACAAGTAATTAATGAAAATATTGTAAAACTAATTTTTATAATTGTTGACAAATACTGTACAATAAGAAACACTTTAATCTTTATATCTGCTTACAACTACATACTACTGTGTTTTAAACAATGTAGTAAATGCTTGAACAGCTTACTGCTATATATACACATGCTAAACACCAAAAATTACAGTCCAAAAAATACCGAAATCATGATAACGCCTGAAAATATTTGGTGAAAAAAGATTTAGCAGCAATGTTAACATTCTGACCAAGCAATGCTAACTTGCATTACTGGCTGCTATAGACACAATTCAACCCAAACACTACTGAGGTTCCTGTCAGTCTGACTCAGGATGCTCTTGCCCTCAGTCTGATTCAGAGAGATACTGAATTACCACACACTGGCATATTGAAACGGGTGGGGAGCCTTAAAGAGGAAGGTGGTACCCATTTCCCCACCCCCACCCTAACCAGTCCACACTAACCCGGAAAACCGCGTTTGTATTTCTCAAAGGAGGATTATTGATAGTGAAATTTCAGTTGTCGTATGGGGAACAAGCGTCATTTTTTGACGCCTCGCTCTAATTTCCGGTTCACAGGCTGCCGTTACGAGTCACATCAATGTGTTTGTATTTGACAACTCAAAGAATTAAATGGTGAACAGCATGAATTGAAAATACAAAAAATGAAACCAGTGGTGGCAATTGGTCAATGTTCTTGCAGCTATTTACCCTTACACCAGCTGTTTCAGCGAGTTCCAACAGTGCAGCGCTGTCAAAGGTTGGAAACCAGACATGACCCGCAGCACAAGGCTAAATGCATGCGGTAATTACTGTACGTACAGCATTAGAACTGTCACCGGACAGAAGCAGCTGTTACCTGCTCTTTATACAGCTGGACAGGCCGAGAGGAAGCAAGGATAAGTGCACAGAAAGCACAACCGAAGCTTTGACGATACTTCATGGTACCCATCATTTAAAACCTATTTGCAAGGTAAATCAGTAGATGTTCAAATGTTATAGAATCCCTAAAGCTCCTGTAAAAGTTTCATTGACATGAGACAGACTGTCAGCTGTAACGACTGCTAACTAAACATCCATCCTGCATACACAGTGCGCTGCTGCGGGTCAGAAAACGGCAGCGCAGATGAAAGTGTTGGAATTAAAATGTGTAGAGGAATGAGGAGGAGGAAGGGGGATGGGAGGGGGTGGAGGCTTTCTAGCAATGAAAGACTCTGTCCGCTTTCTGAAAGTGCCCCTAATCCACCCATAACTCCATTACATGTGGGACACTCCGCCGATAAGCCCAACAATAGCGATGAGAGAGCCCATCCCAAATAGCATCACGTTGCCGAACACAATTATTCACAAACACACAAAAAAAAAGGGGGCAGCCACTGCATTTTGCAGAGTGAGAAAGGGGGGGGGGGGGACAATTTCAATTTTAGATATGGCTCCAGACGGAAACTGGGCCACTGCAGGCTTTGATGTCTTAATTGTGCGTGTGTGTTTTTTTTATTCATACCAAAGAAATTGAGGCTTATTGATGGAACAAAACATAAAAAAATGAAACAGAGAGCAAGAGACAGGAAATGGAGATGGTGTGAAAGAGACATGGAATGAGAAACGGAGGAAAAGAGGGAGAGCGAGAGAGAGAGAAGAAGAAAGACGGGATAGAGAAGACAGCTAGAATATGGAGAGAGTGACGAATGGGCCTCAGATACAGAAGAGAGAGTGACAGAGCAAAGTACTGTGGAATCCCTGCTGAATGGGTCTTGATTAACTGTGGCAAGGGGTCAAAGCAGGGCCTCCGTCTGCTGGGGCCTGGCTTAGGAAAACTACACGTGTGTGTGTGTGTCTGTGTGTGTGCGCAACTGTAATTTGCACTTCTGAGACGGGTGAATACTGCTTATTAGACGTTCGTCTGGTTAGTCAATAGGGCGGCAGAGCCTCATGAAGCCACGGTAGAGGCTGCTGAACATGTAGCTGGTAACCTCATGACTTTCTACCTATTTCTTTGTGTATTTAAAGGAATGGTTCAAAATGTTTTGGTTTATTCCCTTTCTGGCCGAGGGGTTATTGAGAGAATCGGAAAAAAGCTCCCATGTGTGTCTGTTTGTCGAGGCTACAGCATAGACTGTGTATAAGAAGTGGACGTAGTCGTCGTGACGTCACACATTGGTTTTGAAGCCTCGAGTTCAGCATTTTGTACATTGTCATCTTGGATTTTGGCCGTCGCAACCTTGTTGTTGTGCAACAAGTGAATGGAAGTGACCATAATTGGACTGCGGAGGAGTGACATATAGACTCCATATATGGCTATGGTAGGTGGCAGCAACCTGTCAATCACCAGGTAGCCACACCCTGAAGCACAACCTGCTTTATGGTCTATTTGACTCTAAATGGACCCTCATTTACTAAATGAACACCATGCTGTGTTGAAGAAGACTTGAAACTAGAGATTGTAAACATGAGTTTATGGTCTCAATGTTTACTGAGGTAATAAATCAAGAGAGAAGTAGAGTCATTTTCTCATAGACTTCTATACAATCTGAGGAGTCGCCTCCTGCTGGTCAGTAGAGGGAATGCAAGTGTGACGCTCTTCAATATTGGCTTCACTTGTCCTGACTGTGCTACAGCTAGGAGAGGGTTAGCTTAGCTTAGCATAAAGGTAAAAAAATAATAATATGTATGCATATGAAGCTATTTTGAATTCAGGGTAATTCAGCGACGTACTAGATGAAAATTCAAACAAATCAACAAAGTGTCAACAGACGTGGAGAAACCTGAAATAAAAGCCCTTTGTTGCACGCACTAGATTCTCCCCAAACTGCACAGACACCAAACTTCAATCTAACATGTACCATACAAACAAATGAACTAACCTTATCTTACTCTGACAAAGTAGCAGATTCAGAGCTCTCATAGTCTATAACCATCTAACTTGTGATGGGTGAGGTCAGGTTCATTAACTCCCGTAGCCGTGGTTTCAGGTTTGCCCGATTATATAACCTTGCAGGACAAAATGCGTGAATATGCAGCTGGAGTAAATACACTTTTCACATCCGTGGGTCTGTCACGGGCCTCACCTGGGGGCTGACGCTGGGGCCGTATCCCATGCCGGGCGAGTTCATGGAGTGGGGACCCATGGGCGAGCTGATGACGGAGAAGGGCGAGCCGAGGCCGTTCATGGGCGAACTCAGCGTGCTGATGGGAGAGTGGAGGGAGCCCGAGGGCCCCATGGAGGTCGGGCTGAGCAGAGACGGGTGCATTCCCCGGTGGGACGTGGGCGAGCACAGGGGCGAGGAGGTCAGCTGGCCCAACGAGTCTGGTCGGGGAAAAAACAAACGGTAGAGTGACATTTTTATTTTGCTGTTGATGTAAGGTTTGATTATTTTCACTGCTATCACCTCTTATAATGGATTAAGAGATCTTTCAAATGCACATTGAGACTGTAACTAAAACAACCATGTGGTTTACATACACCTTTAGATATTTTTAAAAGAATATTTTCACACTTTTTTTTCACAAAGTCGTTAACACCGAGAATCCAGCACATCTGGTTAAGTGTGAAAGCAGTTGTTAAATCTGAGCGACGTCCAGGAAAAAATGAGACAATTGAACCCAGCGGCTCTCTTGCTCTCTCTCATGCTCAACGTTGGCGTCCCCTCGATGAAGACTTTGCCTCATCGCGAGTGTTTCGCTGAGGGATCTACGAGGACAGGATGTATATCTATAATGGATGTGGTTGATGATTTAAATATAGAATAATATAATAATAGCTGAGGGAAAGTCAGTGGTAGAGGTCCTCTGACTGAGCGGGCCGTCCTCACATCGTCGCAGAAAATATGAGACAAGAGAGTAGAACGAGCACAGACGGCACTGTGTCACTGACAATTTGGGCGACGGGGGTTTGTACGTTCCCCTCTGATGAGTCCTCCGTCCTAACATACGTCCTAACATGCTCTCCTCTTACACACCGTCCCATTTGGACACTACAACTTTGCTCTCTCTGCAGCGGGGACATGGAACAGTTATGTCATGCGTGGCTTGTCTATTGCATGCCCACGTTCTCGTAAGCGACCAGATCCCTCTGCTTTCCGCGTGGCGGAATAAAACTGATGGACAGCTCGAATTGACAGCAGAGAGTAACGAGCGGTTTTGTCTCAGTCCCAGCTGACTTCGGCAGGTAAAAAAAAAAAAAAAAAAGCATCGCTGTCCGCTGCATCATCAGCAATCCTCAGAGCAGCCGATGGGCTGGCAGCTCAGCCGAGCCAAACACTTCCTGCACATCCTGCTTGCCTCACAAGCGCTTCCTGTAAGCACGCACACACGCACACGCACACACACACACACAGGCCACCATCCTTTTGAAAACAAACACACCCCCTTCTTAATAAAGGGCTAACAACGGCTCCGCATCTAGCTGTTTTAGTTCAGTGTTTAATCCTTCGACTGATACCCCTCGAGCATCTCTCCCTCTGATTACAGTTGTTTTTTCCCTCTGAAAATGCGCCCACACACATAATTCCTGAAGAATAAAATAAATAAATAAATAACTCGCCCTGAGCCAGCAATTCCCATAACCCTGCTCCAATTGGGTTTTAATTCAGGCAGATAAAGAGAGTGGTATTAGGGTTGCCAATCTGCCATTGTAGGTCTCAGCGGGGGAGCTCAGCTGACAAGCAAGGCCCCACCTAGAGGGGGTGACAGAGACAGGCTAGGGGGGTAGATCAGACTGTTTACGTCTCTCTCCCCAATACATTCCTTATGTCTCTCTCTCTCTCTCTCTCTCTCTCCAACACTCTCTCTCTCTCACCGCTTTTTTTTTGTGAAAAAGTGCAACAAATTAACAGAAAAAGGTCTCCAACATCCTGTCTGATGACTATGAGGTCATATTGTATGTGAACCATGTTGTTTATGTAGAGCCCCAAGAACATATAGATATCCCACAGCAAATGTGTGTGTGTGTGTGTGTGTGTGTGTGTGTGTGTGTGTGTGTTTATTCTTGTTGGAGTTGGGTTGCCAGTGTAGGATTACAGCAGGATGAAAAGGACTCTGTCCTAATCCTCCCCAGAGAGGAGAGGAGAAGATGAGAGTAGGGGAAACAAGGAGAGGAAGGGAGAAACTGAAAAGATGGACACAGAAACGCAAGGAGAGGTAAGGAGGAACTGAAGATATACAAGGAGAGGAGGGAGAGAGAAAAGGAAACAAGGAGAGGAAAGGAAAGAAAAGGAATGGACAAGATAGGAAAATAAATGGCAAAACTGGACTGGAAAGCAGGACAATGTAATATATAGAAAAAGGAAAGGAGAAGTTTTTTCCCACCATACAGTATAACTGTCACATTCATGCTCCTGCATGCATTTCTTCATGTACCCCATTTCATCCCAACCTGTTGCACCAGACGGTGAAAAAGCATAAAGCAAAAAGCATAAAATAAACACGCTCGCAAGATTAGATAAGAGTGTAAAGAAGAAGAAAAAATGGGCAGCGAGGGCTGAGCGGGAGCGAGAGAGAGAAAGAAAGAAAAAGGACTGAGGCATGTGAGAGCTGAGTGGCAGCCGGCCACAGAAAAAGGCTGACTCATGTTTAGATAGGGGTTGAAGTGCTTGTGAGCGCTGTCGTTCGCGGCCTGTCGATTGGCCCCGGATTCGCTGGGCACACAAAAGGCCAAACTGACAGCTACAAATAAGCAAATTAGGGCCCGTTTTACCGACAGGGGCAGACAGAGTTCTCCACTTATCACTTCTGCACTCCATACAGGCATCTCCTATTTCTAAACAACGCTCCCTTCCCTCGTCTCCCGCTATCCCTCGTTCTTTTGTTTCCGCCGCTGGGTGTGATTACACAGAGGGAAAAATGTGCCAATTTGTGTCGCGGCTGTTGCCGACCTCGCGCGTTTAGAATATGATAAATGGATGATCGAGACGAGGGCGGATGATGAGATGAAAAGGGGACGGCGCTCGACAGCGCGTGGCGTTCATCCAAAACGCTTGAAAACAAGCTTTGTTTACGCTTCATTTTTTTTCTCTTCGCTGACGGTCGATCGGCCGCGGCCGTGATTAATGGCCGTCCTCTCCAGAACAATGACGCCATCTGTCACGGCCTCAGCGGCGAAGGAGGAAATACCTGTAATAAGTTGTTCAGGCTGGCGAAGGGACTGTTTGGAGGCGTCACGATTGTCACAGAGAGAGATGGTTTGGATGCAAGTTTGATCGAGGCGTTGTGATAAACAACAAGCTGGAAATGTTTTAATGATAGAAGAGAGGCTAAAATCCACTTCAAGCTTACCTTAAAAGAACAAACAACTGGCAAACAAAGCACCCGATTTGTTCAAGTGCAGTCACCCTCAAACCGTCAACATCTTTCAAGCTCAATTCAACTAAGAAGCTGTAGATGCCGAAACCTAACCACACCTTCTCTACAGAGGTGGCGGAGCATAAAAACACTCATTTGAATCATTTTTGGAACGGTCATACCAGTCGTTTTGGGAGGTACTGACAAACACTCCAGTTTGCCGTTGAGGCAGCTGGCTTCAGTCATCCAGACGAGTTAGCGAGCTTTAAACGTGGAATCAAAACTCTTACCAGCATCAAAACCTCTCCATGTTGCATGTTATGTTGTCAAAGTGGATATCCCAGCAGCGGACTCTATTTCTACAGAATTTCCCCAGGATCAGAGAGACAGGTGTGTCGGTTTATCGTGGGGGGAACGAGTGAACCGATGACTTTCAGTCCAATGTGTCCGTGGTTGCTTGAAGCAAAAAAGCTTGTGAAGAAGCTCTGATCTCTGTCATGGTGTTTGACGCTCCGTACATGACTACAGAGAACAGATAATACATAAACACATAGTAGTTCAAAGCATCCAGTGACTCGTACACACAATTTCTCGCTGGTGTAACGCTACACGCTAGTTCTCTCCATAAACACATGTATATATCTGGTCACTAAATATTGGGCCCCTTGCTAATGTCTCTACTATATTAGCACACAGATTAGTTTTAGTACTTGTTTGTGCACACATACGTCATCCCTGTTTACAAACTGTAAGAAAAGAGTGGATAAGGCCTCGTTGAATGAAAAACTGGTTGAAGAGGAGGGTGTTCTGCGGTCTTTAGTTACACCGAGTCACTGATGGACTACTGGTTGGCCCTGGAGAGCGCATCCTGAATGAACAGCAGCAGAGGGTGCTCCGTTTGTCAGCTGAACACCGCCTGTGGTGACAGGTGACTGAGCTGGAGGCCGAGCAGGACCTCAGTAACAGACTTTACATCTCTCCTCAATTCTTCTTTAGTCTGTCGTTCACAACCTCCAGGATCCGCCCTCATGAACAAGAGAAGCGAGTCGTGCAATGAATAATGCGCCAGAGAAGAAGAAGGATTCGTAACTCTGCACCACAAAATCATTTTGGCCTTTGTAAAAGTCATTACCCCCTTCTCATAATGTCCTTACAAACATTGTTTTTTGATTGGTTTGTATAATAGCTATATCTGAATTGTAAAAAAAAACCCTATATGTTGGGCACTGAGTAGGCTACAAACTTGAGTTGTTAAACTTAAATCTACTCGATCAATTTCACTTCTCCAGGACTGAAATGAGTCATTGACGCAGAGAAAATCTCCCGTTTAGATCTGTGATGGCTTCACGCGGCTTTTATGGAGTCTACAAACGACTCCGCAGGCTGCAGAGTCACAGTCACACCAACAGTTGGTCGAACTCGCCCATTAGCTTGTGTTGCCTCTGCCAACGGTAAGGGATTATGCATTATAGATGAGAAGTGCCCCCCCCCCACACACACACACACACACACACACACACACACTCAACAGTCTGAGTCTGTACTTTTTTTTCTTTCTTAGGCCTTTTTCGTCTTTCACCTTATTCCTGGACACCGGTTAGTTTTGTCTTCTCCTTTTAAAAAAAGTAAAATTCAAACACGCATTTACAGTCACAGTGCGAGCGCCTGTACACGAGCAGACAGATGCTCACTTTTCAGTCCGCGGCTAACTCTCCTCTATTATTCATCTCCCGGTGCCACGGGGGAGATTTGGTTGGAACACGAGGACGTGAGATGCAGCGCCAAAAAAAAGACAGATGGGGAGGGCTCATGACTCTCGCATACCTGACGTGCGCTTGTCGCTGACTGTCAGTAGTCACGTCGTAACGCGGCACCAGTATGAGGTTAATACCCATACAGCTTCTGTCCCATCCCGCGCTCTCCTCGGAGACTCTTGAGAGAGCTTTTCACTACAGAACAAACACACAGTAATACGCACAAACAAACAAAAAAGATATTCAGACCGGTTCCATGCAGAGCCTCGAGCACACAATGGCTTTTTCTATACCACCCTGCTGCCAGCGGGTCAGCCGAGGACGGAGAGACAGCAGCCAGGAAAAAAAGCCGATCATGTCACGGGTTGACTTTGGCGTTTCAAATGAAGCAGTCGTGAGTCACATGCACCTTTAGAGCGCACAGAGAGAGAGAGAGAGAGAGAGAGAGAGAGAGAGAGAGAGAGAGAGAGAGAGAGAGAGAGAGAGAGACATCTGGGTGTAGCTGCGGCCTGTCAACAATAAGGCAGCCCCCCCCTGTTCTTTTTTTCCGTCTGTTGATTTGAGGAGACAGGCAGATTTTTTTTTTTTCATTATTCACAAGGACGTTTTTAAGAGGAGGCAGGTGAGTCGGTTTTTAAAGCAGAGCACAAACGCTAGTCATTAGCATTTCTCAGGATGTGTTGGGATGGAACAGAAGAAAAACCCAAGAGATCCAGTCGGTTAGATAAAAAACCCAGAATCCCAAAATAACACGAGTCGGTACAGCAGCTTCATTTTTAGAGAGTTTTTACCGCTGATGTCTATATCACCATGACGACAGCAGGCTGATGTTTTTACTCAATGGCTCGTGAAGGTCTGTGTGTTTCACTGTGTGTTTGGACAAGTAAACCATTACTCATCAGCATTCTGTTTTCAGCATCACTCTGTTAATCTGTGAGTTAGGTAAATATCGACGTCAACGTGCTTTGAGCAACACATGGATGTGTGCTCATTAATCAGGGAGACATTCCAAGCCAGTGTGAATTATGGTCAGCGGAGACATGATTGTTGTTTCTTTTTATACCTTATTCAATCAGAATATCTCATTTACCACCACGTGACGGCAAGACGAAGAGTGCACTTTTAAAATGAACGTGTGAATGCACAAAACATCCAACCTGAGAGTTCACAGTCTTACTTAATGCAGGATGCTTGGCTATAACAGGGTTTTGTTCTTAGCTGTGTGTTCCCCGTAGACTTAGTGCTTTTCATAATCAAAGAGAAAATCAAACACAATGTTTACATAAAGGTTTGTTTTCTTATCTTATCACTTTGCCTCCTCCGTCGTCGTTACAGTGAGCGACGCATGGGGAAGGTGCAAAAAGCCACGCGGCGATGCGGGCGTTCGCTTTAACGGCGGCTCCTGTCGAGGAGAGATATGATCGGACGGACCGGCTGCAACTCGAGCTGCACCTTTTGTGACAGCTCATATCAAAAGTATCCAACTGTCCGTTAAGGCCCCGATCTCCCGGCAACCACAAACAAGCTAAAAGAGAGAGCCAAGAAAAGAAGAAAAAAAAAAAAAGGGCCTTAATGTGGGATAAGTGGCAGAAAAGACCCAAAACAGGCCACCCGTAATTTCACAGTAGGTGGGCCGCTAACAGCCATCATTTGATACGGTGTTGATATAACCCGATTCTTTTTGCCTGTGAAACAACTGCCCTCATTAAAAGACTTAATTCTCCCCCCGCCTCCCTTATGGTCTTCTCCGTCTCTCGGGGGTTCCCTTTATGCCTGATAGCGTGTGGATGAAAGTGCAAGCTCCTGGGGCACTCCGGTGCCCTCGGTGACTCCTGAGGTGTCTGAAGGGGCCACGGAGCCGCGGCCGGCCGTGGCTCCGTGCCAGCTAAGCCACAGATTACTGGCTGCTGCTGCTGCTGCTGCTGCTGCCGCCTGGCTGTGCCCCGGCTGCCAGCGCTCTGATCTGCTGATATGGCCCTAATTGTTCTCTTCGGCCTCGGAGGTGATACGCCGTCGCTCGGCCGGGGAGCTCGCAGCCAAGCTGAGTAGAGCAGAGCCATCAAAACCAGACCGATGTGAAGGAATGTGGAGAGAGGACAGCTTGGTTTAGCAACGAAGAGAAGCATGTTATCCATTTTCTTCATCATGATATCATAACTGCAGCCTGTATGAAAGTTCTTTGCGATCGCCCTCCTCTGAAAGCTCTGACAGAAGTAGTGCATTCAACCATGTTTTGGCAAAAAAAGACACAGAGGGTGCTTACATTACATTTATAGTTGGTAAGGTCAATAAAACTTACTCAGACTGTCACTATGACAGTAGTACATGAGAGATAATCTGGCAAAAAAAAAATCGGATTCCTCTGCCTTCTTTAATATTAATATATACTATATTTAATATATAGATTCCACCGCGGCTAAAGAAAAAGAACCAATCAGAGGCGAGGAGTCTCTAACGCAGCTGCTTGCGAAGCTTGTGAAATCCAATATGATCAAATATGGATCGAGATTATGTTACCGCATTGCCTATTTCTTCTTCAGAATGTTTTCAGAAACATATTCCAGTGTACCGTTTAGCTGTAAAATGAGAACGTTTGCCGGTGGGCGGTGCTTAGTTTTGGCTCGACTGTTTTCAACATGGCGGCCGAGTCACGAACCTTCTCACAGCTTTCAACAGACCACTAAAATGTGTCTCATGTACTGCAGTAAAGATAACAGGCAAGTTTGAGCAATTATGACAACTTTTTTTTATATTACAGTTGCCGACTGTAGCTTGAAATCAATGAACGCAATCTGTCCAAAATAAACCGTGGAGGATTAGTATAGTAGTGGTAAATAATGTAAACTCTATCATGATGTATAAATCTTCTACGGTTAGACTTCTAAACAATCAGAACAACAACATGGCAATCAAAGTATCTCCAAGTCCGCTTTATTTCCACCACAAAAATGCACCTCTCCATCTCTACACCTATTGCTACGTCTGAAATGATCAAGAGAGCAACACGTGGAGAGACCGACACAAAGACAGGGAGAAGAGGAGGTGTAACACACACACACACACACACACACACACACACACACACACACACACACACACACACACACACACACACACACACACACACACACACACACACACACGAAGGACGGTCATGCGTCACGCTGGCCGTCCTCAGGTTGATCAAAGACGTGGTGCGGAGCGATAATTACCGCCGCAGCCTGTGGAGCTGCCCTCAGGAGAGGAAGATTACATCTGCAACCGATGCTCTTCTGTGTTGAGCACTCGTTACCTTTTCAGCAACGTGGCAGCTTAGCGAGAAGCAAAAAAAAAGGGGGGGGGGCACTAAGTTAATAAACTCTGAGATGTTAAAGAACATAGATCGATTTTTGAGGTTGTGTGAGAGCTCTAACGTTGCTCTTCCTCTTATCCTCGCGGAACACCTTCCATTAAGAAAAACAGGTTGGCTCTTTTTTCTGTTATAGATTAAGCTTAAAAAAACCATCTGATATTTGTGCAGTCAAGGGCCTCGGAGGGAAACGCAAGTCAGCAGTGATTCATCGAGCTTCCTCTTATGTTTTTGCGCCCAGAGATGAAAATCACAACACGGGCCCTTATCTGTCTCGCCCGCTGCCAAACAACACTTGAAGGCACGTGGCCGAGCATAAACACACACACACACACACACACCCTGACTGCAGAACGCAACATTGTGTGTAATTTCACAACGGGAGCTATCTGATATCTGCTTTTGGTTAATTCAGTTGGACAACATTAAACCAGGCAACGGTGATGCATCGCCTCTCTCGAGGAAGTGACACGTTTCTGCAAGATTGCATTTCTGTACTGAAATGAATGGAAACAAATGAAAGGGTAGGTAAAAGTCCCATTCAAAAGCGCTAAGCATGCTTTGGAAAATGTTTCACGTGTCATATGACTTAGCAGTGAGGTTGTTTAGCTCATTCTGGGGGGTTAGCACACCGCCTGCTCCTTTTTTCCCCATCATGCATGCTCCGGTGAAGTCATCATGGCTATTGTTTGTACTCACAGCTGTCAAGCAAGCAGCTTGTGGAAAGCTCTGGTGACTGTAAGTAAAGGTTTTGAAAAAGATTACCAACCCCGGCTTTAACGGGTCCTACTGTTATTTATTAGGACATTCATTACCAGAGAGCAATCTTAGGTAAGGAAATAAAGGGGACATTGTCCCGGTTATAGTTTCACAACACGACACGGGGGCCTAGCAGGAGGTCAGACCAGGGACTGCTTGATCATTTCCTTTGCCCTTATTTTTTATAAGAAAGAAAAAACGTGTGGAGTCTGTCGTTGAGATCGACAGTTGAGCCCAAACTATTAAAGTTCTCGCTCTTAAAAGACAGAAAGGTCTCAGGTCGTACTCCAAATGAAACGACACATGTAAATGAGGAAAGAGGAGGAAAACCGATGTGGAGGAGCGGAAGAGAAATGAATGGATGAGGCCTGCAATGGCTCAGTGGTCATGAAGCCATCAGTCAGTGGAGGAGAATAATTACTCCAATTACTGTGTGTGGGGGCAACAAGCTGTCCATTCCCTCCCGTGACAGCAGAGTGAGGAATTTGCCACTTGTTCAGAGGCATTTGGAACGATGAAGCGGCGAAACACATCAGAAGTTGGGTGCAGCGTGTGTTTGATTCCCCCCCTCCCTGCACCCCCATCCCTGGCTTTGTAGGGGCAGTATCATGGCCCGTAACGATAGTTACTGTTCTTGTGATGTAAGATAACAGGTCCTTCTCAGTTAGTGTCGGCTGAGACAAAAGAAGCTCTCATACATGAAATCATTGACTCGCTTTAGAAACCTCTGTCTCTCCCATCAGATTATCATGCTGCCGTGACGCGCCGGTCTTGTAATGAAATCCAAATGAAGAAGGCTCTGGCTCCCGGCCCTGGAGCGCCCCCTCCCCTCGTTCTCCCTCTGGGGAACAAGCCTCGGATGAAGGGGAAGGGGAGAGCATGTGATAGATGGATCAATGGACGGACACATAGAAAGCGAGAGGGAGAGATTCATAGATAAGAGAGACTCGACCGTGGGGAGGGAGAGAAAGCACCTCGGTGTCGGAGAAAGCCGGAGACCCTGGGGGCCGGTCGGAGGGGAGGGGGGGTGAGATGGGAAACTATGTGTGTACTTGCTGCAGGAAGAGGCCTTGCAAGGTGGGGGGCGGGGGGGAGACACACTGCTGTACGTCCTGGGGAGTGTGTCATGAGTGTGTTCTGTGTGCGATTGTCACCGGAGGAGTGTACTTTGGATCGGTGTGTCGACTCACAGCAAACAAATAACAGAAAATCCTGCAGGATCAAGGGGGGGGGGGGTGTATATAGTCACATTGACTGACCTTACCCCCAACCCGCCCCTTCTGTTGCTCCACTGCACAGCGACAGACAGTCTGTCCAGTACACACTAAATCAATTACCTTTTGGCCCGTTATCAACAGAATAAGTCCCATGGACAACTCAAACAGCTTGTGTCAACAGCGCAGCCTTATTCCACTGAATGCTCCGTTTCAAACGCACATTTCCCTGGGCTGGAAACTTTCCGATGAGCTCCTTACTAAAGCAACGCGAGGATGTCTTCGTCTCCAGCAAGTTTACGTCCGTTATTGAGTCCGAAAAGTCCTGTTTTCTTCAACCAAGTGGGAAGATCTAAGAATAGAAACTTGAATTTTCAAGGAGAGTCTGTATCTTCAATCAAGAGTGAATAAAGCAAATCACTTGTCAAAAAAAGCAACAACAAAAAATACACATAATTCATAATTAAAAATATTCTTGATTTTATGGCTGAAACTGACAAGTATTTAGAGATTTGGTTTGTCTTGTTGTCTACAAGTGTATGTCGGTGTATTCAAACAGATGGCTGCGCTGGAATAAAGAAGAAGAAAAAAAAAAGACGCTTGATTCCAGAAAATGAAACGCACTGATTTTGTATTTGGTGAGATTTTCTTTTTGCGTTGCAGATCATCTGCTGCGCGAGTCTTTTCTGCCAGAGAAGAATGATCACGACTGATTCACACTGTCTCAGCCTGCGGAGATGGTTTTCAGGATGGAGTCTGATCAAACAAGGACATGGCTCTCTGGTGAATTAGCAGCACGGTCCATTGTGTCGGGGTTGGGGGGGGGGAGAGCACAAAGGTGGTCAACTGAAGCATTGTGAGCATCAGCAGGCCCGTAAGAGGAGTTGGCATCCTTTGGATGTTTGTCTCTGCCTCTCTCCCCGGTGCTCATTCTCACATTTCATATTTTTTTAATCTCTCCTCTGTCCCTGTTTCCTTCCATTTCCCTCCACGTCTTTCCCTCTGCCTTCTCTGCTCATCAGCGGGACTCCCCAGAGGAGCAGCGGAGTCTTTCATGTCCTGGGAAGACACGCTGGCGAGAGCGCTGCCAGCTTTCCTCTCTTCTCTCCTCTCCGCAGATACCTGCATGTCTCTCCCTCTCTTTGCTTGTGTTTTCACCCGCGTTCTCCTTCATTACAGCCCATCGGTGCTGCCGGGGGCGGAGGAGGGGTACGTGATCGACACCACTAGCTCGTGTTTAACACAAACACCTGGGAGTCCGTCCATCTCCAGGTGTTGGAGCTAAACAGCAGCTTGGGTCTTTTGTATGCTCTGAAGGCTCCTGAGGAGCCCCTGGGAGGAAGGCTGCTTCGGAGGAGTGTGCAGCAGAGCTGTACGCTGTGACCAAACCCATTTGACTCAGGAGTGCATGTGAAGGACATTATTATCATTCAAAAGAGGTTCATGTAATGAAGCTTAGCAACCGGCCCCCTTGCGCATCCAAGATCCAAGCCCTTCCCTGGCAGTTATTTTATATCAATCCATGTCCCGACTTCTACCCATAACCAAGTGCATGAGATTGTTAACTGGCTCTGTAATCGGATCACAACAGAACACGTTGTAAAACACACTTGTAATCAGCTGTTCGGCGAGACTACGCGTGCAGAAACCTCAGCAGGCGCTTCAATGCGAAACATTTTTTTCTCCACAACTTCTGGTTTGCCTTCCTTCCAAGTGTATCACCTTGTCATCAATATAAATGAATTATCCTCCAATAAACTGGAGGCTTACTCAGATAAACAAACAGCCATCAGAAGCAGTTCAGAGAATTGCATGCATTCTAGTGATCTTATGAAGCAAAAGGCTCAACGAAGTTATATCAAAGCAGACGCAGCATAAGCTCATGATTACAGATATTATCCTCAAAGGAAACAAGTTATTTGGCAAAGTAGGTTATTTTAATATTTCTAATAGGCTTTGCACATTTAAGATTTCACTGCAACTCCTGAGACACAAACAGTTCCTATTATACTTCTAGAAAACATACACACATATATCTATACTATATATAGATAATATATATATATATATATATACACACTATACATATACACATACATACATACATACATACATACATACATACATACATACATACATACATACATACATACATACATACATACATACATACATATATATATATCTATATCTATAGATATATATATATTACACACACACACACACACACATACACACAATTCGGAGCTGCATGTACAAACACTTAAAACACATGAAAATGAGTCATTTTTCCCGGGTCTCACCACTGAACAATGATCCCTCAGTCCTCTCAAAAGGTTGCTTTACTGCAGGATACTTTTCTTTTCCGATGACGCAATGACGCAACGCACATTTGCTGTGACATTTGTGCTGGGAAAGACGTTTTTCTGGACAGTCCGTTCCCCGGCGATAAAATCCACATTTCTTTTTCTGCCCGTGCCTCTCACGGCCTGGATGCCCTGGAACTACGTGTTAGTATTGGCTTCAGGACAGAGGCCAAATAAAGCGGGTGTTATGGTTGGCATGGACAGCCACGCTGGAGAGAAACAGGTGTTGTTCATTGGCTCACACCGGTGTGGCCATAGCAGAGGAGGCTCACGATTGGTGGAGGGTAGAGCCCGCCGCACCGGGGAGGATGTTGCCGATGCCGGGCATGTTTGTGGGCACGGGATGGCTGAGGCCGAGTGAGGGGAGGGTGAACGGAGGGGGGTGGGGAGAACAGACCACCTGGATCAGGGGCCTCAAAGGCTGGCCTGACAGAGTCAATCTGAACAACAGTGAACAGAAGACAGCCAGTCTGCTGACTTCCCCTCTCTTGCATTTTCACTGGCAGCGTTCCAACACACACACGCCGTCCAGCGAAAGAACTTTCAAAAGGAGCTTCAGCTCGGATTTTTCCACCAACCTAAGGGGGATTTTATTTCTTTAACTCCGTCCAGTAAAAAGAGAAAGTAGATCAGAAGATACAAAAAGCACCAAAAATAGTTGAGAACCGATAACTACATTGAAAAAGGATAGCGGTGCGATCAAAGTATACGGATGCAACAAACATTGCTCTTTAAGAAAACAGAGTTGCAATCTTTAAGTTAGGATGCAAAGACATCAGTAGTCATATGCGGCTTATTGAAGAAGGAGAAAATACAGAAGTTTAACCTTTTTTCATACATCTTAAAACTGTAATAATAATCCATAATAATGGAACTCAGGTGGATGGTGACGAGCGTCGCCAAAAAAGTCCAGAAGACTTTCAAAAGAAGCTTCGGTTTGTCCAGCGTAGGGCTCAAAACACCAAGAACTGAAACATTGTTGTTATTTTAGGGGACTCTTTCATGTTCAGTGACTGTACTGAACCAATATTAGAGCAACAGATGTTACAAGCCTAAGGGACAGAAAACAAATCTGAAAAATCCAGAGTCCAGAAAAAAAGAAGCCTGATTTCAGAACTTGGCGTAAATCAAATTAATTTGACAGGTACGAGACTCGCTTACAAAACGACTCAAAGAACAGACTTTTTTTGCAACGTAGACAAACAAAAACTTGTTGGATAAATACTAATTTTGTGTTTCTAGAAGTGCATAAAGAAGGGCGGCGTTGTGAAAGAGTTCACAGTGTATTCATGCCGCTTGTGGTCCACGTGTGCTGTCACACATTAATCAACCACGAGCTTCCATCACCCCCCCCCCCCCCAGCCTACATTAGCGAGCACAGCTGACCTGGGCTGACCCTGACCCAGACGCTCGGTCTCAGTCAAGTCTAGGCGAAAAAGGCTTGAGATGCGGTGCAACAGGAGTTATTCCTTCCATGAACTCTTTTTTTTCTCCTCTTTTTTCGACATTTCGGTCTTTTGACGGAGCTTATTTTTCCTGCCCTCGTGACCCCCGCATCCTCCTCTATGAGCTCATTCTGCCGTGACTAACGGGGGTCCTCAGGGTAAAGAGAGGGGTGTGGGATTCCTCCTCCCTTTTCCTCAGTGCCTTCGAGGGTACTGTGTCGGAGGGGAACAAGAGAAAACATCCAAACATCAACAGAGGAGAAGAAGGGCTCAGCCAAGTCGGCGAACTGAATTGAGGCGGAGGAGGAGGCCACTGACAGATAACACACACACACACACACACACACACACAAATACACAGCTTCCTCATTACCACACACATGCTGGAGTGTTTTATTTGGACTCGACCCCATGTGATAGGCCGGGGCCCGGGTTCCTGGCTGCCTCTCTCTCTCTCTCTACAGCTGAGGGAAACTCTCGCCATGGGAGCTTCAGAGCACCCCACGCCCCCGCGGCCACACGTCGCCGCTGGAGATAAGTCACCAACACACATGCACACTGATATCCCTACCACAGAGACGTGATTAACATGCCAATTAGAGCAGGAAGCAGCCTCGAGGCCTCCTTTTTTATGTATTTTCTTCATTTTCTTTAGCCATAAATAGAATTCAAACGCATGCAAACACACCGTATAGATGCAACGGCCATGCATGGAGGCACATTGCGCACAGACCATGAAATGATCAACCCATTCTCCATTCCAGAACGCACGTCTTCCATCCACCCACAGGATATATAGATTTAGACTTAAATAATAAACACGAGGGTGACGGGCGATAGAGCTGATTGAAACAATTAGTCAAATGACAGAAAAGTCATCGACAACACCTCTAACTACAGGCGAGCTATCACGGCAATTCTGTCCAACAGGGGGGGGGGGTCACCACTTCCTGCTTCCACCTCCTGGATCGGACCACACCCATCTCCAAACTCTGCCTACATTTTGACCCCAACTACACCAGATTATCCTCATGCAACGGTTCCTATGATAAGTTACTCCTCATTTTTTGTGCGTTTTCCAACGAAAGTCCAGCAACAAGTGTACATTTCGTCTCGTTACACGCTTACGGTCTTTACAAAAACAAAAGGAAACAAAGGTTAAAGCAACAACACTACTTGGTTAGGTTGAGGAAAAGATTGTGGTTTGGGTTGAAATGACTGCAGAAGTGGCGTTACTTCTTGTTTCATACGGGTCCATGAAGGTTTTTGTTTGACACATCCACCTCCCCTCACGGCCGCCCTTTTGGACTTTTTGTGGTCTTTATACTTCCTGGTTAATGATTGTGTAGATTACATAGGAATTGATTTCGTCAGATATCTACGAATGTTTCAAAGATATCGCTGCAAACGCTGACTGAGAACTGCCTGACTACAGACCTGTAAAGTTCTGTGACTTCTTGCGTGGTGGAGACTCTCACAGAGACCAAAGATTGTTTTTTTTTTGTAGAGAACTTCTCATTTTACATTCTTCCATTTCTACCATTTCAGAAGCTGGACCCAGTGAATGTTTGGCACAACAAATCAACAAAAACAACAAATCAAAACCACACAACAAATAAAAAATAAAAAACACACAAATAAGACTAATGAACTGGAAGATGACACCTCATTCAAATGGAGTGTGGAATACGGTACGGGGGGGGGGGGGGGGGGGGGGGGGGGGGGCGTGCGGCAACGTTGTCCGAGAGACAGACGCGGAGACGAGCCACTCTTGAGCTCTGCAGGCAGCAGGCCTGACGCTGACTGATGGCTGGCTGCGGATCCTGAGGGGCATCGGGAGTTTAATCACCCATAACCGCAATTACAGACGTACACGTCGGACTCATAAAGCGCTGAAACGAGATGAGCGCCTCCCTCCTCTCCTCCCCTCGGCGCGCATCGGCCAAATTCCACTAAAGCTCGAGGAGGAGCGAGGGAGCTGAGGGCATGAGCTCACAGAGAGAGAGAGAGAGAGAGCTCTACCTAGTGCACCGCATTAGAGGGAGAATTGCCGCGCATTAATTAGTGCTTTTAATACACTCGCGAGCCATAAAACAAGTCGTTATGCGCTCGCCGTGTCTTGTTGTCGGAGCAAAGAGGTGTGCCGTGTTTCCAGCTGAAGATATTAGGAGATCTCCAAGAGCCTTGAAATGCCAGATTCAAAGGACGAAGCTTCTGTGCGGAGCGATTGCACGATGAAGCAAAACATTAGCATATCAAATACGCTGAAAGCCACGCACACACACACACACACACGCACACGCGCACCCGGGCCATGCACGCGAGCCCACACTCCTAATGATCACATAAAAGCTCATAGCACACCGTAAGACAGGCCTTAGGATGGATTAAGATGCACGCCTTTATCACTGGGTTCCCACAATCCCCTGTAGAATATCTCAACTTTCTCTTTCGTTATTTTTTTTTCCATTCGCTCCACTCCCTCTCTCCATTTCCTCCGTATCTCAGGGATAGTGCTGGGAGAAAAAAAGAAGAACAACAGAAAAGAAGCAGAAGAGAATGATGGAGGATGGTACGGAGGAAAACGTAGTTGAACGAGCACTCTAATGGGAAGGCCACGAGCAAAAGCTCTGCCGCTTGACAGCAAACAGGATCCGAAGTCGTCCTTGTTGTCACAACAAGAGCGTATTATCGAGGGCGAGATTGGTTAGTGGGTAAGTGGCTGCCAGGGGTCACCGGGTCAAACGACTGTCATCCGCAGAATAGCGAGGGAGGCGCCGCGTGATGAAAGAGAGATCAGAGTTTCCCCCATCAGTTTCAGGGTTGCATGGACAACTAACATTTTTCAAGGATTGTTATTAGACTGTAAATATGCTTCTTCAACAGTTCAACAGAGCCAAGTTCCAGTCCAAAAATCCAAAAGAGGTCATCTTAAAATGTCTTTGAGAAACTGGAACGAGAGAATGTCACATCACAACCCAACACGGCGAATTGTTTCAACATTTAAAACATTAAAAAGTAATTAAAATCTTTTCAAGATCACCGGGTTCACAAATCACCACGCTGCTCAGAGCACGCGGGTCCAGTGCACCACCGACAGAGGGCCAATTGCCAGCTTTCACCCTGTGATGTCGAAGTTCATCTCAGAGACAAGCTTCAGAGACAACCTTTGAACTCCAGAGTTGACCAGAGGGAGGGAGGAAGGGGAGGGGGGGTCACGAGATCACCCAGAGCAGTGGATTCATGAGACGGTGGCTGCACAACGCCGCCTCTGTCCCCCACACGCGGCCCCCTTCAATAAGTGAGCCCCTTTCTGCCAGGGGAGATGAAACTATACGGAACGTGAACATCACAGGAAAACACCCCCTGGTTCCTTTAATCGCCCCCCCCCCCCCCCACACCACACACACACACACACACTTACACAGAACCGAGCGTCTTGCACGTGATCGGGGCCGCGGTCGACTCTTCGGCCCCGATGAACGACGCAAGATGAAGAGGGACGAGTGTGAAAGGTCAACGTCTCGGCGAGCGCACACTGTGTAAACAAGACAGGCAGCAGGATCAATCACGCAGGACGCAGTTATTGGCTTAGTTGGCCGAGGAGGACATCCGCTGGAAAACATGATTCGGGGCTAATCGCATACAGAAAAAAAAAAAAAGAGGAAAGGGAGGCAGGGAGGAGGGAGAGGAAAACAGAGACAGGGGAGAAAAGTCAAGAGAGGGAAAGGGAGAGAAAGAGGAAGGGAGGAAAGTATGTTTATAATTTTTTATCAACAATTTCAATTAATCCCAGAATGGAAATGCCAGAAATTAGATTTTAAAAAAGGCACAACATTGCAAAAGAAAAATGAAAAGACATCAGGACGCGAGAACAAACGGTGCGCTCAAACGAAAGAAGATCAATAAAACGCAAGTTTCTTGTCATGTCTGATTTCCACGTTCATGATGACTGCGTGTGCTTCTGATTTCCCCTCATCTCCCACCTCCCCCCCACTTCCCAGCAGCACACAAACAGGAAGGCAGGGCCCTTTGTCTTCCTGGTTTTGTCGCGCTAAGGGACTTGTAACATAGAACACGGACGTAAACATGCGGAGGAACTACAACTTTGTCACACCGTCTCATCCTGTACACAGGTACGGGGGTTCGATCCCACATTATGTAACACACACGTGTCCATTACGTCTGAATGATGGCAGCAGCAGCAAATGTGAAGCAAAATTGAAACAGCCATCATTCAAAATAAGACACATGTTGTGTTTGACTACTGGAAAGGAAAAATGTAATTCCCAAAAACTGAAGTGTACTTTAGACTCCACTAAAGGAAAACAAAACGAAATTAAAAGAGAGTCAACAACATAATAGGGATGCTGCAAATGTGACGCAACACACAATACAGATTGGCTTCCACACTAATCAATGAGACCAGACATCCACGCGTTCCTCCTCCTCTGACAGAGCTGAGGAAGGAGGCTGCTTGCATCACCCCGACTGAGAGTGCCGTCTGATGTACAGTATGGAGCGGCGCATAAAACATCTTGAAGGATTCGTAAGGAGTGTCAGCATAGGCCTCTGGTAGAGAGAAAACACCAGAGAGGTTGTTTACAGTTGCTTTCATGTAGACCTTTTTCCCTCCTCCTGAAGCCTCCTGCTCCACACTCACAGCCTCTTTGCAGAATACTTTGACAAACATCTTCAATGAAAGGAGAACTTCTCTTCTCTTGCTACACACCCATGTCCATGTTGGGACTAACAGTTCACCATCAGTGGCCTTGTTTTTCACTGCAATAAGACCTGCACCGCTATGGAAACAACACAATTGGCAGTATAACGCAATTACAATGACATAAATCATAAAGAAATATATATATATATATTATTAATTTTACAAAAATTGGAAAACAATGGAATCTATACATCCAACATTTGAACAAGTGCCCACAAGTGTTAACCAGTGAGGCTCTACGTGCTATATATATATATATTGGTTCAGTAAACTAAATCACACGTATGGGGATTATCACAATATTCTAATTTTCTGAGACAGTCCTGTATATATATATATAACTACTTACAGCCTCTCCTGTGCTCTCCAGTTCAAGTGGAAGCTTCACTTGACTGTTAGTCTCAAATAAATCATGGCTTAGATGCGCGGTGGAGCGCAGAGTTTAATGTCTTTCACAGGATCTGGTGAAAGCAAAAGGTTTATTCGGGTTTTAATTAAATGAGACATGAGAAAAGTTTTTGATTAAATATATCACAATTTGAAGACTCGTTTTGGATGCTTTTTCTGACGGAAGCGTTCGCCGCACATGATGTGTTCAAGGTTCGGAACGGAGACAATCTGTCGATAACGGCGGTTTCCACAGCTTGTGGCTGGGATAAATGGTGTAGTTTTGGCCCCTGTTTAAAGAAAACATGCTTTCCTATCCTGCCGGCGGGTTTTGGGGGTTTAGAGGGCTTATTCAGCAAAATCTGTTCTTCCCTGCATGCTCCGGTATGTCAATTCTGCCTGGGATATTTCAATATTTGATATGGCACCATCTGTGAAAACGTCCCTGCTGCTCCTCCCAGAGCCTGAAGTCCATTGGACGTTCTGTGCATGTCTTGGTGTGCCGAGATGTTTCTTTGAGGATAGACGAGTCATGTAGACGGCCCCGCTTGTCCCGATGTGTCCGTCCTGGCGTCTGTCAAATTTGGTCTTTGGATGCTTGATGGCCAGTGGGAGCAACTTTCAGATCTGACAGGCATGTTATTGTTCTGAGTAATGTCTGACGCCGGTTTTCATGTTGCCGTCTTTGTTCTGGCGGCGACTAGGGGACCTCGAGACAGCCGTCACAGGAGGCCGCGTCAGTATTCCATCTTCAGACTCCTGAATGCACTTTTATAATATAATGTTGCTTTTGTTTCAACTGCTCTTCACGGGTAGACTGCTATGGAGGTGATCGCTGGGGCCCCGTCAAACATCAGTTGTACATCACTCGACCATCATTCTGTCTTTAGTTTGTTTTGAGGGTGCTTAAAAAAAGGTTCGCTTTTACAGTCTTGCACTTGCAGTTTCCTGCTTTCTCTTTGTTTGCAATTACTAATTAAAAAAGGTAAAACTATTTTTGCAATAACTTCTATACAAATCTATCAATGATACATATACATTTTACATATAAACCTTGTTACACATAAAGTTGAGGCCCAGTACATCTTGTTGTTGAATTTGTATTTGCAGCAAGAGATATCTTGTCTTGAACATAGCAGTCATTAAAAAAAGAAAAAAGAAAAAACATCCACCGGTTGTGTAAGATTTTATGGAAATCGACATCTCCGTTTTGAATTCTGCTGACATGCAAACACCGCTGGTTTGTGGTTACACATTATGTAATTCTACGAGATAAAAGATCATTTTCTTAGCCATTGAAGCCGGCCAAAGTCAACTTCTGGTCTCTCTTCTTCAGATAGTATCAACGTCTTTAAGAGATAACCCGTGTGGGTGAGATAACGAGTAGCTGAAGAGCTGTGTTATGAACAGGCTTTTGAAGCACACTGCTCAGAGAGCGTGGTACTTCTCAGGTTAGGATCATTATGTAACCGACGGCGCTGCTTTCCCCCTGGCATTCATTTTTGCACGCCCACGTACTAAATGTGTTGGGGTCACACATAATGACTATTCGGACAAGTAGCGAGAGACAAAACAAATGTTTAATTATCACATAATGCCGAGGCGTCGTCAGCGCTAATGGACTTGTTTGTTTTTTCCATAACTGCTCTTTTAACCCCTGTGAACTGTGGCTGACAGATGGAGGACAGGACAACACAGCGGGCTCTTGTTGCATGAGGCACAATTGCGTCAACAGTCACGGCTTCACAGCTTCGGCTCGCATGCTAATCACGTTTCTGCAAGTGATGTGTGCGCGTCCGTTACACACATCAATAGAATAGGTTTACCGTCTCCGTTCGGACATGTGCACTCAAAGTCGCTCGCCTTGTTCGGATTGCCCCCCCCCCCCAACGGCAGGTAAAGCGTCTGAATAATGAAACGGGTGGGAGCGGCGGTGTCGGGCGAGACGCTGCAAGAGCTTTGTGCGGCCGTTGTGTAATCAACAGGCTCTGGACGCATGCACGTGCCCCGCCTGTGTATCCCAATACACGGAGCAGATGGCCGGGAGGGTGTTTAATAAACACAAATACATGCTCACACTCTGCTTGGGTTACAGGCAGCTGCTTCTGTCTTGGCCATGGACGTTCCATAAAAAAATCCCACGGCGATGAACTCTTTACACGGGAAGGTGGGTTACAAATCAACAAGGTAATTTAGTTTGCTCTTCCTAGGTTGTGCATACATCATCTAGGACTCTATCAAGCCCAGAAGGTGGCATGTGAGCAGAAAGACACAACCACACCTTCATGCATACACAGATTGCTCCAGCAAACGCAGATACGTTATGTCTCGCGGCGGCTTTTTTTCCCCCCTTCCTGGCATTTAAGCCTTCGCCCCGATGCCGTCATCTCCCTAGGATCCTCATTTGAAGAGCATTAACAGAGAGGGACTACATGTTCCGGGGCCTCCACGTGGTTTCATGATATTTAGTGCAAAACTGTCACGTCACAAATGACTCACTCCTTCGGGGAGGCCGAGCAAGAGCAGGTGAGAGTGTGAGATACATCAGTGACATAGAATGTTAGTGGAGCAAGCTGTGTTTCCATTGTCAAGCGTATTGTAAGCAATATTATGAAAAAAAAAATAAAGCCAAAAACCACCCCGAGCAGGTTTAAAAGAACAGTTTTTTTGCAATTGAGTTTATTTAAAAAAAATGTGGCATCTTCGTTCATGCAATACATGTAATTGGAAACACGGCTAGCGAATATGTCTCAGAGCTCAAGGTGACGCTTGTTGAGAGGCAGGAAATACTTGCCGCTTTGGCTCGATAAATGACTTGATCGTCGATCGATTGATCACTTCAGCTCTGCTCTAAAGGAAAAACCTGTCAGCTCCGCTTGGCTTTTATGTACTTGTTCACATCACGCTGCCCCTCTAGTCACCTCAAAGGTTTGTGAACCAGGAAATGTCATCAGTGTGATTCATAAAAGGTCTGGTCAACTGAACCACACAGTCAAGAAGCATCCTATAAAAAACAACCTGAGATATGTCAATGCTAAGTCATCCAGTTATGATTGCCCCCCCCCCCCCCCACGTACACACACTGAAATCCCTCACTGTCCACACCGCCCTCTGTGGATATATGACTCTCTCTCTTTCTACATCCTCATCATGAAGTCTAGCCACCATTAGTGCACAAACACGTTCGTCAATTAGCTCAAAGTCGGTGATGGTAATGGACTTGTGGACATGATGCCCCTGTGGCATCTGGTGTGCGCTCTCTCACACAGGGTCTACTCACTCACACAGTCCCATTCACTAAGCCGTCTGCATGGACAGACAACTAAAAAGGTTAACTTTCCACAACAGTACCCCCCGCCTCCCCAATCCAAGGTCTCCCGGAGCCCCGTGGGCGAGAGCACGGCTGGGTTGACGGATGATTCCAGTTGGTTTCTGTTGGGAATCATACCATTTCCAAGTCATTTGTTGAGAAGTGATCAGATTCAACAAACCCCTTGGTTGGCCCAAAAAGGTTTTTTGGGAAGAGAAAATGAAGGCGAATGCCGATGCAATGCTGGTGATCTCAGGAAGAAATGACGACCAAACACTGTGATATTTAGAACCCATTTTGGATTTCGCCCCGACCCAAAACAACCGCGACGGTCCTCACTTAGACTTTGAGACGTCTAAATAGTGCTTCTCAATAGTAGTCCTGTTTGTTCGGTAAAAATTGGACCGGGGCTTTAGTGTCGCCACAGCGGCCGCAGTCTGCTCCTCCAGGGCTGCCCGGCTTCTCAGACCAACACAGAGTCCCCGACAAGATATTTCCATTAGCCGCTGAATTACCATCACCTCCCACCCACCCTCCCTTTCTCCATGCACCTCAAGACACTGTCTCTCTGAGGGGAAAACGTGGGAGTTCCAAACACCCCCCCCTCCCCCCCCGCTCCTTTCTCTCACATCCCAGCATGTACCGGCCTGCATTAGCACACTCGGGTGGGCCTGTTGCCGAGCGGCAGGGAGACATGTGACATTGGGAGGTCAGGGGCTCTGCCACTCTGCCCCCCCCCCACCACCACCTCACTCGTCCTCTAACCCCTCAGCCCTCAATGTCCCCGGCCCCGCACAGTGGGCGGAGCCTGTGCGGCAGGTGCCACGTTTCTGACCTTCCACTTCATGAGATCGGCTTCGGTGACATTCGGATCAAGCGCTCGGTTGCGCTACCCCCCCCCCATCCCCCAACCACCACCTCATCGCCGAGCCAGCTATAATGCCAAGCGTGTCAAATCACTTTAGCATCAAAATACCGTCAGTCCCCCCGGTCCCCTCTGTTCTCTCTCCTCTGCTAACTCCTCACCCCTCTTTTTCTCTCTCCCTCTCTTACTACCCCAACATCCCTGACTGTGTGTGTGTGTCTCTCTCTCTCTCCCCTACCGGGGGGGGGGAGACGCACACACAGTCTGATGATCTGTGGCTGCCGTTGCCCTTCAAAATTCCCATCGACGAGGACGGAGGCAGCTGACCGTGGTGAGAAGAGGAACAGCCAGAGCTGCCGCTGACAGCATCGCGCTCCCAGTCCACTCTAAAAGGACACCTGAGCTCCCCCACCGCCAACTTAACACACGGGCCAGTGAACAAACAAGAAGTGGGCCGAGGTGAATGAGCAGAAACTCTGCTGTAACATTATGGTGTAGAGGGGGATAGCATTAAGGGAAATAAGAAAGTATTTTTACCACGACAAAACAAACATTGTGACCCAAAGTCCGCACTGCGAAAGCATCATTTTGCAAGTTGCAAAAGGCCAAGAAAAATGTTCCCGCATTCTTGTGCTGTTGTTTTTTGTTGCTGCCAAAGCAGCGTCGGATGTCGCAAGCGAAGCATAACAACCAGGAAAAGCATAGTTCCGAGAGAAAATAAGACACGATAAATAAATCACAGAAAATTGGCCTCTTCCCTTTGGTCTGGCCTTGTCCAAATATCAGGCCCTGCCGCTGTTAGCTGATCCAGATGTTCCACGTAAACTCATTCTTTTTTTTTTCGGGGGGGGGGGGGGGGTGTTCTCCATCATTTTAAGTGAAAAGAGGAAAAACAAAGGCTCCGCAACTGATGGCAATTCTCAAAATTGCGTCTTGCTTTGCACTCTTGTTCTTCATCATGGTCATCTATCACAACCCATACGGCAGTTTTTTTTTTTTTTTTTTTTTAATGAGAGTAAATACTTTTACCTCCGTTTTGTTTCTCGTGATTTATCCCTGCCTGCGGTGTATTTTTCTGCACGAGAAGAAGACATTTCCCACTGTTTGTTTGCACAGCGGAGCACAGGGAGCCATTGTTAGCCAGCCTAGCTTTTCTTATGCAAATGTGACACAAATTATGTTCTTTTACATCCCAATCACACAATGTTTATCTGCAGGGTTCGACAAGACCAGAGCCCGCCAACACCAAAGTCAGCGTGGCCGATATAACGTCGGACTCCGGCCGACGGGAGAGCTGGAACGATCAGCTGGTCCGTAACTCAGAGGGAACCAGGATTGAGGAATCTGGGTTAAGACGCACGTATTCATTTATATTCATGCCGATCGTTAATTTGCCCGTGTATTTCAGCGGCGTACCCGACGAGCTTCACTGTGATTAACATACTGTTCTGTGTTAGGCAACATGGGGCCCCGAAGAATGAGAACTTGATTATTCATGTTTAATTGATGTTAATAAAAAATGCAGGGTTTCTTTTTCTTTAGGTTTTCTTTTCCTCTCTTCTTTTCCAGATGCAGAGCCTCACATGCTGTACTGTAAACCCTCACTCAAGGGGTCAGGATCAACTCCAGGGAGAGCTGGAATCTGTGGCAAAGAGAGATTTCACCTCATCGGCGTACACTGCCTCTGAGAGAATACATTACCGACGCGCTAAATATAACCGAGGATGCGACGGGAAATTTTAAAACAAAAGCGACTGTTTTTCTGCTTGAAACAAAACAAAGACCCACTCTCTGATTTTAAGAGGCAAAAGGAACAATGAATGCATTTGTATTCCGCTCACAAATTCATTAAGCATTCAATTATGCTGTACTCCTGATAATTTACATTTAAATGTTGTTTCCTTTGCGCCACCATGATTCAAGTTCTACTCTCAACCCTGAACTCTACCGCCCTCAATGACCCTGCGGAGATGACGACCATTTCCTGTCTGTCCCCCGGCGTCCCTGGCTGCCTGCTCACCTCGCTCTGCAACCCAGTTGGAGCTGTAACAATGAGATAGCATTTCACTGATGGTGCTGCTGGGGGGGGGGGGGGGATTATAGGCTCAGAGAGTTATCAAAGGCTTAGTCGCTCTGATTTCTGGTGACCCGCCGTGGACCGCTGCCATCGCTCTGTGCCAGCGCGGAGACCTCCATCTCTGATGCCGCGGTGGCAGCTGGCCACCAGGGGCCGTGTCAGTTTCAGGGGGGGGGATCCCATTGGCAGACATGATGGACAGGTATTATGGGTATTCAGTGAGGCCTCGTTAGATAAAAGGACTGGTGTTCGTCAGATAGTAGTACAAAGAGACACAAAAATGATGGAATTGTGAAGATATAGGGAAACTATCAAAGTTCTTAAAACTACACTAATCATAATTTTCATTACAGCAATGGATCAGTTTAGTTAAGTAACGTTTAGCAACCAGGAGTGTGTCTTGGATTCCCTTAAGCTCTACAGGGCATTGTTTTGGTTTTGCAGCCCCTGACTTTTGGAGAATCAGCAGCAAAGCTCTGCTAAGACCACTGTATGCTACAAAAGACACAGTCAAAGTTAGAAGAGACCAACTGGTGAACATAGTGGAGTTATGGAGTCAAACAAGGTGGTTTTCAATTAAACTCACAGAATAGGGAGCGATATTAATCAGGCCGGATGTTAGCACGCTATCATTGTGCTCATGTTTACGTATAAGGGACCAGGAGAGCCTCCTCCTGATAATATCATTTCACAAGATTACATTTGTGTTTTCCCATCCCGGTTTTACAACAAATGTTTGAGGCATTCTTCAAATGTCAGGGACCTTAAAGAGCAGCAGGAAGAGTTTGTATATCTTGGTAAACCACAGCCAATACATCCCACAGTATCGGATGAGCTAACAGCCAATTAACTGAACTGTTTGGCAGCTCTTATCCCAGTTATGACGAACCCCAGTCCTCTGGCCTCCAGTAAACACCCCCCATCATCATTAAAATAAAATGCTGAGATTAGCTGGTTGTTGCCCAAGATGAGTCAGGAAACTTGGAGTTTGTGTATGAAAAATAACCCGCAGTGTGTGTCCTGAATGAATGGGGCCAGGGCTCATAATCGGCAGCTTGGCGTCCTCCGGCCCCTCATGGCTCCTGACCCTAACAGGAAGCAGCCGGCGAGAGCGCCGACTCTGGCCAGCCAATTAGAGTGCGGAGCGGGCCGAGGCTAACGAGCTCCCTCTCCGTGACCCTCCTCACCTCTGCAGGACCCCACGATGGGAAATATGAGGAGCCCCAAGCTACTTTAACCCCCCCCCTCCAACCTCTTTCTTTAGACTCCTTCGTCTCCCCATCCCAACCTCTGGTCCCAAACCCTGCTGTGTGACCACAAGGTCTACAAACACATGCAGTCTCTCTCTCCAGTTCCACCACATGGCTTTTTTACTGCCGCGCTAATGCTAAAAAGCGCCACACAGAGAAAAAACTAAACAATGACCACGTACACACACACACACACACACACACACACACACACACACACACACACACACACACACACACACACACACACACACACACACACACACACACACACACACACACACACACACACACACTTGCATTCCCCTGTAGTTTACTCTGGCCCGGTTCTAGGGGCTACTTTCCAAGTACTCTGAATAGTAAATGGGCTCCAAATTAATTGGCGGGGTTTGCGAGGCAATGAGATAATTCTGAGGCACTGTAATGAAGTGGGACCGCCTCAAACACTAAAGTGGCTTTGGGCACAATTGCTATTTATGTGCACAACACATCATCAATGAAGAGTGATGAATCCAAAGCTAACAGTGCACCTGGTTGGGTTAACCTCAGCAGGTGGTGGGCGTTTCCGGCACACCGCCATATCTAAACCTAATGAAATTTTAAAAAAGAAGGGAAAAAAAAGAAAAAGAGGGGGAGCCAATAATAATCATCTACGTCCAACACCCCCACTCCCCATTTCTCTCCCCGAGGCAGAATTGGTCCCGTCATTTGGACCCTCCAAACACAGACCATATGTGGGTTCAGCCCCGGCAATCAGACTGCATTGTGGAGCAGGCGGCTGAGTTCATCAGGAAAAAATTAGCCCGCCGCTCCGCAGGCCCTCGCTCCCATTGGCCAGTCACGCGGCCCCGCTCCGTTTGAGGGCACCCCAGACATTCCTGCGGCTAATCTTTTCCATTCCTCCGCTCAGCTCGTCGAGGACAGACCAAATCACAGCACAAGGGCCCGCATTGTGAGGAGCCTTTTTCAAAAAGCCCTGTTTTCAATTCTCTCTCTCTCTCTCTCTCTCTCTCTCTCTCTCTCTCTCTCTCTCTCTCTCTCTCTCTCTCTCTCTCCTCTCTCTCTCTCTCTCTCTCTCTCTCTCTCCAAAAAAAGAACAGAACATTTTTCCCATCATGACTCTTTATTCTCATAACAAAAAACACACAAAATTATTGCTTTTTGGGAATGATCTTGTGGGAAAAAAGGTCCCCTGAACACTGCGTCTCTCACAGTCCCGTTCCAGTTTTTTTTTTTAAACCACCGAAACCAGAGCCGGGCCACATCAGTGTGCGGCCCGGAGTTCGGCAGATCGCTGCTGAATACGGTTCCCCCCGGGGGCGAGGCTCGCAAGCCTTTTCCCGGAAACCTTCCGCTTGGTCACCGCTGCACGCCCTACCCCTCCCCTCCCCTCCCTCCCCCCTCCCCTCGTCATTGCGGCCTGCTGTCCGGCGGCTGGAACACCGAGACTGGAGGACGACCACGCACTCTGGGGGGGACACTGGTGGATTTATAGTAACACGTTCCATAATTAGAAGCCAGGGTTATTACAGGGTCGGTAAACGTTGAACTTCAGAGTCTGAGGCTGTCCAGCCTCTGCTGCCGTGACTTAACAGCTACTTCCCTTTCTCTAGAAGCACACTCTGCTCTTGGCTGTATTAAGAAGAAAAGATAACAAAATCCTTTATTTTTCGACACTTTCACTCCTCCTCCGTTTGCCCCTGGATCCAAGGTAGACAAAACAATCTAACATGCCTTGTAACCCAGTGTGTTGCGGCTCATAAAATAGCCACAACACAAAGGAGGAAAACTTTTGACATACTTACAGGCGAGACTACACTTCTAATCCAGATGCTCCTAATTGTCCAGGAAACGCGTCCGCCCTTACTGCAGGCTGTGACAGTAAAAAATGCTGCAATCAATCAAGATGGCTCAGTAAAATACACAAAAGATGGGGGGGGGGGTGTAGGTGAAAAAGGCTGCGCGGCTCGCAGATCGTGCCGAAACACGTCCGCGAAGCATGCCTGTGAGAGAGAGAGGGTGGTGGGTTCTCAAAGAAAGATAAATCCTTTAGGTTCCAAAGAGAAAAATGTAATTTTACATTGGCTAGTTTCTTCTTAGAGGAGGAAGAATACAAAACGGGAGCCATTTCTTTATACATGTTGGACAAATATAAGTGTTGTCGTTTCTCTAGAGACGTTTCCAGTTACAGAACGGTCCCTGCAACAACCAGGCAAACATATATATTAGAGCAATATGCTGTCATTCACATTCCCATTTAAAGCTTATTTGTTGTTTGTGATTGTTATAATGGAATTATTTCAATGCCGAAAAAGATCCAAAGGCCGTTTTGATAGAGACGAGAAAGAACGAAAGAAATGACCTCTTTGCTTTTCAGATTCTAATTGGACAGATTTTTTGTGATGTTCGCTGTTATTTTGAAATGATAAAAGAGAACCTTGGATGTTTTTGAGGTGGGCTGTCTTAGCAGTCCTTAACAGGAATAGCACATCTTTGCAAAATAAACAAAAGGAACATTGAATCATTTTCTGGCCCTTTCATGAACATTTGAAGTGTTTTCTTTCATTTGTCCTGGTTCTGAAAACATTACATGACCACCGGAGTACTGATTCAGCAGAACGTTGAATACTATTTGCTTGTACCTTTGTAACCAACTACAAGGAGCGAATCCTACGGATGCAGCTAAGAACACTTTAAGTAGGGCAGAAATGACCGTTATCAAGCAAAGCAGAAAGGAGCGATTCATCTCTAGTGCTCCCAAAAACAGAACAAAGAGGCAGAACTGTGAGCTAATTCAAAAGCACAAGGTTTCTATAAAGCAAATGCTTGTGTTCAACAATAAATAAAAAAATATGGCAAAAAAGGTCTTCTGTATATATTGTATCTGCTCAAAGACATCCTTTCAGAACCAACACAAAACATCAGAACAAGCTTGAACGTACTTCTACTTCTTCCAGGTACTGAGAGGTTCGAGTTCCAGGACAGATGCATGAAGTGATTAAGAAGTTAATAAATTGGATCTGCATTAACCACATGTTCTGCCGCACAGCAGACAGTTCAGCTGAGGGTATCCACTGATGTCCGGCCCCAGCTCGCCTACGAGGGAGGGTTCGGGCTGGGGGGTGGGTGCTTGGAGGAAGGGGCCGATCTGGGAGCAAAACTGTTAACTTGTCCGTCACTGGGGCTCCGCATGCAAAGATATCATTAAGCAGGAAAACCAGACTGAACGCTTCCTCCAAAAAAGGCCCCCAGCCACACCTCTGACTGCAGGCGTTGGTGGTAGTGGTGAGGTGTGTGTGTGTGTGTGTGTGTGTGTGTGCAGCAGAGCAATACTTTAAAAATATAATTTTGAACTGCCGTCAATGTCTTGAGACAGACTAATCATCCAAAATAGCATCTAATTTGAGTTAGACAGTCTCAAGTACATACATTTTGTGTTCACAAGCATTCTCCTATTTTACCGACAAGTACCATGTAGCAGCTTGGCTGTTTTACACAGTGAGTGTTACCTGAGGACAGGCGACGCTGGTGGAGGTGACACATGCCGCTGAAGCAGGAACAAGCCTCGCCCGAGCGACCTCGCTGCATGGGATGAGCCAACGAGCACTGGGGCTTCAGGAACCCTGGAATGAAAGACGAAGGAAAAGTTGAGAAGACAGAAAAAAAAGATGGAGACGGAATAAAACAGAAAGAACAAAAAAAAAAAAAAAAAGGATTTAAGTAGACGTTACACAGGACAACGCCGGTATGACAAAATAAATGTGGACTCCTCTTTGGGGTGAAGAGCAAGTTTAAAAATATAACCCCCGGCCAGCATCGGGCCACCGTCAGACCCCGGCCAACCTCTTACATTCAAAGTTCTGTAGCCAGCTGGCCCTAGCTCTGGCCCCCCCCCACCCACTAGCTCGCTGCACCCCGGGGCGAGGGCTCCAGAGAGTGGAGACGGAGCCCCCCGCAGAACGGCGGGTGCGACCGGGCCCTCGGAGGAAGGGGACCGCGAAGCGAAATGCCAGATCAGGCCTCGGGTGCCTCCGGGGGGGGGGGGGGGGGGGGGGGGGGGGGGTTGGGGGGGGGGTGCTGGATGAGGCCGTCTTACTGTCTGTCTCTGGGGTCACGGGGGGTCATTTTCAATAGGGAAGTCATTATCCGGCACAATGAGGCGACTGAGTAGGCTGTCCCCCCTCCCCTCCGAACCAGCATTCACCCGTCACTGACATTCTCCAGCACAGAGAAAGAGCAATAAATAAACTAACCTACAGTAGAAATGTTTTGCTGGAATATCTCTTCAGTAAAAGCATTACACATTGAAAAAAATAAAAGTACATACACCACAAAGTTGAATCCAACAATAAATCGCAAAACTCTGATCCTGTGGCCTCTAACGGCCTTTTCTTCCTGAATGTCCCCTGTAGATGCTGTGGACTTAAAAGTGGCACATGGCTGGCATTTCACGTCACGTTGACACTGTGGCCTCAGAGCAGCAGCGTGTGCGTGAAGCCAGAGGAGGATTCGCTCCATCCTCATCTAGGCGGCTCATGCGGATCTCATCGGCACCGGCACACAAAAAAAAAATCTAAACTTTATTCGTTCCTCATGAGGACCTTTTTTATATTTCCAGCAAACATCAAGAGAGGCAGACGGAGTATCCCCCCCCCCCCCCCACCCACCACCCCCACTGTCTGCCTTCTGAGCCCAATAAAGCGCCTTTATTTCCACCATGAAAAACATGTCACTCCGGATGAGCTCAGAGAGTGACATTTAAAAACAGGCGGAGGGATATTGAATTAGTTCCCCATGATAAGCCGTCTGGGATGCTGATGCTGCTCATAAGGGTGTGCGAGTGTGAGTGTGCTCGCACGGTTATGAGGATGCCGGAAGAAAAAAGGTGTGTGTCTGTGTGTGTGAGCTTTGATTTGGCTTTGCGGATGAAGCGGGGGACTGACGATGCAAAGCAAGTCTGGACCGGCGAGAGCAAAGACGGGCAGAACGAGACCAGCCCGAACAATGGCATTAATAAGACTTATTAAAGAAGAAGCAAACACGCGTGTTGATGAGCACATTAACAATAATAACGCTATGGCTGTTGTCAGACGTTGAAAGGATCATTAGAATGAAAACGCCAGCAGCAGCGCTTAAACACAGTACCGTGTTGGAATGGGGCGTGGATGATGACAATCTACGTCTCCGTGTTTGATTCTACACAACAGCTCAAGAGATGGCTGATTCCAGTCAAGACCGTGCGTGTGTTTGTGACTAACTTCGGAAAAAGCTGTACATTTGTTGTCAATCTTTAGAGATTCATTCACTGCAAAAACACAATGAAACTCGTTTTTCACCATCTATCAACATTTCAGTATTACTTGCCAAAATGTGGGTTTATCTGTGTTTCATCAGCCCCAATTGAAGATTCTCAATGTACACGATGATGGTAGTGATGGGGAAGTAAAAGTCTACTCACGCAGACAAATAACTTATAATCCAGAATGTTAGTGCACAGATTCAAAGCTTTCTGGACCAACCCTTCCATCTTTCTATCATCTGTACATCAGAATAATGAAGGGTGATTTGTTACCCTCCGAGCGCTGAGATTTTACACACTAAAACTACCTGCAAAGTACTCCTCCTACTTGAGTCAATGCCGAAGGGGATTTTTCAGTCCTCATGAAGGAGGTGCATTTAGCGCTTTCGGTTTCTTCTTTGAAGAATCTCGGAAGATTTTGATTGAAAAAAAGAAAAGAAAAAAGGTCCCGCTCCATATATTACAATCAACCCCCCCCCCAACGTCTTTACCAAATGAATCAATTCTCCAGGAACACGGCACATTCCTGGTTGCACAAAGGGGGTTGAAGGCCAAACAATGACACATGGCATGGAGCTCGGAGCAGTGTCGCTGAACATTAAGGCATTAACATGTGAGCCCAGGCTCCCAGTCAAACTGGACTTTTCCAAAGATCAGGAGTAAACCAAGCAGACAGCAGCCCCACCCCCCCCCCCCCCCCCACACACACACACACAACACACACACACACACCACCAAAAAAGTCCAACACTGCAAGCCATACATTGGAGCAATGTTATTAAAAGTACGGTGTTCCCTCTGAGATTTCACTTGAAGTAAAACACACGTCATCTTTCTATTTCAATGTAAAATACATAAATGGCCATTTTCAGAGAAAATTACAAAACGAGTCATCAAACGGAACAAATATTTGGATTTCAGAGGCGTGTAACTGTGAATCATTCTCAGTGGAGGGGCTTCACTTTTCCGAGCCTCGAAGTGAACGATGAAAGCGCGGCAGCAGCGGCTCGGACGTGTCTGCGCAGGTTTTTTTTTTTCTTTCTGGGATCTGCCGTGATGAGCTGTGAGACCGCCGCACATCTTGTCATCAAGTCTTCCACATCAATGCGCTTCGGCCTCGTGTACTGTAAGCGGAACCTTGATTACAGGAACGTTTGATCTTGCTCTTCGCTTCTGAGCAGCGAGGATCTCATTGGCTTTAATAACTGTATGATCCAATCTACGGGGGGCGGACAAACTCAAACGCCCCCCCACCCCCACTCGGAGGCCAATCAGCATTATCCTTAGCGGCGATCGGGGGAGGGGGGATCAGAGAAATGTAAACACGCTGGCGCTTTCCTCATTAAAGATAGGCCGCTAATGAAATGGCATCCAGCGTTCACAAGCTCGTGCTAATGAAGGGAAGGCTTTGAGATGTTCCTCTAATGAAAGACGGGCTTTTATAACTGATATAAGGCTAATAAAAGAATGGCTTAATGACAAGGTTCTAATGAAACAAAGGTGTGTACATTCCCCATTATAACAAACCTCACTGATAAGACCAACAACCGAAGGGTTTTCATTAACGGCGCGTTCTCGTTTCTCACAGACGCATCAGGGAAAGTGCTCGCAAGACTTTACAAGAGCCCACAAACTGGAGCCTTTTGAATGCAACGCATTCAAGCATTTATACGAGCTAAAGGGGCTCGCAGCTCTCTTTAAGCGCAGCGATTGTCCGTGGCCCGCGTTGCCGGGGTGATCTAGCCCAAGGTCAAAGTTCATTGTGCTCTTAATGCATCTCCCAGGTGCAATAAAATAAAAAAAAAGCCTTTCCCACATGGGACTCTGTGGGCTAAGACGGACCAGAAAGAGAGCCGTTCACCTTCAGGCCTCAGAGCTCCACATGAGGAACGAAGAACCTGTTAAAGACTGTTCTGCACCCCCGTCCGTCCGCCCGTCCGTCCGCCCGTCCTCTACAACGGCCTTGGGGACTCCAGTGTTTGCCCACATGTCCTTGAGAGATCCATTTAGTAGGATTTACATGTTTCACAAGACAGAAGACTTGACAATGAACTAATACTGATTAACCATTAATCAAGCAAAAATGCCTTCCATTTGCTGGTTCGTTACTTTTCTTTTCTTTCTTTTTTTAATTATATTTTTGCATTGACTTTATAAAAGAAGTGGACGTAATCAGAGGGACATCTCTCATTGGTTTGAGTTCGGCATTTAGCCATCTTGGTTTTTGGCCGTCGGCATTTTGCTTTTTTGCAACTATAGGTGACATGAGAGGGTGGGGCTAAGTACAACCGGACGCTGATTAAGGTATTTCTTATGTGACCAAAATGTTATAATCCACTTTCATGAACTGAAAACACATTGTGAAAGGTTTGAAGTTATGAGACGAAAACGCAGCTAACACCCAGACCGGACAACTCCGTGGTAGCGCCATTTCAATCACAAGGTAGCCTCGCCCTAAAGCGTACTCTGCTTTATAGTCGGTTATATTCTATATCAGGGGTCACTAATAGGCGGACCGCAGTCCGGATCTGGACCCATCTGGATTCTGGACCTACAACCGTTAGATAAATGAGAATTATTACATTTTGACGGCACAGCTTTTCCAGCCTTTACAGCACTCGTTCAGTGGTGCAGGAAACACACCGACCAATTACATGCGTTGTAAATCACGGGATGCTGCTCAGCCAATCAAATATGTCTTTAACCAAGAATGGACAGACTATGTCACTTCTTCCCACGGGCAGTTTAAAACCACTCTCATATGTTCAGAGACCGTGGTGATTATTAAAAGCGGTAATGTGAAGCGTCACTACAAGACAAAGCACAAATCTATTGAGCAAACTCGCATCTGAAATGAAGACGCATAACAAAAAACATACTACGAGACCAATATGATCAGAATCCTAACATTAATTGACTGTCCAACAAAGATGTTAACAAAGAGGAATAGAGTAGAGTCATTTTCTCATAGACTTCTATACAATCTGACTTGTTTTCGCAACCAGAGGAGTCGCCCCCTGATGGCCATTAGAAAGAATGCACGTTTAAGACACTTCTGCATTGGCTTCACTTTTAGGACCCGGAGGATCGCCTTGGTTTGACTATTGATCAGACAAAACAAGCAATTTGATGACCTCACCATGAGCATCTGGGAACATTTTCTAGGCTAAATGATAAATTGCAAAAATCACTGCGATACTAGTCAATAAGGATAAGTAGTTGCAGCCCTAATCACCCATAAGTCAAAGCTTTCTGTAAGTGTGCCTAACACATTCCGTGTTAGTGTGTTGTGCCGTCTTCCTATAAATGAAAAGACACCAAGCAGGAGACTTAATGATCGTCTGATGTTTGCTTTCCCCCTAAAGAGAGCTAATCCACAGCACCAGCGTCTCATTACAACAACAATTACCTCTCTAACAGAGCCTGTGTTGCTGAAGCAGCTCTCCCCACTTCTTCACTTCAGCGGGCTCTCTGCAAAGAGCCGAGAGAGACGCTTCAGGACCCGTCGGCTCATAATCAAAACACTCCTCATCCCTCTCTGATCCCGGTAAAGCGTCGGACCTGCTTTCTGAGCATATCTGCTCCATCAGCAAACTGTCTTCCCTCCCCTTTAGATGACTTCCATTTTGAAGGAGAAAAAAAAAAAGAAGATGAATTTAGACATGCCTCTAAGCTGCTATTTATCTCAACCAGAACAAAGCCCGAGCAGATGCATCGTGACAACAAAGCAAACCTCGTGCAGATTACTGGGGGCAGTACCTAGATGCTGATCGTGCTGTTATATTTGCTGGAAAAATAGAATTCCTTTACACACACACACACACACACACACACACACACACACACACACACACACACACACATATATTTTGTTGTTGTTTACATGTTTCTCTGCCTATCTGGGTTGATCGCCTTCTTTCAGTTTCCAAAACACGGCCTTCGGGGTTGAAATTCCAGCCTAACGTAAACGCCGTTACTGAGAGGGTTACGTTAAGGGTCCCTGAGCAGCCAAACCTTGGGGGGGACATAAGGTGACCAATCAGAAGACTTCAGGCCTCTGCAGCATGTTGCATGTTTTTGTATTTGGTATATCGCATCAAACAAAACAGGATGCCCCTAGTATAGAGGAACAGAATGCTAACCGGCTTTCTCACTGTGGCTTCTTTAGAGCGATCATTTTCTCGGCCTTGGATGAATTAGGGCAACATCTGCCACCTGAGGGCTTCCTTTTAGCCCTAATGGAAGATTAGAGGAAATCTGCAGACACAGAGATACCCATGGAGACCTTGGCTGGAAGACATAATTTTTTCAGGTTGTCAGCCACAACAAACCAGACCACTCGCGGCAAAACTTTTTTAAAACCTCCGCGACTAAACGGCGAGGAGGTCGACGCTACGATTAGCCCTCGCTTTGCTGGAGAAACACAAAAAAAGTCACTAAAATCTGCAACTCGCATTCGTTCCTCCCCCCCCCCCCCCCGAGCTATGAGTCACAAAACCGACCTGCCGTTTGAGGTCTGCGCTGGCAGTAAAAAAGTTTAACTGGACAGCTTTATTGAATGACTTATTAAGCCACTGTGTTTTTTTGCGAGACTTTAACTGAGGCGCTTTTGAAATGAACAAGAGCACCTTTCTGTAACGGCTCTTTTAAAAAGAAAAACATGCCTTCCTACTTTGACTGAAACTGAGTCTGCACTTTCACACAGTCTCGGGATGGTGAAAGTGGCAGTTGCCCTGGTGGGGCTTTTGGAGCTGCAGAGAACGGTAGAGCTGACAAAGACGACCTTTGTAAAAAGCGTGATTTGGGACTGGTATTGTTGAGCAGCACATGTCTATCTGTAAACCTGAGGCAGTTCTCAGGAACTCTTCTTTTTAGACCTTTTTTTAACCTTTTAAATTTGAAATGTTTTACCAAATGGCAGCAAAAGAGACGGGAAATGAGGACAAAACTGCATTGACATATTGTGCCAAACAACCATCACCTCAACTCTATTTTGCCTCTATTCATACTGAACGTTGACTTATGTTCCTCTCAGTGTAAAGAAATATGTCATAATGAAACCCTGGTTGACACCAGAGTTATGACTCTCCCAGAGCCAGATGTGTAACTCTGTCACTTTGTGCAGAGAACACACCTCTGCAGACAACTAGTTGAAAGTGTGGTTGTGGCTAAAATAAATCCACCGCTGACAAAGCTCCGCCCACGGGCTCAATTTCTGCTGCGAACAACCAAACCCGCCTCCTCCGCGAGCCACTGGATTGGTCGGTGTAGAATTTTATTTAAAATCTTGGTTTGATGTCTTTCTCACACGTAAGTCTGTGCCAAACAATCAAACCCAAATTGCTTCCAGACACACAGCGCACCTGCAGACTCAACAGTCATGAAGTCATGAACAAAAGAGTTTTTTCGAATGCTGAATGACATATGGATGTATTTTGGCCATGGCTAATGTTCACCTTTTCCCACAGAGACGCAGAGCCCCGCAGAGCCCCGCCTCCTGCGAGCGTTTTGTAAAGCATTACGTTGCGTCTGGGTTAACCTTAGACGACATCGAATCGGCGACTCCTGATAATTTATAACCGCCATTTGTCTCACTCTCTGTCACGGGCTTGTGCGCGTCATAGTCTGTCTCCGGGGGCAAACCGGAGGGGGTGGGGGTGGGGGGTCAGGGCCCCTTACAGCCGCCAGAGCAGCTCCTAGGGCGAACGTCTCTAATCAAATTTGTGTGATTGGACTCGGAGAGAGCTGCGGGAGTGAAAGAGGCTCCTTTCACCCGGGGAATGGACACTAGGAAGCATTTAAAAATCTATCCCTCCGCCGATCTCTACAGTAGCCGTTCACATGACGGACGATCTGCGCGCGCCAACAGCCCTTTGGCACAGCGCACACTGACCCTTTCTCAGCCGTGAAATATTGCCCTCAGAGAGACTGGTGGGGGGGATACAACTTTGTTTTATGTGCGTCCTCTAATGGATCTCAGCTGGAAATTCATCCAATATTTTTGAGGGATTCACCCTAGATTGCACTGCTTTAATCTGGCGTGGAAACGGCTATTTTTAGCCTTGATTGATGGGTGCAATCGGATACGGTTCTGGCCTTAGTCCGTGGACCTCAGTTTCCCTTCAGCGCGGCTGACGTTTTGGTAGTGATCAAAGATAAGCACCCCCAGCGACTGATGTTAAAAATGAAGCTTGGCTTCAGAATACAGAGATGAATACTCCCGCGTGGCGGTGCAGAGTTGCAGCCGGGCAGAAAGTGAGGTGTGGTACAGCGAGGCGACCTTTGCCCCCCCCACTCATCGGCTGAGTCCTGGTGGAAGAATCCGGAGCCCGCTAAAACTGAATCCCCGTAGAGTCTCCCATTAACCTCCTCCATGCCGCGCGCGTCCACGCACCGAGGATGCAAATGTATACGAGACACCCAAGGACAAAGCGGGAGCTTTGCCGCCCACGTCTTCTGCTCTCCGCTGCCCAACAGTTTGTCCCACAACTCTGACCCAGATTTAGCCGAACAAGGTCGACGCATGCCGTAGTCGAGGCACGCACACTCTGGCAGCAACAGTTGTTAGGCATTACAAATGAAATGCAGGGCTTTTAGCTGCACTTTAAAAAATGTTTGGGCGGTTTAAGAAATGCACGGTGCAAAGCATTTTCAATGTTAGGAAAAATAGGGAGAATGCCAATTAATCAAAAACTCAGATTTTCAATTTATAGTGATATGAAACAAAGAAGCGGCAAATCCTTACATTTGAGATTGGAACTGGCTAATGTTCATCCTTAATTATGAAAAAAATGTATTTAGAAAAAAAAGGATATTCCTACACATTTGTAGAAACCTTGCAGCTGAATTCCGGAACGCTTGATTAAAACACAAATAAACATATCACGGGGAAACGGTGTGTTTGAGCCTGTTGCGTGAAACATTAACACAGAGTGGTACATAATTCAGAAACCTGAAGTGAAAACATCTGGAGCCACAGCTGCTGCGCATGGCTATGCACTAAAAAAAAACAGGACAATAAAAACACTAAAATTCATAATACTGTCGGATAAGAACTACACAAGGCACACCGGTCACATGGCGGTTTTAAAAGCAGGGATTAAGTGCACTCTTTGGCTAAAATGCCTCTTTAAACTGGAGGCATTAGATATGAATTGGGGCTTTTTAAAACCAGCAATGTGGATTCCAGCCTGTTGACTGTAAAGATCCATTAGGGAGCAGAATCCAGAATGGAAAAAAATATATATAATGAAATAATCCTTTCCAGGATTTTGAATCCGGAGTAAATTGGTTGTAAAGTGCACACCTCCGATTCTGTGTTTGACTTTGAGCCGGGCCGGACCGAGGAGAACTTGGACAGGAAACCGGTGCGCACACAGCAAAGTCAAGTTTTGGAAAGAAGAGTTTGTGGGCTCTCTCATCGAGTGAACCTTCATGTGTCAACGTTTCAGGTCTTGTTTTAATGGCATGGCTTCAGACTGCTGCACCCTGGCTATTAAAAATAAACATATATCCACCTGGCACCTAAACTTCAAGCAAGAGCACATTTTTGCATATTTTTAACCGTGTACTTGTAATTTGACTTCTTTCACAAGCCGCGACATTGAAAGCTTTACCATCCATGCTACATCACCAATTGGTACTTTGCAGAGAGATAAGAGCATGTGACAGCCGATGATGGCGACACGGAGAACAGCTCGTGAGGATGCACGTATAACAACGTGCTAAAAATCACCCAGAGGTGAGGCGTGCAGTGAGTGAGACGGCTGTGGCCGAGGCTTGTTGTGGGTTATAGTGTTACCGCTCAGCCCGGGCGATCCCTTGTGCTCTTCAGGAATGGACGCATGCCACGCATACCGAGAGGCGACCCAATCGTTACAGTGGAGACCTACCGAGCAGCCTGCAGCTGTTCTTACAGCGGCGTCCATTGAGCTACAGCGTTCACCTATCTGTTCAACAATCTGCCCTGCTCTCAGATCCAGAAGGACATGTTTCGCAAGTCGCCCCCGCTCCCTTTTTCTTTTCTCTTTATGTGGCCGCAGTGTTTAGCTGAAGATAATCGGCCTGGCTTTTTTTCCTGATCTTTCTGCGAGGTGAAGGTTGCTGTGGAAGCAAAGTGACATAATGAGTCCCAGGAAGCTTTTCACAAGCCAACCTTTCATTCAGATTAACACAAAATCTGGTCAGGTTTGTTTGTGCGTTTGGGCAGTTGTTGCACTCTGGTTCGGACTAAAACAACAATGCGAGACCAACTTATCGAACCCAAACGCAGGCTGCCTGCGGCGGCCATTCGTTGAGATGCACACAGGTAAAGAAACAGGGTGACAGTGGGAGTGGGAGAGGACCTACCAGAACATAGAGAATATACTTAATTAAGTCCAAAAAAGAGTGGCGTTTATAACGTCATTCACAATGAACTGAGGGATTCATGCACATAGTAGATCAGTGACGAGTCAAAGAGAAAATAAATATATTTTATTCTTTTCAGATTACTAGAGCACTTTTCTGATGGTGATTATGCAACTTAAGACTTTGGGTGACACAGTTAAGAGAATGAGGCTCCAAGAGACTGATCCCTGGGCTCCTCTGTCTCAGAATGAAGTGCAGACTAGACTCAATCTAGACTCCCTCATCTCTTTAAAAACTGTTTTAAAACAAAAGCTAACTGATGTTAACATAAATTGTTAATAACTTCTGTTGGTGCGCATACATCAGTCTTTACTCCGTGCTATTTGTGATGTCTTTGATATATTATTGTGAGACGTGTACTCAAGGGTTAGTCACCCCCGTCACATCACAGATTTTATAAAATCGGTTTGTCTTCAGCACATGAGCAAGGACAGAGTCATAGTTACAGGTATCAACACACCAAGAGGAGGAAGACAAATCCTTGGATCAGTCATGATAAAAAAAAAGGAACGGAAACAACAGCCAGCATGTGGGGAGGGGTTGGGGGGACAAAAAGGGAGAAGAATGGAGAGTGAAAGTGAAAGAGGGATGGAAGAAGAAGAGGAGGGAGAGCAGAGAGCCGCTCGGAGACTGTGGGAGAGAGAGAAGAGAATGAAGGGAAGGGAAAAAAATAAAAAAGAGAGAGAGGAGAGACAGGCAGAGGGAGGTATACAAAACTAGGTCAAGTCACATGACTGGGACCGACTGCAGGCAGGATTACATATCCTACAGCGTGTGGTCATTTACACAACAAATGTACTTCTCATTTCATAAATTATTTCCCTTTCCACGGGGAAGGATGGGGCCCGGCGCAGCAGAGCGGGATGCTACGCTGCGCTCTGGTTGGAAGACTGGCTTTTCAGCGAGCACAAAAAAACGGCGCATTAAAGACTCGGGCGAGCTGTTTTTTTTCCCTCTGAGACGGGGAAACAAAGCCGGAGCCTGAGATAGCATCAAAATGATCATAACAGGAGGGAACACGGTTCCAGTGTGAGATAGCCCCATTGTGACGGGCTAATGACTGTATCGTGCACTGTCCATTATCCTCCGTGAAAGCAAAGCACGGGGAAATGTTCCAAAAGAAAAGAAACAAAGATGTCGCGCGTTTTGACTTCTTACAGAAGTGACAGAGAAAGTGTGCCGGATTGTCTGGACTGGAGATCGGCTTTGATGTCATCCCGATACCCGCATGCGTGAATAAATCATCCACCCGTCACCCAACCGCCTGAATTGTTTTCCTCCGATTTAGAGACCAGCACCCACATGGCCTACTCATGATTTCAAGAAGTGAAGCCTAACTGGAGATTCCCCACCGGACAAGAGCCAATCAATGTGGTGCAACGCCACTGAAGGCCCTGGACCAACATGTGGCCCTTCTGTCCCATCAGTTTGAGCCCACCCTTACAGGGCTCACGGGGCTCACAGGGCCCGGCCCATATCAGGCAGCTGCTTGCCTGATATCAGACAGAGCTCTCAATAGTGGACTTTATCTCAGTGGATTCAAAAGGTGTGGACCCAGGCATGAAGACCAGATCTACAAGACTCGTATACTAAGGAAACTATGTACAGACAACCTTATATGGCATACCAATCCCTCGTGCTACATGAATAGACTAACTACTCTTTTTATCATGCCCTTTGCTGTATATGCACTCTCTACATTTAAGATCAATGCCTCCAACGTCAACATAATTTGGTATTTTTTGAGTGACAGCACACGCCCCCAGGTGCATAGAAACAAAAGATTCTGGTTTGTTATGATACTGTGGCGAGGTCCAGGTCGAGGCATCTTCCGAGGGGCTCGAGGCGTCCGCCTCCCGCTGAAATGTCAGCCATGACGTCTACCTGCAGACGCCCGCGAGACGCCATGAGCCAACGAGGCAGAAGACCGCTCCAAAAATACTAAATCTGCCTCCCAGGGCCAGAGCTCTTTACTCAAATAAGAGAGGACGAGCCGGAGCAAGACGTCTGCGTACATCATGACCTATAGGCGGAGGGAGAACGCAGCCCGGTGTAGAGGCCGCGTGTACTACACGGCCCTCAGGCGCTCACGTTTCAAAGGAGGCATAGACAGATTTTAGTCCAGAGCCTGGCAGTGAGATACTTCTTTCCAAATGCCAATAATAATAATGCTAATAATAATAATAATAATAATCTGTAGAAAATTGTGCCTGTGTACATCTATTTTTGTTTTGGTATTAGAGCAGCAACTAACGATTATCTTCATTATGGATTAATCTGCCGATGATTTTTTTGATTACTCGATTCATTGTTTTGGTCTATAAAATGTCAGAAAACCATCCCGGTTTCAGAGGTGATGTCTTGAAGTCTTTGGAAAAAAAAACTAAAGATGTTTATTTAATGTGATATAAAACAGAGAACAGCAGGAAATCTCCATATTCAAGAGGCTGTAAACAGCATTTTGTGCCATTTCTGCATTAAAAATGACATGGAAAAACACACACACACACACACACACATCCAGTGCTGTATCAACATCAGCATTCCTAGAAAGGATTCCAACTTGTCAGTTCAGTCATGCGGAAAGATGTAGGCCAACAGCGGAGCAACATGGGAAATAAAAAAAAATCAGCTGTGTCCACATAGAAAGAGAGCTGATGGACCAAGTGCATGTTTGCCTCCTCCATCAGATAACCAGATAAAGAAGGCAGCTTCACTGGAAACTTGCCATTTATTCTTGTTGTTCAATTGATAAAAAAATAAAAAAAGAACGTTATTGATTCAATAATAACTGCATCATATTCCTTGGATGTCTCTCTTCATCTTTCTCGTGTTCACTGTCATCTATCCCCCTCTTTGCTTCTCCTCCTCCCCCAATCTCTCACCCCATCCTCCATCCCCTCTCTCTCTCTCCCTCTGATCACTGCCCTGCTCCTGCCTATGCGTACTGCAGCTCTCATGGGGGGGGGGAGGCATCAGTAGGCCCATCAGAGGGAGACGGCAATGCGCCCCTTTTGATCAGCGCCGCATTAGCATGTACCTCCGCTCTCTCCTGCCTGTCAGCACACGCCAGCCCACAAGGAGGCCTCGCCCAGGTGAGATGGGAGGCACCGGGAGGGGGGGACGCAGAGTACAAATTGACTGTAGGTGTTGAAACAATACGGGGACTTTGTCATTCCTCTGGGGACCTCACGCCTCAGAGGGAGGCTCATGAACACGCTCTTTGTGTGTGTGTGTTTTGTTTTTTTCGGCGACAACAAACCAATACTTAAAAAAAGCTTTTTGAAAGCACACAAAGGCAGCCTGTTTGTGATCATGATACACGGTGGCTCTTTCATGGCGTACGAGGAAAGTCCACATTGGTGCCGGTCGAGGACAAAACAAAGAGGTTGTCACGCTGGGATTTAAAGTTTACCGTCTGCGGAAAGTGGAGTTTTTTTTTTTTTCTGCCGTTATTTTTACGAGTTGTGCTTGGCCAAGGAATGGTGTAGGTCTGGGTCCACAGCCGGGCGCCCTTTCACTTCTGTGCCACTTAATTAGCCCGGGCCCTGCGCAAAGGGGAGTCGGTCACATGGGCCCAATTTGGCCCCCGCTATAAAAGTCTGCAAGGACTCGACGTGCGTTACCGCGGGACTCTTTTTAATGCGCCTGCCGTGCGACTTTGAAGATGCTGAAACAGGACGGAGGAGAGGACGAAGTAAAAAGAATAAAAAAATAGGAGGGGGAAATATAACCGAAATGAAAGGAGGGACCCCTTAAATTCCAGCCGATTTTTCCAGATGTTGCTCAAATATTCTGCAGAGGCAATCCAGATGGGCTCACCCTGTTCAGTCCCCTCCTTCTGCTTGCTGTTCCAGGGACTTCTTTTTCTTCCCCTTCACTCTTTCTACAACTCCCCCCATACCTCCCCCCCTCAAGCAGCCCTCATCAGTGTGCCTCTGATAGTGCCTTTTAAGTGAAGCCGTTAATAGCCCCCGGGGCACCTTAGCATCCACTAGGATCCTGTAATAAACATCCACTCTCATTCTCCACAGCACATGCGTGTGTGTGTGTGTGTGTGCGTGTGTGTGTCAGAGAGAGAGAGAGGGAGTGGGAGTGTTTTTATCGCTCTTTGGATCAATTAACAATTACCTCTGTTACTAACAATAGCTGCTCTGATGCACAAAATGAAGCAGGACCTGAAATGAAAACAACACGCTTCCCACTTCCTTTTTCGCAGGCCTCTCCTCTCCTCACCTCTCGCACAGAGCGTGACCCAGCCACAACCCCTGACCCTCCCTGTCCCAGACAGACAGCTCACCGACTCTCAGCTGCTCAACTCCACAGCGCTCCAGAGACGCCGCTTCATGAGTCAGTGCGTCGGCGACTACCCCCTCCACCACGTACACATATACATGTTGTAGCATACACATGGCACATTGAAAGCATGCGTGTGCAGGCTTGTACACGCTGACACATGTGCATGCCCAAGCAAACGCACATACCATACCCCCTTTGTGATGCTCCAGGTTACGCAAATGTGCGGGCTGGTGGATAAATAAGTTTGTCATTTTGTCAAGCAGAAAACGTCAAAGAGTGTGGTTAAAGCTCCTCAAAGTTGTTTGAGTAAAATATCACGCAAAGCAACCAATCGGATGTTGTTATGGATCTTTTTTCGTGAATGATAAACTGGTTAGAAGAAAAACAAACAGAAAAAACATATTAATCAATAATAATTATAGGTGAGCTGCAGCCCTAGTGTATGCCTGCAGTCCTGCCAATAAAGGGCCCTCTACGCTCTATCTGTCCGGTTTAATTTAATCTGCAGCCTTCTCCCGTTTCCCCTCCGGTCCACACTGAAACAGAAGAAAGCGTCCCAAGTGTGACACTTGAACTTGTCAGGGAAGGGTTTTTTTGTCAGCACTCTGGTATGCACAACGGCGACGACAAAGACACGGCCGGCACCTGCACCTGCCTGCCTGTCTCCCGTCTGTCTAGTAAACCTGGTTGCTCAATGTTTTTTCCCCCTAAACGGCAGATTTATATACACGGTGGGGGTTGCGTCTGCGCTGGATTCTGACAGCATCGTGTGAGAGAGAGAGAGAGAGCAAGAAGGAGTGTCACTGTCATGGAACGGGGACGCGAAGCCATGTGAGTAAATCCAAACAGGACTCGGAGAACGTTTTCCTCGGTGGCACAACGCGAGGGTTTTCTCACTAATAAATAATAAAATCTAATAAAATCTACAGCCAATATAAATTCAGTCGCCACTTAATGAGCTTTCTGCATTCATTCAGTCCTCCTACTTTCAGTGAGTAAGTAGTGGAGCTCAGTTGAAAAAACAAAAAAGATCTGCATTCTGGTTTTACCGTGGTCGAGATGAGCCAATTATTATGTGTTTGACTCTTGTCTAATATCACGTGGCCTCATTGTTTTTGTATTACATGGCTCTACTCTGTGATTTTACTGTACAAAAACCCGTCTGCAAGGCAAGTTTCCCTGACAGGGCAATGAAACTAACTCAAATAGACCGAACGTTGTGGGCAGAGGAAGGGAGGGAACGGACACCTACGCGAGAAATGGGACTGTTCCTTTCAGTCGTTTGCAGCGCTGCTCGTTACGTGCATGTTCAACATACCATATCTCGTAGCCGGCGTTATTGTTGTTGTTGGTTTTTTTCCATATAGTAAGCTCCGCCCCTCTCCGTTCTTAAAAGAACACCCTTCCTGCCGTCGAGAACATTCCTGAAACCAGGCGGCCAGCAACGAGGTGTCTCAGCATAGGTGACAGAGCCCTACAGACTTCTGTGCAGACTTTCTGCATGTGCTGCACATGTCTGCCTGTGCGTGCACACACATAAAGGTGTGTGTGTGTGTGTGTGTGTGTGTGTGTGTGTTGAGGCCACAGTCTGGGCGGATGTACGAGCATGCTAGGCCTGCAGGCGTCAACAAAAAGTTAATCACTCACTCTCTCTACTGCAGGCGGAGAAAGAAAACCCACAGAGGAACCCTGTTATCTCACATGTTATCTTTGTTCTCTCTCATGCACAGCAGCCTGTGAAAATAAGGTGAAAGTTATAACCCGCACATATCTATGCCTCGCAATGAGGTGACCTGCGCCAGCGCTTTTGAGTCTTGCCGACGTCCCTCGGTATCCGTAATCAAGAGTCGTTTGGTAGCTCCTGTAATGGATCTTCCGTGTATCATAATTGCGGCCGCGGCTTTTAATCTCATGGACCGATTTGAAGAGCCGCTTTCCCGAAGTTTGAACCCAAATCAAGTTGTTTTTGAATGTGAGGATGACGTGAAAGTCTAAAAAAAAAAATAAAAAAAATTTCCACCGCTTCTTGACAGCTCGCTCTTATAGAATCTGGAAATCCTCGAGGCGATATCATTTTGAATAGCTTCGAAGGTGCTCGATCATTGCAGCAATGACTCCGAGGGAGGGGTAAATGAAAGGCGGAAAGAAAGAAAATGTCACAAATAAATAGAGAAATGTAAAATTACTGATTTGCTACTTATCATTCAAAGCAAGCAAGTAACCAATATTCCATATCGGATAGGTGCATCCCTAGAAAACTCCTCAGAGAAGTCATGTTCGTTTAGGGCAGTGGTTCTCAAACAGTGGGGCGCAGCGGTATTGCAGGTGGGGCGCAGGGGAAATGCAGAATTTTTTTTTAATATTTTTTTTATTCATATCTGCAAACTTTCGCCGTTTTTAATCAAAATATATCATCCACGTGAATCGTGTAGATCCATAGAGTTTTGTTTTTTTTTTTGGGGGGGGGGGGGGTCAACTGGCCAGCCACAGCCAGCGTTTCTCAGATTGGAGTGAGACGAGGAGAAAAGGTGATATGATCTTCACAATAAAACATCTTTGATGTGACGTGTTCAGTTCACACGGTCACTCGTTAACGTTAAACCGGAACACCGGCGGATCTGGTGGCAGGTTGTTTGTTTTGACTAAAAGTAGAATGAAAGGCCCAGATACTGATGAGATGATGAGGTCAAAGAGCTTCAGGAAGAGGAGGCTGTTTGTGTAGCGCAGCTTGACGCAGGGCTGGGATGTGAAGGAGCTGGGCCTGGATAAAGGTGGAAGTCTGAACAGACGCGAGTACAGCTTCCCGCTGTCACAGTGTTTTAAATACATCGATAAGGCAGGGTATGCTAAATGCAGCCTCTGCTCCAAGAGATAAAGTACAGCAACAAGGGCTCACGTGTCCTCTCATCACACTGCAGACACTGTTCACTGTAATGACCACAGCCAGAGTACTAACAGTCCCACGTGCAGTTAAATCAGTTATTATTTTACTCTTGATAAGATACCTTAGCCAGAGTAGATTATCATTTTAATTTAAATAATTGAACTGGATTGAATGCATATTAATTGCAAATAAAAGATTGGACACAATTCTAACAGCTGTACAGTAACAGTGGAAGTTAATATGAAGCCATACAGTAATGAAAACTAATCACTTTATTTGTACAGGCGATAAGTAAATGTCTTATCACTTAATTTTCTTCTCAGAGTTCACCAGAATGCTACATTTTAAAGCTCATATTTAAAATAAAATGCTCCTGGTATGTGTGAGCATATGGCACATCTGCACTCATGTTGTTTTGTTTTGCACAGGTTGCACGTTATTGTTGTTTTGAAAACATATGCAGTGTTAAACTCAGTAAAACTCTTTATTGCCAAATATTTGAACTTGTTTTGTTTTTCACAGGTTGCACTTCATTATTATCTTGACAAGATATTCAGTGCAAAACTGATAATTGCAGCCACAATAAGCTATTTTTTGCCAAACAATAGTTATTTTTTGCACAGATAGAACTTTATTTGCATTGTTCTAACAAAGGGATTTTTGTCTGATGGAGCAATCTGATTTACTTGAAAGTGATGCAATTTTCTTTATTCTATTTGAAAAAGCACAGATGGAAGAGTCACAAAATGTTGTTATTTCAATAATAGTTCAACATGGACCATTTTGTTACAATTTTCTTGGGGCGGTGGGGCATGAACATTTTTCTTCCTCCAAAGTGGGGCGTGACAGAAAAGGTTTGAGAACCACTGCTTTAGGGAGTATTACGGGCCCATGATCATGCCAGGTTCATCTTGCCAATACTGGCTTTTTATTGGCCAATAGGTAAGCTTTTCTTAAATATTATCACATCTGCAGGTTGGCTGAAAATGTGTGTAGTGTAAAAGCATTGGCTATTGTAAGCTACTTGTGTTTCGTGCCCACAAGGCACTGTGCCTTATTCCACCAAATTATAAATTAAATTATGGCTGTTCCCAAAGAAGTCATTATTCTGAGTATAAAAGCCTTTTCTGTGCGTTGGAATCGAGCGGATCTCTCTCTCCCTCTCTGAAGAAGAAGTAACTACATTTGGCAGTCTGAGGCGGGCTCATCGGGGTCCGATCTCATCCTCATTGCCAGTGTAAACCTCCACCTGACCGGGGAAAGAAATATGGAGGCTATCATTAGCCAGCTCTAAATGTGTTTCTTGGCAAAAATAATAATAATCTTCGTTTAAAAAAAGAAGAAAAAAGAAGAAAATAAATCTTCCCTTTGTAAATACAAAAACATTCAAGATTGACTTTAACATTCGCCATGACGATAATGGCAAACCTTCCATTTAACGGTGTAAGCCAGAGCATTAGTGGAAACGCCGTTTATCCAGCTCTCTACCTAAATCTTAAAAAAGCACACAAAAGATAGCTCGCAATTAATCTGATATGCAAAAATATAGAGTCCAGATATGCATTTGTTGGCGTGCAGGTGTAAATGCACATGACCTCCACCCTGTCCTCTCAAAACGGCTGCCTCCTGCTTACACTGACACACAGTCACCCACACACACACACACACATACACACAGGACATGACCGAGGTGTGTTTTGCATGCTGTGGGATTTCCGTGGCCCTGTGCCTAGCAGCGCGTGGAATCCCCACCCCCGCTGTCATCTGGCAAGGTGACAGACAAACATAACGGAGGCGGCAGGGCACACTGGGACACCTCCTCTGGTTCCATGTGACCTCAAAAAGAAAACCGCAACAGACAGTCTTAATTACCTCGCTAGTGCTTACATGTACATACACGCGCGTGTGTGTGTGTGTGGATGGATGTTGGCTATTTTCAGTATACGTGTGTGAAAAAGACAGTGGGGGTTGCTGTGTGTATACACCTGAATATACAGTTTTAATCAAAAAAACAACTTCTCAGTTGGAGTCCGTTTCTTTCTGTGAAGCAACATCAAACACCTCCTTCCAGCTTTTGATCAGGCAGAACACTGATACATATTATTACAACATGTAAAGCAATGATCCGCTGTAGTTTAAACTCACTTCCGACCCTATCATCTGCATGCGAGAAAAAAAATTATTCTATTCACTCCTGCTGCATTGTTCTACACAACTACTTTAAGGGAAATAAATCAACACTTATTTATTTATTTTGTAATACATCTGTGGTTCTCATCGGGGCCAATTATAATTAGCGTGGATAAAAAATAAAAAGTGGGCATAACGGAAATATAATGACACGGAGGAGCATAACATAGCTGGGATTCACTCCATTCGTCATCCCTCTCCAGTGAATACCCATCAAAGCCTATGTGCTCATAGCTTAATTACAAAACACATCATAACAGCCGAGATATTTTCAAGCATTGCGGCATCACAGAAGAGGCGGCGGTTGTTTTTATTATTGAAAACATGCCAACTTGAGATGTCAGCCACGGTTTCCTTTTTTAGAGTTGCTTTTTTTGTGCAGGGTTTTGTAATGTCACAACACGTCTGCGATACGCCGCGTTCTTCCTCGATTATATAGATCCTTTCCAGCTCAGGGTCGCCGTGATGCACGCGGAGCAGAGAAAGGAGAGTTGTGGCGCGGTGAACCGACCTTTCCTCTCGATGCGAATTACGAGCGTGATCTGGCCGAATCCACACAAGAGACTAGACTTCCACTTCAAGAGAGCAGCGTACAGCAGCCTGAATACTACCCGCCCGCAGAAGAAGAAATAAGCCATTCAGACCCTCGGAGGACCCGCAATAAACGCTGACACCAAAGGTGCTCGGATGACTCCAACGCTGAGTAGTGACGAATCCAAACTGTGAGTGTAAACGGCAAAAAACATCCTGGCTCTAGCTTTTAAAATGTGTTCATTTGCTGCTTTTCTGTGAACACTAAATATGTTAGAGGATGTGAGGATGTCACCTTGGACTCTGAGAAATGAAGGCTATTTTCCACATTTAATAGTAAAATTAAAATAATCAGTTGCAGCACCAATTTTTATCGCCACAAATCACAAATTCTGGAACTTAACACAGGATGCGGAAAAAGTATAGAGGAACACAGACAGTAAGACAAACAGAAAGAACGATCGACATGCTACTGTCTTTAGACACTTCCAACAACAGATTGAACGCCGAAGGGGAATTCCTGGAATGATCGAGCACGCGAGGAGCAGAGGTCAAGGTTCGGGGTGCAAAGTTCAGCGCGGGCCGTTATCAATAAAGACCTCCTGCGAGCGGAGCAGCTCATTGCACAAATAATTAACGAGCCATCTGAGTCATCCCATCGTTCTGTGCGTCGAGAGGCCTCTCAGAAGTTTCTGATTCGTGCTATGTTTAGAACGTAAACAAGCGAGGGGCTGCGGAGGGGAAGAGCATGACGAGCCAAAAATTGCTCCGGTTTTATCTGAAGCCAACGACTCATGCCTTGTAATGATCGGCAGAAAAAACAACAACTGGTCTACAGTTTAGTGTAATTATAAAAAAAACACACACTCGCTGTGTTCGTAATTGGAGCGTAAAGCTCGTACAGTTGGGTTTGGATGTTGGCAGGGGTGAGGGGTGGGAAAGTGGTGGAAGTTGTTCTTTGATTTGCTTCAGTAAAAGGCCTCGTGGGTGAGATTGAGAGAGAAAAAAAGAGAAAGGGGAGGGGGAGAGAGAGAGAGAGCTGTCACTTTAAGCCATTGAGTCTCGCTATAAAACTCCTCCAATAAAAATGACAGCTGCAGCCCCTTTTCTCAAAAGGGGAGCAAAAGCGTCACATCAGGAACACAAAACTGGACGGCAGTAAAAAGACAAACTTGGCCAAATGCTTTTGGCAGTGTAATTCCACCAGCCCACTCCCACCGCACACACACACACACACACACACACACACACACACACACACACACACACACACACACACACACACCCTCTCTCCCTGTGTTACCTTTGTTCCTGAGTTACTGCCAGAAAAGGAATGTCGGTCTCTCCCACACACACCATCATGATTCTCACTTTCTCATCAAAGACCATGAACTTCATTGGTTTCTCTGTGCGTGCGTGTGTGTGTGTGTGTGCTAGTGGTACCTTATGCTCCCCTAAACAGAAAGCACCAAAGAGTTGAGTTCCACAGGATTCAGGAAAGACAACACACGTGGGGTTTGACGTAACAAAAACCTGTCTTCTTTAATTTTTCTCTAAA